>NC_081408.1:476357469-477003540 GCF_030272615.1 Cryptomeria japonica | reverse complement strand
ACTCAGTGGGAAGCCGACGGGCCTGGTGCATGTGAAGTGCTCTAAAATCCACACCTGCAGAAGTGTGCATGTCATCAAACTGCAACCCTGTCCGAATACATACTCCTCAAGGTCGTGATAGAGATGCGCAAGCATACTCCGACCCCAAGCATACACTCTCCTGTGTCTCTCCATCGCTCTGATACACCATGTGAGACCCCCATGCATGTGTGTCCCTCGCCCATTAGGGCAGACGGCTAGTGCTATGATGGCTATCATAAGGCGTCTCAGAAGTGGTACCTCCCCTGTAGGATGTAAGAGCCAGCTGACCATGATGCAACCTCTCGTCTCGCTTGGCATGACTCTCCCTATGCAATACACCTGCTCTCTCTGATGATCCTCCGCTGACCGATCGGTCGCGTATGTAACTGTCGCTCCTCTGATAGGAAAACGAAGTATACGGTACACATCCTCGAGTGTGACCGTCAGCTCTCCTACTGGAAGGTGAAAAGTACATGTGTCAGGATCCCATCACTCCATCAGTGCCATCAGCATCGCAGGATGAAATTGAATGGCCGGCATCAGAATCACGTACCACAATCCTACAATCGATAATGTGTCTCTCTCTGACTGAGTCAACCGTAGAATTTGATCTCGCAAAGTGCAAAGAATATGTCCCGCTGTGTGCTCTCTCATGTACGGGAGACCCTGCAAAATGAAAACATGACGATAATCAGTACTCGATCATCGAAATCGCAAATGCAAACCGTCGCACATCGTATGCTAGCCTTGAAACCTCTCGCCAGGCCCTGATCAGGGACCATGGCGCCCTGTCAGGGACCATGGCGCCCCTGTCAGGGACCATGGCACCCTGGGGGGACCAGGGCGTCCCTCAGGGACCATGGCACCCCTGGGTGGGCCCCGATCAGCCTTCGAGGCCCGCATACGATCACGGAAAAGTCAAACATGCAAAAAATCAAAAGTCAAACATTCAGTCAACTCACCTCGTCCAGTGGCTCATCGTCGATCACGGCCTGGCACAGGATCTCGATCCTCATGGGACGCTTCGGTCGTCGTGAAGGCATGGTGATGGCTAGGTGGGCTCCGCTGCACTGAATAGTATTCTAAAATCGACAAAGTGACGAATACAAGTGTCACTTTCGAAGTATATACTCTCGTTCATTTATTCTTACTTTGTGAAACCCTAATTTTTCCTCTCTCATTCATCTTATCATAACTTGAGTTTGGGAGATGCGATTTTCGAGCCGTTTGTTGCGTTGGAATCATATTTTCCTTCTCCTACTCTCGGGATGTTCCAAAAAGTGCTCTGATGAAGCCTATTTAGCAAACACCCCTCATCAATACTCTATTACACAATTTGTCGCAAGTAAACATGCTACCCTATTTCACCTCCCTAATAAGCAAGTCAAAACAGGGGGGGGCATATAGCTACTCACAAATTTCATCACTTTCCCTAGTAAGCATTAGGTGATTTTGTGATCTAACGTTTGTTTTGTAGGGTGCGGTTCCTAACTGTGTACTGCAGATACCGCTGGGGGCTTCGTCTGACAACTTATGGATATATCCTTTTTCAAATAATGTTTACTTTTCTGTACTTTAGCTTGCATATGCACGTAGTACTCATATGACCGCTAAAGTGGGGGCTAAATGTCGCGTCGTAAATTGTACGCACTCGCTAGGGTGGTACAATTTCACACCTAGTTTAGCACCCGCCTTAGTGCATTCTGCATTCTGCATTGCATTTCTCCTTAAGCACTTAATTAATCAAATTAATTAGGTCTAAGGTCCTATTTCATCATTCTCTACATCACAAAGTTGGGCCCTTTCACTAAAGCGCGCCCTTCGCATTTTATTCCTCTAATACACCACTTAATCAAAAACCCTAATTAAGTCCTATTTCGAACTTGGGGGCTTGGTTTCGGGGTCAAAACATCTCGAAATCACCTGTAACTTCGGGATTCTCTCTAAAATCATCATATCCGACGGCCCTGAAAATTTGGTGAAAAGTTGTCAGGACCATGGCGCCCGGTGCACATGGTCCCGGACATTTTTCCCGAAATTTTGGGAGCACGATCCAATCATAAAATAAAGCTTAACCCCAAGAAATTGGCGGGATATTCAATCTCTAGGTCAGCCAAAATACGAATTTACGACCTAGGGTTTCATACATAAGAGCTCTCTTCCTTCATCGGAAGGGATCGGATTTTTGTTTCCAGGAACTTCATATGCAGCGAAAGAGCAGATCTTTGAGGACTTCAACAACATTCAACATCTTTCTATCAAGCATCTATCAAATTCATTCATCCACTTAGGGCTTGGAAGACATTGAAGAACACTAGGAGATTACCGACTGAAGATTGGCTTGTACTCCTCCCTTGAGGGTTGGGTATGATTTCGTATTGTTTTCATGTCTTTGCATAAGCTTTGATACATCATTTATTCATGCTTTAGATCACATTGCATCTTGATTTAGAGCATTTACATTATCATTTGCAAGCAATTAGGGTTTACTTTCTAGGTTGCTCTAGTTTGCTTTCTTGCATTTTGGACCTTGCACACACACTAGGTCTGCACACACAATACATTTTACAAAACAACTTGGCTATTCGTGGAGGTGGAAATCACCAAAGCGGGGGTTTGACTAAGGCAAAACCCTATATAGCCGCCCCTCCCCCTTTTTTAGATATTATTGTAGGTTTCGGGATTCGGACGACGCCGAGGGATACAGATCCGAAGAGAGATAGTTGGAACAGCACTCTGTGTGAAATTGCAGAGCAGGAGACTAGGACAGGGGCGCTGGGTGCCCTGGTCCTACCAGGACAGGGGCGCTGGGCGCCCTGGTCCCTGGGACAGAGGCGTTGGGTGCCCTGGTCCTCCGGACAGACAGTTTGCAGACAGTTTCCAGAGTGCAGAACAGTGGTTTCCGGTGCAGTTTTCAAGACAGTGGCACCCACGCCCCCGTCCCGAACATTTTCAGTCCGATTTTGACACCGGGTACATATCTGCATTCTTATTTCATCCTTGTACTTATAGCTGTTCATTGTTTAATCTCAATTCTGCAATCTTGTTATTGGTTCATACTTGCATTTTGGGATTAGGGTTTGAACTTAAATTACTTGATCTTACAATTTCAACAAGGGAATAGGAATCCTAATAGATATCCCGTGGCTCTCTCTTTCACCAAAAGAAGTAGCCAATTGTGCGATATCTCTAGGCTCTTTCATATTCCGTAATGTGTGTCAAAAAGTAGGATTAGGGTATGTTGACCTAGTCTCACTTTTTCCCCCACACAAGTTCATAGCCCACTAGTGTCCGACTGATATAATAAATAGCTCGTTCTTTGCCTTTCTCATCTTGTTGGGCTAAGAGAGCTCCCAGTGTTGTTTCAGTTGTAGAGATATACAATATGAATGGCTTCCCTACTATAGCAGGCATTAGAATAGGTGGTGACATCAGATAATCCTTGAGAGTTTGAAATGTTGATTGACATTGCTCAGTCCATTTAAAAGTGACACCTTTATGAAATGGACGACCATTATCTGTGACTATTGCAAGCGGAACCCCATATCTGCATATGATATAATTCAATAGAAACTTTGAAATTTGAACACCAGTGATATAGGTCATAGGGATAGCCTCGATCCATTTTGTAAAGTATTCGGTGGCTGTGATGATGAATTTGTGTCTGTTTGCAGATGTTGGGTGAATCTTGCCAATAAGATCCAATCCCCATTGAGAAAAGGGCCACGGAGATATGACAAAATGAAGTTCTTGAGCTGGCACATGAATGTAATTTCCGTGTATTTGACATTTGTAGCATTTCTTGACAAAATAATGAGCATCCTTTTCCATGGTGGGCCAATAATATCCAGCACGAACCAACTTTTTAGCTAGACTCAGACCATTGAAATGGCCCCCACATATACCATCATGAACCTCACATAAAGTCATTTGTGCCTCATCAAAATCCAAACACCTGAGGAGGGTGTGGTCAAAGGAACGACGGTAAAGGGTGTCTGTGATGATGACATATTTGCCAGTTTGGCGTATGAAGGCTCCGCGTTGGTTAGAGGAAAGGTTAGGTGGTAAGGTTTGGGTTTTCAAATACCGATAGATGTCATTATACCATGGGGAATTAAGACCAACAAGAACACACATCACATCTGTTGTCAAAATTTCAAAAGAAGGCACCAGCAACTACTCGACCAAAAATTCACATCTGTCCATATTGTGGGGCATATTTAACATGGAAGCAATAGTTGCCATAGCATCTGCTGACTTGTTTTGAATTCTTGGAACTTGACTAAAATGGATATCAGTAAATTTTGTCTTGAAGAAATCCACCATATGCTTGTAGGGAAGAATCTTTTCATCTTATGTTTCATAGTCATCATTCACTTGACGGATGACTAACTAGGAATCTCCATAGACTTATAAATGTGTAATGTTCCATTGGATTGCTATTCTAAGTCCTGTGACCAAAGCTTCGTATTCTGCAATATTATTGGTGCAATGGAAAATGATCCTATATGACTTTGGGATAGATTCTCCTTGAGGGGTGACAAATAATATACCTGCTCCTGAGCCATACTATGTGTGAGATCCATCAAAGTGTAATTGCCATTCCTTAGAAGAAGTAAGAGCAAATACTGATTCATCAGGGAGATCTGTCAACATTGGATGATCATCATGAATAGGTGCCTCTGCAAGTTGATCTGCTATGATTTGTCCTTTTATTGCCTTTCTCTCAATGTACTCAATATCAAACTCACTTAGGATCATAACCCACTTTGCCACGCGACCTGTCAAACCTGCCCTGCTAAGCAAGTATTTCAAGGGATCAATTTTTGCAACTAGCAATGTCTGATGATTTAACATATAGTGTTGAATCTTCTGTGTTGCAAATACCACTACTAAACATGCCCGTTCAATAGTTGAATAATTTAGTTCATAGCCCACTAGTGTCCGACTGATATAATAAATAGCCCGTTCTTTGCCTTTCTCATCTTGTTGGGCTAAGAGAGCTCCCAATGTTGTTTCAGTTGCAGAGATATACAATATGAATGGCTTCCCTGCTATAGGAGGCATTAGAATAGGTGGCGACATCAGATAATCCTTGAGAGTTTGAAATGTTGATTGACATTGCTCAGTCCATTTAAAAGTGACACCTTTATGCAATGGACAGCCATTATCTGTGACTATTGCAAGGGGAACCCCATATCTCCATATGATATAATTCAGTAGAAACTTTGAAATTTGAACACCAGTGATATAGGTCATAAGGATAGCCTCGACCCATTTTGTAAAGTATTATGTGGCTATGATGATGAATTTGTGTCTGTTTGTAGATGTCGGGTGAATCTTGACAATAAGATCCAATCCCTATTGAGAAAAGGGCCATGAAGATATGACAGAGTGAAGTTCTTGAGTTAGCCCATGAATAAAATTCTCATGTATTTGACATTTCTAGCATTTCTTGACAAAATCATGAGCATCCTTTTCCATGGTGGGCCAATAATATCCAGTATGAACCAACTTTTTAGGTAGACTTGGACCATTGAAATGGCCCCCACATATACCATCGTGAACCTCACATAAAGTCATTTGTGCCTCGTTAGAATCCAAACACCTGAGGAGGGTGTGGTCAAAGGAACGATGGTAAAGGGTGTCTGCGATGATAACATATTTGACAGTTTGTCGTATGAAGGCTCGGCATTGGTTAGAGGAAAGGTTAGGTGGTAAGGTTTGGGATTTCAAATACCGATAGATGTCATTGTACCACGGGGAATTAAGACAAACAAGAACACACATCACATCTGCTGTCAAAATTTCAAAAGAAGGCACCAGCAACTGCTCGACCAAAAATTCACATCTGTCCATATTGTGGGGCATATTTAACATGGAAGCAATAGTTGCCATAGCATCTGCTGACTTGTTTTGAATTCTTGGAACTTGACTGAAATGGATATCAGTAAATTTTGTCTTGAAGAAATCCACCATATGCTTGTAGGGAAGAAGCTTTTCATCTTTTGTTTCATAGTCATCATTCACTTGATGGATGACTAACTAGGAATCTCCATAGACTTGCAAATGTGTAATGTTCCATTGGATTGTTATTCTGAGTCCTATGACCAAAGCTTCATATTCTGCAATATTATTGGTGCAATGGAAAGTGATCCTATATGACTTTGGGATAGCATCTCCTTAAGGGGTGACAAATAATATACCTGCTCCTGAGCCATACTTTGTGTGAGATCCATCAAAGTATAATTGCCATTCCTTAGAAGAAGTAAGAGCAAATACTGATTCATCAGGGAAATCTATCAACATTGGATGATCATCATGAATAGGTGCCTCTGCAAGTTGATCTGCTATGATTTGTCCTTTTATTTCCTTTCTCTCAATGTACTCAATATCAAACTCACTTAGGATCATAACCCACTTTGCCAAGCGACCTGTCAAAGTTGCCCTGCTAAGCAAGTATTTCAAGGGATCAATTTTTGCAACTAGCTATGTCTGATGATTTAACATATAGTGTTGAAGCTTCTGTGTTGCAAATACCACTGCTAAACATGCCCATTCAAAAGTTGAATAATTCAGTTCATAGCCCACTAGAGTCTGATTGATATAATAAATAGCCCCTTCTTTGCCTTTCTCATCTTGTTGGGCTAAGAGAGCTCCCAGTGTCATTTTAGTTGCAGAGATATACAATATGAATGGCTTCCCTGCTATAGGAGGCATTAGAATAGGTGGCGACATCAGATAATCCTTGAGAGTTTGAAATGTTGATTAACATTGCTCAGTCCATTTAAAAGTGACACCTTTATGCAATGGATGGCCATTATCTGTGACTATTGCAAGGGGAACCCCATATCTGCATATGATATAATTTAGTAGAAACTTTGAAATTTGAACACCAGTGATATAGGTCATAGGGATAGCCTCGATCCATTTTGTAAAGTATTATGTGGCTGTGATGATGAATTTGTGTCCGTTTGCAGATGTCGGGTGAATCTTGCCAATAAGATCCAATCCCCATTGAGAAAAGGGCCATGGAGATATGACAGAGTGAAGTTCGTGAGCTGGTGCATGAATGTAATTTCCATGTATTTGACATTTGTAGCATTTCTTGAAAAAATCATGAGCATCCTTTTCCATAGTGGGCCAATAATATCCAGCATGAACCAACTTTTTAGCTAGACTCGGACCATTGAAATGGCCCCCACATATACCATCATGAACCTCACATAAATTCAATTGTGCCTCATCAAAATCCAAACACCTGAGGAGGGTGTGGTCAAAGGAATGACGGTAAAGGGTGTCTGCAATGATGACATATTTGGCGGTTTGGCGTGTGAAGGCTCGACATTGGTTAGAGGAAAGGTTGGGTGGTAAGGTTTGGGATTTCAAATACCGATAGATTTCATTGTATCATAGGGAATTAAGACCAACAAGAACACACATCACATCTGTTGTCAAAATTTCAAAAGAAGGCACCAGCAATTGCTCGACCAAAAATTCACATCTGTCCATATTGTGGGGCATATTTAACATGGAAGCAATAGTTGCCATAGCCTCTGCTGACTTGTTTTGAATTCTTGGAACTTGACTGAAATGGATATCAGTAAATTTTGTCTTGAATAAATCCACCATATGCTTGTAGGGAGGAAGCTTTTCATCTTTTGTTTCATAGTCATCATTCACTTGACAGATGACTAACTAGGAATCTCCATAGACTTGCAAATGTGTAATGTTCCATTGGATTTCTATTCTGAGTCCTGTGACCACATCTTTGTATTTTGCAATATTATTGGTGCAATGGAAAGTGATCCTATATGACTTATGGATAGCATCTCCTTGAGGGGTGACAAACAATATACTTGCTCTTGAGCCATACTTTGTGTGAGATCTATCGAAGTATAATTGTCATTCCTTAGAAGAAGTAAGAGAAAATACTGATTCATCAGGGAAATCTGTCAACATTGGATGATCATCATGAATAGGTGCCTCTGCAAGTTGATCTGCTATGATTTGTCCTTTTATTGCCTTTCTCTCAATGTACTCAATATCAAACTCACTTAGGATCATAACCCACTTTGCCAAGCGACCTGTCAAAGTTGCCCTGCTAAGCAAGTATTTCAAGGGATCAATTTTTGCAACTAGCAATGTCTGATGATTTAACATATAGTGTCGAAGCTTCTGTGTTACAAATACCACTGCTAAACATGCCCGTTCAATAGTTGAATAATTCAGATCATAGCCCACTTGTGTCCGACTGATATAATAAATAGCTCGTTCTTTGCCTTTTTCATCTTGTTGGGCTAAGAGAGCTCCCAGTGTCATTTTAGTTGCAGAGATATACAATATGAATGGCTTCCCTACTATAGGAGGCATTGGAATAGGTGGCGACATTAGATAATCCTTGAGAGTTTGAAATGTTGATTGACATTGCTCAGTCCATTTAAAAGTGACACCTTTATGCAATGGACGGCCATTATCAGTGACTATTGCATGGGGAACCCCATATCTGCATATGATATAATTCTATAGAAACTTTGAAATTTGAACACCAATTGTTAGGGTTTCAAGCAGATCCGAAGCAAATATGAACTAACAATTATATGCAGATTTAAATACAAAAGATAAAGAAATAAAATAGGACACTGATCAAGCTCCACACTGAACAATCTCCCACTTGGAGACTAATACTACACGACACCACTGTACATGCAACATCCGCTGGGTAAAACACTAGTACTTGACTAGTATAAATTCCACAATTATCAATCAAGAAGACCAACAGAAACTAATGAAGAAATCAGCTTCTCCTGTGGAACTGCCTTTGTGAACATATCGGTAGGATTCTCACTTGTGTGAATCTTCTCAAGCCGTAACTGACCCTCCTCCAAAATAGTCTGGATGAAGTGGTACCTGAGCTGAATGTGCTTTGTCCTTGAATGAAAAGCAGAGTTCTTCGCAAGATGAATGGCACTCTGTCTATCAGTATACAATGGGCTATCCTCTTGTGTCTGACCCAATTCCTTTAGAAAACATTGCAACCAAATCATCTCTTTGTTGGCTTCTATAGCAGTAACATACTCAACTTCAGTGGTTGAAAGTGCAACAACCTTTTGCAACCTAGAAATCCAACTGCCTGCAGTTCCCCCTATAGTAAAAACATACCCTGTAGTACTCCTCCGTGAATCAATATCACCTACCAGATCAGAGTCAACAAATCCACTTAGAGAAGCATTAGATCCTTTGAAACATAATGCCTTCGTAGTAGTTCCTTTCAAATACCGAAGAATCCATTTCACAGCATTCCAATGTTCCATACCTGGATTACTCATAAACCTGCTCACAACTCCCACTGCATGTGCAATATCTGGCCTTGTGCATACCATTGCATACATCAGACTGCCAACAGCTGATGAATATGGGATGTTAGACATTTTATTAACCTCTTCCTATGCCTTTGGGCACATCTCCTTAGTCAATTTGAAATGACTAGCCAAAGGTGTACTAACTGCTTTTGCATCCTGCATGTTAAATCTTTTCAACACCTTCTTTATATACTCACTTTGGGACAAATTCAAGGTTCTATTTTTCCTATCCCGTGTAATCCTCATACCAAGAATTTGCTCAGCAGCACCCAAATCCTTCATAGCAAATGACCTGGCTAATTTCTATTTAAGATCATTTATATGTTGCATGTTAGACCCAGCAACAAGCATGTCATCAACATAAAGCAACAGGATAATATAATTGCCATTATCAAATCTCTTAAAATATACACAATGATTAGAATGACATCTATGATAACCGTGTTCAGCCATGAAACTATCAAATTTTAAATACCATTGTCGGGGTGCTTGCTTTAGGCCATACAGACTTTTCTTCAACCTACACACCAAGTTCTCCTTACCTTTGACCTCATATCCCTATGGTTGCAACATGTAAATTTCCTCCTCCAAATCTCCATGGAGAAAAGTTGTTTTGACATCTAATTGTTCAAGATGTAAATCATCTGCAGCCACAAGACTAAGTACAATTCTAATTGAAGTCATTTTTACAACTGGAGAAAATATTTCATCATAATCTATACCCTTTTTCTGTGCAAAACCTTTTACCACAAGTCTGGCCTTATATCTTTTCTGGCCTCCTTCCTCCTCCTTCAGCCGATAAACCCATTTGTTAGGCAAGGCTCTTTTTTCTGCAGGTAAAGGGACTAAGTCCCAAGTCTTATTTTTCATCAAGGAGTCCATCTCCTCTTTCATGCCTAGCTGCCACTGTTGTTTGGCATCCACCTACATTGCTTCTTCATATTCTTCTGGTTCACCAGAATCCATTAATAAAATAGAATACAAAGAAGGAGAAAATCTTTCAAGGGGTCTACTTGTCCTCGTAGAACGTCTAACACTTGCAGGAGTTTGTGGGACAATCTGTTGTTGCTGAGCATCAAGTACCTATGGCATTTCATTTTCAGGAATCTCATCCAACACCACATATTCTTGTTTGTCCTGTTCATGCTTCTTTTCCTGCATCTGTTCTTTATACATAACCTTCTCATTGAATATAACATCTCTACTTCTAATTATTTTCTTATTTTCAAAATCCCATAACCGATGGCCATATTCATCTATCCCATATCTAATGAAGGTACATTCTGAGATTTAGCATCAAGCTTGGTTCTGTTTTCTTTATCAACATGGACAAAAGCTTCGCAACCAAAAGTTTTTAGAAAAGAATAATTTACCTTTTTACTAGTCCATGCCTCCTCTGGAATACCACCATCCAAAGGGGTTGAAGGTCCTCTATTTATCAAATAGACAGCAGTATGTACAGCATCTGCCCAAAAATGTAAGGGCAATCTAGCATGCAATCTCATGCTCCTCGCACGTTCCATGATGGTCCTATTCATTCTCTCTGACACACCATTTTCCTGTGGAGTTCCTGGAACTATCTTCTGCTTTTGAATCCCATTTAAGGAACAGTAATCTTCAAATGCTTTGCTGCAATACTCACCTCCATTATCCGATCTGAGACACTTCAACTTTTTTCCTGTCTCATTCTCAACCAAAGCTTTCCATTTCTTAAAAGTTTCAAAAACATCTGATTTTTGTTTTAGGAAATATACCCATGTTTTTCTAGTTGAGTCATCAATAAAAATAACATAATAACAAGAGCCACTAAGAGATGATACCTGAGCCGGTCCCCATACATCTGAATGTACAAGCTCTAACTTCTCACTCTTCTTCTCTTTCCCAACCTTGAGAAATCTGACTCTTTTCTGTTTACGATAAACACAGTTTTCACAAAACTCTAAATCAATCTTCTTTAATCCTAGCAATAGATTTTTGGAGTGAAGGATTTTCATCCCTTTCTCACTCATGTGCCCAAGCCTATGGTGCCACATTATCGAATCTGTTCTTGCAACATTTATTGTTGTTGTCCCTGCAGTAACTTTATCTGTAGCAGCTAAGGTAGAGTAAGTGTTACCAGTACACAGATATAATGTGCCTACCTCTGCACCTTTAGCTACTACTAATGATCCTTTAGTGACCTTCCACATACTATTTGAGAAGGTAACTATGCAACCTTCACTACCTAGTTGCCCTGTAGAAATTAAATTTCTTCTTAAATTAGGAACATGTCTTACCTCCTGCAGAAACCAGTCATTACCATTCTGCAGCTTGATCTTTATCTTTCCTTTTCCAACAATTTGACAGGGTTCATCATCGCCCAAATATACCTGTCCAAAATCACCTTGAACATAATCTAGAAAATATTTTCTATGGGGTGTTGCATGAAATGAAGCCCCAGAATCTATTACCCAGGAATCATTAACATTATCCAAACATAAGATTAAAGCATCTTGTAAAGTATTACTTGCAATATTAGCTTCCTTACTGTCATTTTCATTTTTGTCTCCTTCTTTGTTTTTCCGAGACCAACAGTCTTTCTTTAGATGACCAGGCTTTCCGCAGTACCAGCAATCTTTCTTTCCTCTAGATTGAGAGCGTCCTTTCTTTGACTTCCCTCATGACTTCTTATTCCCAGGGCCTTTTCCTCTTTCCTTTGATCTTCCTCTATTCTCCACATTCAAAACACTACCTAATGATGTTAGAGTCTCACCTGTGCTTTTCCTTCGCATTTCCTCGCTTAGGATAACACCAACAATATCATCCAATACCAAAGTATTTTTACCAGAGACAGAGTTACTTACAGCCATAACCAAGCTATTCTAGCTTTTTGGAAAAGAACATAAAATCAAGAGAGCCCTAACCTCTTCTGCAAAGGTAATTTTTACCAAAGACAATTGACTGGTAATTGTATTAAATTCATTTAAGTGCTCCGCTACAGATCCTCCCTCACTCATTTTCAAATTAAACAAACGCTTCATAAGAAATACCTTATTCGAAGCCGAGGGTTTCTCATACAGCTTAGCCAATGTTGCCATCAAATCTACAGTCATTTTTATTTCTGTTATATTGAATGCTACAGACGCCGCAAGGCACAATCGAATGGATCCCAATGCCTTTCTATCTAAAATGTCCCACTCTTCATCTGATATTGTGGTCGGTTTCTTTGCCTTTCCTTCCAATGGCCACCACAAATCCTTTTGATATAGGTAATCCTCCATCTGCATTTTTCATAACTGATAATTCTGGCCATTAAACTTTTTGACCTTGAATTTGGAATCCTCCATTGCTCCCACTCAAATCTGAAAGTCCTGCCAATTTACAGAAAACCTCGCTCTGATACCAATTGTTAGGGTTTCAAGCAGATCCGAAGCAAATATGAACTAACAATTATATGCAGATTTAAATACAAAAGATAAAGAAATAAAACAGGACACAGATAACACAGAGATTTAATGTGGTTCACCCAGAATGGGTTACATCCACCATACATAGTCGTCCAATCTTTCTTATTATCTAGCAAAAATAGTACATCAACCTTACGATGCCTTAAGCATCCCAGCCGCTTATAACATGCGTTTTTAGGGCAACAAACAAAGTCGGCCTTTTTTAGGGTTTTATTACAATGTCAATTTTCATCAACAAAAATGGCAAAAAAAAAATTTCTCGGGGGCTGCCACCCCCGAACCCCCGCTTTCTCGGGGGCTGCCGCCCCCGAACCCCAACCCAGCCCTGGACCCTGGCAAGGATACGTGCTGAGTGTATAGTACTTTGTTGATCAGTCGCCACATTTCAACACCAATGATATAGGTCATAGGGATAGCCTCAATCCATTTTGTAAAGTATTATGTGGCTGTGATGATGAATTTGTGTCCGTTTGCAGATGTCGGGTGAATCTTGCCAATAAGATCCAATCCCCATTGAGAAAAGGGCCACAGAGATATGATAGAGTGAAGTTCTTGAGCTGGCGCAGGAATGTAATTTCCGTGTATTTGACATTTGTAGCATTTCTTGACAAAATCATGAGCATCCTTTTCCATGGTGGGCCAATAATATCCAGCACGAACCAACTTTTTAGCTAGACTTGGACCATTGAAATGGCCCCCACATATACCATCATGAACCTCACATAAAGTCAATTGTGCCTTGTCAGAATCCAAACACCTCAGGAGGGTGTGGTCAAAGGAATGATGGTAAAGGGTGTCTGCAATGATGACATATTTGGCAGTTTGGCGTATGAAGGCTCGGCGTTGGTTAGAGGAAAGGTTGGGTGGTAAGGTTTGGGATTTCAAATACCGATAGATGTCATTGTACCATGGGGAATTAAGACCAACAAGAACACACATCACATCTACTATCAAAATTTCAAAAGAAGGCACCAGCAACTGCTTGACCAAAAATTCACATCTGTCCATATTGTGGGGCATATTTAACATGGAAGCAATAGTTGCCATAGCATCTACTGACTTGTTTTGAATTCTTGGAACTTGACTAAAATGGATATCAGTAAATTTTGTCTTGAAGAAATCCACCATATGCTTGTAGGGAAGAATTTTTTCATCTTTTGTTTCATAGTCATCATTCACTTGATGGATGACTAACTAGGAATCTCCATAGACTTGCAAATGTGTAATGTTCCATTGGATTGCTATTCTGAGTCCTGTGACCAAAGCTTCGTATTCTGCAATATTATTGGTGCAATGGAAAGTGATCCTATATGACTTTGGGATAGCATCTCCTTGAGGGGTGACAAACAATATACCTGCTTCTGAGCCATACTTTGTGTGAGATCCATCAAAGTATAATTGCCATTCCTTAGAAGAAGTAAGAGCAAATACTAATTCATCAGGGAAATCTGTCAACATTGGATGATCATCATGAATAGGTGCCTCTACAAGTTGATTTTCTATGATTTGTCCTTTAATTGCCTCTCTCTCAATGTACTCAATATCAAACTCACTTAGGATCATAACCCACTTTGCTAGGCGACCTGTCAAAGCTGCCCTGCTAAGCAAGTATTTCAAGGAATCAATTTTTGCAACTAGCAATGTCTGATGATTTAACATATAGTGTCGAAGCTTCTGTGTTGCAAATAACATTGCTAAACATGGCTATTCAATAGTTGAATAATTCAGTTCATAGCCCACTAGTGTCTGACTGATATAATAAATAGCCCATTCTTTTCCTTTCTCATCTTGTTGGGCTAAGAGAGCTCCCAGTGCCATTTCGGCTACAGAGATATACAATATGAATGGCTTCCCTGCTATAGGAGGCATTAGAATAGGTGGCGACATCAGATAATCCTTGAGAGTTTGAAATGCTGATTGACATTGCTCAGTCCATTTAAAAGTGACACCTTTATGCAATAAATGTTGGAAGGGATAACATTTGTTTGCCAAGTGAGCTATAAACTGGTAGATTGACTGTAACTTCCCTTGCAGACTTCTTAGTTGACGGAGATTGGAAGGAGGAGGCATATCCATTATTGCTTTAACTTTTTCTGGGTCTACTTCTATGCCTCTGTGAGAAACAATGTACCCTAATAATTTGATGGTTGTGACACCAAAGACACATTTCTTTGGGTTGAGTCTGAGCTTGTAGGTTTCCATTCGATCAAAAATTGGGCCAAGGATGGCTAGATGACTATCTCTTGTGATGGATTTGCATAATAGGTCATCAACATAGTCTTCCATCAAAGTATGCATAAAATCATGGAAAATTGTTGTCATAGCTCTTTCATATGTTGCTCCAGCATTTTTAAGGCCAAAGGGCATCACATTCCAGCAGTAGGTACCCCAAGCACATGTGAATGTAGTCTTATGTTGATCTTCAGGAGCAACGCGAATTTTATTATATCCAAAAAAACCATCCATCAATGATAGTGTAGCGTCCTAAAATTGAGACACTTGCAATTTCGACTGCATTTCGGTCTTCACGATGGCGACGCAACACGCAACCTAAATGGAGACCCCAAAACTTGCTCACGACACCAAAAACTGCATTTTTCAAGCACCTTGGCCTGGACCTCCTTGCACCCCGCTGTCCCGGAGGTGGGACCAGAGCGCCCAGCGCCCTGGTCCCTGGGTCCTATTTTGGGCCCGGTTTCCTAAGTGATATCGGGTCTTTTTGATTGCAATTTGGAAATATACTTCCCTGGTCGGCCTAAGGTCGGGAAAATCAGTCTATTAGCCCTAAATGACAAGTATATAAACTACATATTCCTTTCCCATTTGGAAAAAAAAGGAGGACATATGTGTAAAAGCGTGGAAACTATACTCAAGCATTCAAGCAATCAATCATTTCAAGTCTCCATTCAAGGCTAAGTGTTGCATTCAAGACAAGGATTCAACCATTGAAGAGGAGATCACTTACTACATGCTACTACAACATACAACATACAACATCTAAACCTTCGCACATAAGGATACCAACATCCTTAGAACAAGGTATTAGTACTTGTTTTACATACATTTACATTTACAGCTCTTGCTCATTTCTTGGTTAATTCCAAAACCGGGGTTTGACCTAAAGGCAAACCCCTAATCCCTAACCCCCCAATCGTCTTCGCTTTTCTGTGTGTAGGTTGCAGGTACGCGGCTGAGATTGAAGATCTGGAATCCTTGTGCAGAGATGAACCGATCCCCCTTCGTTTGACGGATTTTTCGGAGGACCGTGGCGCCGGGTGCCATCGTCCCGACAACTTTTGCTCAAATTTGTAGGACAGCATCGTATCGACATTTTACTGCTAATTCCAGGTCCGCAGCTTCATCCTATAACCTAAACTCAGTTTATAAGCGAATCTTTATGACTTTCTATGTATTCTTGGCTTAATTTCCTTAACAACATTCTTTACAAAAGAGGGTAGCCTTGCTTTCCTAACCCTTGAAATTCATTTAGCATCCAATCTTACATTGTGTGGGATTGAATCTTATGAGTTTCAACCCCTCTTTTGAATGTAAAGTCTTCCCCTTAAGTGACAACCCATCGAATCCTAGTGAACCTCCCTTCTCTCTCCTCGAAGTTAGAAGAGGGGAGACCAACTAGGGTTCGACCGCGATTTTCCGCTTTACATTTTGGTGAACCCGACGTGAACATCCTTTTTGATTATTCATGATTAGATCTGAAAATTGGACTCCTTGATTACATTTCCATGTTTGATCTTTTGCAAAATTTTAGAGATGATTGCATAAAAACCCTAAATTTTCTTTTTGAACATTGAACTTGCGAAATGTTTAATTGTTAATGCTTGTTTCAGATCTACTTTTCTATTACAAATTTGCAATTCATATTTGTGCTTTGATTTTGAAAATTAAGTGGTTAAGTGTCAAAACCCTAATTTTTGAAACCCTCTTGATTCAACCTTTGTCCGACAATTTGACCAATCAAAACATCTCCAAATCAGCTGTAACTTTGGATTCTGCAATAAAATCACAATATCTTTCATCCCTGAAAATTTGGAAAAAAGTTGCGAGGACCGTGTTGCACTCCGAGCGCCATCGTCCCCGACATTTTTTTTGAAATTTCGGGAGCGACATCTTACTGTGTTTTTCTGCTAAAATCCAGAATTTTGGCTGATTTTTGCAATTATAACACCTTCAAAATTACAGTCAAAGTTGGTCTTGCGATTGCTTGGTCTAAGGCTCCTAATCATTCAAAAATTGTCGAAATTAAAATTTTGTGTCAAAATTGCGTTTTTATTATCATAAATCTGAAAAGTGTGTCTACATTCATTCGAAATTTTAGTGCTTTATTCAAATTCTTGCAATTTATGACTTTTGAAATTAAGTGCTTAATTACAACAACTTTGATTTCCGCTTTCAAAATTGAATTTTGCGTGAAATTGAGTCAATTTTTAATTTTCAAAATTTGCATTGCTTTTGACATTTCCCCCTAAAATCATAAAATTCAAAATTTCAGTTTCCCTCTCTTTTTCAAAACTCAAAATTTTGCATTTTTCGACAATCTTGATAGGGTTCAATTTTGAGATTGCAACTTTAATTTGGCCTATCTACAGATCGTAAAATCCCTCAATTTTTTCAGATTAACTCTACAATCATCATACCTTTCATCCCTGCAAATTTCGAAAAAAGTTGCAAGGACCGTGTTGCACTCCGGGCGCCACAGTCCCGAACATTTTTTCTGAAATTTCGGGAGACTATTGTGATTGCATTTAACAGCTTAAATCTGGAAGATTGGCTGTTTTTACTGAAAATTGCTACCTCTAAAATCAAAACCTTTTCTCTCTCTCTAGTGCATGAGTTTTACAACAGTAAGCCCTACTTACACTATTCCCGTTAGACGAAGCCGTAGAATTAAGTCCTTCCGAGGTTTAACTACCGAGGAGATGGAACCTAATTTGAGTAACCTTTTTAACGAGGATATGGGTAATTCCTCTAATCCTCCTAATGATGAAGAAGCTCCCCATGAAGTTTCCGTTGAACAACTTTCCAAATTGGATAACCAATTTGATGATTTTCACCAATGGATGTCTCATGAGTATCCCGATAGTCAAGCTCTTCCTTTAATTGAGGGTCTAAAACGCATGCTTCAAAGTGATAAGAATGGAATTGATGTTTTACGTGGTATCGCACATATTGTGGATTCGAATATGATGCCTATGAAGAGTTGTGCTAAATCTTTAGGTTATACACAACCTCCTACACAAGTCAATCATTCTATTCCTTTGACCACTCCTATTGCTAGTATACCTACCTTTACATCAAACATCATGGCTACCTCTATACAAGACATTCCTCCTGTGATCACTAGTCATGGGGGCAATCCTCCGCCTTCTTCAATTAATCCTCTTCCTTCATTCAATCCAACTTCTTCGTACATTCCTTCAATGAATGTTCCTATTACATCTTCACAAACGAACATGACGCAAGGGGGCAATTCATTTAACCATTCCATTCCTCCTTGTAGTGTTCCTCCTATCCAATCATCCCCTATGGTTGACTATCATAGGGTCCCACCACCTTACTCTCTACCTTCTTTCAATAACATCACACCTCCATCTCAATCTAACACACCTAATATGAACTCTTCGACTGAAGCGACCATTAACAATCTTGCACAAACCGTCTCTTCTTTACAGCAACAAATTGCCTCTATGAATCAATCTAAGTTTAGTGTGCCCACATTTGATGTTGCGAGCCCACTTTCTCTTGATATTGTTCGAGCTATCCCTCCTAAACATGTTGAAATCCCGCATTTGGAGCTTTATAATGGTAAAGGTGATCCTCTAACACATGTTAAGACTTTTCAAACAATTTGTACTGATTTTGCTTATGACTCAAGGTTGCTTGCGAAACTATTCACTAGAACATTAAGAGACAAAGCCTTACAATGGTATTGCTCGTTGCCTTCTTATTCTATTACTTCTTTCGAACAACTTGCAAATGCTTTCATTCAACAATTTCAAAACAATATAAGTCCTAAAGTTACTTTGATTGATTTAATGCATTGTAAACAAGGTGTTAAAGAAAAAGTGACTGATTTCATTGGTAGATATAAGCATTTGTATGCTCAAATTTCTTTTCCAGTGCCTGATAATGATATTCAAAGAATCTTTAATTCTAATTTACAAAAAAATATTCGAGACAAACTTCTGTTTTCTGAGTTTACTTCTTTCCAACAGTTGTGCACCACTCTTCACAATTATCAACCGACTGTGAGTCAAATGGAACAATCACATCCTATGGCTCCGAGTGATAAGGGTGATAGCAGTCAACAACCATTTGGGAAGATTAAACCGAACAGAGATTCCATCAAATTCAATGAAAACATCATCAACAACAATGTGAATGCAGCATCAGGTGTGCCTCCTATTTCTAAATTTTTCAGGAAAGAAAGAAAGTATACTCCTTTGAATGAATCATTGCATGATATTATGAATAAGTTATTGGGACAAAATGTGCTTACTCTTCCTCCTATACGACAAATTGATCCTGCAAAGATTACTTCACCTTATTTTGATCACAAAGCTTTTTGTCATTTTCATCGTCAGCCTGGTCATGATACTGAAAAATATTTTTCTTTAAAAGGTAAAATTCAGGATTTGATTGATAATAATACTATTTCTGTTTCTGGAGTGAATGATAAAGGCAACACATCTGTAGCTCTTCCTAACCAAAATCTTCATATTTTCACTGATCCATTACCTTCTCATACCTCTCATACCTCTAATGCGATTGAGGCTAATGATTCCTCTTTCTCATCTGATGGTCTTGTGTCTATGACTCCGAATGTGATTAACTTTGTAGAGCAGCAAGAAAACCCTAAAGAACCTTCCATCACATTTGATTCTAGTGAAACCATTAGAGCACCTGCTGGTCCTTTATACATAGTTGCAAAAGTCAAGAATACACCTTGCCGTGGAGTGCTTGTTGATCCTTCGTGCATGGTTAATGTTATTACTGAAGAATTTCTTTTTACTTTGCAATTGAATCAAGTGATCTATGACAAAACAGATGTGATTGTGAAACTATTTGATGCATTTTCTTCTCCTGCAATTGGTTCTATTACATTGCCTATTGAGGTCCATAATAAATCTCTTGATGTGAACTTTGCTATTATTCCATCTTTTGAACAATTTCGTGTGAAGCTTGGCTATCCTTGGCTATCTTCCATGAAGGCTATTGCTTCTCCTATACATAAGTGTTTGAAATTTCCCCATAATGGTGAAGTTGTTACTGTTAATCATAGTCTCTTCAAACCAGCTGGAAGAACCTCTAGTGTTCCTATTGATTACTTTTGGCCTAAACAATTCCAATCTCTTCCTCCGCGAAGTGATCATCTTTTTAAATCTTATCAAAAGTGGAAAACAGATATGATCCTATCTCTAAGTGAACCTAGAACACCTAAACTTGACATTCCTATCATTCTTGAGAAGGAAATTCTTCCTTTGAAAGATAAAACTAATGTCTTTCCTCAAGAAGATTCCCAACCCGTCCCCATGGATGTGACTATGTCTATGCCTGATAAATCTTCTAAGAGTAGATCTATACCTCCTCGTCATGATGGACTTGGTCTTCTCCCTAAACCAAAAATTCCTCCTTTATATGGAGCAATTCCTCCTCTTGCCTTTTATAGAGAGAAGAGACATTCTTCTTCTCCTATTATCCAGCCTAAGAGACCACAACCTAAACACCCAAGTGATAAGGATGAGAACATTCCTCCTCCTCTATCTTCTACACTTCCTACTAAGACTAGACGTAATCGTTCTGCATGCGAACGCCGATGAAAACGTCGTCTTAGGGCTCAAGCAACCGCTTCTCAAACTTTACAATCTCCAAAAACACCTTCAACAAGCATTATTCCATTTTCTCCTCAGCCGGATATTGAGCCTAAATCTCCTATACACAAGATACATGATGGTCTTGATCCTGTGCGAGTTAAAGATCCTATTTTTATAAATCTTGATGATGATATAGATGAAAATGTTATGCATGATGAAAATGTTACTCCTCTTGCTTCTGATAGTGAATATGAACTTGTTGATGTTGATAACCATCTATCTAATGAATTTTCAAACGCACTTATCCTAGCTCCTAGACAAGAACAACGTGGCTTGGAACATGAACATAGCCCTTGTTTGGACCTTGTGATAGCTCCATCTGCTGTGTTGAATGTTCCTCCTCTAGCGTGTTCCCTGCCTTCTCGAAACATTGATCAGCAAGATCGGGGGGTAGATGACATGCTAGACTAGTTACATTAGCATAGCAGATTCTCTCCCCCTCTCTTTTGTTACTTCTTCTATATGTTATTCTCATTCTTCTATTTGTCGTCCTTAGTGTTGTCTACTTGAGGACGATGCAAAGCATTGAGATCTCTTTGGTCTCTCTCATGTTGACTCAAAAGACACATGTGTTCCCTTCTTCTAGGTGACCTTCCTTGATTGGGGAATGAAGAACAATTATGCATACATACATATGATATATACATGACTTATCATACAGCATACTGACCCCGAGGAAAGCGAAGTCACCTCGTGTTTTGTGTTTTGTGTCTATTATCCTTGGGTTTATCTCACACTTGGGGGCTAAATCCTTGCGATAACGTGCTCCTTTCCTTTCTCATTTCTTATGTGTATCACTACGTTAAAACAATCACCCCTGTTGAGGCGCGTGCGATCGCTTTAACGTAGGGGGGCATACACCCTGACTATCCCTTCACGATACTTGAAAATTTCTTGGCGAACTTAGCTTTGCCTTGAAAATTTTCGGTATTTCTCTTACATGACTCATAGTGAGGGAACCTTACTACTGACAGTCATGGTTCTTCCTCGTGATCTTCCCTTTTACTTTGTCAATCGAAGTCGTAAGATCCTTAGTCCACTAGGGGCTTGGTGTGTCTTGCCTCCTTGACGTGGTGAAAGTCTTTCAATGTTGTTTCCTTGTACTTTACCGGAAGTATGAGCATACATACTCCCGCTAAAGTGGGGGCTAAATGTAGCGTCCTAAAATTGCGACACTTGCAATTTCGACTGCATTTCGGTCTTCACGATGGCGACGCAACACACAACCTAAATGGAGACCCCAAAACTTGCTCACGACACCAAAAACTGCATTTTTCAAGCACCTTGGCCTGGACCTCCTTGCACCCCGCTGTCCCGGAGGTGGGACCAGAGCGCCCAGCGCCCTGGTCCCTGGGTCCTATTTTGGGCCCAGTTTCCTAAGTGATATCGGGTCTTTTTTATTGCAATTTGGAAATATACTTCCCTGGTCGGCCTAAGGTCGGGAAAATCAGTCTATTAGCCCTAAATGACAAGTATATAAACTACATTTTCCTTTCCCATTTGGAAAAAAAAGGAGGACATATGTGTAAAAGAGTGGAAACTATACTCAAGCATTCAAGCAATCAATCATTTCAAGTCTCCATTCAAGGCTAAGTGTTGCATTCAAGACAAGGATTCAACCATTGAAGAGGAGATCACTTACTACATGCTACTACAACATACAACATACAACATCTAAACCTTCGCACATAAGGATACCAACATCCTTAGAACAAGGTATTAGTACTTGTTTTACATACATTTACATTTACAGCTCTTGCTCATTTCTTGGTTAATTCCAAAACCGGGGTTTGACCTAAAGGCAAACCCCTAATCCCTAACCCCCCAATCGTCTTCGCTTTTCTGTGTGTAGGTTGCAGGTACATGGCTGAGATTGAAGATCTGGAATCCTTGTGCAGAGACGAACCGATCCCCCTTCGTTTGACGGATTTTTCGGAGGACCGTGGCGCCGGGCGCCATCGTCCCGACAACTTTTGCTCAAATTTGCAGGACAGTGCCGTATCGACATTTTACTGCTAATTCCAGGTCCGCAGCTTCATCCTATAACCTAAACTCAGTTTATAAGCGAATCTTTATGACTTTCTATGTATTCTTGGCTTAATTTCCTTAACAACATTCTTTACAAAAGAGGGTAGCCTTGCTTTCCTAACCCTTGAAATTCATTTAGCATCCAATCTTACATTGTGTGGGATTGAATCTTATGAGTTTCAACCCCTCTTTTGAATGTAAAGTCTTCCCCTTAAGTGAAAACCCATCGAATCCTAGCGAACCTCCCTTCTCTCTCCTCGGAGTTAGAAGAGGGGAGACCAACTAGGGTTCGACCGTGATTTTTTGCTTTACAGATAGCATCTCATATCCAGCAGTCATGTCAACTATGATGTCTATATTTGGCAGTGGAAAGACATCTTTAGGGCATGCTTTATTGAGATCCCTAAAATCCGTACAGATTCTGATGCCCCCAGTTACTTTGCTAACTGGTACCAAATTTGAAATCCAATCTGCATAATCAATTGGTCTGATAAAGCCCACATCTAATAATTTTTTGAGTTCTACTTTGACTAAGAGAGCCACCTGGGGATGCATCTTTTTGAGTTTTTGTTTGACGTGTTTGGCATCTGGTTTTAACGGAAAGTGATGAAGGACTAATTCTGGATCAAGGTCGGGCATATCTGCATAAGACCATGCAAAACTGATCTTCTTCTCAAGAAAGAAATTGACAAAATCTATCTTTTCTTGTTTTGATAGAGAAGCAGCGAAATGAATGACCTTAGTGTTGTCAGGTGTACCCAAATTTATCTCTTCAGTCATTTCCACAAGCAATGTTGATTTATCCTGACTTGACAAGGGTATGTCCAATCTTCCACCTTTGGGTGCCTCAGAGAGGTTTTCACCCGCAGGTACGTCTTTTATTTTTACTTTTCCATGATCAGAGAGTGCCTTACGGTTTTCACTCAAAGACCCACTCTTTTGATTTTTTACTTTTTCTTTTTCTTTTTCATTTTTATGACTAGAAGATGGAGTTGACTCCCCAAAATATGTTGTGGAATCTAAATCAATAACAAACCCTACCTTATGATCGCCTTGTGGTATGCCTTCCCGTAGTCCAAGGAATTCTGCAATTGTTTCGTCATTTTGAAAACAATCTAATTTGAGTGGTTCTTGTTGGTCATGTTGGATAAGCTGTGGATAGACAAGGGGCATGTCATCATTGGTTTCAGGGAGAGTTAGGGCCGAGATGGTAAGGATAAAAATGTCTGTGGTATCATTGTCTGAACTGCTCGTATCTGATTCAGAGCTTGGGTCCCAAAATGACTCTATCCAAGCATTAGGACACGTTTTGGGAGGGGGAGTTATTTCATGTTTGTCTTCCATGGGCAAATCATCAGGGTCAAGGAAAACATTTTCAAGGGCATAGGAGCTAGAAGAAAAGGAACTCCACTCCCATTCATTGGAATCAATTTTAGGTTTGATATCCTCAGGTGTTGTTTCATCATCAGAGTCATGCCCCTTTCCACACATGGTCACTTTGGTAGACGAGGTTCCAATTCGCAATGGTACAAAACCTAACCCTAAAGTTGGATGTTGCATCTTAGGTATAATAGGTTCTAGTCTTCCTTTCTTGTCAGAGTCAAAACCACTGCAGCCATCATATCCCTTTTTCTGGATTATAGTAAACCCTTTTCCATACCGGTCCACTCGCAATTTGACAGGTGGTGTATCAGTTTGATCCTTATAAAGCCAATCTGTTACATCATCATCCAAAGTTTCCTTGTTAAGTTCACCCCATTTTGTAAATGTAGTGGGGGGCTGATATTGAATGACTGTCTTAGGTTCCTTTTGCAACAAATGTGGTTTTCCATGTGATTTTGGAGATATTGGTAAATTCCCAATGAGGAATGTTTGAGCCATTGAATACTCTCTGCATCCTTGGTCTTGTATCTTCAATTTTCCTTTGACAGCATCTAACAACTTATTAGGATCCATATAATTATGTGAGTGGGCCTCTCTATTGACTGGGACTTGTTGCTACGGGGAATCCTTTAGATTAGCACAAAATTGAAATGGATTACGATCTCCTGGAATTGTTATCTCGGTCCCATTGTAAGGATATTTTAAACATTGATGATAAGTAGATGGAACTAATTTCATTGCATGGATCCATGGATGGTCAAGAATCATATTGTAAGGGAGATTGAGGTCTAGGACCTACAGGAAAGTGTTTTCTGTCACTAGGCAATGAAATTGCCCCTTTAGATGGGCACTCAGCATCGTCATATGCTTTGATTGTTATTCTTCTCGAAGAATCAATGTCATTTTCTGTATAACCAAGACCAATGACTACTCTCAAGGTACAGATGTTAAGACCTGCTTTGCCATCTATCAAGATTCATCAGATCTTGCAATTATGGACAAAGACTTCAAGATGTAAAGGACCATTATGAGGGAGCTTATCAGGGGAAATATCATTATCAGGAAAGGCAATGTGTTGGGAAACAGTGAGATGTCCAATTTGGGCTTGAAACTGGTCAACATCAATGTTTGTCAGGATGGTGGACTCAGTTAAAGCTTTATCTAGGACTGTGTGATGCATAGGGGACATTTTCAACAACTCAAGAATTGATATTTGTGCAGGTATCTTTCCCAGATGATCTAGGAGATTATACTGACTTGTAGGAGTTGATTTGGGAGGAATTGCAGGAGCTCTTTTCAGGACTATTTTGGATCAACGAGTGGTGACTATGCAAGAAGGACCTTGTCCCTTTATTCTTATGGTGGAAACATACTCATTTGATGCTCGAAAATAATTGATGACATTGTTATAACCAGTATTTGCATAATTAAGATCCGCTGTTTGGGTAGAGTTTGAAGAAGATGCTTTGCCCTTGTCATGATCAAGCAAAGGAGTTTTGAAAATTGTATGATCAGTGTTAGAGGTCACGTTGGGTGGGTCTACCTCAATTACTCCTTGATCTAACAAGTATTGAATCATATGTTTCAATTGAAAACACGATGCGGTTTTATGTCCTTTTGACCGATGGTATTCACAATATGCATTATCATTCCACCAATGCGGCTTTACCAATGGTTCTTCCTTGACATCTGGTAACTTGATAAAATTTGCTTGTATCAATTGTTTCATTACTAATTCAATAGGCTCGCCCAATGGCGTAAACTGATGAGGAGGCCCATCCCTTGATCTGAAAGGTTTTCGTTGTTGGTTTTGTTGCTGACCTTGTTGTTGATTATACTGTTGGTATTGTGGCTCTTGAATAATATTGCTTGCTTGTGTCTGATTTTGTTGCATAGCAGACATATTAGGAGCACTCAATTTCTTTATCATGAACTTGGGTTGATTTGCATTCACTGCTCTTACGTCGACAACTCCATCATTAGTGACATTCTTGTTTTTGTACCAAAATCTATTTTTGTCCCCTAAATTGTTTGTGTTGTCACTATCTTTGTTGAGCTTAATGAGTCCCTTAGCTACAAGAGCATTTTCAATGTTCATCCCTTTCTTAATGATCTTCTCAATGGTACTAGGACTTTTCAGTTTGAGCTCATACATCATTTCTGGGACCAAATTTTGAATAAATAAGTTCACTTGTTGTTCTTCAGGTATATCTAGGGAAGATCGACTGTACAAGCTTCGCCATCTTTGTAAGAAATTCACTAATGGTTCACCTTGCTTTTGCTTTGTGTTGCATAAATCTGACATGGTCACTTCGTTGTCAATGTTGAATGCAAAGTGGGATATAAACTTTTGAGCCAACTCCGGCCATGTTTTTATGTTCCCTGGCAAATGCGAATACCAATACATGGCTTGTCCTGTGAGACTTCGTACGAATAAGCACATCAAATATGTTTCCTCATAGCTCACTTCAGTACATGCTGTGAAAAATGCTCGAATATGGTCTTTTGGATTGCCTTTCCCTTTATATTTCTCAAAATTAGGTGCCTCAAAATGCTTAGGAAAGGGAGGCATGTACAAGCTCTTGTCAAATGGATTAGGGCATAAATCTTGATCTATGTATAATTTCTTTGTCCCTTTGGTTTGCAATGCATCGATTTGTCATTGCAACTTCTCAAGTTGTTGTGCAATTGTGTCAGATAGCGAAGATTTTGGAAGTTCATCATTCATTCTTGGGTGTACTCTTTGTCGATACATCATGCTCTCCATTGGCTGTTGATGCTCTAAAATTGCTGTCTTTGATGTCTCTGGCATATAAAGTTCTTGATATAGCTCTTGTTGTTGTGGTTGTGACATGCCTTGACATTGACCCTTTTACTGTGCTTCTTGTGATGGGATCATCATTTGTAGCCTTGGTTGATATTGCAATTGAGGGTGTTGTTGATATTGCATGGACATCAGTTGTGGTTGTGATGTATGATAACTTGTTTTTCCTGGCACATATTGAGGCACATATTGTTGTTGATGCTAACGAATCAGAATTTGCTGACTTTGTGCCAATTGTTGTTGTCCTGATGTAAATCCCATCATTTGCAAAAAACTTTGTTTGGGAGGTTTCTATTGTTTCTCCTTTAGATGGGGTATGGCACTTGCATTGACTTGCTATGTTGTTTGTCCAATCCATTGTGGTGGTTGCAAGTTTGAATTGACTTGTAATGGTGCAGAAGACACTGCAACTTGTTGTTGAATGCGATATTGTTGTTGTTGTGCATTGCTTGTTTGCGCATTCAATTGTGCCTTTTGTGCATTCCTCAATTGTTGCAACACTTGTTGTTGGTGCACACCACTATTTGTGGCTCTTTGTGTTGCCACTATCGAAGGATCTGTCATAATATTTTGCATAACGGGTACTTGAGTATTTGGCAACCGTACTGAACTTGATGGGACATATGAACTTTGTTGCATTGTAGAATTGTTTTGAACATTCGTAAGATCAGGCATTCTAGTCGTAAAGCTTTCTTGCATCTTAGATTTGGATCCACTTTTAGGTATTCGAGGAATCACTTCTTGTTGAGGGACACCTGTCAACATTTGTGTGGCCATCATTTGATCTTGTGTTAAAGGTGTTGCATTAAACAATGGATTGTTTATTGTTTCGAATGTTGACTTTTGTGGAATAGTCACTGTCAAAGTTTTTGAAGCACGCTTACTCAACAACGTGTGTTGAGGTTCTTGTTGCACATTTTCTTTGTTTGGATGTGGAGAGAAACTTAACAGATCACCACCTTGTTGTTTTTGCACATTAGTTTTCTCATTTGAGGAGGTCACATTACTCATCATATCAAGATATTTTTGTGGAAACATCTTAGAGACCTTGTTCAAGAATTTATCCATCCTTTTTGTCACCTTTTGATCTTTAAGGAGCATATCAACATCATCGAAACCATCGGAATCTAATGAAGAATCTGGTAAAACATTTGGATTTATTTCTTGTTGAATGCCTTGATCTGAACCAAATCCTTGAGAAAGAGTTTGTTCCTCATGTAATGTTTGAGTTTGAATTTCATGTTGTAGGTTCAGTTTATTCCAGTCAAAAGGTGCATTTTCCCTTGGCATTGGTGGAACACTCCCATATCCCCATTTCATGGGTACAAACACTGGCTCATATAATGGAGGTGGTCCAAGTTGAACCATTCCATATTGTGGTAATGATGTTTTTGACAAACCTTCAATATGTAATGTTTGACTAGGTTGAAACTGTGAGTTTGATATGTTGTCAATGGGTTGATATATTGGTTCGCCCATCTTCTTAGATTTTGACCTTGTTTCAACAGGCATGTCACTATGTAAATGCAATATTTTTGGGATTTTTTTTTTTGATTTTAAAAGGATGATGTATGATATGCAACTAAATGCAACCTAAATAGATGAAAATGCAATCTATGGCAAGAATGCAACCTATGTTTTTGTTGTTTTTTAAGATTTGGACAAACTTTTTGGAATGCAAACCTAAAGACTCAACCTTGGGAAGTTGAAATGAAGCCAAGACCTTAAAGGACAAAGGACCAAATGACAATAGGACAAATTGATAATGTCTCACCTATATGCTTGGATACTAAGCTAGGTTTGAAAAAAATTATATTAATGAAAGGACAAATTTTAGACAAGGTCAAGACTCCCTAATGACAACTTAGGGTATCATCCAAAGTTTTGATTTTTCAAGTTTGACAAACCAAATTTTTTAGACTAAATGCAAGAAGGCAATGATTATGACAATGACTTAGGATATGACATGAAAATGATCTAAGGATATGATATGACAAGATGAAGCCAAGACAAGATGACAATACAATGATAAGGATATGCGAAGACCAATGACTTGGAATATGCAAAATGCAACCTAGGCAAGACCTAATTTTAGCATGACAAGGATAATGCATGAATGTCACCTAAATGGAAATCTAGCTTGGATATGACAATGAAATGCAAACTTAGGGAAATGATTTTGAACCTAAGTGCAAAATGAGGACTCTTGCAATGAAAAGGACTAAAATGAAGGGAGATGACAATATGCCCTAGGACCTAAGTTGGACTATGCAAAACCTAGCCTAAAGTGACTTGAATTTTGAAACAAAGATATTCAATGTTTTTGACAAGCCATGTTCAAATGTTGGATGAATACTTGGACAAATTTGGACTTTTGTTTGGATTTTGTTTTGAATTGAAGGTTGTTGATTTTGAAAACCCAAGTTGATTATGAGCACTTTTGAAAGTTTGTTTCTGATTTAACCTTTGACAATCACGGAAGACAAAATGTTTGTTTGACTTTGACTCAAGACATTCAAGCACATTCACAACAAATCCTATGGCTGGCAAGGGAAATATCTGTTGAATCCTCTAACCATAAAATACAACACTCAGTCGGATAGCTAGACGCTTGGTAGCACTGGCTCCCCCTTATAGTGCACTCACTTCTCGGGCATACCAAGCTTCGAGTTCAAGGGGCATCACTTCCCAAGAACTTGCTATCTCTAACTAAGGAGTACATGAGAGGTGTCTTCGGCATGCGCGTGTCACAATGCCTGAGCCAACAGATAGAAGGATTTTGGCATCTAAAAACAAGAGATTCTAGTAAGGGCATCCGTTCGGGTGGGTATTGATCCGGCAAATAAATCATTGCAATACCATTCTAGCACCCATTGTCTACAACTTTCGTTGCATCCATAGTTATTTAGAGTGGTTCGGAAGAGCTTGGCTTTAGCCCGTCACCACTTTGGGTCGTTCCCTCTCACCAATGCCTGTGTGAAGTGCCAGGCAAATCGGGAGGTAGGCCCAGTTCTAAGGGTTGAAACATGCAATCAAATTAAAAACACTCAAAGCATGCATGGTGTTCATTAACCTTTAAGAAATGAAATGTGCAACTACTTTAAAAATCGCAAGAAAGATGTTTTAATGAGAGCCTTTGACCGCATCCTGCATAAGATTCATTAGTAGTTGCATTTTTAGTCTTTGTCACACATAACACCAAGATGTTGCATAGAGAATTAGTACCAAAGAAAAACGAGAATGCTAGAAACAGAATGAAAACAAACAAATTTGCAAGTAAAAAAAACTGATTTCACCTCTGTTTCTAGCCTTGCACAGGCGCAAAATGCCTCAACACAGGTGTAGAACCAATCAACACAGGCGCATAAAACTTCAACACAGTCACAGAATTATTAACACAGGCACAAAAAACTTCAACACCAGCGCAGAAAACTCAAACACAAGCACAAAAAACTTCAACACAGGCACAGAAGTGTCCAGAGAGCTCCGAGTCACCCTGTTTCTTGAGTTTTTCACCTGCAAATAGCTCAAAAGCACTCAAAACATGGTTAAGGGATTAGTTCACATCGGGTTCACCAGAAAATGTAGATCAGGAAATTGAAAATCATCAAAACAATAGCAATTAGGACAACCACAAAACCTAAAGCTCCTATGAAAGCAATCCTAAATCCAATCAATGAAGACATAAAGACAAGATATTCAAATCAAATGAAATCAAAGAAAACCAATGCAGATATCTCCTTCATCTGGCTCCATTGTTCTTCTTTCACCTTCAAATTTGATGTGGATCTCACCTACAAGTGCAAAATGCAAGTGGAAAACAAGTTGTTGAGAGATGAAATTCGCAGCATAAGGTTACTCGAAAATGTGATTGATTCCTCTTTTCATTGAAGAAAATCATCCAATTTATAGACAAACTGGAGAGAGGACAATATTAGCATGAAGAGATTTGAAAGGAAATTCAAATCAAGAATGGCAAAATTATGACAAATGTGTGACATTTTCTATGCAAGGTGTATGACAAATTATGCACAAATTATGACAAGTTGCTATGCAAGATGTATGACAAATTATGACAAGATTGAAATGCCATTCCCATGACAAAAGGGAAGAGAGAAAATAGCCTCCATGATTGCAACAAATGGAAGCATAAACATAGGAGAAAATGAGGGAATGAAATTAGGGGAAATATTAGAAAAATTAAAGAAAATAGGAAAAATAGAAATTAGGAATTAGGAGAAATTAGCAAATTAGAAAATTGAGGAAAAAGATGAAATAGAAATTAGGTGAATTAATTAATAGGTTTTCATCCATTAATTAATTCATGAAAGAGACCTAGGACTAAATAAATAGATTTATTTAACCCACAAAGAAGAAGAAAAGGATTAAATGAACAAATCATAAAACCCTAGAAATAAGAGGACAAGGAATTAGGTCAAGACAACAAGAAATTAATGTAGGTTCGATTATGATTCTAATTGACAAAGGACCAATGTTGATAAATGATTAAGATTGGTTGACAAAAAATCAATGACAAATTGACCAAGATTGACAAGGAGATCAAATTGATAGAAACCAATTGACGAGGAACAATGACTAATCAATCCAAATTGACATGATTGAAAAGGACAAGGATCGATGATGAATCAATCACAAAATGACAAGATTGACAAGGACAAGGATCGATGATGAATCGATCACAAAATGATGAGATTGACAAGTTGATAATCGCAAATGATTACCAACAAGCTAAAGATGATTGAAAGATTCACAAGAGGACAAAACCCTAATTCTATCATCGATTAGGATTGACGATGTCCAAAATGATGATAAATGAGCACGCACCATGATGCGACAGGATAAGATCGACCAAAATCATGACTGAAGATTGCTATTGACAAGACTTAATTCGAAAGCGATAAAAATGAGGAATGCAGAAGAAGGACTCGATGCTTGCAAATGATAAAGACCAAGTGCGCAACATAGAAGAAATATTAATGTGATGCAAGAACCCTAAAATAAGACAATGTGCAAATGTTAAAGTATGACTCCACAAGCATTGACCTTTTTTAGACGTCTACAACTTCCACCTGTTATCAATATGTAAATATAATTCATTTGGAAGAGACTTAGATACTTCCAGTGGGACCAATCGGAATTTCAAAAGTGTGCAGATGATAGCTTCTTCAATTTGTCCCTTTTCATCAACAGATCTGGATTCATACTTAACATATCTGAATGCTCCAAATCCACCATATTGCTTCAAATTAGTACAAAAATTGTCAACACTATGTACATTTACCTTTTTACTCTTGACAATTTGAAATTTACTTGCATCTTCAGATTCGGTGTCACTAGACTCTTTAGTCAAAATGAGTCTTCGAGTAGATTTCTTGTAAGTTTTTGTTACCTTGGGTGTGGCAACACTCTTGTTTTCTTACTCGGTGATATTGTAGATGATCTTGTGTTTGGGCACTTAACTGAAGGAGTCGGTGATACCTAGGATGTATCCTATTTCTTTCTTTTCAAAACTTTTCCCTTAGGCAATTCGGTGCTCAATGTAATAGCTGCCTCTTGGGCTTCAGATTCCTCCTCGGTGACTACTATAGTGCCCTTGACAGGTGTGGAGGAAGAACCTTCTCCAAATTTCTCCGTTAATGCCTTGATCCTTGTAGCCTTGGGTACTACAATGCTCATCTTAACTTTTTCCTTCACTTCTTCATATGTTCCATATCTTAGCTCAGTAGCATGCCTTGGTAATGTAAGAAAAGAATCTATCTTCTATTGTGTGATGTCAAAATCAATCTCGTAACCCATAGGTGGTAAAGATTGAGTTCTTGCTTCCATAGCATTAACATAGTAGTAGTCGGTGTCTACTTCAAAATATATGTCATCCTTGTATTTCTCCACTAACTGGGGTGGAATTCTATACCTGTTATGCATCTTTTCTTGAAACTTGCTGAAATAATCATCCATAATATCATTAAAGTTATCACCTAGTCGTTTGATGAAGTCATTGATTTGATGGGTGATTGGTCGATGTAGCTCCCAAACTACATTACTGACTGATGGAAAGAATTTCTCAAAATAGAAAAACATGCATATTAACAGTGATCCAAACTTCAGTGTGTTATTCGAGTTGTTCTTCTTTGGCTTCCTTATGGTGTTTAGATTCTCAAATAGGTTTTTCAACAATACTTCACAAAGATCAATTTTCATTCCTTTCTTCACAATTTTATATGCTAGGTCGACTGCTGCACAGGGTACACTATTTTCCTTTGCTGATTGGAAGAAACAATAACCTATTACTCTAATGGAAAACCTTAGCTCTACATTTGTTACATTGTTCAATTTTAGTCCTCTGCAATCTGATTCAACTCCGGTTAGAGTGATCAATTCCTTTTGTGATATTATTTTCTAAGCTCTGGCATGATCAAAATTAGGGTAACCGGTGATCAAATGAATGATTTCCTTGGTGATTTTGAATGGTTGCTCCGCTAACCACATGAAATCATCATGAACTCTACTCAGAACAAACTTGACCCATTGGGGTTTGAAGACACGGGGATAGGTTAGGGCTTCGGTCAATCCCTTGATTTTGATGTGTTCATACTTGCTATCCAATTTCCCATCGGTACACAATTCATCATATGTGTCCTTGATTTCAACATGACCTAGTTCCTCAACACGACACTTAGTGAAGAATCTGACATCCTCAACTAGTAAAACCCTATCCGGAATGAGTGAAAATGGAGTTTTATCATCTATTTCAGATGCTACTTTGGGAGTTAGAGAGTATTTTAGTGAGGGCTTTTCAATGTTTTCAACAACAATGGGCTTCTGGATCTTAGGTGCCATTGTAAATTTTGGATAATCTCTTAACAAAAGATTCTTAGGGTTTGAAGACTTTCAAACGGCAAACAGATATAAAATAGATAATCACAACTGATATTTCTCAATAGCTAGCTCTAAGAAATGCTTGAGATCAATGTGTAAATACCTTGAAATTTGCTTAGGAGGTGGTTTGATTGCCTTTGAATCACTTTGCTCTTCTCTCTGAAAACTTGGTAAGTGTAAAATGACCATGCAAAGTGCTTTAAGTACACAATATACCTTACCAGGCTTCATGCAGTTAGGTTAGAAAACATTAAATGCACTCGGTTCCATTAAACCAATTTACCCTCCCTTTTTTTGCTTTTACCGAGTAGCCAGACTTCCTGTATTTACCGACTAGATAGACTTCCTGTATTTACCGACTTGACTATTGCTAAAAAAGACTTGATAAAATTTCAAATTTCCTAATGCATCTTTAGCTATGCAGATTTTTGAATTAAGTACATGATAAAATAGGAACTGTTAAGATTTACCCTTTGAAAGAATGCAGTCCCTTCATACCTTTACTAATTAATTTGGAATAGGTGCACCTAACTCGGTAGGTAAGGTGCTTTCTTCATTTGACACAATTTCCTTCTTTCTCCAAATCATCTGTAATTTGTCTTTTATTTCCTCAATGTCTTCTCTAGGTTGATCTCTGCAATCTCTAGCCAAGTGTCCAACTTTGTGACAATGAAAACATGCCATACCAAGATTTCTCCATGATCTTCGGTTGTTCATTCCAAACCTTATAAAGTAGTTGGCACTTATATGTCCATATCTTCCACAACATTCACACCATATCCTTGTATTGTAATCCCATGGTACTACAGAATATTGTTGGTAAGGATCTGTGTGAGTTCGGTAACCTCTAGCATTTGCTCGGTGTGCAAACCACATATAGTTCTTTTGCTTAACCCAACACTTCTTGGTACTATGTCCATATCTATTGCAGTTTTTACAAAACCCTTTGAATTTTTCCTTCTGATAATTGTTAACAAACTTTGTCCTACATTGGTTAGATGTGTGACCATATTTATTGCAATTGTGACAATAACCATTAGACCTAATGACATTCAGTTGCTTACCTTTTCTGATTTGGCACATATTAGCAGTATGTCCTTGTTTTCCACAGTAGTTACAAATAGGCTTCTTTCCTTTGATGTTCTTCTTGTTCCCAACTTGCTTTGATGATTCTCCTCTTTTGGTAGTGTGGATTCCCTTCTCGGTAGAGTCTTTTCCTTTGTAACCAAGTCCTACATCTTTGTTGGGTCTTCTTGTATTCAGTTGCTCATCCAACATCTTTGATGCTTCATAACTTTTCTTCAGTGTTTCTTTGGATTTCTTCTATGTTTCAAGTTCATCGGTCAACCTTGATAATTCAAGTTTCAATGCTTGATTCTCATCATCTTTCAGATTTGCTTCATGATGTGCATAACCTAATTGATCTAACAAATTACTTTGAATTCCAGTCAACCTTGTGATTTCATCATTCTTTTCAGATACTAATGCTTCAAGTTGTTGTTTTTCTCTTTCTAGATCTCTTACTTTCTCCTCAGCTCTCCTCAATGCATCAAGATTCTCAGTCATTTGTGTGCTGAAATGTTCATGTACTCTTTTCATTGCTTTTAGCTGATCAGTCAGTGCTTTGTTCTTTTCTTTCAGTTCTCCAATCATCTCTTCAATCTCTTCAGATATACTATTCTCAGATGATGTTTCAATTTGTTCCACTAGCTCTTGAGAGTCCTGTAAATCATTAGATAATATTCTTCTCACTTTCAATGATTTTTGTATTTGTCTTTGCATGTTTGCAATCACTTGATTAGCATGATCCAACTCTTCTTGTAGATACACAATTCTCCGAGATTGTTTATAGCCTTCCATTGATAAGATCTTTCTCTTTAGGCTGTTAAACCCTTTTCCAAGACTCAAGCTCTGATACCAATTGTGAGGCCCAATATGGAAAGCTAATGTACTGAGAGGGGAGGGGTGAATCAGTAATTCAAATCCTTTCTTGAACAATAACTTTACTATTATGCATAAACCAAAAACTGTTGTAACATAACATAAAGCTAAAACAAATAAATAACAATCATACATGATTCACTCAATAACACATATATTTGGTTACACAGAAACTCTTGGTTAGAGAGAAAAAGTGTGGTGGGGATGGCACCCACAACTTCACTACTGCAATAATAAAGAGTGCTCGATTAGAGCTACATGTTCAGCTATTTATGATAGCTTACCCTGTTAGGAGTATCAAGATCGTTAGATCTACCTTGCTAAAGTATTTTACAACACTTAAAATAAATGTTGCACCTGGTTAAAGGCTTTACAATTTATAGACTTTGTTAGAGTCTTTTACCCTGTTAAAGGTTTCTCTTACAACTTCAAAATATTACAATAAAATCTTTACAAATATCTGCAACTTTACATCTGGAATGTTATAGAAGATTCTATGTGCTCAAAATGAGATTACCTTGCTTATAGCATACCTCGGTAACCCATAAAGTAACTCGGTAAACCCTTCTGTTTACTCTGTTCTTTGACTGTTCTCTGAAATCCTTCTCGGTGACCTCTGTGTCTCTGTAATAGTCATAACACTCAGTGCTTTCTTATGTATCACACATGTCTATCTTCACACTCATACACACATACCTCTATATCTCTCTATCTGATCTTAATCCATGTTGTATAAATAGATCTCTTATGTCGGTGATCTAGTTCATTGCTTCGATCTTACAAACATGATTTATTGAATGAATAACTATACAAAATATTTCATTGGTTAGATGACCTCAAAATCATACACAATCCTTAAGTGCAATTTCCAATGTGATAATGGTTCTTTTGCTCCTCGATCTTGTAACATGTTTCCACATGTGTGTCTAGGTTCAATGAATCTGGTAAAATGTTTCACTCGGTGTATCATTATTGTTGCTTGGTAGACATAGAGTGTTACTTGATAGACAACTTGGTCTATACTAGGCTCTGTGACTGCTTCCTTCTATAACTGACTGCTCTATGCTTACCAACTGAATATTTCGGCAGTAGTAACCGACTAGAGTATATAAAATGACTTTGGATATAAAACTAATGGCAACTTAATAAGTAGTAACAGTTAAAAGCTATCGAAGATGAATTAGATCAGATAGAGAAGAATAAGACTTGGACTTTAGTTCCTCAACCTAAAAATAAGAATGCTATTGGAACTAAATGGATTTTTAGAAATAAAATAAATGAGGACAGTCAACTTGTAAGAAACAAGACTAGACTAGTTTGTAAAGGATATTCTCAAATGGAAGGAATTGATTATGGTGAGACATTTGCACCAATAGCTAGAATTGAAGTTGTTAGACTATTTCTTTCCTATGTAGCATACAAGAACTATAAGGTCTATCAAATGGATGTTAAATGTGCATTTTTGAATGGTGAACTTGAGGAAGAAGTATACATTGAGCAACCTGATGCATTTTCACTGACAAATGACAAAGATATGGTTTGCAGGTTAAGGAAAGCATTATATGGATTGAAACAAGCTCCTAGAGCTTGGTATGCAAGGTTGGATAAATATATTTTGAAGCTTGGTTTTACTAAGGGCAGTGCCGACAGTAATTTATATTACAAGATCACTGATGATGATATTTTGCTTATTCAAGTATTTCTTGATGATATCAGTTTTGGAGGAGAAGATAAATTGTGCATGGAATTCTCTAATAATATGAAGAATGAATTTGAAATGTCTATGATTGGTGAGATGAGATTTTTCTTAGGTTTGCAGATTACTCAAACTAACAAAGGCATTTTTATCTATCAAACTAAGTATCTAAGGGAATTGTTGAAGAAGTTTGGTATGGATAATTCAAAACCGGTAAGTACTCCTATGGTGACAAGTGCGAAATTATCTATCAAAGACACATCTACACCGGTAAATTCGACAAGGTATAAGTCTATGATTGGTGGCTTGTTATATCTAACTCAGACTAGACTGGATATTATGAATGTAGTAAGTATTGTTTCAAGATACCAAAGTAATCCTAAATAAAATCATGAATGTGCAGCAAAGAGGATATTTTGGTATTTGCAAGGAACAACAGAATATGGCTTATGGTACCCTAGAGATGATAATTTCACTTTATGTGCATATACAGATGTAGATTGGGCAGGAGATACTGATGACCGGAAGAGAACCTCTGGTGGAGATTTCTTTCTTGGAAAGAAATTGGTTTCATGGATTAGCAAAAAATAGTCATGCATTTCTTTATCTACTACAGAAGCTGAATATGTTGCAGCAGCAACTAATTGCACTCAAGTCTTGTGGATGAAACAAATGTTGAAGGATATCAAGGTAAATTGCAGTGTAGCTATCTATTGTGATAACTCTGTAGCTGTTGACATATCTAAGAATCCAACATTTCACTCTAAGACTAAGCACATTTCAATAAAATATAACTTTCTGAAGGAAAAGGTGGAAGAAAATGAGGTCAAATTGGTTTATGTGAATATTAAAGAGCATATTGCAGTAATATTCACCAAACCGTTGTCTAAGGAATCATTTGAATATTTGAGAGATAGGTTAGGGGTATCTACCCCTCTGGTAGAAACTTAACTGATGGAGAAGTGCATCAGTCCGGTATGCATCATCAGCTTTATCCTTTGCTCTGGATTGATGAAGTGGTGCTACTACTCAGGGGAAGTAGTCAGCTTTGAGATTCACAAGATTTTGATATCTATGTCATATCTTTGGCATTGATGTCAAAGGGGGAGAGTTAAATGTGAAAAATAATGTCATAATATGTCATATGGGAGAGAGATTCAGATCAGTTTCAAATTGGATTGTACTCCTCAGGGGGAGTTGCTGGGATTTTTCAATTTTTCATTGTTATATCTTCTATGGGAAATTTTTGGCATTTCTTGGTGCTTAGATGTTTTCTTTTTCACATCTAGTGTTGCCATCAATGTCAAAGGGGGAGATTGTTGGCAATATGAAGGAATTGATTATGTGTTGATTTGATGTTTTGTCATTGATGTCAACACTAGCTGTTATGATTGGTTACAGGTGTATACACATAAAAATGGCTATGAGCAATGAAATAAATATTTAATATTTATTTAATAATTATCCTTCTATTAAATAGTTAATTTGAAAAGATTACTTTATTTAATTCATTTTTCATGTCTTTCTATTAATTAATATTTACTAATTAATTCATCTATCCTATTCTTCTAATTAATTAAATACCTAATATTTAATTATCCTCTTAACCAAGTCAATTAAATATCTAATTTATAATTATCTCCTTCAAACAAGTAAATATCCAATATTTAATAGTTATTCTCCTATCCTATAGTCTCAAATATTAAATAATTTCCTAAATTATTTAATCTTTCTTTTCCAACTCACCCTCCATCTCCACTTCATCTTCCCTTTGCCAACTCATCAAACATGTGGCTAAGGAAATTAACATTTCTTAAATATTAATTCATCATTTATCTTCAACCACCAAATTTAATAAATATTATGTACGTACACATATTTCATAACCATCTTCTATATTCTCTCCAACACCCCTACATCTTAGGAAGGATTGAGTCCACTTGTCCTATCATGCCTAAATCTTCTCTAACCATCCCTAGATTCCCTCAGTGAGCAACCTAATCAAGCTGAGATGAGTGACACTTGTCTTCTCCTTCCCCCTTTTTCTCAACCTTCACCTTTGCTCACAACCATCCAAATCTGCAAATTTGATCATGACTGTTGATCTAAGCCACATCATCTCATCCTCTCAAAGTATATAAAATCAAGAGCTTTAGTTGAGAGAGATTTAGACTTCAAGAGACTTCAAGTGAATTTTCAAGCAAATCATTTGTAAAACTTATGCATCCATGAGTTTCAATCTTGAAGCAAAATAGCAATTATCATTTAGCAAAATCATGTAGTATTACATATCATAGCATTTGTTAACTATCAGTTATCAGTCCATTCTTCATATGCCATCTTGGAAGCTATCAATGCATTGTCTGAGAGCACACCATCTACAACCAGGAATAGTGGAGTTAGAAAACAATGAGACATAAACCATGAAGGTAATGGTAGTATTTTTATTTCATATGTATTTCATGTAGTTTCATTGGTTGATTTTGGATTTCCTATAGCATTTCCATTGGTATTTTGTGAAACTAACTTGTTGCACGTAGCATCCTAAGGATGAAATTCAAGTGGACACAACCGATAGAAGAACTAGTGTTACTGGCAGAAGGGACAATCAGTTGGATGCTACCGACATATTTGGATCAATGGAATATGTTTGGTTTGATGTTTCTAGAGTATGTTTTGGTCAGTTGGTATTGACTTGATGATTGGATGCTATCATACACTCTAGTAAGCCTATACCGGTAAGGGTTTAAGGTTTTATCGATAGAGCTTTTACTGAGAATCTTTGACAGGATGCATAAGTGGTGTTGGTGTGGCTTCTAGATGGAATTCAAGATGTAGAAGGTGATCTTTGTTCATACCTCAACTGATTGGAGAGATCTCTTTGGCATGGTGAATCTATTTGGGTCCAGGTTATGGACCAATATCATGTTACATGTTCTCTACACGTTACTAGGATGATTTATCGATTAGTTAATGTTGTTTTGGTCTAAAGCCAACATGGTATATCATTTTAATGTGGATGTATGTAATGATCATATTGTAATATCTTTTAGGTGGCCAACCTAATTGGTTTAGGCCTTAGGGTTTGTGTAAATTGATGTAAAATCTCATTGTAGATCATGGTGGTAATGATCATGGAATGAAATATCATATGCGAAGGAGATTTGTTCGATCATGGGTGATCGAATTGGGTTTATGCAAGAGGTCAAAGGCCTCCGGTATTGAGCTTAATCGGGACTGTAATCAGACATGGTAGATGCTATCATTGGAAGTTCATTCTTCTGGATTGTTGTCTAATTATATTGAGGTCGTTATAACCTCTCTGTATTCAGTGAGACTCCTTTGTAATGAGTAGTATGCTCTTGGCAGTGTGCCTCCCCACATGTGCAGGCCCCTTATTGTATCACATACTTTCTACAGAAGTATCATCTGACTGTGGGAAGGCTTCCCACCGTTGTTTTTCCCTTTACCAATTTTTCCACATATAAATCATGGTGTTATGTGGTATGGTTGCATTGTGTTGATTCTTTGTTTCATTCTTAAGTTTTATTGCTTACCGATATTTGTTTCTGCTATTCTGGTATTTAATGTTTATGTGCTCCAGTTAAAGGTTATAAAGTGGTTTAATTAATATAATCTATTGACAACTGATTCACCCTCCCCCCTCAGTTGTCCACCAGTTATTCTAACATCATCTACACCAAACTTATATACCAACAATCACAAAATAGATCATTTACCATGTTGTCCTGCTAGTGCTAGTGTAACGTGTAGACACATGCTAGCTTGATGGGATCACCAAGACAATAGTAAAATGATGTTTCAATATCGGTAGAATCAATCCAAACACAATACAATGCACCGCAATCACCAGAAAGCTTCCGGACCCAAAATTGCTTTGTTCATCCCGAAATACTAGTTAACAGGCTATCAGTTGACATCCGCTTCCAGTTAAGAATAATTGTGGTTACCAGATCAAATCGCCAAGAAGATTTTCCATCAATGACAACCCTAAACCAATAATGAACCATCAGAAGCCATAGGATGAGTGTCAATTTGCAACAATCTCCCCCTTTGGCATTGATGGAAATACTCATGAAAAATGGCTAAGTGTTGAGCACTATACACTAGATCAAAATAATTAAAGAATTTCTAAGGCTTCCCCTTAGAAATAGAATTCCACTCTTCTATACTATACATTTTTCACTATTTCTCTCCCTCTTTGACAGTAATGCCAAAGATGGGTGCAGTCCAAAACTTATATATAGAGAAACTTGTCAGATATATTCTACAAATCCTTGAAGATGTCAGCAAAAATGGTCTTCAAGGATCCTAGGTGAGTGTCCCACCCGCTCTTCAAGTTATCCAAAATAATAATAAATGCACTAAATATAGTGGCATGAATCTCTACTTCCTTCAGATCAGATGACACAGGTTGTGCCATAGCCTTCATGCAATCTACCTTATTGTTTAGCATGGTGTTTAGCTGGGGGGCAATTAAGTTCTAGAGTTCACCTACTCTCCTCAAAATCTTGTCCTTCTCTGCATTAAGCCTTGAGATCTGATCACTTCAAACCAAAATTTGTCCTTCGGTACTGCTGGTTGGAGCAACATTGGGATCAAAGGACTGAGAGATAATAGGAAGTTTTCCTTGGCAAACACTTATTTGCTTGTCTATATCTACAGTGAATTTAGGTAAAATTAGACAAGACTTATACAATTTTCCACCTATTGTCAAGGCATTTGAGAAAACATGCAAACCTTTATTTAATCTCACCCTATCATCCTCAATCATCTTTTGAAATGTCTACATCTTAACATCCTTAAATCCATCCAAACTCTCTTAGTAGCAGACTTCTCTAAAGAATCAAAACTAGTATTTACACTGTTAACCAATTGCAAAAATTTACCAGAGGGGCTGGCATTGGAACCTAACTATACATTCGGAGCCAACTTCTTCAAAACATCAACTGACATCAAAATGATATTCTTATCTTCAGATTCAAACTTTACCAGATCCTGGCTAGCCTGAGCTTGAACAACAGCTGTGACCATGAGCTTTTCAACAGGAGATATCTATCCAAGGTTGACAGGACCATCAAGATTGATAGGGATTTGAGGTGGGGTTGTAGTAATCAAAGGAGTGATAATTTCCAGATCAACTGCTCTTTTTCCTTTGTCTGACTCTACAACCTGCCTCAGCACTCTCAACTTCCTTTTTCTCTACCTCATCCCCTTTATCTTTTGCACCGGTTTTTCCACTTGGTACAGTATCATCCTTTTGGATTTTAGGGGTTGCTGAGTTGTCCATCAGTGGAGGATTATCACCAGTCTCAACATCAAGTGTAGTGTTATCTTGATCTTCCGGATGTCCCTTAGTCTAAGTTTCACCCTTCTGGCCATTGGAAATACCTTGCTTTTCTTCTGACTGAGAGTACTTAAATGCATCTTTGTACAAAGGATCATTCACAATTATCTTTCTCCATATTATTTTTATCTCCTTCCTCACCTCTTCCACCTTCCCAATTATTAGTCAGTTTACCTTGTGCCTGCTCCTAAACTCTTTCTTGTTGGCCTCCTCAATGAGCCTTATGATTTCATCATGGGTGATACAGGTGCAAATATTTATTAGTTCTCTTTCTTTCATCTCCTTATCATCTCTACTGCCAGTTAGTCTCCTTGCATCAATAAGGTGTATAGGTCCTTAGGGACACTCTTCTCTAGCTCATTCAATATTTTGCTAAAATTGTACACATATAATACAACTTCTTCTTCCACTTTTCTCTGGTCAGCTTCATTCAGATTTGCATAACACACTCCAAGATTCTTCAAGTTACCATCTACAATTATCTCATCAATTAACTGATCTATTGATAATGAAGGAGAAGATGCAGATTTACCTTGCTTGACACCAGACTTAGGTTGCATTTTAACCTTTATTTCCTTCTGAGGTCTTCTGGAAGGGGTAGGATCAAATTTTGCTTTCTTGCTTTATTGGGCTCCACTGAACTGCGGCTTCCTCACCACTTTAGAAAATTCACCTTTCTTCTTCGCCTTACCTGCTTCTTCCTCAGATTCTGTCTCAGAGGCTACTAGAGACACAACAACATAAGTTCTCTTGGGCTTCTCCTTTTGCTTCAACACACCTTTCCCAGATGGGCTGAGTTCTGAAGATGATAACACCAGAGCAAGAACAGATTTGGTCTCTTTTGGTTTGACCTTGGAGGGAACCGGATCCACCTTGGGATTCTGGGTTTCCTCTTTGGCCTCCTTTTGAGCATGTTTTTATCTTTCCTACTTCACCTCCTCCCAGGTGAACCCCATTTGTATTGCTACTTCCACAGCCATCTTTGTAACTTTTCTTTTTCTAGCATGTGCAGTGAATTGTTTGTGCAATTCAAGGTGTTTCTCCTTCAATGTTCTGAATATCCCTTCTTTAGGATCCACCGATTGACTCAAAAGGTGTTGATAATATGCCTCAAGCAAGATAGAGTCAACTTCATACCCCATGGGAAAGATCCACACTATCCTAGGCTCTACTGCTTCCATTTGACATTGATCTTTGTCTGCCATGAAGCAAATGGTTTGCTCGTACTTCTCCACAATCTCCTTAGGGATCCTTTCTATTTTTCATTGCAACTTGGAAGGATTTGAAGTATCCCTAGAGATAATATATTCTCATTGCAGCATCACCTATTCCCCACAATCCCTCTTTGATTTGCATAGCCACCGGTCTATCGTAGGCCCATTGGACCTTTCCTTTCAGACTGGGTAGCTCAGTCAGGAAATACAAGGCCAAGAAAATAAGAAGAGTTCCATATTTGAAGGTGTGCTTCTTATCTTTCTTAATATTCTTCAAATTACTTATCAACTCATTCAAGAGGACTATACAAAGATCATACCTTTTATCATCTTTCGACATCTGATATACAGAGTAAATGATAGTTCCAGAGACGGAGTTATGTCTATTGGACTGGTAAACTTTGTATCTGACCACCATCAATGAAAACTTCACATCATTCTTTAGATGTCATTTATGGTCATTGCTTTGCTATCAAATTTGGAACCAGTAGTATCTATCAGTGTGTCATTCAATACTTTCCTTAAGCTAAGTACTTCACCGGATTCACTAAGGCATGTCACAGCTCAGATTTCCTATTTGGTAATCTTGTGGGGCATGTCAAACCATATAAATTCATCATGAACTCGACTCAGAATGTACCAGATCCACTCTGCTTTGTTGAGCAATGAAAAATGGACAAACTCTGAAAAACCCTTATCCTAAAGAACTTTGTATTTTGGTTTGATATTTCCCAAACTATCCGCCAAGTGTTTATTATACAGGTTCAACATGTTCGTGTTACGAAAATCCTCGAGATCATAATATATATGCCCTAATATCTTCATTATGAAGCACGCCATAGGGTACCAAAGGATATGCACCTTCAGGATCATCTTCAACCGACTTGAAAGGGTGTTTCTTGAATATAGGTCTGGCCCTATCCTTAATTTCCACAACCAATGGGGTAGCAATACTACAAGTTGAAGCCATTTTGAATTTAGGGTTTGTGAAAATAGATAGTCTAAACAAATAAATACCTTGATTAACAACCGGGCGTTGAAATTTACTTTAGAGTCGCTGAAATCATTGTTGAAATCGCCAAGTATCTTCACTCTCTTCTCTGCACTATTCACTTGATCACATTGTGACAAATGAAGTTTTCAAATGCTCTTTTATCCTTCAAAAACCTATTTTTTCTTTATAATAAATGTTGCAACCAGTTACCATGATTTTTCAGTCACTTATCGGAGCACCAATTTTTCTCTGAAACTTTTAGATAACATCTGCACATGTGATTTAATCCTTCTCCAACCTTCCGAAATTGATTTTAGATCACTGAAGAGGGGGTTCTTAGAATTTGCATGAAAAGTTCCCCCTAAGACATATAACCCTAGTTACCAGATGAAGATCCTGCACCGAATTCAGGTGCAGATCCATTTTCTGCATTGGATTCATCTTTTCTGACCCAAATCTTCTCATGTTTGTCTCTAATCTCTTCTACCTTCGCCTTTACCTTCTCTTCTGATTTGTTCTTGTCTATGGGAGCACTATTCTTGCTTCTATAGTACTTTGCAATGTGGCTGGTTTTATTGCATGCACAACAAACAACATTTATCTACATAGGTTCGAAGTTCATCTGATTTGGTCTCATCCTACACTAATTAGAGATATGTCCAAACATTCCACAAGCATAGCACCTCTTGTTTTCAAAGTTATTCATTACTTCTCTACACATATTTGACTTGTGACCAAAATTATTGCATATGAAGCACTGACCGGTAAAGGTAGAAACATTATTTATATTGTTCATTCCATTATTCATCGTACTTCTACATTGATTCACCATATGACCGAATTTGTTGCAAGTAAAGCATCTACCATTGAATTTATGAGCATTAGGTTGTCTTACTAGAGGATTCTTGCTCTTCTTCTGATCATTTCCTTGTCCAGATCTGGAGGATTTACCTTTCTCAAATCCAAGTCCTCGCATCTCCTTTCCATGTCTCTAACTTTCTAGTATCTCATCAAGCCTTGCTGAGCTAGCTTTGAATTTTTCTTTGTAGTCATTAGCAGTAGCAAGTTCATCCCTTAAGGCAACAATCTGTATTTCAAGTTCTTGACCATTATTCCTTGACTGTGTCAACTCAAGCTTCAACTAATCATTCTCATAGATAAGCATGAAGCATTCATCAACTCTTTCCTTCAATGATTATGCTAGATTCTCTTCATTTTTCTTCTGGTCCTCAATCTCCTTGGTCAGCCTCATCACAATGGATTGCATCTCATTCTTCAAGGCAACATTCTCTCTCTCTCAAGCTTGTCACATTCATCAACTTTATCCTGATTTTCCATGATTTGATCTTCTTTCTCCTTTAGCTTGTCCATCACTTGTCTCTTGAAGTTCTCACTTGATCCTTCAAGTCATTAATGAAATCATCAGCAACATTTAGGATTTTCTTCAAAGAACTGATCTCATTTCTTGCTACATCAAGATCTTCAAGTGCCACACTGAGCTATCTCTGAAAACCAGAATCCATTGATTCAATCTCATGGACCTTCCTCAAGCGGTTAAGCTTCCTCAGAGGAACTAGGCTCTAATACCAATTATTGGAATTAGGGATCACTGAGAGGGGGGGGTGAATCAGTGACCTACTAGTTACCAAGTTTTCAAACTTAACTTTAAACCACCAGAAGCATACACATGAAACTAAAATGCAGAAACATAAAATAATCAACCACAAAATCATAACATGGGATTTTTTACGTGGAAACCCAAATGGGAAAAACCATGGTGGGATTTGAACCCACAATATTAGTCTACTATGGCCAGTAGAAAAACAATATTACAATATGGTGAATGCACAAGCATTCAAGCACACTGCCTAGAGCTCACTGCTCAAATACAATAAAGGCTTCAACCCTGGAAGGCTCACTAGCTTATTGGTTAGTTACAATGATTAATTACAGCAAAATGAATTCTGAAATAACATCTACAATGCTTGGATGAGTTATGGTTAAGTGATAAATATACTGACTGGGTCACCTCTTTTGAGCTGCTTTGTTCTGCCCTGTTCACTGTCTCAGTCAACTACCTGATCAAGAATACACACATGAAACTGCACCAAAACTGATTCTTGATCACCACTCACTCACATACAATCATACCATCCACCAAAAAGATCATCTACACCAAACTTATATACTGTCAATCACAAAATAGATCATTTACCATGTCGGCCTTCTAGTGTAATGTGTAGACACATGTCGACTTGATCGGATCACCAAAGATAAATGTGGATCACCAAAAAAAAAAGCATAAAATGATGTTTCAATTTCATCTCAATCAATCCAAACATGATACAATTCACCACAATCACCAGAAAGGTTCCGGACCCAAAACTGCTCTCTTCATCCTGAAATACTGGTTAATAGGCTACTGGTTGACATCCACTTCCGGTTAAGAATAGTTATGGTTACCGGATCGAATCTCAAAGAATATTTTTCATCAATGACAACCCTAAACCAATAATGAACCATCAAAATCCACCGGATGATTGTCAATTACCAACAATTCTTCTATTTGTTCTCCTTATTCTTCTATCGGTTGTCCCTATTGTTGCCTACTTGAGGATAATGCAAAGCATTGAGATCTCTTTTGGTCTCTCCCATGTTGACTCAAAAGACACATGTGTTCCCTTCTTCCATGGTGGTTTCCTTTCTTTGGGGAATGAGGATAATTCTATGCATATACATTTACATGACATACATGAGCTATCTTAAAAAGAATACTGACTCCAAAGTTAGGTAAAACCACCTCGTGCTTTGTGTTTTGTGTTGATTATCCTTTGATTTATCCTCTCTTGGGGGATAAATTATTGTGATAAAATGCTTGTCTTCTTTGGGTGTATCCTACCTTAAAGTAATTTCTCCCGATAGGGCATACACTCTGCTCATGATTCTCTCTTGAAACTTTAAGTTACTTAGCTAACTTCATCTTTGCTTTGTAATTTCTAGTATCCTTTTCATGACTCGTAGTAAGAGAACCTTACTATTTGTAGTCATGGTTCTCTCTCTCTCATGATCTTCCCTTTTACCTTATCATTGAACTCATAAGATCCTAAAGTCCACTGGGAGCTTGGTGAAGCTTGCCTCCTTGACATGGTAAAAGTCTTTCAATATGAATTCCTTGTACTTTATCGACAATATTTGTGTAAGCTCATACTCCCACTAAAGTGGGGGCTAAATGTAACATCCTAAAATTGTACCCCTCACAATTTTTGACTGCATTTGAGCCATCGGCTTAGTGTTCGCAGCCCTCAGCCTGATCGGAGACCTAAATATGCTCATGCACACCAAAAACACCTTGCAATTCAGTAATGCACTCAGGGGCCACCTTGATCCTACCCCAAAATAGGGAATGAACAAGGTGTGGTACCCTAGTCCTCATTGGGACTAGGGTGTGGCACTCTGGGACCCCTTAATTTGGGCCTATCTTGATCCCCTACCTTAGACCTAACTCAAATTTGAAGTGGGAAAATCTCCCCTATGTCAGCTCAAGTTGGAAAATTAGTCAATTAATCTTACTGGCAAGTATATAAGAGGGATTTCCCCTCTCATTTGACATCATCATGAAATTATGTCAAGTGTACAAGCATTCAAGAGATCAAGCGTTCAAGCATTCAAGAGCAATTGAGAATTTTTCAGTCTTCCTTCAAGCTTTGGATTAGCAATAAAGTGAAGATTTCAAGCATTGAAGAGGAGATCATCATTCTAATTAAAGAAATCATAATTCCATTTGGAGGCAAGAAAAACTTCATAAAAGGAGGTATAAGCATTTCATTTTCAAGCAATTCAACATCCCCTCAAAGAGGAGGATTTCTACTTTTCATCTTTTCATTTACATTATTTCAACCTGAAGGCAAGCCCCTATTCCCAATACATTTCCATTTAATTTTGTGTGTAGGAAACAAGTGCATAGTTGCACTTCTGGAATTAAGTTTTATTCCCAGAGATGGAAAAACCTTTTTTGGACGCGCGAAAAGTTCGGAGGACTAATTGGAGGTTGCCCCTGTCCAGACACATGATCCCTACAACTTTTGCCCGATTTCACAAAGCAACTCCGAATCATCTCAAAATTCTCATATCCAAGTGCACAACTAAATCCTGAATTTGTAGCTTGTTGTTTTTTCATACTTCATCTTCATTTCCAGCACTTTGCCTTAATTCAATTAATCAACTTACAAAAGAGGGTCAATTACATTCCAATTTCAACCAATCTACTTAGTATTCAGTCCTTGCATCCTTTAGGATTGGATTTAGTAGATTCATCCCCCTCTTTTGAATGTAAAGTTTCCCCAAGTAAAAATTGAGCTTAGTGAATTTTCCCTTCCCACGTGGAGAATTTGCTAAGCTCCCAATTTTCCACTTTACAAAAAGTACAAGTAGTGCAGCATTTTTTCTTGGCTCCCAGTTAGTTGCATGGTTAAGTAAGAAGAAGGATTATATATCTTTATCAAATGCAGAAGCTAAGTACATTGTAGTTGCTTCATGCTACACTCAGGTACATTAGATGAAATGGGCATTGAAGGATATTGGTGTATTGTTTGATGAACCTATCTCAATCATGTGTGATAATACAAGTGCAATCAATATCTTTGAAAACCCGATTTTAAATTATAGAACAAAGAATATTTCTATTCGGTATCATTTCTTGAGAGAAAAAGTATTAGATAGTGAAGTGAAACTTGAATATGTTCCCACCAAAGAGCAAGTTGTAGATACCTTTACAAAGGTGTTGTGCAAATATTCTTTTGAGTATCTTTGATAGTTGTTAGGGGTTATTCCCATTCCTAGTTTGAACCAAGTGCATTTGGGAGTGCATTAATCTAGGATATTTCATAAATAACTTAGTCTGGGTTAATGCTTGGGGCTTCCTCTTAGGGGGATTTGTGTGTATTCCGAATTGAGCTAATGATTCACCGTTGTCCTTGATGTCAAAGGGGGACAAGTTTTAGAAGTTTGGGAGAAGTTTGTAAGTACATAGTTTTCTTTCTAAGGGGAGAAGTATGTTTTTTGGGAAGTTTTGTTGAACATGCTATTGGAGAAATTGTTTGTCGTTGATGAATGTTGCCATTAATGAAAAAGGGGGAATTGGTGCAAATGTGAATTTGATTGATGTATCAGTATGGTTGTCATTGATGTCAACCTGTCGATTATGTTTCAGTGTTTGGTTTTTGCTCCAGATATTCTAAATTATTGCAGATATATTCTTGATGCATTGGCACATCGTTGGATATTTCCTTGAGATTATTTTTTCATGGTTTGGCAATCTGGAAGGTTTTCTCTAGAAGTCAATTTAGTGATGATAATAATTGCCTAACAGAAGTTGTAGAGCTCTGCATCATCAGTTCTCTTGTTGCACTTCTAAAATATATGTTTCTCATTCATGTATCTGTGTTATTCTAATTTAGAACGTGTTGATGTGCTCCGAAATTGTGTTTTTGACCATGTTCCTTCCTGGTCTGATTAACCCCAGATGCTCTATTTTTTGGTCTGGTGATTGTGGCATTTGGATTACATGTTGTTTCTTTATTGTGTGGTCCACTTTTCATTCCTTTCTACCGTAGGAGTGCTTAGTGAAAACCTATTTTTAACTGTGCCTTGTTATCTCCTTGGCCAACTTGGAAAATCTATTCTGGAGATCAGTAAATATGTAGTATGATTGTAATGTAATACAACAAGAAGGTATATAAAAGGAAGTTGATTGTAAAAGGATGATCTATCTTTCATGTGAAGTGATTGATCAATGTGGTTGTTTCTCAATGTTGTTTGGTACCAGTGACAGTGAGCCTAAGGTTTCTTCCAACATTACAGCAGAGTGGAAGTTGTGCCTTTGTGGTGTATTTTTTGTTTCTTCCTCTAGGAAGTGAGCCCTCCTTTTTTTTAAGGTTTTAGTCGAGAAATGAACCCACCTACAGTGATAAATTGTGGTAGTGAGCCATCTTTGTAAAAATCACCTTAATTAGTGTCACCCTAAGAGGTGTTTTCATATTGAGAACTAACATTCGTCATGTTTTTTCCCTTCTTAGGTTTTCCAGATCATGTCTAGTGTTTCATGTGTGTGTTGTTTCATTCTCTTATTTGTTCATGGTTAAGTAATCTTAATTTAATTTATACCAGATGTGTTTCTCTGGGAAAAGTGATATAATTTTAATATACAATGGATTCACCCCCCCTCCTCCCCTCAGTTGTCCAAGAAATTCAACAAGGTCCTATTTTTGGTATTGATGGTGAGGACCGAGGCACCTAGGGTATCCTATTTCTATCATTTAGGACTTAAAAGGGGATAGAGGCTAGGTGATGAGTTTAAAATGTATCTTTCAAGATGGGAGGAGCAACATTAAAGTATTCATTGAGAACTAGAGACTGGTATGCCAAGATGAGGGTTAGGTAAGGACAAAATTGTATAAGGATATAATTTATGACACTACACCCTCAAAAAGGGAGAAAATTTATCAAAGACAATGGTACACTATTGTTAAAAGGTTAGGATATTTTCTCTACTATTTTTTTTGATACACTTAGAAAGTAGTCATTAAATGAGCCTACAAGATCTTTACTTTGGATAATGTTTTGAACAAGATCATGGTGTTTTGACAACTTATTAAATTTTTCCTATAATAGATAAACCTCAGGTTCTAAGAGATCCAAGTGAGCTAATAGGAATTCTTTTTCTTACAAGAATTGGTGATACTAGTGTATCATACGTGTAATGGTGGTGAAAGAGGGTGATGAAGAAATCAAGAGGAAAGCTTTTCTCTCCTCAAGAGAAGGAGTGAAAGTTTCACAAAATATTCTCCTTAACCTTTTCACACACATTACATTTAAAAGAGGGGGAAGAATTCACTAGATCCAATCTCAATAGGAAGAGATTGAGTGCTAAATGAATTGACAATGGATAAGGAAAGTAAAAGTAACCCCTCTTTTAGAATGTAAAAGGTTGGATTATGTGATTTAAGACTAAGTGTAAAAGAGACAAATAAATAACTATAACTTGAGATAGGAATGTGAGATGAAGTTGTGCACTTGAAATTGGTAGTAAAAGGTCGAGACAAAACTCCCCTGCAAATTTGAGTGAAAGTTGTCATGACTGTGTTGAAAGTGCACACGGTCCTCCGAAAAATCCGCATTGCCAAAAAGGGTTTTCCACCTCTAAAAATGAAGTTTGAATCTACAAATACAGTTGTGCACCTGCAACCTACACACAAAAAAGAGAGGAAAATGGGTTGGGATTGGGGGTTTGCCTTCAGGTCAAACCCTAGTTTTGGAATTAACCAAATGATGAAAATTAGTACTTGCAAGTAAATGTAAATGAAAGACTGGGAATTCACCTCAAGGGAGGATGCAATTGAAATGTAGATAGAGTTGCTTGTGTGGAGTTGAATGATCAAAGAGATCTACTCTTCAATGGTTGAATCCTTGACTTGAATGCAACACCTAGCCTTGAAAGGAGAGTTGAGATGCTCAATGGATGCTTGAAAGGAATGCTTGACTGATGATAATGCTTGTTCACCTTACTTTCACTTATGCGAATAGGATGGGAAGATGTGTCTTATATACTCATCAATTAGGGTTAATTGATTGATTTTTTTGTCATAGGCCAACATAGGAAAACTTTTGCCATTTTCCAAATGCAAATCCCAATGAAGGATAAATGTAGAGGGGGCCCAAAATAGGGAAAGGAAAGGGGTGCCACGCCCCTGGCCTACCTTAATTCAAGATAGGAAGTAGCATAGGAGAGTGTGGGGTGCGAGGAGATGCAAGCTTCGGCCAGTGTGAGCATGTATCGGGTCTCCAATCAGGCTTAGGGATTCATTTTGCCAATGTGAAGACCCAAATGCAGTCAAAAATTGCAAGGTCACAATTTTATGATGCTACATTTAGCTCCCACTTTAGCGGGAGTATAAGCATACACCAATACTACCAGTAAAGTACAAGGAAACAAGATTGAAAGACTTTCACCACGTTAAGGAGGCAAGACACACCAAGCCCCCAGTGGACTAAGGATCTTACGACATCGATTGACAAAGTAAAAGGGAAGATCAAGAGAGAGAACCATGACTACAAGTAGCAAGGTTTCCCTCACTATGAGTCATGAAAAGAAGGGATACCAAAAATTACAAAGCAAAACCAAGCTCACTAAGTAACTTTGAGTATCAAGAAGGAATATATGAGTGGAGTGTATGCCCCCACATTAAAGCGATCACGCATGCCTTATCGGGAGTGATTTCTTTAAGGTTGGATACACCCAAGAGAAAGAGAGGGAGAGGGATCACGTTATTGCAAGGATTTAGCCCTGAATCAAGGAATAATCCCAAGGATAATGAACACAAAACACAAAGCACGAGGTAGTTTTGCTTTCGTCAAGGTCACTATGCTCTATGATAACTCATCTATATCATATGTATATATGTGCATAGAATAATTGTCATTCCCCAAAGGAAGGAAACTACCTTGGAAGAAAGGGAATAGAAGGTGTCTTTTGAGTCAAAATGAAAGAGACTCAAAGAGATCTCAATGCTTTGCATTGTCCTCAAGTAGACATTACTAGGGAACATAGAAGAACAAGGATACACATAGAGGAATCATCACAAAAGAGAAAGAAAAGGGAGAGGTAGACGATCTACGGTGCTAGTGTAGCTATTCTAGCACGTCATCCACCTCCCGATCTTGCTGATCACTATTTCAAGAAGGCAGGAAACATGCCAGAGGAGAAACATCGAGCATAGCAAATGGAGCTATCACAAGATCCAAACAAGGACTATGCTCATGTGCTAAGTCACTTTGTTTGTTTCTGGGAGCTAGGATTAAAGCTTTTGAAAATTTTGCAGATAAATGTTTGTCCACATCAACATATTCATAGTCACTATCAAAAGCATTAGGAGTTGTATTTCCATCATGAATAACATTTTTACCTATTTCTTCATTAAGATTTATAGAAAGAGGAGTGCAAACATGAATAGGATTAAAACCATCACATGTTTTTTGCAATTTATGATTTGGGGATGTAGGTTCAACATCTTGCTTAGGAGAAAAGGGAATCATGTCAACTGTTGGAGTTTTGGGAGATTGGATGTTTTGAGGAACAACTTCATGAGCTCAAGCATGACACTTCCGTCAGTGTTCTCTCGCACAACGATTTCATCGAGTCTTAGTGGAAGATTGAGAAGGAGGAAGAATATTTGTTGAAGGGGGAATATTCTCATCTTTGGTAGTTGGAGGGTTAGGTTGAGGTCTTTTATGTTGGACAAGAGGAGAGGTAGGCCTCTTCTCTCTATAAGAGAAAGGAGATGGAACTACACCATATACAGGAGGAATGTTTGGTGTAGGAAGGACACCAGATCCATCATCAGGAGGAGGTACAGGTCTAACCTTAGGAGGAATATTGTTATTCTTTGTAGTCGAAGGCATAGTTTCATCCATTGGAATAGGCTGGGAGTCTTCCTTAGGTGGAAGATTAGTTCTATCCATCAAAGGAAGAACCTCATCTTCAAGAATGATAGGAATGTCAAGTTTTGGAGTTCTAGGTTGGCTTAAGGATAGGATCATATCTTTCTTCCACTTTTGATAAGATTGAAAGAGAGCACCGCTTCTTGGTGGAAGAGATTGGAAATGTTTAGGCCAAAAGAAATCAATAGGAACACCTGGGCTTCTTTCGACTGGTTGAAATAAGCTATGGTTAACAGTTATAATTTCTTCATTGTGGGGAAATTTCAAATACTTATGAATTGGAGAAGCAATAGCCATCATGGAAGATAGCCAAGGATAGCCCAACTTCACACAGAATTTATAGGAATGATAACAAAGTTTAGATCCATAGATTTAGTGTGAACCTCAATAGGAAGTGTGATAGAACCAATGGTAGGAAAAGATAATCCATCAAATAACTTAACAACCACATTAGTGTCATCATAGATTGGTTTAAGAAAATGTAAAGTGAAAAGATACTCCTCAGTGATGGTATTAACCATGCAAGAGGGATCAATAAGCACACCATGACAAGGCATTTCCTGAATCTTTGCAACTATGTATAAAGGCCCATAAGCTTCTCTAATGGTCTCACTAGGGTCAAATGTGATATAGAAGCCCTTAGGTTTTCCATGTTTCTCTACCGTATTCACTAAATTTTGAACCGTGGTAGTCACATCAGAAGGAGAGAACGAGGTATGTTCAGTCTCAATCATGTTAGAGGTATGAGAAGTAAAAGGATCAACAAAATCCTTAAGATTTTGATTAGGAGGGGCTACTAATTTATTTCCCTTATCATTCACACCTATCACAGATATAGTATTATTGTCATCAAATCTTGAATCTTACTTTTCAATGCAAAATATTTATGTGTCATGACCAGGTTGACGATGAAATTGACAAAAAGAATTATTATCAAAGTAGGGTGAGGCTGCCTTAGAAGGGTCAACTGGTTTTATGGGAGGAAGTTTAATAATATTTCTTTGTAACAAATGAGACATAATGCTATTTAAAGATTCATTCAAAGGAGTAAATTGTCTTTCTCTTTTGAAAAATTTAGAAATAGGAGGCACACTTGTTGTAACATTCACATTGTTTTTGTTGATGTTGTCATTGAATTTGATGAATCCTTTGCTTAGTTTGAACATCACAAATGGTTGTTGAGCACTGTCACCCTTATCACTCAGAACCATAGGAGTGGATTGCTCCAATTGACTCACAGTTAGTTGATAATTGTGAAGTGTTGTGCACAACTGCAAAAAGGAAGTAAACTCAGAAAGGAGAAGTTTGTCTCTAATATCATTTTGTAAATTAGAAATGAAAATTCTTTGAATATCATTATCAAGCACTTGAAAAGAAATTTGAAAACACAAATGCTTATATCTACCAATGAAATCAGTCACTTTTTCTTTAACACCTTGTTTACAATGCATTAAATCAGTCAAAGTGATTTTAGGACCTATGTTGTTTTGAAATTGTTGAATAAAAGAATTTTCTAATTGTTGAAAAGAAGTAATACAATAGGAAGGCAAAGAGAAATACCATTGTAAAGCGTTATCTCTCAATGTTCTAGTAAACAATTTTGAAAGCAATCTTTGATCATAAGCAAACCAATACACAAAGTTTGGAATGTCTTGACATGTGTTAAAGGATCACCTTTTCCATTATAGAGTTCCAATTGAGGGACTTCAACATGTTTAGGAGGGATGGCTCTAACAATATCAAGAGAAAGTGGGCTTGCAACATCAAACGTGCACACACTAAACTTGGATTGACTCATAGAAGCGATTTGTTGTTATAATGATGACACAGTTTGAGCAAGATTATTAATGGTTGCTTCGATTGAAGAATTCATATTAGACATGTTTTATTGAGAAGGTGGTGTGATGTTGTTGAAAGAATACATTGATTGAGAATAAGGTGGAGGAACACTATGGTAAGTAGGCATAGGAGATGATTGAGTAGGAAATGGGACACTAAAAGGAGGAATAAAATGATTGGATGAATTTCCCCCTTGTGTCATATTTATTGGGTGAGAGGCAAGGGGAATACTTATTGAAGGCATGGGTAAGGATGATGGGCTTATTGAAGAAGAGGGATTACACCCATGACTAATGGTTGTAGGTATGACATTTTGAGTTGATGTAGTCATGAAATTTGAAGTGAAAGTAGGAATACTAGCCATTGGAGTAGTCAAAGGAATAGAATGATTGATTTGTGTAGAAGGTTGTGAATAACCTAAGTTCTTAGCACAACTCTTTATAGGCATGACATTAGAATCAACAATATGAGCAATGCCACGCAAAATATCAATTCCATTCTTATCACTTTGAATCATGCACTTTAGGCATTCAATTAATGGAAGAGCTTCACTATTAGGGTATTCTTGGGACATCCATTGTTGAAAGTTGTCAAATTGATTATCCAATTTTGAAAGTTGATCAATAGATACTCTAGTCAAAGCTTCTTCTCAGCATTGGAATCAGCAATTGGGTAGATTGGGATGTGATTAGGATGAGAAGAGTTAGCATTATCCTCACTGAAGAAGTCACCCAAATTAGGCTCCATCTCCTTGGTAATTAAACCTTGGGAAGCCTTAATTCTAATGCTTCATCTAACGAGGATAGTAGAGGTAGGACTAATAGTGGTAAAACTCATGCACTAGAGGGAAAATTTGAATTTAGAATTAGAATTTTGAATTTTGGGAACAAAGTTTGCAAAATTGAATAATGCAAAATTCAAGGAATTTATGATTACACAGTTTGAACTTTGTTGAAAGGAGAAATGACACAATTTCCAAAAGAATTTAAGAAATTGAGATTTAAAATTAGGGCCAATTGAATACAACTTAATTTCGAAATTAAATTTGTTAAAATTTGAATTTTTAAACTCAAGGGAGATTATAATTAACCACTTAATTTCAAATTTTTCCTTGAAAGTTGTGATATTGAGATTGGGAAACATTTTTTATTTTAGAGAGAGCAAAATTTCAGAAAATAGGCCAATTTTCTAGATTTAAGTAATTAAATACAGTCATAACAGTCTCCTGAAATTCTAGGAAAAAAGTCAGGGACTATGTTGAAAGTGCACACGTTCCTCCCAGATTTTTTTGGAAATTTTCAGCGATGATAGTTACGATGATTTTAGAGCTAACCCCAAAAAATTGGTTGATTTTACGAAGTTTAGATAGGCAAAATTAAGGTTTGAATGTGAAAATAGGACCCTATTAGGGTTTTGAAAAAGACAAGAAATTGAATTGCACATTTGAAAAAGGTAAAACATAATGGATAAGGCTACCTTAAATAATGTTTAGAAAACTATAATTGATTGAAATTTGCACAAAATCCAATTAATTTTGAAAATTAGGGTTTTAGGACCTAACAACTGAATTTTAAAATTTTGAATTTTGGAAAAGGGAGGGAAATTGAAAAATTGAATTTTAAACAAGAAGACAAATCTGAAAATAGTCCTAAATCTGAAAATTAAATGTGATTTCAATTTTTGCACAAGTTCAAGTTGATTTTTGAAAATTAGGGTTTTGACATCTAACCACTTAATTTTGTAAATTTGAATTTGCAAATTGAACAAGACAATGATGAAATTGAATTTTTCAAGAAAAGAAATTTTCAGATCTAAAACAATAGATAGCAATTTTTTACAAGACACAAGTTCAATTCCAATTTTTGAAAACTAGGGTTTTGATTGAATTAACCACTAAGTTTTGTAAATTTGCAGGAAAATTAAACCTGTAAATGAAAAATATGCAATGATTTGAAATATCAAGCATGTAAGACGTCGGGTTCACCAAAATGTAATGGTGATGAAAGAGGGTGATGAAGAAATCAAGAGGAAAGTTTTTCTCTCCTCAAGAGGAGTGAAAGTATCACAAAAGATTCTCCTTAACCTTTTCACGCACATTACATTTAAAAGAGGGGGGAGAATTCACTAGATCTAATCTCAATAGGAAGAGATTAAATGCTAAGTAAATTGACAATGAATTTGGAAAGTAAAAGTAACCCCTCTTTTAGAATGTAAAAGGTTGGATTATGCGATTTAAGGTTAAGTGTAAAAGAGACAAAGAAATTACTATAACTTGAGATAGGAATGCAGGATGAAGTTGTACACCTGGAATTGGCAATAAAAGGTCGAGACGAAGCTCCCCTACAAATTTGAGCGAAAGTTGTCAAGACTGTGTTGAAAGTGTACACGGTCCTTCAAAAAATCTGCGTGTCGAAAAGGGTTTTTCTGCCTCTGAAAATGAAGTTGGAATCTGCAAATACAGTTGCGCACCTACGACCTACACACAAAAAAGAGAGGAAAAGGGGTTGGGATTGGGGGTTTACCTTTAGGTCAAACCCCAATTTTTGAATTAACCAAATGATGAAAAGTAGTACTTGCAAGTAAATGTAAATAAAAGACTGAAATGAATTCACCTCAAGGGAGGATGCAATTGAAATGTAGATAGAGTTACTTGTGTGGAATTGAATGATGAAATAGATCCCCTCTTCAATGGTTGAATCCTTGACTTGAATGCAACACCTATCCTTGAAAGGAGACTTGAGATGCTCAATGGATGCTTGAAAGGAATGCTTGAATGATGATAATGTTTGTTCACCTTACTTTCGCTTATGCAAATAGGAAGGGAAAATGTGTCTTATATACTCGTCAATTAGGGTTAATTGACTGATTTTTCATCATAGGCCGACATAGGGAAACTTTTCCCGCTTTCCAAATGCAAAGCCCAATGAAGGATAAATGTAGAGGGAACCAAAATAGGGCAAGGACAGGGGTACCACGCCCCTATCCTGCCCTAATTTAGGACAAGAAGCAGCATTGGAGAGTGCAGGGTGCGAGGAGATGCAACCTTCGGGGAGTGTGAGCATGTCTCAGGTCTCCAGTCGGGCTTAGGGATTCATTTCGCCAATGTGAAGACCCAAATGTGGTCAAACATTGCAAGGACGCAATTTTATTATGCTACAATAGGATGCACAATTGACTATGCACATTGCCATATTTACTAAGGACACAACAAATAAGTTGGAGGTTGATGTTGATAAATTGAATTGATAAAATCAAATTTTGAGGGATAAAATTACAATAGTGACACATTTCTTCCACCCCCACAACAAGAAGGACAAATCTCAACATCTGCAAAGACAACAAAAATGACATAGGATTTAGAAATGCTGAAAACAAAGGTGAGGAATTTGGAAAAATACCTTGAAGAGAATAGAAAAGTTGAGGAGAAAATAAAGAAAACAAAGAAGAAACTAAAGAATTATATGATAGATATGTTAGACAGATCTGATACCGGGAGTAAACTGAGAGGGGGGGTGAATTAGTTTACCATCAAAAATTAGAACTAATGCATATCAAAACCATTACACCAGAGAACAAAGAAACCAACACAATGAAGGATAGAACATGACAACACAGTACACACAACACCAATATTTTGACGTGGAAAACCCGGTAAAGGGAAAAACCATGGTGGGAAACCCTACCCACAATCAGATAATACTTATGCAACAGTATGTGAAATTAAAATGGGGATTGCACTGGCAATCAAGCCACCACCTAGAGCTCACTACTCATCACAAAAAGAAGTCTCACTGACTTACAAAAATATCAGACTACAATTTGGAAAGAATGAACTTTGAAAGTAGCATCTATGAATGCTTGATACAGTTTTGGTTAAGCACGGATGTCTTCCCTACAATACAAAAACCTTCACCGAATGATATATCACTTGTTCACACATAAACCTTCCTCTGATAATGCAGATATAACCATCGATCCCATCCATGTGCAAATTACATGAATAAGTCACTTATATATACATATCATCAACCTTATTGACAAGGTCGGCTAAACCCTAAACCCATAAACCCATAATAAGAAAATTTACATTACATGGTATCACCAGACCAATATTATGATTTATTTTACATAGCATGGACCTAAATCAAGTAACCAAATAATTCCATCCGTCGAAAATTCTGCTAAGAGGGTGAACTCACAAAGTTGGTTCCCACTTTTTGGTACGTCCTGATTTTTGCTGAAATCATACATTTTTTAGAAAATATAATGATTTAAACTTTAAGAGGTCCCATTTGAAGTAATTAATTGAAGAGAGTTAAATCAAAGTCTCTTAGATCAAAATTTCTTGGATAGAACCTCTCTACTTCTAAATCATACTTGCAATGGAGTCTCCTTTGCATCTATCAAATGCTGATAAAAAACCAATTTTACATTAGCTTTTGGGGGTTCAAATTAATTCATTTAAAAAAAAAAATTTAAAAGTATTTAGTCCTTATTATAAGCTTTCCAAATAGTATATCTTTTAATATATTTAATTTCATTAATATATTTTTATTTTATTTCTTATGAATGTAGGTTTTTCACTAAACATGAACTTATTTGTTCAATGCATTGGGAAAAATAATAAACTAACTTAAAAAATTCTGAAAAATATCTATGCACTAGGTATTGATGTTTTCTTTCTAACAAAAAAAATAAAATTGTATTTTGATATATATAGAACAAGTTATGTGTTCAAACGTACACCTATATCTAAATTATAATTAGTCATTCAAAACTTAATAAAATGAAAAATATTCAACATATCACTATCAAACTAACTGCATGTCCTGGGTATTGATGTTACAAACCAAAATTAAAAAGAATTAAGTTTTTATCATATATAAAAAAAAATTATGTGTTTCGGGATACACATCACTCTTAAAAATTGTTGTTCACTATTAAAAACTACTGTTTGAGGGAGATGGAAAAATCAATAAAATTTTATTCAAACAAATTTTAAAAAATATATATTTAGAATCTACAATCAAGATGCTAAAAATCAGTAGTTTATATCATCTTCAAATTCTTAATGGTTTAAAAGTTATAGGTGTTGGAAAGTGAAGGTTTTTTTCAAAATATTCATCTAAGTGTCAAAGTTGGTCAAAAAGTGGGAACCAGTATTATGAGTTCACCCAAGACCATAATCCAACATGCTTCACCAACCGGTAGAAACCCTTAGTGAAGTAACACAAAAATTCTAACCGGATCCAAATAGGACCACCATAACAGCATGTCATCCAATGCAAAGTCACCAAACACTCAGAATATGATCAAGAAGCACCTTCAGCATGATAGAAATTGATTCCATAAGCCAGACCAAAATCGTCTGACCAAAACACCAGATATCACTTATCGGTAAAGCTAACTGGTATTGTCAATAATCTCCCCCTTTGGCATTGATGGCAACACTAAATGTTAAAAACATCCAAGTGCCAAGGAATGCCAAGAATCTCCCTCAAAGAAATGATTGATTTTCACATGAATACCACCTCTCACCCTTTGACATCAATGGCAAAGGACGGATACTAGATCAAAAATACTAAGCCAAACAACTGACTACTCCCCCTGAGTAGTAGCATCATCTCATCAACCCGGATCAAAGAAAATATCTGATAAGCTTACCAAATTGATGCATTCCTACATCTCTAAGTCTCTTTTGGAGGGTTGGTAACCCACAATTGATCTCTAAGATATTCAAAAGTATCTTTAGGTAATGGTTTGGTTATAATATCTGTAATTTGCTCCTTAGTACGCACATAAACCAATCTGACTTCCTTTGCTTCAACCTTTTCCTTCAAGAAATTGTACCTTATAGAATGTGTTTTGATTTGGAATGAAATACTAGATTCTTTGACATATCAATAGCAACAATATTATCACAGTGAATAACAATAGGATCATCATAAGTTACCCTTATATCTTTTAACATTTGTTTCATCCATAAAATCTGAGTACAGTTGGTAGCAGCAACTACATATTTCGCTTCAACGGTAGATAATGAAGTACATGATTGTTTCTTTCTAAGCCATGAAACCAACTTCTTCCCAAGAAAGAATGCACCACCAGTAGTGCTCTTCCTGTCATCCATATCTCCTTCCCAATCAGAATCTATATATGCACATAATCTGAAGTCATCATTCTTTGGATACCATAACCCAAGGTCTATTATACTTGCCAAATACCTGAATATACTCTTAATAGCAATATCATGAGTTTCTCTAGGATTTGACTGAAATCTAGAGGCAATACAAACAACATTCATAATATTAGGTCTAGTCTGAGTTAATTATAACAATCCACCAATCATTGATTTGTATCTACTTGGATTCACTTTAGGGGATTCATCATCCTTTGACAATTTGCAATCGGTTATCATAGGAGTACTGACATGTTTCAAATTCTCAAGTCCAAATTTCTTAAGCAAATCCTTCACATACTTAGTTTGACAAATGAAAATACCTTTATCAGTCTGAGTAATCTGCAAACCTAAGAAAAATTTCATCTCACCAATCATAGACATTTCAAATTTATTTTTCATATCATCAACAAATTTCATGCATAGACTATCTTCTCCTCCAAAAATGATATCATCCACAAAGACTTCAATTATCAGTATGTCATCATGCTCAATTTTGTAATATAGGTTACTATCAGCATTATCTTTGCTAAAACTAAGCTTAGAAAGATATTTGTCTAATCTAGCATACCATGCCCTAGGGGCTTGTTTTAGTCCATGTAAAGCTTTCTTCAATCTGAAAACCATGTCCTCGTCTTCTGATAAATAAAATCCATCAGGTTGCTCAATGTAGACTTCCTCTTCAATATCTCCATTCAAAAATGTGCATTTGACATCCATCTGATATACTTTGTAGTTCTTGTGTGCAACATAAGCAAGAAAAAGTCTTACCGCATCAATTCTTGCAACCGGGGCATAAGTCTCACCATAATCAACTCCTTCTTCTTGTGAATAACCTTTGTAAACCAATCTAGCCTTGTTCCTCATAATTTTACCTTCCTCATTCAATTTATTCCTGTAAACCCATTTAGTTCCAATAATGTTCTTGTCTTTAGGTCTAGGAACTAGTTCCCATGTCTTGTTCTTTTCAATCTGATCTAATTCTTCTTCCATTGCTTTTATCTAATTTTCATCTTTACTTGCTTCAATAAATTATTTTGGTTCAATTTGAGAAATCAAACATACCTCTTCAATAGCTAGCCTTCTCCCAGTCATCACACCTTTGCTTTTATCTCCAATGATCTAATCTTCAGAATGATTTAGTTTGACATACCTAGGAGTCTTTGAATTTTCTTGTTTTACTAACTCTTTCTATTGTTCCTCTGTCACAGTTGAGTTTTTTGATGTTATCAGAGTGACAGGTTCAATGCTCTGAGCAACTTCACGCATTACCAGTTCAGGTCTGATAAGTTCATCTTTCGGTCCATAGTCATATGATCCGATCTGATTATGGCCATGTTCATCCACCTTGACATTTATGCTCTTCGTTATGCTATTCAATCTTTTGTTATAACATCTATATGCTTTTCTCTTAGTAGAATAACCCAAAAATATTCCTTCATCACTTCTAGGATCAAATTTTCCCAATGCATCATCTATTCTAATGTAACATTTACTTCCAAAAATTCTAAAATATCTGACAGGAGTATGACCAAACTATAATTCATAAGGAGTCTTATCAGTATCACCTTTTATGTGTACTCTATTGAAAGTTTATATAGTTGTATTAACAGCTTCCCTCCAATAAATATCAGGCAATTTTGCTTATGTCATCATAGTCCCTGCCGCATCCAATATGGCTTTTTTCTTCCTTTCCACCAATCCATTCTGTTGTGGAGTCCTAGGTGCAGAAAGTTGTCTTCTGATTCCATTCTTCTCACAAAAGTTGTTGAATTCACTGGATGTAAACTCACTGCCGTGATCTGATCTTAAGCACTTTATCTTCAATCCTGTCTCAGTCTCAACCATAGCTTTAAAGATTTTGAATTTCTCAAAAGCTTCAGATTTTTCTTTCAAAAATGCTATCCACATCATTCTAGAATAATCATCAATAAGTAACATAAAGTATATATCACCTTGAAAACTTTTAGTCCTTGTTAGTCCACACATATCAGTATGAATAAGATCAATAATTTTATTAGATTTATCATGTATGCTTCTAAAAAGAAGTTCTAACTTGCTTACCCATTTGACATTCTCTGCATACCAGATTATGAGGTTTGACAATTTTGGGCAAATCTCTAACAGCCTATGTTGAACTGATCTTCACTATGCAATAAAAATTTACATGACACATCCTCTTATGCCATAACCAAATTTCATCAATCTGAGAAATCAAGCAAGCTTTCTCACTAGAGTTCAAATGAAAGATGTTTCCATTGGTCTGGGTTTTGGATGCAATTTCCAATCTAGATCTATTGATGATCTTACATTTCCCATCCTTGAATTGTAAATGAAATCCTCTATCCACCATCTGACCTACACTTAAAATATTATGCTTTAAGCCTTCAATATAATAAACAATATCAAGATTAGTCTTACCATCCAATGATATTGCTCCCTTGCCTTTGATCCTACATGCCTTGTTGTCTCCAAATTTGACTAATCTGCCATCAAATTCTTGTAGTAATAGAAATTTTCTCTTGTCACTAGTCATGTGATGTGATCATCCACTGTCTATAACCCATTCATCATTTTCTTCAATTTTAGCAACTAAAGCCTTTTCCTAAGTATGAGTTGTTTCAATGATAGGTTCCAAAGAATCATCCTTGATAGCAATGAAAACCCAGTCCTTACCGGAGGAATTTCCATTATCGGTTCCACTCACAAGTTCATCATCATCATCATCATTAGTAATACCAAAATAATCATCACCAACATAATAGCATGATTTATCCTTATTCCTTTTGAATCTAGGATTGTTCTGATATTCCGGATTAGGGTTATAATGCTTCACAAATATTTCATGATTCCTAGCAGCTCTTTCAGGGCATCTAGAAGCAAAATGACTGATCTTATTGCATGAAAAACATTTAAAAGGGAATTGTCCTTCGTACTTACTTCCAACTGGTCCTTTAGGAATTCTTCTAGCAATCAGGGCTTCTAGCTCTTCAAGTTCTCTTTCTTCACTTTCAATGTCCTCCATATCTTTAGCATACATCTCCTTCCAATCTATCTTCTACTTACCAGAGGTAGATGCTTTAAATGTAGTCTCAGTTTTAGTAGCACTCTGATCTCCAAGTTCCTCAAACTCAAAAGCAGTCAATTTCCCAAGCAATGTATCTCTAGTAACAGGGGTACTTGACATTGTCAGGAGTTCATTGATTCCAGTAGCCTTCATCTTATAAGTCAAAGGTAGAACTCTCAGAACCTTTGACACTATCTCATCCTCACTAACTGATCCACTGCAACATTTAATTCCCATAACAATCTTATTTACTCTATCCATGAAAGAACTTATCTTCTCATCTTCTTCCATATTCAAAGTTTCATACCTTACCTAGAAACCTTCAAGTTTTGTGATTTTAACAACCTGGTTGCCTTCATAAAGAGTTTCAAGCTTTGTCCATATCAACTTTGCATTCTCCAACTCTATGACATTCAATAGCTTTTCATCAGATAGGGCTCTTAACCATGCTTCTTTTTCTCTGACATCATTTTCAACCTTCTTCTGTTCATCAATAGGTGTTAGTGTTCCAGAATTAGGAGCATGAGGTATATACCCTTTCTCCACTATCTCCCAAACTTCAACTCCAAGATATTTGAAATGAATCTTCATTCACTCCTTCCATATTTTGTAATTTGTACCATCAAATATGGGACTCTCCTTCTGATAGGGATTGAATGTAGAACTAGATTCAATTGCCATCGGATCTCCTCAAGCGGTTAATCTTGTGCAGAGAATACCTTGCTCTGATACCAATTGTTAGACAGATCTGATACCGGGAGTAAACAGAGAGGGGGCAGTGAATAAATTTACCATCAGAAATAAGAACTAATGCATATCAAAACCATTAAACCGGAGCACAAAGAAACCAACATAATGAAGTATAGAACATTAAAGCACAGTACACACAGTGGGAAACCCTATCCACAATCAGATAATACTTTTGCAGCAGTATGTGAAATTACAATGGGGATTGCACTTGCAATCAAGCCAACCGCCTAGAGCTCACTGCTCATCATAAAAAGAAGTCTCACTAACTTACAAAAACATTGGACTACAATCCGGAAAGAATGAACTGTGAAAGTAGCATCTCCTAATGCTTGATACAGTTCTGTTAAGAACAGATGTCTGCCCTACAATACAAAATCCTTCACCGAATGATATATCACGTTACAAGCTAGAGTTATTGTTGCACCAAAAGATCAACTTGTCAATACCCGATACAACCACTAAACTTATAGAATCCATAGGAGGCTGTTAAACCATGTCGCAAATCTCTGCAAGGGACGCTTGCCCACTACCAACAATCCCCCTCCCAGCGTCACTTGTTGCAGCTTGCGTGATTCAAACTTGTGACCAAGCTCTGATACCACTTGTTACAAGCTAGAGTTGTCATTGCACCAAAAGATCAACCTATCAGTGCCTGATACAACCACTAGACTTATAGAATCTATAGGAGGCTGTTAAACCATGTCGTAAATCTCCGCGAGGGACGCTGGCCCACTACCAACAATATCACTTTTTCACACATAAACCTTCTTCTGAAAATGTAGACATAACCATCGATCCCATCCATATGCAAATTACATGAATAAGTCACCTAGAAATACAAATCATCAACCTTATTGACAAGGTCAGCTAAACCCTAAACCCATAAACTCATAATTACAAAAATTAAATTACATGGTATCACCAGACCAATATTATGATTTACATTACATAACATGGACCTAAATCAAGTAACCAAACAATTCCATCCGCCAAAAATTCTGCTAAGACCAAAATCCAACATGCTTCACCAACTCGTAGAAACCCTTAGTGAAGTAACACAAAAAGTTCCAAATAGGACCACCATAACAGCACACCAGCCAATGCAAAGTCACCAAACACTAGGAATATGATCAAGAAGCACCTTCAGCATGATAGAAACTGATTCCATAAGTCGGACCAAAATCATCTGACCAAAACACCAAATATCACTTACCGATAAAGCTAACTAGTACCGAGAAATACCAATCGGGAACATAAGCGTTAGTTACCGGAGCACCAAAACATGAACCAATAGAATATGGAAAACAAATAACCATCCAGAGTAAGCATCTAAAACCGATTCCAGAGATTTATCATACCGGATCAGAATCATAGCCAAAACCAAGATGATCACCAAGACTAACTAGGATAGGTCCAACTGGGATAGCCTCCAATCAGGATACAGTGTTGACATCAATGACAACACTTAACCAAATCCAGCATATTGCCAATAAGATGCTCTACTTGGAAAAAGTTTAGAGACACTCCTCCAACATGTGGAAAAGGTATAGAAATTTTATAAGTTAATAGGAAGCTTTTTTAAAGTTCATGCCAAAGATAGAAAAAAATTGAGATGTTGGGAGCTAATTTGACACCAATTGTTGAGGCTTTAAAAATTATTTTGAATAATTTGGATGTTGGGTATCAAGCATTTCAAGTTATTTGTGATCTTTTTAGTAGATATAAACATATCTTGTATTTTCTTCATGTTTACCACACATCCATAAAAATTATTCTAAGGCAATTGATAGAATTTGAAGGAATGACCATCTACCGCATGCCTATGATGTTCAAGGAGAATGAACATTTAAAGGATAGTGCATAATAGAAGGTTGATTTTACAAATATTTTTTCTCCTATGTTTGCAAAAAATCATGCTAGTGAGGAGACAAATATTGAGAAATTAAGTTCATATTTATACAAACTCTAATAGTTGGAACATGGGATGGTTATGATTATGATTGTCATAAGGGGTTTTCTTGGATATGAGTGCAACAAGAATTTGGCCCAAGTTCATTGAATAATGTTGGATGGTATTTTTGAATTTTAAAGTGAAGAAAAATCCAATTTGATTTGCATTTCAATCAATCATCCTTTGGGACCCTTTTTCTATGTCATTAGCCTTGTAGTCACATACCCATCAGGTCAATTCCAACAACCTCGATGGTAGTAATCATTCAATTCAAAATATGGAGCATCTTCCTCCATTTTTGAGTGCATCACCAACTGCATCAACATCTCCAACATTCTTTTGGCTGAGCTTAAAGTACCTTGTGTCTTCTAGTTCTGTAAAGATGATTTTTGGCATATTCTATTGTAAAAAATGACTTTTAAGTGAAAATGTGTCACATGTATATGGCTCTAATCTTGTTGTTACATTATTTCTATAATAGTAAATTCCAAGCCATTTGAAAAGGATTCTAAGTCTTGTTAGGTTAGGTCTATTGTCTTGTAAAGTGTCTAAATTAAAGGTGTTTTGGTAGAAAGTGATAGTTTGTACACATGATACTTGTATAACAAATTATTCAATCATAATATATGAAGATTTATATAAATTGCCTTCACAATTGTCTCAAAAATACTATACTTAAAGTCTTTGAATTATAATGAGCAAGTTTCATTTGTTTCATCTTTATGATATTTTCGTGGTGTATGTTCTTTTCTTTGCATGTTTTCAAGCAAAAGATTGAATGGATTTGATTTGAATATAAGGTTTTGGGTAAAGTATCTAGGATCTAGAGCCACCTCAAAATTCCTAATATGATTGATATGATGTTTGGACTACCAATATTTTATAGATAACACATGGATGCTATGCTACTATGGACTATTTGTAACCAAGGCACGCAATTGTTAGAGATGTGATTCTTTGACTATTATTAGATCTATATGATGATAGTTATAATTAAACACTATCACCAATACTAATTTGTTAGAGATGTGATGCTTGGATTGTCTTTACATAATTATCATGAGTATACAAGATTATAACTATCTCGGGAACTAGCTTTCTCTAGTCATTATTTGATATTTTCAATTTTATATGATAATTCAAAACCTTATTTTTATTATTTTAAGCACTCAAATATAAAAATAGTTGTTTGACATCATATTGAATGAGTTGAAAGATATACTTAATATTGTAAACCATAGAATCATAAACAAAATAAAGATACAATCAAAATACACACACAAATACAAATACAAATATAATAAGAAAGCCATCAAAATACAATCAAGAATGAGAAAAGATGTTGAACCCTAACTTTCAAGGCTAAAGTTTTCTCTCTTTTAATACTACATTCTTGTTAATGTCTTAGATCCTCAGTAAAATATTTTGTCAACCACTCAATATGACATTATTCTCACAAGAAAAATAGATTAAACAAATAAATAAAAAATTATCTTTTCAAGCACTCTAAACATTCACATTGTATGAATTTTTCAAACTCTAAACTGATAGAGAGAATGATATAGATGGATCTCGAGCTCTATGAGTTTGATCTCAATTATCATGAACTTCATGTAATGCACAAAACTGATCTATGTTATGTAGGAATGGACTAATAGAATGTAATCATGAAAAGTATGTCACCATTGTCTTATAGATATATGCATATGTTAAGGTGGGATCTAGTCATTTGTTATTTTTTTATTTAACAAATTATTATTGTTATATAAATATTCACATTATATGAATTTTTCAAACTCTAAATTGATAAAGAGAATGATGTAGATGGATCTCGAGATCTATGAGTTTGATCTCAATTATCATAAACTTCATGTAATGCACAAAACTGATCTATGTTATGTAGGAATGGACTAATAGAATGTAATCATGAAAAGTATGTCACCATTGTCTTATAGATATATGCATATGTTAAGGTGGGATATAGTCATTTGTTATTTTTTATTTAACAAATTATTATTGTTATATAAATATTCACATTATATGAATTTTTCAAACTCTAAATTGATAAAGAGAATGATGTAGATGGATCTCGAGATCTATGAGTTTGATCTCAATTATCATAAACTTCATGTAATGCACAAAACTGATCTATGTTATGTAGGAATGGACTAATAGAATGTAATCATGAAAAGTATGTCACCATTGTCTTATAGATATATGCATATGTTAAGGTGGGATCTAGTCATTTGTTTGTTTTTTTATTTAACAAATTATTATTGTTATATAAATATTCACATTATATGATTTTTTCAAACTCTAAATTGATAAAGAGAATGATGTAGATGGATCTCGAGATCTATGAGTTTGATCTCAATTATCATAAACTTCATGTAATGCACAAAACTGATCTATGTTATGTAGGAATGGACTAATAGAATGTAATCATGAAAAGTATGTCACCATTGTCTTATAGATATATGCATATGTTAAGGTGGGATCTAGTCATTTGTTGTTTTTTTATTTAACAAATTATTATTGCTATATAAATATTCACATTATATGAATTTTTTCAAACTCTAAATTGATAGAGAGAATGATGTAGATGGATCTCGAGCTCTATGAGTTTGATCTCAATTATCATGAACTTCATGTAATGCACAAAACTGATCTATGTTATGTAGGAATGGACTAATAGAATGTAATCATGAAAAGTATGTCGTCATTGTCTTATAAAATATGCATATGTTAAGGTGGGTTCTAGTCATTTGTTGTTTTTTTATTTAACAAATTATTATTGTTATATAGATTTTAAGAATTCATATGATCTATTTAAGAGTTTTTATTTTATGGAATGATATGAAATATTGAGTATATAATTTTATTTAATTTTTCTAAATTAGTATTAAAGATTAAATGATATTTTTTCCTATTAAATTTACTTAAGACTTAAATCCTATTTAATTTATTTTTTTATTAAGTTTTTGAATTGTAATAGATTGTGTGAGTCAAATATTCTCATAAATAAACTAACAATCATGTAACATATAATTTTACTTCAAAATGATTTTGTTGAATAGGATTATTTCCACATGATTATTTTTATTTTCTATGTTTAATTCCATATTAATTAGCTAGTTGATTTTTTCTTATAAACTTTCAAACACAAAAATATTATAAAAATTGTTCTACCCAAAAAATATTATTCATTTCTTCAAAATATCTCACTTTATAAAAAAGTATTTTCTAAAAAGAAGAAAAAAAAAAAAAAAAAATTAATATACATCCATATTCCCTATAAATAAGCCCACTCCCTCTTAATAATACAAATATTAATGCTAACATTTTCTATTAAACTTTACTTAAAAGGAATATCTCATATTTCCACATTTATAATTATAACCAATCATTAGCCTTATATGAAAACTTTACAACTTTATTATAACAAAATTTTCACTAAGCCAAACTTAACATTTGCATCCATTTGCCTTAAAATCAAAGTTAGACGAACATACCCTTACAAATCTCTTTGTTTTTTATTAAAAAAGCAGTGAAAACCAGGGCACTTGACCCCTTACAAATCTCTTTGTTCATATGTAATTACGCACACAATTTTTTAAAATCAAGTAAATAAGATTTGCATTAAATAGAAGAGAGTACGATTGTTACCACTAACAACATTTATAAGAATACACATCACTTTTTTCGTATAATCAATTTAGACGACGTGTGAGTGACTAGTAGTTTTTCTATTGTTTGTAAATTATTTTACTATTTTGTTTGTACAAGCAACAGGGCTTCTTTGTCATTTCAATGACATATATTTATTAAATGTATAAAAATGAAGATTTTTTTTTTCTAAAGTTAAATTTTCTACCTACTATTTTCAATATGATCCGATAAGAATAAAAAAAAATGATATTTTTATAATTATATAAAATATAAAAATAAATATAAATTGTACACTTCTTTAAAAATCTTAAATCCGATTAATAAATTAGAAAAAGAAAATGCATCATTTAAATCCTTCTATCAACCCAAACTAATAATGTCACAACCTTAATTAGTTAAAACATAGTTGATTATATGTTAGTGTCACAAACATTATAAAAATAAATAAAAAATACTACCTAGTACGGAGTAACTTTCCCATGTTGTAAAGTCAATATTTTTCCTTGTAATTCTAAGCATTAAAGAGACGTGTGTGGCTTTGTCTTTCACATCTTATCTAAAAACGTATGAAATGGGACAAAATTTGCGAAGAAGAAGAATACAAAATCGCTTTATGTCAATCTCTTTCATGGGAAAACTTAGATATTTTATTAATTATAGCACTTAATTGCAAGGAAAGTATAACTAAAATTAAAGGGTTGAAGATTGGTAATTGCAAGGGACATATAACTAAAATTGAAGGATTCAAGATTCGATTGGTTTTGAGTATCTTTCATGATATATTCATCTTTAATATTCTATTTAATTTTAAAAATAAGAAAAGAATTTACCTTCACCTTAGATGTAAATAGAAGAAGTGTAAATAGTGTATTTGATGTTTTGTTGAATGCAAAATGTATAATATTATGATTTGTTAGTCATTAGCATTTTAGTTCTTTAATACGTAGAAATTGTTTTTGTCTTTTTAATATTTATGTTCATTTTTTATATTAATATATTTAATTGTAATCTCATTTTTTCTTATTATAAATGTAACTGATATTTGTGTATCAAATTTTGGAATTCATGGTTTTATGTATTATATGCTATTATCTAAATTTACTTTAATGTACAAAGTTGCCTAATAAAACGACGATGTGTTTTAGAAGTGGTTTATATGAAAATACTATGAGTAGTAATGAAACATTTTTTCTTATTGGGTGTCACTTTTCTTAAGTGTATAATGAAATTCTAAGATATATGTAACAAACATAAATGAACATAATTATATTAGACATCATTACCTTGTTTTAGATGTTTCTTTATGTATTTTTAAAGCTTTCAAGGTTATTGTACATCGCATTCTTTTTCAATTTAAAAATCCTACACACTTGGCAATTTTTGGGCTCAATGATATCTGTAGACACCTAAAATTGTCCTTTCTAATTAAATAAATATCTTTATTTATTTAATTATTTGGGCCTAATTCTTCTATTAATTGAATAAATCTTTATTTATTTAATTAATTCATTTATCCTCTTCTAGCCTTATTTCTCATTTAAATAAATACATTTATTTATTTAAATAATCTTTTTCTTAAATTAAATAAATATCTTATTTATTTAATTATCCCACTTCTATTAATTAAATGAATCTTTATTTATTTAATTAATTCATTAACCTTTTCTATCTATGACACATGTCATTCATCTCTTAATTCATACACTACCTACCCTCTTATTATTTTCTTATTTCTTTTACCTACCCTCTCAATCTTATCCCTCCATTTCTTATAGTGTCTTCTATATAAGGAGATGTTTCCTTCATTATCAACCCTATGCATTCTATTCAAGCAACCTAGCATTCGATCTTTCATATGCAATCCTACTTGCAACCACATTTCCGTTCTTTGTTGAGCTCTTGTGCATATAAAATCTGAGAGCAAATATATCAAGCAAGATCAATGGAGATAGAAAAAATGGAGATCTAAACCCTATTGGACATGTGATGGAATTTTTTTATGCAAGTTTGGAAGACCATCAGGACTGTCCAGTAAAAATTTTAGATTTTTTGGATCAAATTTGCATTTTATATGAATTTTTTATGATTTTTCATAACAAATTAATTTTTGGAGCAAATTAGCAAATTTTTTGGATTTTCTTACATTTCTGGAAATTTCTTGAAATTTTACAAGTGATCTTTTTTTATGATGAATCAGATCTTTGAATTGGTAAAAAAAAAACGCATTGTTGAAGGCCCCTATTTCACAAAGTCTTTTGGATCTAAAATTTACCTAACTTGTGTGCTTGCATGAAGGGGTGATCATTTGAAACAATCCAAACTACTAATAGATCTTTGTTGCAGGACCTTGGCAAGGGTTTTTGATCTTTCATTGTGTGCCTTGTTTTCATAGATTAGCAAACACTTCAATTGGTGCACTAAAATCGAACTAGTGTCTTTTGTGTCTTGAGAAATAGGCTCTTTTTGTGTCATCTTTAGAGGGTCTGTCTCCCTGTGTGGTCATTAGGACTACTAGTGAGGAGAGAACGACACAAGTGGTAGTGAGGAAAACCCACCTCTTCTGAACCACTATAAACAACTGTATCCATGGTGAAAACTATGGATAACGTGTGCTGATTAGTTCATACCGACACTATGTCTCCCCATAAACCCGTTTGATCAAATTTATTTGATCAGTTGTAGGGCGTAACCCCTACTGGCTGAGAGTCTTCTGTATTTACAGAGCTAAAAGTGCCGCATGTATAGCCACACGAGCGGATGCCCTTACTAGCACCTTCTTGTTTTAGAAGTCAAAATCCTTCTAGTTGTTGGGGCAGGAGGTCAGACCTCTGGAGCAGCCCACACACATACGGTTCTTAGTAGAGATACAAAGTTCGCCATGGGGATTTTTCGTAGGGACTGATGCTTGGTTGCCCCGAGAAGTGAGTGTCGAGGGTGGAGCCAGTGGGGTCAAGCATCTAAGTATCCGCTCTGAATAGCGTAGCCTCATGTGGGATCAACAACTATTGTCCTGGCCAACCATAAGAATTATGTTTGTCTTCTTTTAAACATTCAAATATTCAAGACCAAACATCAAAACATTGTGTCTTTTGTGTCTTTTGTGTCTTCAAGTGTATGCCAAACATTTTTACATCAAACAACACACTTTCTTTTGAGTCACTTTGAGTCTAAACACTTGCAAACATTGAGTCTTCATCAACATTGTGTCCTCTTGTCACGAAAAACAGTCAAAAAATTCAGATTTGGTGACAACAAACAACTTCACAAATTGGCAAAACTTTACAGTCCAACAAACAAGAGCAATCGGTTTCAGAATTCTTGAGCTTCCTAAGTTATTTCTCTAAATTTTCATCTAGCATTCAACCTATCTTTGGGTCTCACAAAGTCCATCATTGCTTTACACCTTGCATTACATTCACATTTGTCTAAACTTGAGTCAAAAGGTCACTTTCTTGTCCTCATCATACTTTGTCAACACATTACATATAACAACATTTTGCTAAGTGGTCCCTCATCAAGGTCTATCACCTTTGGATTTCATTTGGTCTTACTTAGAGTCAAGGTCAACTTACCTCATCAAGAGAAATTATCATCTCTTTGGAAGCCACACCTACTCTACTACATACATACTTGGTCTTACACTTTGGACATTGCAAGTACACTTCAGATTCATTTACATTACATCCAACTCTTGGTCTTTCATACTCTTTTCCATTTTCATCTAGTCTCACACATCTTGGTCAAGACCTAGTTCATGGTTGAAACCCGTCCCCAAAAATCTAGGAGAGAAGCTAAAGAGGCTCAAGATTCCGCAAACATGAGTGCCTATGAATATGACAATGATGTCTTTTTCAATTCTGATCATACTACATTACCTGAAATGGATGCCTATAGAAACATTCCAAATGTTGAGAACATGGACACTATAAACAACAATGACACACACAATGACAATATGGACAACATTTTCGTACATTCAGCGGAAGTGGAAGACTCCATTATGGATCCCCGTTTCAATAGATTGGTTGAGGAAATAATGAGGAGAGATAAACAATACTTTTTACAAGTGATGGCACAAAGTGGAGCCAAGATCCCTCATGATTTTGACATGTCTCAAATAATGGAAAATCGACCTTTGCAACAACCTCACCTCAACATGGATCAAAGGAGGCCTAATAGTGGAGGCAATAGAGGACCACATATGGTGCCTGAATCACCATCATCTTTGTTTCAAAAACCAGAGGTCCCATACACACATGGTCAAGCATATGATACTCACCTTCGTAGACTATTATGGAAGTCTTATGCAGAAAAATATACTCAATCACATACCAATGCTAAGAATCAACCACCAAAGAAATTGGATATTCAAAGGCATGTTCAAAATTTGGACACAAGGAAACCCCGTGTGAAATTTGGGGGCAACACACTAGAACAAACTCATGATATTCTTGTAGAGTATGGTATACATGGACAAAGCAAATATTTCGTTCCTCATCATGACTCTATACCAAGTGGTCCATATACGCAGCATCATTATAGACCTCCTCCATATGAACATGTGTATGATCAATACCATCCATGTATGCAACATGCTCCTCCTCCACCCAGTGGTTTAGGCATGGGGTATGGTCCAAGAAGTCGATCTCCACCTAAGAACAATTTGGAACAACAAATCAAGGACTTACAAAAGAAAATGGAGGACATAAATACACCGAAGCCAACTTACACAATGAGAGACATATTTCCCTATCCATTTGACAAAAGCATTCCAATGCCTCCATTTCCTACACACTTTGTGACACCTAATTTTGATAAGTATAGAGGTAAAGGGGATCCTAAGGCACACATAAGACAATTTTTCATAGCTTGCATTGAGGTAGCAGCAGAAGAGACATATTTGATGAGATTATTCCCACAGAGCTTAGGCGATCAAGCTATGGAATGGTTCTCCCAACTTCCACCTGGAATTAAGTCATGGGGTGACCTAGCAGAGGCATTTATCCAACATTTCTCATACAACATAGAGATAGACATATCAGTCACCACTTTGTGCAACACTAAGCAAAAGGATGGAGAATATTTTTCATCATTTTTACAAAGATGGAGAAATCTAGCTAGCAAATGCTCTTGTGAAATTCCACAAAAATAAATGGTAGAGATGTTCACCCAAAATGTTAACAAAGACATTGGTTATGACCTAAGAAAAGCTTGTTTGTCCACCTTCAAGGACGTCATTGAAAAAGGCTTAGCAACAGAGAAGGTCCTAACTGAACAAGGAGTCATTAAGATATTCAAGGAAAACAAAGATGACTTTAAAGGAAAAGATAAGCCAAGATTTTGGAATAAAAACAAGAACACAGTCAATGATGGTGTTGTGGACGCTAATACAGTACGACCCAAAATCATTTTTCAAGGATAAAGCTCTAAAAATAATCAAGTGAATACTCAAACAACTTCAAAGTCACGAAGGAAGTACACTCCATTGGGAGAACTACTTGAGTCAGTTTTCAAGAAGCCAGTGGCAAACAAGATAATAAAAATTCCAGATTTGCCTCCATATGAGCCAAAGGTCAAACCAAATTGGTGGAATGATTATGAGTATTGTGAATTTCATAAGAGCAAGGGTCATAAGACAGGAAATTGTCATCGACTGAAGAACATCATACAAGATCTCATTGATAGAGGTGACATTGAGATTGAGGGACACTCATCTAATCAAGAACATGAAATGTTTAAAGAACCATTCCCAAAACATGACAAGGGAAAAGCTAAAGCCATAGATGACCATACCAACTATACTAGAGCATCCTATAACTATGATTCAACTATCAATCACATTTTAGTGGACAATTGTGTCTCTACCATTATCATCAAGGACAAAATGCCTAAGAATTCTACCCATAGACCTAAGATTGTCCTAAAAGGCATTGGATCCTCTTCCAAACCTATCTCTGAATGTAATGTTACAACTCGTTGAGGTAAATTCACTTTGCAAGGTGCTCCAGCTAAAAACACCACTTCCTCATCAACTAAGCCTGAGTATGACCTTGTAGAACAGTTGGGGAAGACACGCACGCTTATCTCAATCCTTGAGCTCTTACGCATATCCCCCACACATAAAGCCATTCTTGACAAAATCTTGAGAGACACTTATGTCCCTACTGATCTGAACGTGGACCAGTTTCAAGCCATGGTGGGATACCTTTCCATTCCACACTCCCTTACATTCACAAAAGCTGATGACACCTTCGTAAGTCAACCACATAATGCACCTTTACACATTGAAGCCTTCCTACACAAACATCGAATAAAGCGAGTCCTGATAGATGGAGGAGCAGGTCTAAATAATGGTACATTGAGCACTATTAAACAATTGGGATATTCAGATAAGGCTGTGAATTCTACAAACAAAATTACCATCAAGGCATATGATGATGAAGAGCATTCATCCAAAGGCACAGTCACCTTACCTCTTAGAGTTGGGCCAGTTACAAAAGATGTGGTTTGTCAAGTCCTAGACCAGGATCTCACATACAATATATTGCTTGGACATCCATGGATTCATGAGATGAGCGTAGTCCCATCTACATATCATCGATGTATCAAGTTTCCACACAATGGAGTTGAAGTGACCATCAAAGCTGACCCAAATCCATTCATATATTGCAACAATCTGCGACCTAGATCAGAAATAACAATACCAGTCAATCGAGAAGTTGTTCCATCTTCAGCATATATTGATCCAAAATCCTTGAAAGCTTCTACATCAAAACAAGCAGAGATAAAAGAAAATTTCAAGATTAAAGACCTGGGATGTGGTGAGTATATCTTCCATGTTGATCAACTCCCACTATCTCCTAAGCTATTCAGTAGACGAGAACAATCTACAAACAATTTACAATGCCAAGGAATTGGGTGTGAACCGCCTAGTGTTGTGGCTACTAAGTCTAAATGCAAATCTCCTCTAGTGGTGCAAGCAACTCTTGATATCAATAGTCCTAAGAGTGGTTCCAACAAAGAATCTATTGAGCATATCGCCAGCCCTCTTGATAACTCACATAGCTTTACCATATCATCCACTCATTCCATTTCCACTTTACTTCTAGACTTGGATCAACAAGAATCACAAAATCCCTCACTTATTAGGGATCAAAAATCAAGATTTGAAAAGAAAAATCTAAAAGTCAATAATAAAGAAAAGTCCTTTAGTCCAAATCAAAATCAAAAGCTACTGGACTCCACAAAAATCAAAGTCAAGGATAAAAATCCTATGAAGCAAAAAGAGCAAGAGTTGATCTCCCCTAATACCAAAATAACTGGGGGCAAAAGTTCTAAAATTTTAAGTCAAAAAGCACACTTGTTGATCCTAAGTCTCCATCATGCTATCCTACTTTCACTTCTTTTCACAATCATAAGCCTTCATCACTCATCTATTTGTTCCACACATCCTTTCCCTTTTGGTGATACATCATGGACCTTTAATGGAGCTTCCTTGAAGGAATTTGTTATCAGGGATGCCCAAACTTCTTCAGGTGACACGCATACGGGCCTATGTAGTCCACACACTAGTAATTCTATCTCAGTTCCTTTATCAAGGAAGACAAACACTCAAGCTACACATCATTCAGTCAAGGAACAATGCAGCTACAATCACAAGGTAAAGCCTCGCACATTTGAGGTGGGTGACTTAGTTCTCAAAGAAAATCCTAAAAAACAACAAGACGGAGAGAAGAAGGGCAAGTTTGAACCAAATTGGCTTGGTCCTTACATCATCACAGTAGCCTATGGATCTGGTGCATATCAACTTTCAACTCCAGATGGCGAACCTTTGGAGGATCCTATCAACAATATGCACCTTCACAGGTTTTACACATAGCTCTTCAAAGTATCCTAATTCAAAAATACAAAAAAAATTTTAAAAAATAAAAAATACAAAAAAAAATCAAAAAATCAAAAAAATGCAAAAAATGCAAAAAAAAAAAATTGTTACTTGTTGAAAACCTGGCAAATAGGCGCCTTGTGACACAAAAAAATTGAAAAACAGAAAAACATTTCGTCCAGCTGTGAAAACCACTTTGGTGGCGCCCTGGGCCAGTACCATGGTGAAAACTGGGTCACCAGCGACATGCGTAGAGACATTGCTCCTCCCTCCTTCAGGATTTCATTTCATCCTTTCACTTTGCACACATTCACGACCTATTCATTCATAATAAACTTACCCATTCCCCTCATTGCTTGTTATTGACCTACCTAAGATTGGTTAGCCATTCAAAATAACCCCCTTTTCACCCCTTTCCATCCATAATAAATCAGCTCCTATTTGTGGCTAAAGAAAATCCTACGTCTAAGTGATGGGTGTGGAACTGAGAGCATCACATGTTCTGAGGAGTATAGTTTCTTCCAGTTTTCTTTAGTCTATCCATGCACAATCCACAATAAAGGAACATTCGCATCGCCAATCCGCAATAAAGTATCTATTTCATGGATTCAGTCAGCTTTAGATGAGACACAGCAACAACAATGGGCTTCAACAAATCAAATCTTTCAACAGACTCAGATAACATTATGGTTCAGTGCTATCAGTCAAACATATGCCTCGATTGTCATAACCTATTTTGCCATAATAAAGCTCAATGATGATAACGCACAAGAAGCTCTTTCACTTTCATATCTTCTATCTTCCATCCCCCTTTCTTGATTGACTTTCATCATCCTTCTTGAGTCCATGTAGCCTGCTATCACATGACTGAGTATAATGACATGCCAAAAATATTTGCATTTCATGTAGTTGCACCTGCATTACCACATATTAGTGTTTCATACATACATATAGATATCACAATTGCATCACATCCTGCACACAACACATATTAGCACATTTCACATTTGCATTTCATACATTCACATTTGCATTTGCATTTGCATAAACATATTTAAAAACATAAAAAAACAAAAATATTGCATTTCATCATGTACATATTTGCATCCATAACATAAGCATCACATCGAAACATACATCACATAGGTACACATGCATATAGCTACCGCAAGGATGAATCATCTCAGATATATATCAAAAATCATAAGTGTCATGATACAATGATGTCAAAATACATATGGCTACATAGCCAACCCTCGTGTTACCCTATCCGGACAGAGGAACCCACTGATCATTCCTGCCAGTACCACTGGTAGCGTCAATCATGTCTGTGTCATGGTATCCCAAGCCATGTGTCCAGCCCTCATCTCCAATCCTAGATCCTGGAACACTTGTCTTAGTGCATCCATGTCTCCCTCTCGATTGTAAGGAGCTAACTCCCCTTCGATCGATATCCTCAGTATCCCATATACATCCTCTAAGATGACTGCCATCTCACCCATCGACAAATAGAACGTGCAAGTCTCTAAGTGCCATCTCTTAGCCAGCGCAGTTAGCAATCCCATGCTCGCCCGAAACTCAGGCACATACAGAATATATCGCAAACCCATAACCTCAATAGCTACTCTATCCTCAAATGTCAGCTCTGGTCGTAAACTCTGAGTCAATGGGAATCTCTTCCGTGACTCCAGCATAGGTAGATACTCTCGCAGTCAAGCAAATCAGCTGTGTCAGTTAAAGTGGCATTCACTATTCATCACAAAATGTTGCTTATTATCTTAGTGCTTATATCTATCATATGATACTCTATCCTAGTGACACTAGTGACACTCACTGTTCATCACAAAGTGTTGCTTCTATCCTAGTGGTACTCCCTATTCATCACAAAGTACTACATATTTTTGCACTCCCTGTTCATCACAAAGTGTTGCTCATATTTGCACTCCCTCTTCATCACAAAGTGCTACTCATATTTGCACTCCCTGTTCATCACAAAGTGTTGCTCATATTAGTACTCCCTGTTCATCACAAAGTATTATGTCTTGGTACTCCCTGTTCATCACAAAGTGCCTCGATCTATCCTAGTCTTCCCTAGAGGACCTGCTTGAGTGTATCCTCTCAACAGCTTATCCAATCGACAACGTATGTTCATCACAGAATTGCCGATTTGCCCTAGAAGACATAAATGCACATTTTTGACACATAGACGCCTTTTCATTCATAGACGCGCCTGACACAAACACAAACGCGCCTAGCTAACCTAGATGCGCCTGGCACCAACATAGACGCGCCTCAGCATTTTTTGACATTGTTTGACATATTCTAAAATGCATTTGTTGTGCTACCTAGCATGCATTTATGACAACATTTATTGCGACAAAGTACAAGGAGGTTTTGTGGTACTTACCGGCTCTCTTGCATCTGTTGGCCTCTAAAATCGACGAACGCGATCGAATCTATGCACCAATGCCATCGCTGCTGACTACTGTTGTTGCTCTATTCTCTCTCTGCACTTTGATCTCTTGGATGTGTGGATGACAATGAGGATGTATTCCCCTCATGGTCTATCTTATAGACTGCCCTAGCCCTCATTTCCCGAGTCAGACTTCTTTATCCTGCGACTCTGTCACCTTATCCTATCCGGTCAGTCCATTCTAGCCTTTCTTTCTTATCGAGAGATTGTTTGCGATCTTTTCAGCTATTTTCATCCAATCTCTCCAGGGGGCATATCATTCCCATCTTGGGGCAACTTTGTATCAGTTCATATTATCTTCTTTGAAACAACGCGACAAGCTGCATTGTCTCAAAGAGGGGCAAAATGTAGACACCTAAAATTGTCCTGTATAATTAAATAAATATCTTTATTTATTTAATTATTTGAGCCTAATTCTTCTATTAATTGAATGAATCTTTATTTATTTAATTAGTTCATTTATCCTCTTCTAGCCTTATTTCTCATTTAAATAAATACATTTATTTATTTAAATAATCTTTTTCCTAAATTAAATAAATATCTTATTTATTTAATTATCCCACTTCTTCTATTAATTAAATGAATCTTTATTTATTTAATTAATTCATTAACCTTTTCTATCTATGACACATGTCATTCATCTCTTAATTCATACACTACCTACCCTCTTATTATTTTCTTATTTCTTTTACCTACCCTCTCAATCTTATCCCTCCATTTCTTATAGTGTCTTCTATATAAGGAGATGCTTCCTTCATTATCAACCCTATGCATTCTATTCAAGCAACCTAGCATTCGATCTTTCATATGCAATCCTACTCGCAACCACATTTCCGTTCTTTGTTGAGCTCTTGTGCACACATAAAATCTGAGAGCAAATATATCAAGCAAGATCAATGGAGATAGGAAGAATGGCGATCCAAACCCTATTGGACATGTGATGGTATAATCTTTGTGATTTCATTTGATTTACATTGTCTTAGGTAATCTTCATATGTTATGGTGGATCTTTGTTGTTGTTAGGCTAGGGTTTCATGGTCGAATCCATTTAGTCTTTCAATATTGTTGTTTCCATTTTCACCATATACATGTTGCCTAATAAAACGACGATGTGTTTTAGAAGTGGTTTATATGAAAATACTATGAGTAGTAATGAAACACTTTTTCTTATTGGGTGTCACTTTTCTTAAGTGTATAATGAAATTCTAAGAAATATGTAACAAACATAAATGAACATAATTATATTAGACATCATTACCTTGTTTTAGATGTTTCTTTATGTATTTTGAAATCTTTCAAGGTCATTGTACATCGCATTCTTTTTTAATTTAAAAATCCTACACACTTGGCAATTTTTGGGCTCAATGATATCAATATCAAAAGATCACTATTTTGTCATGTTGTTATCAAACAAATGTGAATTAAGAAATTGTTCTATAAAATGGTCAATAATTTTGTTATAATAATATAATATTTCCAAATACAAATAAAAAATTAATAGAGTATAATCCAAGAATAAAATTTATAATTACCTTACCTATAGAATAAAATTTTGATCAAATCCAATTACCCTTTGAGTACGTATAACAAATAAACTTTGGAACCTCTCCATGCCACTAAAAAGTTCAAGATTTTAATCATATATCTATCAAATCCATATTACATAATAAAATTTCTTACAATAGGTCTACCCTTCACCAAAAAGCTTATGTGTAATCTAGGGCTTAAATTGCCAATAATCACTTTGTGTGTGATATCAAAGGAAAAACTTGCTAACTTATTGGTGTTTTCCAAAATTTCAAATAGTTCTAATATGACATGGATTATGTAGAAATGAACTTTATCATAACATCAAAACCTTTGTATAATGCCACAAGCCTTACATCTAGGATACTAGCCAAGTGGACATATTTTTTAAACATCATAAAAAATAAGATATGGCATGATCATATCACACTGCATGCCTATGTGCACACTAACTTGATCATGTTACACACTAACACATACAAGTGATCATAGTTGCTCCATGAAAGGTTGCACAAGTTGAAGATGTATAACACATGAATAGGATGAGGGAAACATTAGCCTCAAAGTCATCCCCATCATATGCTTGACAATATTCAAAACACTAAGGAAACGTGTGTAAGAAATAAAAGCATTTGTTAGCTACAACCCATTAATCTCTATCCATAGTTAGATCCCCCATCTCCAACTTTTAAAGATAAAATGTGGTTCCATTAAATCTCTCACCTATATTATAGAAGCACATGCCATATGTCTCTTGGAAATCAGATCGCTACAATGAAACTCCTAGGTACTTAAACATCAATTAGTACAAAATTAACCCCGCTCCTCTCATAAATGTAACAAGCTAGTTAGGATTTGACACCAAATAAAATGGAATATACAAAAAAATTTACTCAATCTTATGAGAATTAGGTTATAAGTAATAATTGACACAAATCTGGGTAAAAGGAAGCATAGAATGAGACAACCACAAATGAGATAACACTAATATATCCTAAGAAAAACCTTTCAAGAAAAAAATAAACCTTTAAAGCGCACACACCTAAAGTATCATTTAGCAACAAGATAGCTACAATATAATATCAAGGCCTCAATGCTAGAATAAATTAAAAATAAATAATAAAAGGAGTAATAGAATGAGACAAGCACAAAAAAAATATCACTAATATACCTTAGGAAAACCTTTTCAAAAAAATACTTTTAAGTATAGAATGAGACAACTGTAAAAAAGATAACACTAATATACCCTAGAAAAAACCAACCTCTAAAGCACACAAACCTGATGTATTATTTAGCAACAATATAGTTACAATGTAATATCAAGGCATCAATACTAAAATAAGCTTGTCATAAAGAATAAAAGGAGGCATAAAATGAGACAACCACAAAAGAATAACACTAATATACCCTAGGAAAATACTTTCAAGAAAAAAATCAACATCTTAAGCATACGTGCCTAGCATATTATTTAGCAACAATAAGTTACAATGTAATATCAAGGCCTCAATGGAGATCAATAATCTACACTTGCATAAAATTAGGTAACATAATTATAGTTTAAGGAGGTCTGGAAAATCACATGTGGTTTATGAAAACCATGTGACCGAAAACAAGTGTCAAAATCCGAGTCACATTTGAATGCCTCTAATATGCGTGAAACCCCTGGAGAATATAATGTAATTTACCAAGTACACATCTTATAGTGTCATAGATACTCAAACACATTTTACATAATAGGAATGTTCTTACAAAGACACTCTTATAAGTCTAATATTTAACTCCCTCTTACATGCTCTTACATGTCATAAATAATCTTTCAAATTTCATATGTAACTAATCTTAGATGCTCTTACACTCATAAATGCTCCTACACATCTTATATGACATAGATGCCCTTACAACATGTCCTTGGCTATGAGACCAATAGAATACACCGGCCTCACACTAAGGGACTGATACATTCTATCATCGTCATAGAGGTGGATGTGGCTAATCTCCACACAAAACAACACTCCATACATTTTTTAAAATTCCCAAAACACAACAGATTTCTACGAAATTTTTAATAGCTAAATCTAAATCTAAATCTTCGTGATCTCATCCCATTACTATAAAATCTAAATCTTCGTGATCTCATCCCATTACTATAAAACCACAAAAAATGCGACTAAAAGACACTCTGATCTGAAAGTTTTTTACAGTACTAATTTATGTAAAGATTAACCGCTGACCATAGAAACGCCCTTACACCAAATCATACAACAAATGAAAACACTAAAATATTTATGTAATCAAACATTTTCTTGGCAAAATGATGCAACTGCTAGCGGTTTACTGTGAGAACGGCTCATCCAAACTAGGAAATAGAAAGACAAAAAATTCTCACCCAATGCAAATCCGAGCACAATATAAATGGTAAAAAACGTTGATCCATATTACATCGCTGTGTTGTGCAGTAAATATTGGGAATGAGAAGCCTTTATCAAGTTCCATCTCTGGAGGCTTCAAAATATGAGCATATTAAATGGAAACGCTGTTGGGAATTCCTTTTCCTGTGAGTCCTCCTTTGCCACTCTTATCAGAAGTATTTGGATAAAGCAAAGTATAGGGAACCTCTGCCGGGCCTGATCTGTTCTTGTATCTTTTATCATTGTTTCTGTCTGTAATGTTTTCCTCGATCTGTTTCAAGCGGGACCCAAAACGCTCAAAGGCCTTCGCTACTCTTTCATCATCTGTCCAATCAGGAGATGCACGCTGCCCCAAATATACCTCGTCTGTGGAATGCCTGGAGAGGATCTCAATCAGGGCTATTCCCAGCGTCGTCTGAAATTGGTTTGAGATGGTCCTCAGCAGGAACAAATCGGGATTCTCCTTCAGCTCTGTGAATTCTTTAGAACCCTCTTCAGGAATCAACCTTCTACTCACTGTGGGCCGATTGGGCATGTACCCTGCATATGGGTACTGACCAAAATTAACCGCAGCATGCAGAGCTGAGGCAACCCATATGATCGTAGTTAAGGCCTTTCCAAGATCTTGTACGCTTTGCATTTCGTACCACCATGGCTCATCCTTCTTGTCTCCGTGCCCTACGTTTCTGATTTCATACCACCACGCTTGAAGCTCTGTATCAGATGCCACGGCCTCATCAGTCTTGTAGTAGAATGATAAATATTCCTCAACCCATGATTCTATGGCGGACCATATCTCTAGCCCATCCACTGCATAAGGGTAGTCTTCAATCGTAAGCCTCAGCCCATGTTTCGCTTTTTTATCTTCTACTTTTACTGCCATCCCTCTGCATTTTTCATACCTTTTGTCAAGAAATTTCAAGACCTAATGTAAGCCACAGCAATAAATAGATTGATATTACTATTTACCTCTTGAGCAGATCGGCAGGTAATCCTTCTTCATCAAACCTCCAGCCCTTGTAGACAACGGCAGACATTTCCATGGCGTATTTTCCAGGAAATACTGTTCTTTCAAGAACGCCCCCTGCATTTATGAGAATTTGGCGGGCAAAGGCATTGATGTTCATTGTGTCTCGGAAATGGGGACTCAGTAGCTTGTGAATGGGATGCATAACACTCAACTGTCTGTTTGTTGCAATTATAAATGGCTCTGTCACTGCATGAGTTCTAAGCCTGAAAACAAAACCCCCAAATTGTTACATTATGAGCCTACGAGATAATCATGCCATTTTATTAGAAGTATGTATCTGGGATTCGTTAGCATATCACCAGTGGCTGATTAGCTGATGGTGTCCTGAATCATTCACTGCAACATAAGCCTTTGCAAGATGCCAGAGCGCCCCTTCAACGCCTTCCTCTGCAGGAGTCAATACTTTTCTATAGTATGGCCGATCATCCAAAGGGGGGAGACTAAGCTCTATCGCAACAGGTTTCAATGTGCCGTCCTCTTTCAGGAACAGAATGGTGCGAGTAGCATATATCTTGGTAGAATCTGGAGGGTTTATTCGATCCAAGCCAGGGATGATTGCGTCTGGTTGTTTCAGAGCATTTATTCGATTCACGTAAGGCATGATTGTGTCGTGATGGTCCAGAATGAACAATTTGCTTTCATCAAGAGCCTACACATTCAATTTAACTCCTCAGTTTGCACTGTGCAATAAATTAAATTTGGGTTAGAAATTAAGTTCACCTGCTTCACTGTGAGGCCATCGAGGCTCTGTTCTATATCTGAAACTGTAACAGAGCTCTCCTGGGCCCCGTATATCTCCGGATCTAATTCACTTCTCGGGGGAAAACTCTGAATGTCAATCATTTATAACGATATTCAGGGTTTGTACCAATATAAAATGAGGTAAGCAGTAACTTCTGTAAAAGGCAGTCTCACCTGAAGTCGCTGTATGATTACCGGATTCACACCAGAGAGCATCTGGCGTGCAAACTCTTCATCTTTCCTCCATGCCAATTTGTCCCCTGCAACCAATGTCCAGTTAATTTTGGCTTTACACTCACAAGATATGATGTAACATGCCAATTTGTCCCCTGCATCCCTGCCCAATTAAATTCGGCTCTGTGCTAATTAGATCTGAGGTACTGTGTGAAGAATAGGAATGAAGAAAACATACTGGCGATGACTTGAGGAGTAGGATACGCGAGGAGATTTTGGCCTTCGCTATCCGTTTTAACCAACTCTTTTATAAGCTCCAATGGAATGCGATTCTTCGTGTCATCAAGAATTGGGTTGTCAGGCAACTTTATCCCATCCGAGTAGAGTTTCATAATGTCTTCAAAGGAATCGAATTCGTTGGGGGTGGAATCGAAAAAGGCTTTGAGTTCAGGCTGTAGAAATTGTCCCAAGGACTTAATGGCGTAGCCTAGAAAATCAGACAGTTTCAAATGCCCAAATCGTTCATCTCGCGGCACAAAGATGTCTAGGCTAGAGAATACTGACAGTCTGCTTTCAGATGCTGGATCTGTCATAACATCCACAAAATTGAATGTTTTCATTGAGCAGATAACAAGTATGTGTGGGATTTAAGTTTTAAGTTGCAATAGTAAAACCAATATTGTATTTACTATCAACCAACCTTTCTTTGTAGGGGGGCGTCCTGTTCTGCCCCTTCTAGGGTAGGGAAAGGCTTGAGATCCTCCCAACACTTGACGACTGTGTTCCTCACCTTTGTCTGGATTTCCCAGATCATTATAAAAATCGTAGTCATACAATCTGTCCAACTCTTCTCTCTCCCCTGTTCCATCGCCTCTCAGGCTTATCAGCTCCTCGTTCCTCAATTTCAACAGAGCCGGAGGAGTCTCAGAAGGGAGATAACTCTGCAAATCAAAGCATATCTCTTATAAATCACGCACTTTACTAAAAGTAAGCTTTAACCTTCTCTGCTACTGCTAAAACAAAATGGGCAAAAAATCTATGCTAATGATCTATGTGTTTACCCTGTTGGAGAAAAAGATCCGGTCCTTTTTATTGCGAGATGCAGGATACACCCAAGAATTACAGACGAAATGAACCCTACCCTGACCAGGAAGTTCAAGAGTAAGTGAATTTAGAAAGAACTCATGTCTGTGAGTATTCTTTATAAAGAAAGCAGCAGGGGTTCCCATGTCAGAGTGCCATTTGAACTCCACTGGATATGTGGTCTTCCCAGTGATGGCCACTACGGGAGTACTTCTCCAATTCTGCAAGTAAGCAGGTTCGCTCAAGTTTGCACTGGCATTGACTGTTGATGCTCCATCACAGAAACAAATATCAATCATGGATTTTCTATTCAATCAAATGCAGAAAGATGGCAAAAAAAATTAACACCAACCAGAGTTGCCTTGAGGTATGCCAACAAGTGTGACTGAGACTACTTTCCCAAGCAGCTCACTGAGATTGTCCACGATTCCGGCATGGAAATCGTTCAAATCCAACACATTTTTCTTCTGGATTATAACAGAACCTTTTATGCTCTCTTTTCCCTCCATCTTCGCAGCAAGAGAAGAAGCGAGATTCGCCTGAAACGTTTTTGAAGTTTTTTGATGTGGTAAACAAGATGCCCAACAACATTGTTTTGTAAGGCAATTGCCTGAAATTTTTCTGAAGATTTTTGATGTGGTAAAGCAAATGCCCCAACAGCTTTTCATTATGACAATTGCTTGAATTTTTTTTGAAGATTTCTGATGCCCAAACAAGCATTTTATATGGGGTATTTGAACCCGCGTGTTCGTGAACTCACGTAGGAAATTTCTGCAGTAATGCTTTCATAGCAATTCACAGGATGCTTCGCGCGACCCAGATGCACACGGTCAAAACTGAGTATTCATTTCATAGTTAGATGGAAAATTTAATGTGATTTGGTGTGTTGGTGAAGTTTAAATATTTGTATCATCAATTATATAAAGTTGTTTTCTAAATGTTAATACATATTTATATCACAATTTACATAAAGTTATTTTCTAATATTTACCATCTTACACAATTTTAGGTATGCATATGTGTATATCTACTAGTTAAAGAAATAACAAATATTTTTTATGATATGTTATGTTGATAGTTGTAATGATAAAATTAGCATTTGTGTGCTTATTATATATATGATGATAAAATAGTGTAGAGTTATGTAAAGCTGAGTCTATCTATTTAGTTTTATTTATATATACTATTATGTTTATTAGTTTTCTTATTCTTATACATGGATGTCTTCATACATACATCTTATTTGCTTAAGTTTCATGGTTATCCGTATACTAATCTCCAAATGTGTCATGTTTGTCATGATCCACTCTATCTACTAATCCCATGTTGATTTTATGATTGTGAGGTCATCCCCACAAGCACAAACTTGACGTGCTCTATTTCAAATTTTGGCTAACCACCCCCTTTTACCTTTCCCACCCAAACCTAACTAAGTACATGTTTTTACAATTGATATCATATGATAATATTTAAAGATGTCTATTGTTCATGTTGTAATCATAAAACATCAAACAATCATTTCTCATCCTAAAGCATTAAAAGGATCATCTATAATGTTACACCTTAAAGCATTAAAAGGATCATCTATAATGTTACACCCTAAAGCATTAAAAAGATCATCTATAATGTTACACTTTAATTTGGTGAACTAAAAGAGTTAAAAAAAGAAAAATCATTTTAGGTCTCTCTTGATATCCTCAATCTTTGATCAAGTCAATGAATCAACACACTTAAATGGTTTTATACAAGGGAGTAATATATCCTTGTCACAAGCAACCCATAAAACTTAAATTTTTTTTTTTTTTTTTTGAGATATGGGAACATAGAGGTAAATCCAAGACTTGTCTAAGTTGAGATTGCTTGCAAAGATTAAGTTCACATAAAGTTGTTTTCTAAATCACAACTTACATAAAGTTTCTTTCTCATGCAAGCCATTTTACTCAATTTTAGGTATGCATATGTGTATATGCCCTCTAGTTAAAGTAGTAACAAATACTTTGTGTGATATGTAATGTTGATTGTTGAAATGGTGAAATTTGTTCTTATATTTATGTTATGTATATGATAATAAGTAGTGTAATTTTTTGTTAAGTTGTGTCTATCTATTTGGTTTTATTTATGCATGTACTATTATGTTTATTATTTTACCTTATTCATATTTATGCAAGTCTTCATACATATATCATATTTGTTTAAATTTCATGGTTATCTATACACTATGTATGTTAGGAAATAGGAAATCATCGCAAGATAAGATAAACGTAATAGCTCAATCACAAAAGCATTCATTGCAATGATCTATCCTACACACATTCAATAGAGACATGAAATAAAAACATTCAAAAGTAAACACTATGCAAACCATATGCAGATCTGAATGCTTCCTTCATGCGGCTCCATTGTTCTTCTTTCCTCTTCAAATAGTTTGGTTGTGGATCTCACCTGCAAGTGCACATACATGATTGAAAGCAAGTAGACAATATGATTGCTCAAGAATACTCGAAGCGTGATTGATTTGATGAAGTGATTATTCGATAATATGATTATTAGATTAGGATTGAGGGGTTTGATTGAAGAAATTCATCCAATTTATAGAGGAATTGGAGAGATGACAAGATTAGCATGATTCAATTCAAATGGAAATTGCAAATCAATTATGTCAATTATGACAAATTTATGACAAATTATGCACCTTCTATGCAAAATTTGTTGATTGATAATTTATGACAAATTATGACAACTTCTATGTCAAAAATTGATTGATTGTCAATTGTATGTGGGAAAAGTGGGTTGTTAGAATTTAAAATGTGAAAAATACGTAAAATACCAATCCACACACACACACAGGACTTCTTGATGCAAGCTATGGAGTAACGTGGTGTTACTCAGCTTCCCAAGGAGGGTCCCATGGTTCTCTATCTCACAATGTCCCTCAAACCAATGTTTTGCTCTCAGATTACTGAGCAAAATGGTCTAGGGATGGCAAATATGAGAACGAGAGAGATTTTTAACTGATCTTAGTATGAGATGTGTTATAAGCTAGATGAGATGCTTGAAATGCAACAAACTAAATGATAAGATGACAGGGTTAGTATGAATACTATCCTAGCACACTATATTTAATCTATGATTGAGCTAAAATGATAAATAAACTACTTTAGCATGCATGTTCATGATTAATTTATGATCTAAAAGAGGCTAAATGAGGAGCATATATAAAATGAAAGCTTGAAACAATTTGAGCATAAGTGTGATGCTTCAAATTTGAAAGATGATTCTTAAAAATGGAGGAATGAGAGCTCTATTTATAGCACAAACAGGGCAATGGATGGTCAGGATTGAAAAGTTTAATCAAGGGCCAAGTTTGAAAGTTGGGGATCCATGTGCACAATTTGCACCAATGAAATGATGACAAGTGTCCACACAGGATTGGGTTGAAAGAAGAGGTTGGAGGCATTAAAGGCCTGAGAAGACCTCATGGTTATCTAAAGGCTAAGGGTCAAGTCTAAGTTAGGTTTACCCAATGAATTAGGATCTAATCCAAAGATAAACCTTTGTGCAAATGATTAAGAGATAATCATGGTCAAAGCATTAATGACCTGATGAGAGCCTTGGGTTAGATAGAGGTTGAGTCAAAACAAATGTTTTAACCATGTGGGAGGGTTTGAAATAACCATTAATGGTTATTGGAGACTTTGTGGATTAAGTGGTTGAAGGTTGGAAGCCTTCAATGGTTTTCAAAGACTTTGGGGGTTTTGGTGGTTGAAGGTTGAAAACCTTCAATGGTTATCCAAGACTTTGGGCCATTTGAGAAGTGACCTCCCTTTGCTTAGGGATGTGACAAAGTTTAGAGGAGGGTTAGGTTAATTAGAATTGGTTAGAATATTCTAGAAGGGGTTAGGAAGGGGTTTGGGATTTTGCAAGTGGATGGGGGGGATAATAGGATTTAATTGAATTAATTGATTTTCATTCAATTTGGTTGTAATTAAATAAATTTGATTTATTCAATTTAGGATAACTATTTAATTAAATTTGAATTTAATTAAAAATGGCTAGGGGGATTTAATTGAATAAAATGATTTATTCATTAAATGGTATAGTGAATTTAATCAAGTGATTTACTTAATTAAATAGAAGAATGTGAATAATTTAATTAAATTGGATTTAATTAAATAGGGAAATGAACATAAAATATTCATTTAGGAATATGGTCATTTTTATACGTCTACATTTTGCCCCTCTTTGAAGTGACGTGTGTGCACATGTTATTTCAAAGAAAATGATGTGTTTTTGTGTTTTTATGATCAAATGCAATTTTTGTTGTGTCGCTCTTTTAATTTGCTAGTCGTGCCCCAGATTTGATGTGATGCCCCAGATTCGAGATTTGATGTGTGATGCCCCAGATTCGATATTTTGATGGTGATGCCCCAGATTCGATATTTGATGTGTGATGCCCCAGATTCGATATTTGTGTCGTGCTGTCATGATTTTATGTAGTTGTCCAATATGAGTGTCGGTATAACTTGTTTTGATGTGAGATATTTCAAGTTATGTATAGATTATCAAGCTGTTGTTTTGATCAGAAACTGAAGTATTTGCGTTGTCTATTTCAAGTTCAATGTGTATGAAAGCCTGAGTTGTTTTACAAGCCGATATGGGTTGGAAACTTGAGTTGTTTTACAAGTTGATATGGGTGGGAAACTTGAGTTGTTTTACAAGTTTATGTGATTGTGGTACTTGAGTTGTTTTACAAGTTTTGATATGGTTTTTGAGAACTTGAGTTGTGTTACAAGTTGATATGAAATGATAGGATTTTGAACTTGATGTAGATGAGCAAATTTGTTTCATGTTGTTGATGTAAGTTTGATTTTGATATCTTTGTTGATGTGGAAACTGATATTGGATTTGTTTTGAGATTTGATATGATAATGCCCCCTCGGGAGATCGTTCGTGCACACAAAGCATGAATGATCTCTCGAAAGAAGAAGAATGTTGTTTGAAAGATGGAAGAGTAGATAGTGATGGCATGCATGGGTTTGATAAGATTGATTAGATTGATGAGAGCAAGTCTTGTTTCAGGTATGACACCTCCTGTATAAGACATGGATGATCGATTATTTTGGGTTTAGGAATGATATCGCCTGTATAAGACATGGATGATTGAGCATCTGGTTGCAAGAATGATACCGCCTGTATAAGACATGATAGAAGATAGTTTGGAAGAATGATGAAGATAGTTTAGAAGAATGATAGAGATATGAAAGTGAAGAAAGATTCCATGATGATGTGATAGATATGCATGCGAGGGATGCAATGATGAATGATGAATGATGTTTTGAAAATGAGATGTATGATATGATATGCAACTAATTGTAAAATGATATGCAACTAATGTAAAATGATATGCAACTAATTATTTTTGGAGCATCTCTCGTTCTGTATTTGCCATCTGATAGAACCATTCATTTGCTTTCTTTGTAAATATCATCACTGAGCATTGATTTTTTTAGGATATGTTGAAAATTTATACAAGCATAATGGTATAATTGAACCATAATGACCTGAGAAAAATTTACCTGATATTTGATTTTGCAAGATAGCACAAGCGTCAAGGTATAATTGAACCAGGACAACCTGAGTGCGTATTGCGTAAACATACAAGAGTTAACCTTTGTCCCATACAAATCCGAAATGTCCTCAGCAATATGCCACTGGATTTCTTCATAGGACAAATTTGCATGGTAAAGGCTTCACTCACAGATAGAAGACAAATAAAACATCACATTCCTTCCTTGCTTCTCTAGTCGTAAGACATCCTGGAGGTGCTCAGGAGATATGATAAGCAAAAATTAATAACCATAAGTAATCATGCATGCTATTGGAAATGTATTCTTGTCAATTAAAACATCTTGCAAAATAGATCTTTGTTCAGTTGAAATCAGTTCAAGTTGATGTTTAGCCTTCTTGCATTGTCATTTGCCATTTGTTGGTTGTTTTGATCCTTGTTGTCTTGCTATGTTTTTGGTCTAATGTTGAAAATCTTGAAGGCGAAATGCCCCAAGCGAGGTCAGGATTTTGCCCCTTGTCATGGATACTACTTTGATATGGATATGTATACTGATCACCAAGCCATGGTGGGATATTATTTGGATAATTGTTTCAGAGAAACCAAGGACAGTGACTACACTAAGTATGTCCAAGATTGATAAGCATTTGTGAATTTTTGGTGATGTCTCAGATGGGTGGATATGATATGTACAATATGATTTGTGAAACATGTATTTCCATCAATTGATAAAGATAAGGCTAACTATAATAAAATCCAACAGTCATACTGATTGATGTCATTGTTATGATTTGGTTGATGATTGATGTATAAAAATTCTATTTCTCTTGATGAAGTTGGAAAAACTAGGTTGTTGTTTCTTCAACGTGATGTTACGATAGAGGTTCTTTCTTCTCAGAATAAGGGGATTAGTCATGCATGAGTGATCAATGGTTTCCTTTGATTTGTTTGGATTCAGTTGATTCCTGTTTCAGAAATTTCAAATCTTACTTTATCAGAGTGAAGGTTTAGCTGCCCCTTCAGGATAAAGCGTGTCAAATGATATGGATAAAAGCCTCCCGGTTTGGAAACTGGATTTGACAATTTGAAAATTCTAAACAAGTGTTTTTGAGATAAAATCCGTAAGATGGTAAAGGATTTGATTGATACTGATGATGAAAATTTTCTGGATTATGATAGGAGAGACATCCTCTATTGCTCGATTCGTTTAGGATTCAGACAACTTTGTTTGACACAAATTTTGCTTAAGAAATAGTTTTATGGCTTGTTTTTGTCACTCTGCTTTGATGAAAAATGATGTTGATGGATGGATTGATTATCAAGACTTGATGATTGATAGGAATGTCTAGATTCAAAGAGTGAGTACCCCGTATAAGACCGATCTATCTGGTTTTGAGTGTACCTATCCCTGTATAAGACATGTTTGATGTTGATGTTGATTTCAAGAAATGAATTGATTGACAAGACATGTGATAAGTTTGATTGTAGACTTTGAGAGTTTTCCTGTTGTTGATCTGATTTGATGGATGGTCCATGTGTTCATGCTTTGTTTTTTTTTTGTTTTGATTTTTTTGATTTTTGTCGATTTTTGGTTTTTGGATATTTTGATTTTTTTGGATATTTTGATTTTTTTGAGTTTTTTGGATATTTTGATTTTTTTGAGTTTTTGGATTAGAAGAAAGATGTATTTGGTTGCCCCAATGTATATCAAGACAAGGAATGGATGAATGGATGACTGAACCATTGAGGTGGAAATAGATTCGTTGTCTATAGTTTTGATCAAGATCAAGGATGAAAAAGGGGATATGGATAGAGATAGGATAGAGGTGAAGTAGGATTGTAGAAAGAATTGGATGATAGAAGAAATGAATAGATAGGATAATGGATATGGATTAGAGTGAAGCAAGATTGTAGAAAGAATTGGATGATAGAAGAAATGAATAGATAGGATAAGGGATATGGATTAGAAGGTATGGCTGAAGTGAAGCAAGATTGTAGAAAGAATTGGATGATAGAAGAAATGAATATATAGGATAAGGGATATGGATTAGAAGTTATGGATGAAGTGAAGCAAGATTGTAGAAAGAATTGGATGATAGAAGAAATGAATAGATAGGATAAGGGATATGGATTAGAAGGTATGGATGAAGTGAAGCAAGATTGTAGAAAGAATTGGATGATAGAAGAAATGAATATATAGGATAAGGGATATGGATTAGAAGGTATGGATGAAGTGAAGCAAGATTGTAGAAAGAATTGGATGATAGAAGAAATGAATATATAGGATAAGGGATATGGATTAGAGGATTTGGGAGATATGGTAAGAAGAATAGAGTGGATGAACTTTGCCCCCAAGCATAGAGGTTTCCATTTGCAAAAAGGTGATATGTAAGATTGTCACAACATGTAGCATCATCTGAATAAGTGTTCTCAAACTTTTCAAAGATAGAGACCCAACCCACACTTAGAACCTCTGGAAAATTCAACTGAACATTTCTAGCAACTAGGAAGCAAACTCAAAAGGGAAGAAGAATCCCAAACTGGATCAAGGTACTTAGTTCTTTGATTACCCATGTGTGTGCAAGTGGGTTCATTCTGGCTCATATGATCATTGTAATCTTCAGAATCCAACATGGCTAGCTACATGAGTTACCTTGACTTCAAAAGCATCCTAGATAGAGCCTCGCTGCCAGCGAGCGTCCATAGCCCCGACGAGGTTATCGCTGTAATCTCACAAATATTGCTCCATTGCCAGCCAGGCGTCCATAGCCCCGATGGAGTTACTTGGATGTTCCCATAGCCAATCATTTTGATATTTCATTTCATTGCATTTTTCTTTTCTTGATATTCATTTTCTTGCTCATGCTTTTGATATTTCTTTTTTTTTTTTTTCTTCTTCTCTTTTTTTCTTGCATTGGCTTGTAAGTGATGAAACTTACATGGGTCTGATAATTACAGTGGCGCTGAAGCAAGATTTTAGATTTTTCACGAGCCATGTCTTCAATTTAAGAGATCACAATGATTTAGAGCAATCAATTAAGTGTATGAGATATAGTAATCAAAAGATGTCAGTACCAAGATACGATAAGTGGTTCTTTTCTGGATTGAGTGTGTATCCCAACCAAAAGAAAATGTTAAAGAGGAACAACCTCGGATTCTAAAGCATTTCATGAATAGATATCTAAGAAAAGGACTGAACATGAGATTCGAGCATGGGCAAGTATGTGACAAAATGACACAAACACCTATTTCACTGATGAAGGATTTTATGCGAAGGATTGGATGATAGGGATGGAAAGAGGTGTTGGATAATAGATAGAATGTTTTGAAGATTTGTGCGAGGATTGATAGAAATGTTTTCAAGATGAGTGTTGGTACTTGAGAAGTGATGAAGAGATGGAGGAAAATTGAATTTTGGGACAGAAGGACCCTAAATAGATAGACGAAATGATAGAAGAAGTTTTGGAAAGATGTTTAGATAGAGGATTGAAAGAATTTCAAAGATGTGCTCCTCGTTGATCTTTCTTATGGATCATTTGAGGTGATGGATTTGTGGATGGAGGGAAGTAAGGACCCAAGATGGAAGAAAGGGATGGAGAGTTTGATTGTGGAATGAAAGGACCTAAGATAGATTTGGAGGATGAAGAGATTCCTTGATCTTGATCTTGACTTGGAGTAGGATCATTTGAGTTTGTGCTTTCCTCGAATCTTGTTGGATGAAAGTCTTTCCTAAAGATAGTTGAAATGTTGATAAGCATCTCAAAAGATGTTTTGTTGGATATGGAAATTTTCTCCACTTTATGATTTTTCCTTGTTTGAACTGACTTTTGAGTTTGATTGTTTAGATATTTTGCAAGATATTTTAGCATTTGCGACAAGAATACATAGCACACATGAAGACAATGATCATCCTAATGCTAAACATTGAGTGTATATTCTTTTGAGGATGTGTTCAAATCCTTAATGTTATCACTGGTTTGATTTACAACAAAAGACACATCAGATAGACTCTTTATTCAAAGGTCATTGACAATATCATAGCCCACTAGTCTCGATACTCCGTCAGCTCAAACAGCCTTGTCACCCCCTAGGGGGCACCCATTTTTTTGCTTTTTGCCAGAAATTAACTCAAAGTGAATCGCTTCACAGTTGAGTAGTTATCTTGGGAGATATATGGTGAGTAATCTTGGGGGCGGATTCTTCCCCACCCTTGCACTATGATATTGCCAATGTTTGGCGACTGACTCGGTTCAAAGTTTCTAATGCTATGGTTTGTAATCAGGCTTCCTGTTCGGCCGTCAGTGATAAACTCTCTCAGGAGGCTTCCCAACCTTTAGAACAAAGGCTTTACGTATCTCAAGGATACTGGGGGAAGGCTAATCGCTGCGCGCAACCGTTGAAAAGGACTTTCATCACTTTTCACTTTTGATTATAGTGGGTTGGAATTCTTGGTGTCAAAGTCGTTCCCCACTTAGGTCGTTCCCTTCACACCGGCCATAAACGGCTTTAAGAGTTGAGTGCAACTCCTCGGGAAGGCAGGCCTGTTAAAGGATTTAAATGCTTGAAATACTGAAAGCGTAAGAGTGGTTTGGCTTTTTGGTCACCCAGTTATGGGGAGAGCATATACCTTCCACTTTCGAGATAAGGCAATCAAGTTTGTTCTTTTTAGCCTTCAAGACAATGATTTGCTAACTTCTATTTGGAGATGTTGCTCCAAAAAGCATGGTGTTCTTTTTAACCTTTCATAGCAAAGTGTGTATTTCCAAAACTTTTATAAAACAAGCCTGGTCAACAAAAGTAAATCGTGATTTTTGGTCAACAAAATTAAAGTCGATAGGGGAAAACTTTCCCTCTTTGCTTTGCACAAAATGAAGATGAGGTTCTTTTACTTTGCAAAATGAAGTGAATCCTTTTAAACACCAAAGGATGGTGAGGTTCTTTTTAAAACTTTTGCCAAAGTAAAGATTGTTGGTTCTTTTTACAGCTTCCAAAATGAAGTGTTTTTCCTCTAATCTTGTAAGAAAACAAATATGAAGTTTGTTGTTCTTTTTACCTTGCAATAAAGAAAAATGAATTTTCTTTTAAAACACCAAAAAGGAAGGCATGAAGTTCATTTTATGCATCCAAATGAAATGATGAGGTTTATTTTAATTTGTGCAAAAAGGAGAGTGAGTTCTTTTTAACCAACTTTTGTTGAAAGAAAGTAAAAAAAGAAACTTAAAGCTTCTAAACTTGCTCCTTCCCCTGCACAAAAAATATTAGAACCTGCACACAGTCAGTGATCAAGTGTTAGTGTGGGCTTACACAAGCCTAAATTCTGATCTTGGTTACAAATTTTACAATTCTGATCCTGAAATGCCCTGAAATTTGACTAAGTCTGAAATTTGGAAGATCTTCCAAAAACTAGATTTTGCATTACAACTCCTAGAGGTCTGAAACCCCTCTCAAACATCCTGAAAGTATATATGGAATATAACTTAAAGTATAAGAAAGAGAAAAGATAAGAGGAAATGTTATATTCCATATATATTATGCCTCCCACAAGCCTAATTTTTTACTCTGTCATGAATTTTTGACTCTGCCAACTCTATGTGCTAAAGTATTGCATGGACGTGCTAAGAAAAAGCACCCACGCGCTATTATGTGCCCCCAATGCGCTAAGCTGTTTCCTCGATGCGCTATTCTATTTTTCTTCCGCGTCGAAACCTACAGAAAAATATTAGTGAAAGTCACGCGCTAAAGAAAGGACTCCACGCGCTAGAGTATAGTTCCCAGGTGCTAAACAGTGAGTGGGATGCGCTAGACTGTTAATCAGATGCGCTACTTTGTTTTTCTCCCACGTTGATACCTACAGAAAAACTTAACGGAGGTCACGCGCTAATGTTTGAACTGCACGCGCTAGGTGATGGTCTGCACACGCTATACAGTGGATTGGATGCGCTACTCTGTGTATCGGATGCGCTAAACAGTGTTTTTCCCACGTCGAAACCTACAGGAAAAATTTTTAAAATAATATCATGCGCTAAGAAAAGGTCTTCACGCGCTAAAGCAGAGAGCCCACACGCTAAACAGTAGGCTAGAAGCGCTAAACTGTTAGGCGGATGCGCTAATACATGCTTTCGACGCGCTGATACCTGTTTCCCGCGGACCTGCAAAAGTGATCAATTTCAAAAACCGATGTGTTATTGGGGGTCGTACCCCACGGTGGGCGCCAGAAATGTATGTGGGAAAAGTGGGTTGTTAGAATTTAAAATGTGAAAAATACGTAAAATACCAATCCACACACACACAGAGGACTTCTTGATGCAAGCTATGGAGTAACGTGGCGTTACTCAGCTTCCCAAGGAGGGTCCCATGGTTCTCTATCTCACAATGTCCCTCAAACCAATGTTTTGCTCTCAGATTACTGAGCAAAATGGTCTAGGGATGGCAAATATGAGAACGAGAGATTTTTAACTGATCTTAGTATGAGATGTGTTATAAGCTAGATGAGATGCTTGAAATGCAACAAACTAAATGATAAGATGACAGGGTTAGTATGAATACTATCCTAGCACACTATATTTAATCTATGATTGAGCTAAAATGATAAATAAACTACTTTAGCATGCATGTTCATGATTAATTTATGATCTAAAAGAGGCTAAATGAGGAGCATATATAAAATGAAAGCTTGAAACAATTTGAGCATAAGTGTGATGCTTCAAATTTGAAAGATGATTCTTAAAAATGGAGGAATGAGAGCTCTATTTATAGCACAAACAGGGCAATGGATGGTCAGGATTGAAAAGTTTAATCAAGGGCCAAGTTTGAAAGTTGGGGATCCATGTGCACAATTTGCACCAATGAAATGATGACAAGTGTCCACACAGGATTGGGTTGAAAGAAGAGGTTGGAGGCATTAAAGGCCTGAGAAGACCTCATGGTTATCTAAAGGCTAAGGGTCAAGTCTAAGTTAGGTTTACCCAATGAATTAGGATCTAATCCAAAGATAAACCTTTGTGCAAATGATTAAGAGATAATCATGGTCAAAACATTAATGACCTGATGAGACCCTTGGGTTGGATAGAGGTTGAGTCAAAACAAATGTTTTAACCATGTGGGAGGGTTTGAAATAACCATTAATGGTTATTGGAGACTTTGTGGATTAAGTGGTTGAAGGTTGGAAGCCTTCAATGGTTTTCAAAGACTTTGGGGGTTTTGGTGGTTGAAGGTTGAAAACCTTCAATGGTTATCCAAGACTTTGGGCCATTTGAGAAGTGACCTCCCTTTTCTTAGGGATGTGACAAAGTTTAGAGGAGGGTTAGGTTAATTAGAATTGGTTAGAATATTCTAGAAGGGGTTAGGAAGGGGTTTGGGATTTTGCAAGTGGATGGGGGGGATAATAGGATTTAATTGAATTAATTGATTTTCATTCAATTTGGTTGTAATTAAATAAATTTGATTTATTCAATTTAGGATAACTATTTAATTAAATTTGAATTTAATTAAAAATGGCTAGGGGGATTTAATTGAATAAAATGATTTATTCATTAAATGGTATAGTGAATTTAATCAAGTGATTTACTTAATTAAATAGAAGAATGTGAATAATTTAATTAAACTGGATTTAATTAAATAGGGAAATGAACATAAAATATTCATTTAGGAATATGGTCATTTTTATACATCTACATCAATTATGACAAATTATGACAAATTATGACAAATTGACATGTCATTTCCATGAATTTAGGAGAGAAATAGGAGGAAATTGAAATTAAGAATTAGAAAATTAGAAAATTAGAGAATTAAGAATTTAGGAATTAAGAAATTGATGGAAATTAGAAATTAGGTAAATTAATTAATAATTTGTCATTCATTAATTAATTCACAAAGAGGAATAATTAGCCAATTAAATGAACATTTAATTGTGACAAGAAAACTTAGGATAAATAAATAATTTATTAATCCTAAAGGAGGAAATGACACCCAAGGTTAAATGATTAAATCATAAAACCCTAGAAGATGAATTAGCAATGCGAGAATGACAATTAGGTCTTGACAAAGGATAATTGATATCGATTCGATTTGATTTTGGATTGATAAATGACCAATGTGATAAATGATTTGATTGATAAAATGCGCCAATTGATGAGGAACAATGACTAATTGATCCAAATTGACATAATTGAGACAGACAACGATCGATGACAAATCGATCGCAAAATGACAAAATTGACAAGAGGACAAGAATCGATGACAAAATAGATTGCAAAATGACAATATTGAAAATGACCACGATCAATGACAAATCGATCGCAAAATGACAAGGTTGATAGAGGACAAAACCCTAATTAGGATTGACGATGTCCAAAATGATGACAAATGAATACGCACATTGATGCAATAAGATAAGATCGGCCAAAATCATGATTGAAGATTGTTGTCGACAAGACCAAATTCAAGAGCGAGACGATTGAAGAATGTAGAAGAATGACTCGATGCTCGCAAATGATAAAGACCAAGTACGAATCATAGGAGAAATGTTAATGCGACGCAAAAACCTAAAATGAGGCAATGCGCAAATGTTAAAATATGACTCCGCAAGCGTTGACCATTTTTAGACGTCTACATTTTGCCCCTCTTTGAGACAATGCGATTTTAAGCGTTGTTTCAAAGAACAATAATGAAAATGCCCCAGACAATAATAATGACATATGCATGCCCCCTCGAGGAATTGGCTGGAAACATCCAGAAAAGAGGCCAATTGATCGATAAGAATGATAGAAAATGATAGGATCAAATGGACTGCCAAGACTGACGGAAGAAATGTTAGTAAGCAGAAATTAGACAGAGGACAGTTAGAGACAAAGAAAAACTTGCTTTCAGTAATGCACTTTGTAGGTGAGAACCTTTATTTTAATATAGTAAAATGGATGCGTAGCATCATGGCATTGAAGGCCAGAGCTGAAATGCAACCCTTTTTGCAAAAGACAAACACGACATAGACAAACAACAATCACAAAAAAAAGAAAGGACCATGAACCATCCCGGTCACTCTAAATCACTCAGTGACATCATCGAGCAACATAGGAACATGATTGAAGATAAATCAATAAAAAGATAAGATGCACAAATTCCAACAAGTCAAACAAACATCTTGATCTTCAATGTCAAAAGTTGAAAGTGTTGATAGGATGATCATGCTGTCTGGTTTCAGGACATGCGGTACCCCGTCTAAGATAGGAGACAGTCTGGTTTCGAGTATACCACACCCTGTATAAGACCCATGATAGTGTGCCAAGGATGAATGATATTGATGTTGATTGATATGACAATTTTGATCAGTTTGAATGTCTGGTTTGATTGAAAAAGTTCATCCGTTAATGCATGATTGCATTAAAGCACAATGTTGGATTGCAAGTCGTTGGATGTATACTCAGTGATCTGTCTTATGCACAAAAAGAGATCCTTTATTGACAAAATGCTTGTTTTTGGATTTTAATGTTTTGAAATGTTTTTGTGTTCATTTTTTCAGGACGTTTTATGATTTTTAGGGATTTTCATTTTTCAATTTTTAGATATTTTTTTCAGGACTTTATTCGATTTTTTTATGATTTTTTTTTTTCAGGACATTTTTCAATTTTTTATGATTTTGTTTTCAGGACATTATTTGATTTTTTTGAATTATTCAGGACATTATTCAATTTTTATGATTTTTTAAGGACATTTTTCAATTTTTATGATTTTGCCCCCAATGTCTAGCAAGGCAAGGAATATGACAGGTGAATAAATAGGCTCTCTGAAATGATGGTGGATAGAGGGAAGACAAAGGCCTTTTATCATGGAGACAATACGGATGCAATTTTCAAGGGCTATGGTATGATGGGACAAGAGACTGGTTATGACAATGTAAAGTAGTGATAGGGCATGAGGGACATGTCAAGAGGTTTTTGAAACCATGTTTAAATTTTGCGTTCTTATGTCAGATCAAGATCAAGGAGTGAAACAAAGTGTATGGATAGTGATAAGAGACGGATAGGATAAGCAAGACCAAGAATGGATAAGGGACATGGACTGAAGGTCGGGATAGTGGCAAAAAAGTTGCAATAAGCTAGGGAATATGGATGAAAGGTTGTAATAAGCAAATGGATAAATACCAAAAGCTATGATGGACTAAAAGCTGCAAACAAGATGCGTGATGCTCATGACGATCCTCAGCCTTGTCAAGATCAAAGGTGGAAAGAGGAAATGGACATGAGGGACAATAGGATAATGGAGGAGTGTGACATGATATGATAGGATAATGAAGGGCAATAGGATATGAAGGAGGAAACCTGCCCCCAAGTGTGGTATGCAAGAAGTTCATAGATTACGCATGACGCCTGTTTGCCAGGTTTTCATCACGGTACTTGCCCAAGGTGCCTGTTTGTCAGGTTTTCACCAGTGGACGAATTATTTTTGCTTTACTTTTTTTCTTTTTCTTTTTTTTTCACTTTTTTTTTTTTTGACTTTTTCAACAGAAGATGGACACATGATAGGGGATGGAAGAAGGACTCAAGCATCTTTTTGTTTAGATAGTATCCTTAAAAAAAATGGACCATGACCTTTAAAAGTATGCTCAAAGACGTTGGTAGGATAAGGACATAGAAAAAGAGATGACACTAAGGCAAGGATTTATGTAAAGGATGGGATCAAATGGATCGAAGGATGGAAAATATGCATTGGATAATGGATAGGGTATTGGAAGAATTGGGCTTCAGCGGATGAAAATGTTGGCAAGATCGACATTGGCACACACCTTGAGGGGTGATGGACTGACGGAGGAAAAATGGATCTCAGATTGTGAGATTTGGATGGAGGAATAGCTTGGGATTTTGGGACATAAGGGCCCAAAATGGATGAAGAAGGTGATGGAGGAATAGACTTGGAATGTTTGGATGGAGGAATAGCAATTGTAGATGCCAATTTTAATGTTTCTTTAGGCTTTTGTGCTTCAAGGAGCCGCTTAGGGATCCACATGGTTTTTGATTTTTCATGCTTTTGTGGTTCCTTAGAGTGCATTGCTTGCACAAGGGATTTAGGAACCCATATATATTTTGACTTTGCTTTATTTTTCTCAGTGGGCCTTTGTGGCCTTTTGGATATTTCTTTTTCTTTATAGATCAATTTATTCTTTATTTTGACATGTCGATTATATTGGACATATTGATCCTTGAATACATGTGGATTGCTAGACTTATGACATTTATACTTGGCATCCAAATTGCTTGGAGAGGGAAAAGAATGCATGGATGGATATGAATGAAATGGAGTTCTTTTGGATGACTGGAAGGTTCTCAAAGATGTGTGCCTCTACTGACCTTGCATAGAGGATGAAGGGATATAAGGACCTAAGATGGATGGAAGGTATGATGGGGAAGGTGTATGTTTTGATTTTGATGGGGGGATACCAACGTCTTGAGAGTGAGTTGTGTAGACATGACCCTTAAGATCTTCTTTGATATGGAGGGATTCTTGCTTATGGAGATCTACTCCTTTGCCTTTATGAATATCTTGACTTGTAGGATACTCTTTTCTTTGGGAAGAAGACGCGAGTCCATTATGAGGTGGATATGATATGAGAGAAATAATGAGATCTTGAAGTGGATCGGATTGCACCAAAGTGGAAGAACCCATTATACATGTTGAGGGTTCATGAACATCTTGCACTGACACGTTAGAATCATGAAGGGGATTAGGATCATGAGGGGGACTACGATTGTGTTGTGGACATGGTTCAATGACAGGCTCTTCAAGAGATGGAATGGGAGAAATAATGGGATCATCAAAAGAAATGCGATCTTGGAGTGTATATGGAGCATTAGGACAAGGAGATGGAGGAACAAGTGGATCTTGTGGAGGATCTAAAGGAATAATTTGATCTTGACAAGGAGGAAGATCATTGGAATCCTCTTTAAATGTGCTTTGCTCTTGACTTTCAATGGGATCATCATAAAGGATGGAAAGGATATCTTGATCTTTCTCAGGAAGTGGAATGTCAATGGGATTTGAAAGGACATTGTGTTCATGAAATGGAAGGGGATCATTTGGGATTGGATGGACTGGGATATCTTGATCTTGCTTGGGGAATGGAGTGTCAATAGGACTTTGGATAGGATGGACAAGAATAGGGGAATCATCGTGAGTGTCTGGGAACATGGGGTCTTGGTCAACAATTGGATGGGATGATAAGGTTTCAGGATCTTGATCTTGATTTGTTTTAAGACACATTTCTTCATGCTCTAAATTATCCTCTTGACATGGGGTTGGACTTTGGATATGTATGGGGGATTCTGGCAAGGAATCAATGTTTTGGCATGAAGGAGATGCACTTTGAACATTTGTGATGAATTCTGGCAAGGAATCAATGCTTGACCATGAGGAAGAGGGACTTCGAATGGGGTCCTCTAAAATAGGTAATGGCAATAGAGTGCATGGTGGCATTGGGTCTTGTATTTCTGAAACATGACAAGGATGTGCATCATGAATTGGATTATCTTGGCAATCAATTATGGATAGCCCTTGGGTAATTGCATCCTTGGGTGTATTGTTTGATGAGGACAATATAGAAGGTTCTTGTGAAACTTCTAAAGGTGTAGGGATAGATGCCACTGGAGAGTTAATTTGCTTGCGAGGGGATGAGGCATTGCTAGACATAATTGTATTATCTTGATCTTCCTCAAAGAACTCACTTGGTAATTTCCTGAAGATCATTGCAATAAAGCCACCTTTCTTTCGAGGTTTTGACATGGTTGTATCTGGAATTTGAACATGTTTTTGGTTTGATGTCATGTTTTGATACTGGACTTGGTTCAATTGTTCTGACATGTTGGAAACTTGGGTGGGTGTGTGCTGCAACCTTTGTTTTTGAATGTTTGGTGATTGTGGTTGTTCACATTGATATGTTGATTGAACTTGTTGATATTCCCCCATTGGTTGAACTATTCGTTGACATTGTATAGTTGGTTGGATATATTGTTGAAATTGGACCATTGATTGTGTTGGTTGTATATGTTGGACCATTGGTTGAACCATTGGTTGTGATGGTTGAAAATGTGATTGATAGTAAACACCTTCTTGTTCTTGTTGTGGAGGCACATAATGTTGAAATTGATGTTGTCTCTTTTCTTGAAATTGTTTCATCATCTCTATTTGGGAGAGGAGAGCTGGTATGTCTGATCGTTCGATAAGAGATCTTACATCAATTGGCTCAATATTTGGATGTCGACCGGGAAATTTTTGAAACACTTTAGACATTTGTGATCTATTCTTCTCAATGTTTTTCACTCTTTGTTCCAATATCTCTTCTTCTTGAGCTAGTTTCTCCTCTAGTTTTTGTATTTGGAGACTTGTTTCATCATAAAGAGTTTGATCAATGTTGCTTTGTTGTTGGGTTGGATATAATTGTGATTGCATTGGATTAAAATTCGATTGCATTGTCGGTTGATACGTCAAACTTTGTTGCATCATTGGTGCTTGGAACCTTGTTTCAATAGACATGTCACTATGCAAATGCAATATTTTTGGAATTTTTCAAGGGCAATATATGATATGCAACTAAATGCAAACTAAATGAATGAGAATACAATCTATGGCAAGAATGTAACCTATGTTTTTGGTTGTTTTTCAAGATTTTGACAAACTTCTAAATGCAAATCTAAGAAAGAGACCCTTAGGAAATTGAAATGATGTCTAGACCTCAAAGGACAAAAGGACCAAGTGACAAAAGGACAACATGACAATGTCTCCCCTATATGCTTGGATACTAAGCTAGGTTTGACCAAATGACAATAATGACATAAAGACAAAGGTTTGACAAGGTCTAGACTTCTTAACAATGACTTAGGGTTTATCAAAGATTTGGATTACTCAAGTATGACAAAACCTAGTTTTGACACTATATGCAAAGGGACAATTAATATGCAAGTAACCCTAATATGATATGATAATGACCTAAGCTTAATGAAGAGACCTAGGGTAAGCAATGTATGAAAATGGTATGACTTTAATGCAAGAGTACATATGTAAATGGATGACCCTTATTGCAAAGAGTATGACTTAGGTGAAACCTAACCTTGGTACTTGACAATGAACTTTGCAAAATGCAACCTAGGATGAACCTAAATGTAAGTAACATGCTTGTTGAGACAAGATTTTGAACAATATTTGAAAACCATGTTTGGAGATGAGTTTTGAATCTTGTTGAACCTTTGTTGGATGAATGTCTCTTGTGTTTAATCTTATGTTGGATCAATTTGTTTTGTTCTTGAAATGAGATACAATTCAACTTTTGACAAGCAAAGAATACAAGATATTGCAACTTAGAGTCAAGACAATCATGCTCATTTCCACATTTCTTATGGTAGGCAAAGACATTAGGTACTTGAGAGGTAGACTCATTATAGGATTCAAGGAGAATACATAGATGCTTGACCCCACGGGCTCCCCTCCACGGCACTCACTTCTCAAGGTAGCCAAGCATCAGTCCCCATGGAAATCTCCCCATGGTGAACTTAGTATCTCTTCCAAGTATCCGAACTTGTCCTTCTCAAGCAACTAGAAGGGTTTTTGGCCTCTAAATACAAGGTGTTTAGTCAGGATTTCTGTTAAGTGTTACTCCTTGATGTCACGCAAGCGTGATTGAGACATTAAGCCCATCAAGATACCAAACAAATGTAGTCACGCAAGCACGATTTAGACCGTGAGGTCCTACTTAGATGTTGATATGAGAAAGAGTCCAAGGGTCATCACTTCCCAAGTAACTGCAATTCCCACGTAACACTTCCTTCAAAGCTTTCGCTCATCGGGTATTTTTTTATAGTGAGTTAGAATGCCAAGGAATTCTAGCCGTACTCACTTTGGGTCATTCCCTTCTCACGATTATCACTTGCTTGCAAAAGCAAAGTGGTCGGGAAGGCAGGCCCTCTAGAGGAGACACACAATCAAAGACAAAAGCATGGTATCAAAGATCTGGATTTCTGATCACCCTAAAAGGATGAGAGCATACTCTCCTACTCCAATGTCACACTCAACAATCAAAGAAAGAACATGTTCATTCCAACCTATTAGAAATCACTAGGTGCCTAAAACATTAATAACAAACACCAAGTTTAGTTGTTTCTCCAAGGCAACCTGCAAAACCCAAGTTAGAAGTTTGATTTGTTGTCTTTGACTATCGATTCTGCATAACACATGTTAGTAGTTTGATTTATTGTCTTTACCATGCGTATGCCAAGATTCTGCACAGATAATTAGTACCAAAATCCAAAGCACAGAAAACAGAATGCAAAAACTAAACCAATTTCAAGTAAAACACTGCATTTTTACCCCTGTTCTGGACTTTACACAGGCCCAGAACTCAGGACACAGGCACAGAATGCAGGACACAAGCATAGAATGTCTTCAACATAGGCACAGAATGATCAACACAGGCGCAGGTTGCTCAACACAGGTGCAGAAGTCTCCAGAAAACCCTGCACGACCCTGTTTTTGGGTTTTTTGGCCTGCAAATCAACTTGAAAGCACTCAAAAACACCATAAAGAGGTTAGAAGGTTAGTGTTCACGTTGGGTTCACCAATTAATGTACGTTAGGAAATAGGAAATCATCACAAGATAAGATAAACGTAATAGCTCAATCACAAAAGCATTCATTGCAATGATCTATCCTACACACATTCAATAGAGACATGAAATAAAAACATTCAAAAGTAAACACTATGCAAACCATATGCAGATCTGAATGCTTCCTTCATGCGGCTCCATTGTTCTTCTTTCCTCTTCAAATAGTTTGGTTGTGGATCTCACCTACAAGTGCACATACATGATTGAAAGCAAGTAGACAAGATGATTGCTCAAGAATACTCAAAGCGTGATTGATTTGATGAAGTGATTATTCGATAATATGATTATTAGATTAGGATTGAGGGGTTTGATTGAAGAAATTCATCCAATTTATAGAGGAATTGGAGAGATGACAAGATTAGCATGATTCAATTCAAATGGAAATTGCAAATCAATTATGTCAATTATGACAAATTTATGACAAATTATGCACCTTCTATGCAAAATTTGTTGATTGATAATTTATGACAAATTATGACAACTTCTATGTCAAAAATTGATTGATTGTCAATTATGACAAATTATAACAAATTGACATGTCATTTCCATGAATTTAGGAGAGAAATAGGAGGAAATTGAAATTAAGAATTAGAAAATTAGAAAATTAGAGAATTAAGAATTTAGGAATTAAGAAATTGATGGAAATTAGAAATTAGGTAAATTAATTAATAATTTGTCATTCATTAATTAATTCACAAAGAGGAATAATTAGCCAATTAAATGAACATTTAATTGTGACAAGAAAACTTAGGATAAATAAATAATTTATTAATCCTAAAGGAGGAAATGACACCCAAGGTTAAATGATTAAATCATAAAACCCTAGAAGATGAATTAGCAATGCGAGAATGACAATTAGGTCTTGACAAAGGATAATTGATATCGATTCGATTTGATTTTGTATTGATAAATGACCAATGTGATAAATGATTTGATTGATAAAATGCGCCAATTGACGAGGAACAATGACTAATTGATCCAAATTGACATAATTGAGACAGACAACGATCGATGACAAATCGATCGCAAAATGACAAAATTGACAAGAGGACAAGAATTGATGACAAAATAGATTGCAAAATGACAATATTGAGAATGACCACGATCAATGACAAATCGATCGCAAAATGACAAGGTTGATAGAGGACAAAACCCTAATTAGGATTGACGATGTCCAAAATGATGACAAATGACTATGCACATTGATGCAATAAGATAAGATCGACCAAAATCATGATTGAAGATTGTTGTCGACAAGACCAAATTCAAGAGCGAGACGATTGAAGAATCTAGAAGAATGACTCAATGCTCGCAAATGATAAAGACCAAGTACGAATCATAGGAGAAATGTTAATGCGACATAAAAACCTAAAATGAGGCAATGCGCAAATGTTAAAATATGACTCCGCAAGCGTTGACCATTTTTAGACGTCTACACACTAATCTCCAAACATGCTATGTTTGTTGTGATCCACTCTATCTACTTATCTCATGTTGAGTATATGGTTGTAAGGTGGTCCCCACAAGCACAAAATTGACCTAATTCAGATTTTGGCTAATCACCCCCTTTACCTTTCCCACCCAAAGCTAACTAAGTACATGCTTTCATAAATTGATGTCACGTGCTAATATTTAAAGGCATCTATTGCATTCATTCTAATCATCAAAAGCCGGCAACAATTTCTCATCTTAAAGTGTGCATCAATGGAGTAAAAAAAAAAATTCATTTTAGGTTTTGCTTGCTATCCTCATTCCAGTGATTATTTTAGCGGCTAATATTCACCAATTGATTAATAGTTGAAATTTGGGAATCAAAATTTGGCTAGCAGTTCAAGCTTTATGGCAACCTGAATCACCACATTTTTACTACAATATAGTCTTATTAAAATTGTTAGTGTCTATTTTATCAAAAAATTTAACTTAAATTCATGATAATATTCGATACATGATTAGATTAGATTTGTCTAATTAATAATTTATCATAGAAATCTAAATTAATTCACCAATAATATATAATTATTATTAGCTGCTTTAAGGCCAAATCACGAATCTTTAGTTGCATCTATTGATTTAAAATATAGGATGACAACCCTCATTGTATTATATGAGTTAAAATGTACCTACAATTTGTAATGCTCATGGGGGCTGAAATCATTTTGGATTATTGATCACAATGGAAATCGATGGTCTAAAAGCAATTTTGGGTCCCATGCGCATTACAAATTGTGGGTACATTTTATCTCGCATAATACAATGAGGGTCGTTAGATTATATTTAAATTAATGGTACCAACTAAATAGTATATAGCCAATGATTTCCACCTTCAAGCTTCTACTTTTCTATAAGAGATTTTTTATTTATTTTTTAATGTAAGGATTTGCCATGCTAATTTAATGTATTTTCCTATTATTTTCTAAAATTCACCAAGTTTCTTTACAAATTTTTCTTATATAAAAAAACCTCCAATAAAAATTATATTTTTTAAAAAATAGGAAAAGATACGCCAATTGAAATTAATATATTTTCCAAGAAAACGAAAGATTCACCAATATTTTATATATTTTTTGAGGGGGGATTTTTAAAATTTATCCCTATTGAATATCTGGGCAATTGAGAGGGGGGGTGAATCAGTTGACAACTTAAATAATTTCTTCTATGCTTTCACACATCCGGAGTAACAAAGTGACTTAATTAAAGCATATACAACATGAAGAACACATACACACTTGACACGTTACACAATGAACACTAGATATGACGTGGAAAACCCAAGAAGGGAAAAACCACAGAGAGTGTTAGTTATCAATATAAAACATCGGTTAAGGTGATTTTTACAAAGGATGGCTCACTGCCAAAATGCTCACTACCCAGAAAAAGGCTCACTGCCGAAGAAAGAAAGAAAGGTAATCCACCACTATAACACACACTGCAAAAACCAGACTGAATCTAGTGCCTCAACAACAAACACTTCGCACAACATCAATAATCAGATCCTTCATTCTCAATCTCGTGTATCTTCAATAACAATGCTCCACTTTTCCATACTAACACAATCAGATCATCCTCATATAAATACTACCTTCCGAGAAGCATAATCTTCCAAGTTGGCCAAGACAGAGATCTAAAATAGGTCAACACTAAACATTCTGGTGGTGGGAAGGAATGAGAAGTAGACCATACCACAACGCACAATGATTAAATCAACACGTTATATCCATTACGAATTCCAGACCCAAATCGTGACTCACACGTTGCACTAATGCCGCTACACATCCTCGAATTCTGAGCCCAAAAACCATTGCCTAATATAACAAAAATATGAGTGGAATCAAGATATACATGAATACAATTAATCAACAGCATATCCAATAAACAAAAATATCCAGATCACCATCAACACAACTAATCCATACTGAAACACATCTTCCGGAACACCAAAGATTCTGGGGACACATCTTCTGGATCACCAACACCAAGTACACATTTTGACACTAATGACAACCAATCATACTCATCAATAATACATTTGTAACAATCCCTACCTCAATCTTTGATCAAGTCAATGAATCAACCTCCTTCAATGATTTTACACAAGGGAGTAATCATCTTTGTCACATACAAATCAACAATTCATTTTTATTGCGAGATCATAACAATGTGAATCATGGGAACATAGGGGTATAAGCCCAAGACTTGTCTAAGTTGAGTTTGCTTGCAAAGATTAAGTTCATAATCCACCTACAAATCCATCCTCTAATAGAACAAAGATCAAACATAATGAGATTAAAATTGACGAGCTCAAAACATCTTGACACATTTATGATCTTCATTATTCTATCACAAAGCTAAGTCATCATGTTCCACTCATTTTTTGTCAAAATTATACACATTTGCTTATCTTATATATTATAATCCAACAATTATTATTGTTATTCTAAGTTGATTATTTTAATTATGATCATCAATATAAATTGGTTATTATTTGTATATAAGTTGATTATTAATATTTTATTCTAAGATGATCATCTGGATAGTGATAGTGATGAGTACATGCCTAGTGATAATATATACTTTGTGACACACCTTGTAACATGGTGAACATGGACAGGGATAATACAATTTTACTTTAGTCGCCTTCTCATGACATTGATGCATTTCATGATGATCTGACATATTTCCTTTGAATAGATGATGATGTGATGCATGTACCTTTTTCACATGCCTAGAGATATGCTTTGTAGTTTGGGATAAATACCTATTTATGATGACTACCTTAGCAGTATATATAATAAATTTACTAATCACTAAAGTAGAGTCACTAAAATCTAGCATGGTATGATGAAAAATATTGAATATGTAACCAAGCCACTTGAAGGAACCCTCAACAATATTAAACAAGAAAAGAGTTTTGAATGTTATAATATGGAAGATCCTTCACACATCCTTATTTATGGATATAATTAGGTATCTAGTCATACCTTGTAGTTATAGCTAGATTAACTTAAATAAAAGCCTACTACTATAAATAAAAGCATGTATAGTGTGTCACAAGTCAACCCATACATATCCCAATACATGCTATAGGATAAGGGTGCATCATGATGAGTTTTATGATGATTGTACTTCTACCACTAATGGAATGCCCTTTTCATCTCTATATGAGCTTTCTAGTCCTTTTTCTTCTTCTTTTGGTGCATAATCTATTGTGGATATGTTTAGCTATAATCATGGTGATACTTTCTTATCTTCTTATAATATGAATGATGTCTTTTTTTAATGATGATTCAATTTATGTCTAACATTATATTAATATACTTATCTTACATTCATTCAATAGAATTGAAGATGCTAATGTACATGTTAGATCATTCTTATCTTCACTCTAGCTTCCATAATGATGATAGTACTTTGATATACACCTTTACTAGTACTTCAATTGATAGAGATAAATAGTGATTTAACTCATATCATTCTTCTCATACATCATTTCATTCGTTTTTATGTACTTTCATAGATAACCTTGATATTGCTCCCATACAATATATTACTTATGATTATAATTCTTCTCCTTCTAGTGGCCCATCCTTAGTGAAACTTATTGATTTTCCCATACATATGTAGTGTAGTTAATTGTATCCCCTTACAATTTCACACTCTATTTTGGGCCCTTCCTTACTTTAGCGTGCTATCTCTTAGCTCATTTTAAGCTTATTTTTGTCTTATCATCCCTGATTATCATCATATGCTCAGATTGAGATAATATCCTATGTCTTGGGTCCTAATACTTTTCCACCACTCTTTCTTGTCCCTTTTTGAGTGGACTATGGCACTTAGTGCTCTAGTTCCTCTAAAAGGAGCCTATATTTAAATATTGTGAGTGTCAATTCCCGCATTTGTGATCCAATCTCAATATTTTTATTTGAATTTTGGAAGTTGGCCTAAATTAGGAAATACCTTATGAACGCTATATAAAACAACCATTTGTCATTCAAAAATCCTGAGTGAGAAAGACATTTTAAGGTACATTCTGATTGAGCAAGCGTCTTCAAATATAAGTATACGAAGCAACAAGCTACAATAATCTACATTCAAGTATGATTTAATGATTGATTTTGTTATGTCTTGTCATGCTATTGCATTGACACTTGAAGAAACTGTCTAAAGAGCATTGCATCACCACCATTATCAACCTTAAGATAATATCATTTCATTTTAGCATTTCAATTATGTTTTAGCCTTTTCCCTACTAGGGGTGAGCTCTCTTTTTTCATTATCATAGCTATTGTGGAGGTGGAAGCACCAACACGAGGTTTGACTTAGGCAAGACCTTATACAACACAACATTTTTCCCTTTCATGTGTGTAGGTACAAATTTAACAATTGGGAGTTACAAAATTTGTATAGAGTAGATAGCGATAAATAGTCTTAGACTTCAAACAAGCAAAAACCCTTGGACTATGCCAAATTTTTCTAGTGTCTAATACTTTTAGGCCATTTTTTGGAGAGGTATATCTACAAAGCCTTTTCATCCAAAATATGAAATATTTTATTGACATTGATACTCTCACAATAGGGAACCTTGTTCCAAAGTCTGATGTATACTTTTCTCTAGATTTAAGGTACAAGTTCTTCTATGTCTCTTAATCCCATATCTATACTTTTGTGTTGGTTTCTAGTTCTTTATCTCTCTATTTATGTTGAATATTATCAATTTCCTATCTCTTTACCTAGATCTTGCATATTCATATCCAATCAAATAAAAAGGGAACAATTAGCCAAAGTGTTCATCTATCCTTTCAGACTAAAGTTGAACCTTGTTGGTTGTTCCCCAATAAAATGATCAAAATTGGAAAGAGAGAATGAATAAGTTCTTAGCTTACATCCATAGGCTAAGACCTCATTTCCATACATTTCATTTTGGTGAACTTGACGCTTCTTACATTTTACATAATTCTAATCTGGATTTTCAAATCCAAATTCTTATTTAATTCATGTGAATCCTACAAAATTTGATTGGATAAAAATTTCACATTTGATTATTTTACTAATTAGCTACATTTATCAAGATCATTTGTTGAAAAGAGGCATATTCCTTTATATTACTTGCATTGATTCATTGCATCTTAATGTATTGCATAATGAGGATTTCAATCATGTTCATGACATTTATTTCATTTCTAAAAGTTTTCATAAAAATTTCATATTATAATATGATAAATTTTTTAAATATGTTCATGGCATGTTTTACTTTTATAAAAGCTTTGGTATATGTTTCACGTTTCACCTTTGGTAAAGCCCCTACAAATAATATGGAAATGAAACATGCTTATCTCCCTCCCAAAGTTTATTTTATTCATGAGGATTTTTTGACCAAAGAAGATAATATACTTGTCTTTATGATCTCTCTCCTTGGGATGACACATTAAAGAGTGATGATGATTCTTCTCCAAAACTAACCTCCTTCATAGGGATGCTTTGATGCATGGGGAACATACTTTAAACATTGATAATCTAAATCTCAACACATCTATGGACTTAGATGCCTATTATTCTCCTAGAGCTTACCTTCATCATTAAAATGTTTTAATGCAAAATTTTATTCATTTCGTTAATGATATGTCACCTGGCATTACATTGAGTAGAGATGAAATGTTGAATGAAGAAAGCACTTCTCTTATCCAAACAACCTAATGAAAAGGGACTCTCTTAGCTCCAAAATTGACATAAATGATATGAATAGAGATGTGCATCCTCCTACAAGGATCAATCCTTATTCATTTTTTTCATCCTTCTAGTACTTTAAAGTATGCTTACACGACCAATTTTAATGATGTCTATGATGAAATTCCTTTCCCATTAGAGTTGCACACAAATTAAAAACTTGGTTTTAACATGCTTTCTAGACAAGGATATAGTGGACAAGGTATTGGATGTATGGAACAAAAAATTAAGATCCTATAGGGCCCACATCTTAATGAAATGTAGAAGGCATAAGATTTCCTACTCCTTCCTTACCAACTTCTTCATCAAATCCTAACCATCATGTCCCATAAGAGATAGGACTTTTACCCAAACCTCATCCTTTATCTAGAGAGGATATAATCTTGTTGAAGCTATCATAAGACCGTTTAATCGTCCTTCCACCCTTGAAAAAATATGAAACTAAAAAAGGTGATCACATGGATTTGTTCTTTTGTTCTTATCATCGCATGCATGGTCATACTACAACTAATTGTAGAAACCTTCATAATGCTATTATTCCTAGCATCACATGCATGATTATACTACTTCTACTACTGATTGTAGAGATATATACCTTATTCCATGGAGACCACTAAGACTTAACCTAATGCCTATATAAAGATATAGGAATAAGTATATGACTTAACTAAAGGTTGTGTTAGCAAACATCAACCATGTAAGTATGATTGCATGTGAAATTGTACCACCATAAATGACAATGAGCATCCAAAAGATAAGCTATTGGTGTCACATGGTGAAGAGAAACATAATAGTTCAAAAATGTTATGAAATTGTATAGTTATATGAATTTAGAAAAAAATTAATGTCATTTGTTATATGAATAATAATGTTATTAAAATCTCTATAATTAGAAGTATGACCATCCATTAGTATTATTCCTATAACAAATGCTACTACTAAATAATTACTAGCCAGTATGACCATGCATGCAATGATAAGAACAAAAGAAGAAGTCCATGTGATCACCTTTCTTAGTTTCATATTTTTTCAAGGGTGGAAGGATGATTAAATAGTCTTTTAAGAGTTTCAACAAGATCAAATGATCTTTTAAGATATTAAGGTGCATAATTTTGCGAAGAATCTACTCAATCTAATGGATATTGTTAATACTTCTTAATTTTTTTAAGAAGGTTTAAAAATTAGTTATTTGTTTCAAATTTGCTACACATTGTTGTATTAGAGGAATAATTTTTAATTATCTAATTGAAGATATTACATTGATTGCCTAAATCCCAAGATGTTACCACATCACCATATCTTGACTATAATTCTTAACATCATTTAAAATTTGGTTGAAATTATTAATGTAAACCTTTGATTATTTTGGCTTCCAATATTATAAAGTTTTGATTAAGATAATTTCAAAAAAAAGACTCAAACGTATTACATATCAACCATAACAACCTAAAATTACAAATATAATGATCATTTAAATTGATTAAATTGAATTTAAATCTTATTACTTTTAAATTATCTTATTTTTAGAATAAACTAAATTTTGAAAACAAACTAAAAGATAAAAAACTAATACACCATATGCAACTAATAGTGACTTAATTGATTAAAATTATTATCAAATATTATACATTCTTGGAATTGACTTGACCAATCTTTAAAACTTGTCATTAAACTAATTTAATTTATAAACAATCATTAGGGGAAGAGCACTAGTAGTCGTTATAGTTCTAATAATTGTGCACTCCTTGTCTACCCAACCCCCAATTACTAACCTTAAAGAAACCAAAAAAAATGATAACTAAAATCCCATTAATAAATTTCACATGTAACAATAGCCGCTCACTTTTTAGCTTTTTTGGAACATAATTGGCCCATTTGTGCACGACTAATGGGACATTTGTGCAGGCCATTTGTCCATAAATTTTGACAATTTTAAGTGCACAGTTATTGGGGCATCTTTAAGTAGGCATTGGGTGATACTTTGAAATGTGTACTTTTTGACCATTGCATGCATAGTGGATCCCATAGCATGTGCCATTACTACCCAAAAGCCAAAACAACAGCTATAAACAATTAAGTTGCATACAAAAACAACAACAAAAAAATGTTGAAATCCAATAATACCGTTTAGAATATATGAAATTAGCTATAACAACTAATGATATCCTTCCTCTAATATAAATTTAGATTCTAAACTGATATAAAATAAATAATACGTTGGACTCTAGATAGTATTCTACATTGGCTACATTTAGATTAATCACGAATTAATCAAAAGTGAACCACATGGGGAACAAAATGACAAAATGTTGAGAAAAACAACCTAATCCATGACCAAAAATGACTTCTAATAATATAGAATGCATAACTTTAAACTTTAATTGGGTCTATCCGTTTGTCAATTGGAAAATGTGACCCAATTCCCTAGACATACATTTTATTATAGTACCTAATGAAACATCATATTTATTATTATTATTAATTAATTCTTTATTGTCACGTCGCAAAATAGTGTTTTTTTTTAAAATTGACTTCCAATCCATAAAAATAATCATATTAAAACTTGGGTTGGGTCCCAAAGCATATTGGTAGGAAAGAAGACACATTAATTAAAATTGCCTTCTATCAAATTCCTAACATGACATAAAATAAATGGAATATGTGTTTAGCAAAATACTAAGGAAAGAGAAGCTTGCTAAGTCAAGCTAATTCAATTATGAAATCCAATTTATTCCGGGTCAAGTCCTACTTGCATGAAAAAAGTTATGACAAAAGGCACATGGTCACAATTAGGTTTAAAATTATTTCCCATTAAAAATTGTTATTTCTATTCCACTCATATATTTGACTTCATACTTAAATTTGATCTATTTGTACATCATATATTCATTAAGGACCATTCAAATTTTAATTTTTCTTTTTTTCTATTGATTTATAGACTTCATTTAATGTGTAATTTGTTTTATTTTATATTATGTCTGATATATTTAAGACATTTTAAAGTATTAATGGGTTTAACAAAATTTAAATATAATATAAATTGGAATCAAGTCTAAAATAAATTTAAATGATGAATTTGTCTATTTTGAATGTGTTTCTCTTGATTTGATATTCCCCTAAAAAATATATTTTTATGTAAATTTAATATTATTGAAATAATAAAAACAAAATCAGATAAACACGTGATTTATAATTTAGTATGAATCAATAATTATTTAGATATATTAATTGAAATGTTTTATTATCAATCAATATTTGTTAACAAAAAAATTGTTTAATAATATGCATGAATTTGGTAGATTGATTATTAATTATAAAAGATAAAATTCATCACGAAAATTGATATACTTAACAAAACTTAAGAAAATTTTAGAAATGTTTTCTTAAAAATATTTCTATTAAAAAAATCACATATACAATCAAAACAAAGATAATATGTTTAATTGTAAATTAGAAAAATAGACAACAAATTAAATGAATTTAATAAAATCTTAATTTTAAATTTGATTAAATTATGATATAAAGGATTTATATTGTATTAATAAATAATTAAATTTAATATTTGAAATAATATAAATTTAAATAAATTATAAAATGAATACTTTATCTAAACATGACTTATTACAATATTGTCATATACAAGATACGAATTTATAATTCTAAAATCATACTATAACTTTTGATTCATTTGATAAATTATGATTTATTAACTTGCTCGATATTTGTTGCCATGAACATAATATCTCATGAAATTAGTTTTATGCATCTATTCTAGCTTTATTTAAGATTTTTAATTTTAAAATTTAAAATAATGATTTTTGAGAATTTGTGGTAGTAGATGCAATTTGGAAGAACTTATATTTTTATTAACCTTGGATTATTTTTTCCTTTTTCTATTGAAATGATTTATTACATATTTATGAAGTAAGGAGAAAGTTGCCAAATTATTTGGATGTCATAGCTAGTCTTGTCATCCCCTTTTTCATATAATTGATGAATTGATTTTTTTTGTGGGTTATTAGAACCACCTCTAATTATAGTCTAGAACTACAAATATGATTGATAAGGGAAACAAATGCTAGCTCTTGTCATTTTATATTTATGTAAGATGAAGATATGCAATACATAGTGAATTTTAAGATTCATAAAAAAATTATTGATTGATAAATCATACTTATTTTTTAAAAAAACATGTAATCTTGAAGAAAACTAGTAACTTTGTCATCTTAACCATGTGGAAGAACAAAATTTATTTGAATTGAGTTGGTATATTCACAACTTTTTATTATATGATATTATCCTTTGTAAAATTTCAAATCTTCTTATAGAACGAAAATTATCTTCACTAAGCAATGGTGTGAAGACAATATAAAATATTTTTATTAAACATGAAAAGAGATTGATTTGATCTTACTTGAGAAATTGCATGAGCTATTAGAATAATAAAGAGCTTGTTAGTTTAGAAAGAATTCAAGTTCAATAAAATTCTAGAAAACATTTCTTTTATTTAAAGATGCTTACCAGCTTACAATTTTACTTTGAAGTGCATGAACAAGTTGAGATAGAAAAATGTGAGAGAATAGAGATTAATATAAAAAATAAAGAACATGAATAATAGAGAACTAGAAATTATGATAAGAAGGATCATTGTAAAAGCATATATCACATCATTCTTGAAAATATATAATAAATAGTGTTGAAAAGATGAAGCGATAAAAGTTGCCATCCATTGAATATTATTGTTGGCATGTAGTCACATTATGAATTATATTTTCAAATTTGAAAATCTAACATTTTTTTGTGCTACCTTGACAACAAACAAATTTCAACCCCAATTATTAAGGATATTAAAGAAAAATGTTGAAATGATGAGGTGATAAAGCTAAATTTTGGAGACCTAGCGTCATTCTAGCAAAATTTAGTAATGATGTTCTTAAAACGAGGTAATATGTAGCAACCCAATTTTCTCCAATGATTTATTTTAATATTTTAAGTATATGTCAATCAAAAAAAGTGATCTTATTTTATATAATGTAAAGATCATAATGAATTATAAAGGAATAAACAAAGTTCAAGGGGTTTGATCATATTTCTTACTAGAAAGAAAAAAGAATGATCTAAATTGATCTCTTAACAAAATTATCATCAATAATAAAATTCTAGAATGTAATAGTGTTTTATTTTTCTAATTGATATGATGTAGTTGGGTCTCATGAAATAATTCTTGTTCAACTCTAAAATGTAGATATTATCCATTTTCAACCTCTTGAGCTCTAATAGTTGCAAACTTATCCAAAGAACAAGATGCCTTTTTTCCTTTCAATCTTATGAGAGTTAATAACAACTTGCGGTCACCTATTTAAAAATATGGAGGATCTTGATATAGTATATGAATAAAAAACATAGTCCCACTAGTAACCTTTGTAGGTGTATATGATGGAATTGGAAACTAAATTATTGTAAAACCTAATAAGATTCAACCACACAAAACCTAGTTCTACAATCAATCCACCATACACCAATGCAAAACCTACAACCATGCAAAACATAATTATGAAAGATTATACCATCACATACTCATAGGGTTTGATCTCCATTGATCTTTCTTGATATTGATTATGGTTGCTCTCAAAGTTTGTGTGCACAAGAGCTCAATAAATAACAAATTATGATTGTGCATGTAATTCAACAGTATGTAGGCACTTGATTGAATGATTGAGATATGGAGGGATAAGGAAGGGATCCTCTTTTATAGAGAGTACCCTAGAAATGGAGGGCTGGGATTAAGAGGGTAGAGAGATAAATGGTCAACTCAAATTAGAGGGTAGGTATAGAAAATAAGAAAATATTCGAGAGGTGGTTAAAGGTAAATTAAGAGATGAATGACAATTGTCATGGAGGAAAAAAGCTAATGAATTAATTAAATAAAGATTTGTTTAATTAATAGAAGAGGTGGGGTCAATTAAATAAATAAAATATTTATTTAATTTAGGGAAAGGATAATTTAAATAAATAAAAATATTTATTTAAATGGGAAAATGCTAGAAGAGGATTGATGAATTAATTAAATAAATAAAGATCTATTCAATTAATAGAAGGCTTGGGATAAAGTAATTAAATAAATAAAATATTTATTTAATTAGGCTAGGAAAATTTTAGGTGTCTACATTTTTCCCCTCTTTGAGACATTGCAACTTGATGCATTGTTTCAAAGAAAAAAGAATATTTCATTGATACAAAAGGTTACCCTTGGTAAGGATGATGACATGCCCCCTTGAGAGATTGGGTGAAAAATTTACGAAAGATTCAGACAATCTCTCAACAAAAAGAGAGGACACGTGGGTGTAATGCTTAAAACTGCATATGCGATATGATAGATAGATTTTTAGAGCTAGAGCTACAAATGTGATAGACAAATGTTGTTGATGAAGCTAAAGCGACAAATGTGATAAACAAATGTTGCTGATGAAAGTGACTGTCAGATTGATAAGATTGAACGATTGCCCTAGTAGGATAAGCTAAGTGACAATTGATGAAGCTAGAGCGACAAATATTGCTGATGAATCCGAAGCAACAAATGTGATAAACAAATGTTGCTGATGAAACTGATAAAGCTGACAAAGTTGATAAAGCTTGATGTAAGCTAATAAAGCTGATAGAGTTGATGTTGATGCAATTGTGTTTTCTTCCAGGTTAATCCTGAAGAGGGGTTCCATCACCAAGGACAGGGGGCTTAGAGCATCATTAGGAGCTCAGACGACTTCAAGACTAGCTGGTTCCAAGGGTGAGAGATCATCTTAACTCTCTCTGATCCAGTTTTGTATCAGTGCTTAGTTTTTTTGTATGATGATATAGACACTTACAAGTGATGTTCTAGCCATATTTGAGATATTGACATCATTGTATCATGACACTTATATATGTATGTATGTATGTATGTATGCATGCACACACACACACATACATATATATATGTATATACATATACATATATATGTATATACATATATATGTACATGTATATACATATATATGTATATACATATATATGTATGTATATGCATATGTATATATATACATATATATGTATATATGTATATGTGTATATATGTATATGTATATACATATATATGCATATATATACATGTATACATATATGTATGCATATATCATATATATGTATATATACATGTATATATATGTATATATGTGTATATATACATGTATATATATGTATATATGTGTATATATACATGTATATATATGTATATGTATATGTATATGTATGTATATATATACATATATATATATACATACATACATACATACATATATACATATATACATACACATATATATACATACATACATACATACATACATACATACATACATACATATATGTATGTATGTATGTATGTATATACATACATATATATATACACACATATATACATATATATACATATATATACATATACATACATACATACATACATACATACATACATACATGTATATATATGTATGCATATATATGTATGTATGTATGTATGTATATGTATATATATGTATATATATGTATGTATATATGTATATATATGTATGTATATATGTATATATATGAGATGAGACCTATTCTTGGTGACTATATGCTTATGTGATGATGCAAGATGATTATGATGTTTTGATGATTTATGTGCATGTTATGATTCTATTATGTATGTGATGATGATGAGGCTTTATCATGATGATGCAATTATTTTATGTAATGCCATATATGTTTATGTGATTATTCTTATGCACTTGCTATGATGAGATGATTTCTATGATGTAGTGATAATGTCTGCTTACTTATGATGGATGCAATATGGTTTATGTATGACACTACATGATGATGCATATGTAATGCAATGATGGAATGCTTGTGATGTAGTTTGTTTATGATATGATTTTTGTATGGCCCTAGTATGATTACAATGTATGTCCTATACTATGGTTCCATGATGTTATTATGCAATGAATGAATGCATTTATGATGATTATATGGGTAAGTGCACCAAGATGGTGAACAAAAATTTGGACACCATCCCCAAAAAACCAAAAATCATCGTAATGTGTGTGTGAAAAAGTGAAAAAGAGTCTGATAGCTGCAGGCACAACACTTCAATTAAGTCATTACATGTATGGTTAGTAAATCAATAATCAATAAATAATAAACCATAACAAAGTGACTAAATGCCTTCTAAAAGATGGGAGTATAAGATTGCTCTCAGATTTTTATAAGCAATACCAGTGACTAGACTACACCAAGACGAAGGATTTAATCTATATGAGCACGATATTAAGCTAAATGGATGCAAGATGGATGAATAATTCAAGCAATAGTGATTCAAGCAATATGGATTCAAGCAATAATGGATAAACTAAATATGGATGCAAATAATAAAGAAAACACAATGTATTCAATGACTCCAGAGCGAAATCAACATAATAATAATCGCCAAGTGTGTTCTCAAAAATATCTGGGGTGTTTTGGATGAGAGCTGGAGGCCGAATTTATAGAAATTCACAAGAGAGATCAAGAAAAACCACAATTTAGAATTAATTGAATAATTGAGAAATCAAGTTCAGTTAACCTCGAGATAGATTCCAATTATAGTTTAATTGAAATGAATTTAGATAGGAAGTTCAAGTTGCATTAGAAATAAGAATTAATTAATTCCATGTATTTGTGATAAAAATAGATAATTCTTTGATTTATTCAAGAAAAGAGTCTTTTAATGCAACTGGACTTCTTTTTCTCAAAAGCTTTGAGTTCTAATTTTAGAGAATGATTAATAATTCAATTAATTGTTTTTTCCAGATTTCAAGTTCTCAATTTAGAAGAAAGAAATAATATCTCAAGTTTGATTTCTTTCTCAATTTAATTCTTTTATTTTATTTTCAATTTAACTCTTGTTTTGTGATTAATTCCTTTTTTGTAATAAATTAATTCCTTTTTTGCATGATTAAATGACAAACTTATTAATTAATTAAATATGCTAGGATATTTAATAAATTAAACAGGATAATTGATCAAAAGTGATATTCTTGGAATGATTCAATTAATTAAATAAATATTTAATTAATATTGAGTAATTGATTTGCCATGCAATATTTGATGATTGAAGAATTAATTAATGTTCTCAAGATTGATTTAATTGCCTTTGGTTAGGACCTTGGTGATGTTTGTCGAGATTAGGGGCCCATGGTTTAGGTGACCAATTTTAGGGTATTACATTTGCCTCTCTTTGAATTAATGTGTGAGCAGCGCATTAGTTCAAAGAATAGTTGATGTCTAGGAGATACTAGTTCTAAACTTGATTGATCACGAACCAGATGAAAAGCAAGGTGTTTAGCTTGATTTGAAGCAATGAAGTTGAATAGAGTTGATTAAAGCGATACCGATCCTGAACTTGATTGAACTAGGAACGATAGAGAGCAAAGATACTGAACTTGAACTTGATTGATCAAGAAGCAGATCTTACTGATCTAGAACTTGATTGATCTAGACACAGTGAGCAAAGATAAAATCGATCTTGAACTTAATGGATCAAGACACGATGAGAAAAGATAAACTGTCCAGCTTGATCTGATGCAATGAAACTGAACACCTGCTTAGATTGAGCGTCTGATCGAAGATACTCTTTAAACCTTTGATTGAGTTTAAACGAATAATCAGCTTGATGAAAAGTGATGAAACTGATTAATGTTAAGAGACTAATTCAGATGAAGACAAATATCAGTTTGATTTGAAGCGATGAAATTGATATGCCCCTAGCAATTGATTCGATTCAGATGATCGAGAGATCTCAACTTGATGTGAAGTGATGAAGCTGAGATGCCCCTTAGCAATAAGAATTTGATTTTTTTTAGTTGAAAAAGATTTTTTTTTTGCTTGACTTTTGGTGAAGATTTGAAAATTTTCTTGATATTGAAGATGTGAGGTCATAAGGTCACTTGTATGCCCCCTCGGGAGCGAAATTGAAAGATAGTGAGGGTACATGATTATAGGCAATTTTTGGTGATGATAAGTTATTTGAGCACAAATTGATTCTGAGGAATTTTTGAAAATTCGGCGTTGATTGATGTTTGAAGTTGAGCGCAAAGTGATATGTAGATTGAAATTGAGATTCAACGTTGATTCATGAGAAATTGAGCACAAATTTGAAGAAAGAATGAGCTTTTGACGAAAAGTGCTAAATGGTCCAAATTGTGAAATTGACTAGGAAAATGATCTCGTATTTCAATTTTGATCCCAAAAATGGAATCAAAATGGGCAAATTATCTAAGGGTACAATTTTCATGTCTATCGGAGCAAGTTGAAAAATTAGGGTTTTGGCTATATATGGGGTAAAAGTGTCATTTTCAATTCATTTTAACCCTCCAAGTTTGAAAATACAAAAAGCATTTTGTGAAGAAAAATGGTGGTTCTCACTTGTGAGCATCGATTCGAGCGGCAGAGATGACATAATCGACCTCGAGACTATGAGCCAGTGGTAAGTGATCTATCTTAAGCCTTTTATTCATTCCATTTTTGAATTTTTTTGTTGAATTTTTCAATTTTTAGCACGTTTAAAGTCGACCATTCTCGTTTTGTTGTGCGAGACAGGATCTTGTCTCGTACGACAAACTGATGAATTTTGTTTTGTCGTTTAAGCCTACTAGTTTTGTCGTTTGAGGGCTACCCTTGTATCATCGACAACATTCAAAAGAGTCCCTTTAGTCGTCCTAAGTGTAGTCCTGTATCGTATGGGAGTCTTTTGTCGTACGAAGCCCATTCCTGACTCGTACAAGAGCATTTTTTAAGGTGCAAACTTGAAATTTTGATTTTGCAATTGGCGTAGTTGAATTTGAGTGATGTTTTACTTCTCTTATAAGCTCATTTGAAATATTTCCTGATACTTGATTGTTTGATTTTGCAGGTTCAATTGCCTCATGTTCTTTTCAGATGCGTCTACCATCGATGATGACTTTAGTGCGGTAGTTGTCAGATGTTGACCGGGCACATATTGATTTGTGCGGATTCACACACCTTCTTGATTTACTTGATATCCATGTGAATCATGGTATGCTCACGACGCTTGTAGATATATTTCATTCTAAGCATAACATGTTCCATTTGCCAGTTGGGGAGATGACCATCACTCCCAAGGATGTTTACAGGATTCTCCGTATCCCTTTTGCTGGGGGTAAGGTAGATTATGATACAACGCAGCTTCCTGGATTACAGGTTGTCAGACATGTTTTTAGGGATCCAGATATTTTGACACGTTCTATCAGTTGGGACGTGATGATGAGTAGGTATAGTGAGGATTTTCCACTTGCTTGCATCTTGGCAGGGTTTATCGACTGTTTTCTTATGCCAGATAGGGGACAATAGGGATTTTTGTGCGGATGGGGTAGGGTGCTGGAGAGGCTTGTTGAGACCCCTCAGAGATTAGGCTGGGGTTCTCGTATATTAGCACACATGTATCACGAGATGCATGAGATTGTTTATAGGGAGGGGAAGAGCATGGCTGCCGGAGTTTTGATCTTACAGGTATGGGTTTGGGAGCACCTCCCAGTATGCAGGCCGATTGTAGATGACGACAAAGATCCGGGTCAACCCTTTGTATATAGATATTTAGGTTATGTCACTCAGCCCCATCTGGGCAAGACGAATTTTTGGAGACGGTAGCTAGATGACTTGATAGCCGTTATATGGAGAGCTTACAGGGGTTTAGAGCCATGTGATGACTAGAGGATTGTTCGAAGAGATCTGTTTGTTACTCGCCCACTAATTGGTAGATCGTAGACTGTGGCTGAGCGATTCGTGGTTTCTTGAGTGATGAGGCAATATGGTAGACCTTAGGGGATCTTACAGGAGTTCACTGCATACACGCAATATGCTAATGAGGAGAGGCGGGATGGGCACCGAGGTTATCTTATGCCTTGGGTATGTAGGAGTTGACTGGATTACAATGAATCTGGTGGGATTACATGGATGACATTGTAGATGCGGGGGTATTGCTCCAGTACAGGGGTTGGTTCCAGCAGCACCCTTTCACTAGATTCACTAATCCAGCAGAGTAGGCACCTCGTATTGAGGAGATTGAGGATGGTGCCCCCCCACAGGGACAGGGACAGGGACAGGGACAGGGACAGGGACAGGGACAAAGACATGGATAGGGACAAGGAAATATTCATGGATAGGGATAGGGACAAAGAGTCGAGGCTCCGAGGCGGATAGGTGGCAATCGTGGTGCTAGCAGTAGTAGGTTTCCGGTTGAAGGTAGGCAGTAGAAGGGAGAGGGTGGATCCCTTGAGGCAGTGGGTTTGAAACTGAGTGGAGCAAGGGTGCCTAAGGGTGGAGGTGAGGAGGAGCGAGTAGCTCAGAGATAGGTGAGACAAAGATGGGAGGAGCAGGGTGGAGCCGAAGGTGGAGATGGTGGAGGAGATGGGGGTGGAGAGCCTACGAGAGAGCAGGGGGTCGACATAGCGGGGTTGATGAGAGCACGCCTAGCAGGTTTGCAGTCACAACTGACAGTGGCACAGACTCAACTGTTGGAGCGAGACCGACAACTAGCAGAGCTTAGGGTTGAGCGAGATCGTCAGCTTGTGGAGCTCAGAGTAGAGCGCGATCGTCAGGTCGTGGCGATGAGGGCAGAGTGAGACACTCTTCAGTAGGATGTTTTGCACCAGACCAGTCATGTGACTTATTACGTTGCAGCTTATAGTGTAGCTGTTCCTGTAGTGCAGCCGGTTGCACCCTACTCGCAGTACATGGCACGGTCAGAGGAAGCTCGGGCACCTCGTTAGGATCCCAGTCAACAGGCTCCACCTCCTCCACTAGGTGATGAGGGAGAGGCCGAGAGCTAGATATTCTTTTTGTAGCTCTGAGATTTTTTGTAGACACACCCATTTTTTGTAGCCTATACGATTCTTACTCCGATGGGAGTTTGTAGATGTCAATTGACATTATTTTGTACTCCGAGACTTGATGATTATATATATACGAGATCTGATTTGACTTCATTGTACTTGTGTTGATTCATTTTTGAGATGCTTTCTATGCTTTATTCTATAAGTATGCATTTCTTATTTAGCATGGATGTATGTAATGCAGATGAATATGAATTTTTGTTTTTGTTTCTTTTCATATGCAAATAAATGATGAAAATGAGTAATGAGTAATGCAACTTTTCTTTTTCTCTATGCAATAAGATGAATGCGAATGAGTGATAATGAAATGTATGAATCTATATAAGATGCTTATGTATGCAACTAACATCTCAATACACAATTACTCGATCGGAGAAATGATGAAAAAGAGACCGCTTAGCTAAGAAATGATGATGCATCCAACTGCAAAATGAGATGCAAAATGAAATGTACCCTAAACCTAGTCACTGGATTTAAAATGTTTAAGTTTCATCACTGAGCATAACAAACATAATAGGCAGATTAGAGTTCCTTTCTTTTCATGTGCAATATTAATTATCTTGTCTGCAATGACCCTTTTTTCGTTCATAACCTTGAACAAATTTTGCAGGGACCCAGATTGCGTGATAAAGAAATTCCCTCAAAACAGACAAAGAAATGATGGGAACCTCCCTGTAGCATACAAATAAGCGGAGTTGAGGTATGTGTGGCGATTTCACCTTGATGTGAAGGCTCTTATCACAGACACCCAACTTATTAGATGTTTCCAGATCATTAGAATCATTCCTACAAGAAGAAAACAAAGAAAATATTATGCCCCCAATCCTTACTCCTCTTAGTCAAGATAGACTTCCTCGAGTTACTCAGAGGGATAATAATCAAAAATCAATACAAAAGACAACATACAAAGTAAATTTTCATTCATAGCTCAAACTTTTTAGTGATTGTTTTCAATTTTCTTATTTTGCTTGTGTACTCAATGATAAAATTCTTCGGTAGTTAGGAGACAGGTGACTGACTCAGGGTGGATGACCAGGTTTCATTGACGTAAAGTTGACTCAGTTGATATTGCTTAGGACATGTAATGTGATCTGTCGATTAACCTAAGACTAGGACATTAATCAGTTTCAAGCCATGAGGGTTCCAACGAACCAAAATGTCACAAAGGTGACTGAAATATGTACAAGCGATAATAAAGATACATGAAAGCAGGAAATGCCAATGTTGCGTTGATAGATGGAGCGTTGAGTACAAGAGGTGCCCATTTGCTAGGTTTTCACCTACTTGGCAGAGATTCATTCTTTTTTACCAAGGTGCCCGTTTACCAGGTTTTCACCAGGGCATTTTTTTTCCTTTTTCTCTTTTTCTTTTTCTTTTTTTTTTAGGACTTTTTAATGATTTTTATGAGTTTTTTTTTAGGACATTTTTCAGCTGTATAGATTGTTGGAGCAAAGAATGCTAAGTTAAGAATTTCTTCAATTGGATGGTGTTAATCAGTTCACGGAGCTATTCTCCTTCCGATGTTGAGAGCTGATAGGAACTAGAGCCAAATACTGCAGTAACAATGTAGGGACCCAGCCAGTTGGGTTCAAACTTTACTTTGTTGTCTCGAAACTGTTGATTTTTAGGATTTTCTCTCAGAACTAGGTCACCAACCTAAAATTCTCTTTGTCGAACCTTCTTGTTATATCCTCTAGACATTCTCTTTTGATACACTCTGAGATGATTAAACACCACTTGCCGACGTTCATCTAGCAATTCGAGTTCTTGCAATCTAGATATTCTATAGTCTTCATCAGTAACAAGACCTTGCAAAGAAACTATTAGAGATGGTATTTCTACTTCAATAGGTAATACTGCTTCGGACCCATACATCAAAGAGAAAGGTGTAGCCCCAGTAGGTGTTCTGATACTTATTCCGTAAGCCCATAATGCAGGATTGAGCTGCAGATGCCAATCCTTCCCAGATTTGTTTACTGTTCTATGTAAGATAGTCAACAAGTTTTTGTTAGATGCCTCAGCTTGTCCATTACCTTGAGGGTAATATACAGATGACTAGTGTTATTTAATTTTGAATTTCTTACAAAGCTCGTCCAGATCTTTATTCTTGAATTGTCCTCCATTGTCAGTCACGATGGATGAAGGTATCCCATACCTGCAAATGATATGATTTAGAATGAATAGAGCTACTTGTTTACCAGTTGCTTTGATGAGCAGAACCACTTCTACCCACTTAGTGAAATACTTAGTGACAGTTATGATAAATTTATGTCCGTTAGATGATGCAGGATAGATTTGACCAATGAGATCAAAGGCCCATTGCTAAAAAGGCCAATGTGTGATGAAGGGTATGAGATCCCTTGCTGGAGCATGCATGAGATTTCCATGTAGCTGACATTTCTCACAAGTTTTAGAAAACTTTATAGAATCTTTCTCCATGTCTGGCCAGTAGTAGCCAGCCCTTAGTAGTTTCCGAGCTAAAGAAAGACCATTTGAATAAGATCCACAAATACCTTCATGGACTTTCAATAATGTATGTTTAGACTCTTTAGTTTCTAGGCACCTAAGCAATGTACCATCCAAACCTCATCTAAATAGATTGCTATCAATGATGATGTATCGTGAAGCATTTCAGGTTAGGTTCCTTTTCTCATTATAGGTAAGATTTTCAGGGATAATTTGGTCTCATAGATAAGAGTAAAATTTGTTGTAGCGAGATGAGTCATGTCCAATAATAGAACAGACTATTTGGGTCTTAAGAGAATCATAGGTAGGGTAATGTAACTCTTCCACCAGAAATTCAAAGTGAAAATTGGATTCTTGTAACTTAGGTATAGACGCCAAGGTGGCCATAGCATCTGCTGCTCTGTTTGCGGATCTGGGGATCTGTTGGAATGATACAAAAGAAAAATATTTCTTGAAGTCATCCACCATCCTCTTATAAGGCATTAGTTTCTCATCTCTATTCTGATATGTATCATTGATTTGATTGATGATTAGATGAGAATCTCCATAGATGTGTAATTCTGCAACCTTCCATTCTATAGCTAGCTTTATCCCATTGACCAAAGCTTCATATTCTACAATGTTGTTTGTGCAAGGGAACAAAATCTTATAAGACTTTGGGATTGAATACTTCTGAGGAGCAATAAATAGTATTCCAGCACCGGAACCATTTTGAGTGAAAGACCCATCAAAGAACATCTTCCAGGTTTGTTGAGTAAGGTGCATTATTGATTCATCTGGAAACTCTATATGTAGTGGTTGAGTGTCTTCAAGTGGAGCTTTAGTGATTTGATCTGCAATTACCTGTCCTTTGATGGCTTTGCGTTCCACATATTCAATATCAAACTCTGTAAGGATCATGAACCATTTTGCCAATCTTCCTGTAAGTGTTGCCTTGTTGAGAAGATATTTGAGCAGATCAATTTTAGCCACCAGCTTGACTGAATGTGCTAACATATAGTGTCTCAATTTTTGTGATGCAAAGACTAATGCCAAGCATGCTTTTTCTATTATAGTGTAGTTCATTTCATAAGACACCAATGTTCTGCTGATGTAATATATAGCTTGCTCTTTTTTATTTTCATCCCTTTGTGCCAGAAGTGCCCCTAGTGATGAATCAATGGTTCATATGTATAAGATCAATGGTTTTCCTTGAATTGGAAGTATCAGTATTGGTGGATTAGATAGGTACTCTTTGATCTGTTGAAGATGTTGTTCACATTCTCGATCCCAATTGTATATTACTCCTTTCCTCAATACTTTTGTGAAAGGTTGAGCTTAGTCTACTAGCTGAGAAATACAACGTCTAATTGATTGAAGACATCCTTGTAAACTTCTCATTTGACTGATGTTCTTCAGAGGCGACATTTCTATTATAGCTTGGACCTTCTCAGGATCAACCTCGGTTCCCTTCTTTGAAATGATGTAGCCAAGTAGTTTACCAGATGTCACTTCGAATGCACACTTTTTTGGATTTAGCTGGAGTTTGAATTTTTCCATTCTATCTAGTATAGGGCCTAGCTCTTGAATATGTGTGAATCTCTTCATAGTCTTTACTAAAGTGTCATCAACATAATCTTCCATATTCTTATGCATCATGTCATGAAAGATAGTAGTTACTGCTCTTTGATAAGTTTCTCCTGCATTCTTCAGCCCGAATGGCATGACATTCCAGCAAAAGGTTCCCCATGCATAGGTGAAAGTTGTCTTTTCTTGATCTCCAGGGGCTATTTTGATCTGATTATAGCCGGAGAATCCGTCCATTAGTGAGTACATCTCATATCCAGCAGTCGTGTCGACTATCATATCAATGTTTGGTAATGGAAAGTCATCCTTCGGACAAGATTTGTTGAGATCTCTGAAGTCTAAGCAAACCCTAATAGATTTGTCTACCTTTGACATAGGTACTATGTTTGAAATCCATTCTGCATAGTCTATAGCTCTAATAAATCCAACTTTTAGCAGTTTTTCTAGCTCAACTTTGACTAGTAGTGCCACGTGAGGGTGCATCTTAAGGAGTTTTTGCTTGAATGGTTTAAGTCCTGGTGTGATAGAAAGATGATGCATGATAAGATCAAGATCCAGGCCTAGCATATCAGAGTATGTCCATGCAAAATCGATCTTCTTTTCTGAAAAGAGATGAGTGAAATCTTTCAACTCTTCTGCTGATAGTGATTGAGCTACATGAATGATGTGTGGTGTCTCTTGACTCCCAATGTTCACTAGCTGAGTTGGCTCGATCAATATAGAAGACCTCTCATGGAAGTGACTTGGCAGTATATCAAGTATCTCACCTTCAGATGCCTCAAAGAGGTTTTCACCCTTAGGTATGTCCTTTATTTTCTCTTTTTTAGATTTTGACACCGCCAAAATGTGGTTTTCACCATCAGCTCTTTTATTTTTATTTTTCTTATTTTTGTGACTAAAATACTTGATATCTGTTTCAGCCATGTTTTCACTCTGTTCTCTAGTGGAAGAGTCCATAGGTTCAACTACATTGAGATAATAGGCTAATGTATAGTCATTGGCAAAACTAGGTATATTCATAGGCTGGTCTTGTAAAGTACAATCAATTAGTTCTGGATGTACTAAGGATAAATTTTGGACAGATTCGAGGGAGTTCACGGTATTGTTATCACAACTACGGATCAAAAAGTCGAGTTCCAAAAAGATACCTTGCGTAAATGTCTCAAGACCAGGAAGAGTCAAAACATGATTATTAAAGTGCACGTTAATTTTTAGTTGACCTGATCTAATAGACATACCTTTAGTGTCGTTCTCTATGCTAGACTGGACTTCGTACTGTGGTTCGACAACAATAAGATCAGTAGACAAATTTTCATCATTTACATCAGATGATTTAGAGTTGGATGTTGAGTAGATATTGTCAAGAATAGGACTATTGTCAGAGTCATCAGATGAAGTTTCTGAGTCTTCTTCAAGTGATTTAGTGAGTATATGTATGGTATCAGCACCAACATCTTTAATGCTGCAAGTTCCTTCAAGATTTGGCTCATTTATCATTTGTATCCGACACACCTGTCGATATGATCTTGATGTTTCTGTGATTCCCTATCATCTACTCTATTCAGCTTCCTCTGGACTGATGACTGGGTCTGCTTCTGTAGCTTCCAATTCAACTTGTGTAGTGCTATACCTGATTTGTTCCATCTTAGTAGAGGGGTACATAATAGATGAGAAACTTTCTGCTATTCTTCCTTCTTTCAATCCTTGTTCATAGTTTTCTTGTCTTTTTAGTCTGATTTCCCGTATCTCCTTTTCTAGTTATATGCGCATCAACTCTTGAGTATCATCTATGATACTGCTAGTCTCTTTTGGAGTTTCTGTACTGGATGTATCTAAGAGGTGGTCTGGATCCCACTCATACTCATTTGAGTCAGTCTCTAAATCGTCTAGTTGCTGCCTACCAGTGTATGTGACTGGAACTTTTAGTGGGGCAAACAATTCTCTGATTCTTTCTACTTCGTCTCTTATATCCTCTGGGACCTCAACTCCTTGTATTGTTGTAGCTGACACCATCAGAGCTTGAGTGCTGACTATTTCTTCTTTCTTGATTGCTGGTTCCTCTTTTTCTTTTACACACTTTGCTTGAGTTTGTTGAGTGTTTGTTTCATGTAATGTTGAAGGCAATATCCTTTTTTGCCACTTAGACTTAGAAACATGTTTTTGGTCTGATGTCTTTTTTGGATTGTACCCTAGTCCAACCTTATCATTTGTTGATTTTGTTTGCAGCTAAATCGGTTCAATAATACCCTCTTGATGTTTGTCTAGGGGACCAGTACCTGAATATCCCATTCGTTGAATCATCTTATAGCCAGGACCATATTGGGTTGAGGAAATATCACAATGTTGTACTTCCTTGTTTTGACTATCTTCCTTGAAAAGCCATTTAAGAACTGCATCTTCTTCTATTTTATCTGCTAGGGAAGTAGAAGACTGTACAAAAAGACCATCATATATGATATTCGGAGCTGAAGTTTGTGTTCTCATAGCCTCTGATGGTTTGCCCAACTGTTTTGGTGATGGAGGGAGAGAGACTAATGAAAGTACTGGTTCTATCTTGTAGCCATCCATGCCGGTATTTGTAATCTTCAATTTCTTTTCTAAGTCTTTCATTAGTGTTTCTAGATTTTCATTTGTAGAGGCTGCCCTATTATGAGGCACAATGGTATCAGGACCTTTTGTCAATGCATTACAAGTGACATTTGTATTAGTAGGAATACTGACTTCAATTCTGTTATAAGGAAATTTTAAGCATTGATGGTATGTTGATGGAACGGTGGGTGCCAAAAATGTGTGTGTGAAAAAGTGAAAAAGAGTTTGATAGCTGCAGGCACAACACTTCAATTAAGTCATTACATGTATGGTTAGTAAATCAATAATCAATAAACAATAAACCATAACAAAGTGACTAATTGCCTTCTAAAAGATGCGAGGATAAGATTGCTCTCAGATTTTTATAAGCAATACCAGTTACTAGACTACACCAAGACGAAGGATTTAATCTATATGAGCATGATATTAAGCTAAATGGATGCAAGATGGATGAATAATTCAAGCAATAGTGATTCAAGCAATAATGGATAAACTAAATATGGATGCAAATAATAAAAAAAGCACAATGTATTTAATGACTCCAGAGCAAAATCAGCATAATAATAATCACCAAGTGTGATCTCAAAAAACTCTTGGGTGTTTTGGATGAGAGCTGGAGGCTGAATTTATAGAAATTCACAAGAGAGATCAAGAAAAAGCACAATTTAGAATTAATTGAATAATTGAGAAATCAGGTTCAGTTAACCTCAAGATAGATTCCAATTATAGTTTAATTGAAATGAATTTAGATAGGAAGTTCAAGTTGCATTAGAAATAAGAATTAATTAATTCCATGTATTTGTGATAAAAATAGATAATTCTTTGATTTATTCAAGAAAAGAGTCTTTTAAAGCAACTGAACTTCTTTTTCTCAAAAGCTTTGAGTTCTAATTTTAGAGAATGATTAATAATTCAATTAATTGTTTTTTCTGATTTCAAGTTCTCAATTTAGAAGACAAAAATAATATCTCAAGTTTGAATTCTTTCTCAATTTAATTCTTTTATTTTATTTTCAATTTAACTATTGCTTTGTGATTAATTCCTCTTTTTTAATAAATTAATTCCTTTTTTGCATGATTAAATGACAAATTTATTAATTAATTAAATATGCTAGGATATTTAATAAATTAAACAGGACAATTGATCAAAAATGATATTCTTGGAATGATTCAATTAATTAAATAAATATTTAATTAATATTGAGTAATTGATTTGCCATGCAATATTTGATGATTGAAGAATTAATTAATGTGCTCAAGATTGATTTAATTGTCTTTGGTTAGGACCTTGGTGATGTTTGTCGCGATTAGGGGCCCATGGTTTAGGTGACCAATTTTAAGGTATTACATGTAACACGTACAGGTTATTTGAAAAAAATAACCCTTTTGTGTTACAGTCAGGAAAATCTGAACCATAATGCGTATGGGGTTATATTAGCAAAAACAACACGTACATGTTACTAATAAGATTAGTAAAGCGTACATAGTAATTTTACTAAAAACACAGTGTACATGTTTTTCTGACAACAAATATTTTTGGCCCCGATTCCCTGTCCATTTTACCTACGGCCTAGTAAAAAAACCCATAGCGAGGAAAGCATAGTGCTAAAAAAACCGAATGCGATTTGAGTCATATAGGCAAAAAATATGCCACGTCGTCAAAGAGGTAAGATTATAGTTTATTTATACCATTTTTTGTTTTCTATCTCGAATTTCATTATAGTTTTTTTTGATTTATTTTATTTTATTTTGTAAATTTGATATCAGGTGCTCAATGAAACAACCCCCCTCAAGGAAACATTCCCCATCAACAAAATATGCCTCGTAATCCTATGATAACCCCTTCCAAAACCACACGGGAGGATTTACTAGGTCGTTTAACACAAAATAGGGTTACCATTACCAACCTTGTGGCTAGATCGAAAGCATCAGAACACCAACACCATGTAGACCTTGCCCAAGCCTTGGAAACAATGGTGGAGAGTGTCAAAAAAGTTTCAAAATAATTCACTGAATGGGGTACATATAAAAACTCATGTCACAACTTTTACGCACAAGATCTCTCATGTGATGTTTTAAAGAACAAATAAATAAGCAAAGCACAAATATGTGCTCTTTTCACCAATCCCCAAACCCAAAAGACCCTACCTCTTAATTCCAAGAGGTTTCCTATACATTGGTGTAATCACACGCCATGAAAACACAATTTTGGGATAGGTGGTGGATGGTCTTTGTGTTGGGAAAATGGTGTCTCAACCTTGCATTTACATGAGGTTACTATTTATAGTAAGTTTTCATTTGAGCACAAAATGGTGCAAAATTCTCCTCGAAGCCTCTAGTTGGCTAGATAAGCATTTCGGTAAAGTTACATCGCAGGATCACAACTAGTTTTGAAGATATTAATTTTTTTTTGTTTTGCAGGGGTCCAATGAAAGGTTTAAATTTTATTTTGAGGACTTTAGAGGCCCTGAAAAGCCCTAAAAAGTGGACATACATGACATATCCATTTACAAGGCAATAGAGCACTTTGCGAGCTTTTCGGTGCTTCAAATAGTTCGTCAATAGGACACATAGTTCTCAAGTTATGGCCTCTAGTAGTTTGTACTCCTGAAATAAGAAATATAAAATACATCAGACACACAAATGAGCTGTAAAAAGGGAGGGACACATCATAGGGAATCTAGAAGGGAGATAAGGTTGGTTACACCTTATTGGGTGGTTTTAGCCCATGGTTTTGTAATACCATTTTATGGTTTCTTGTATTGTATCTCCTATATATGAGGTGCGTGAGATAGAGGTTGTGTGTGAGAGTCTTATGGCTATTGAGTTACCTTTGAATCTCTGATTAGTGGTACTCCTGTGAAGAGTTTTCTCTACAAGTATATTATAATATATTTTTGATTGCTGAATAATATATTGGGTGTCTTTTGGAGTGTGGGGTTTTTTCTCCTGAAAGGGTTTTCCCCACATAAATCACTGTGTTATGGTTTGAATGTTATTATATCTATTTCTATTTTTTGTAACTATTGTGACAACCTATAAAAGTTTTTGCATTACCCTCCTCTCAAGGCTAGTGTAGGAAGTTATTTTTCTACTTGACTTCCTTACAAGTGGTATCAGAGCTTGATCACCTTTGGTTTCAGTTGTGGGTTGTTGGGTTTTTTGAACTAATCCAAATTTGAGTGGGAGCTTGTGCAAAAGACACTTTTGGATCTTGTTGCAGGAATTTTCAGATGGCAAGTTCATCAGGGAAAATAGAGGTGAAGAAATTTAATAGAACATTTTGAGATGTGGAAGCTGAAGATGGAAGATCTGCTAATAGATCAAGATCTATGGGATGTTGTTGATGTGAATGTCCAAAGGCCCTAAGATCCTACTACAACAACTTAGTATGATGTTTTGGACTAAAAAGCCAAGGGTCTAATCAGACTATGCCTAGCAGACTCTATTCTAATCAATGTCCACGAAGAAAACACTGCAAAGAAGCTATGGACTAAGCTTGATGAAATGTATCAAGCGAAATCTTTATTAAATCATATTTTCTTGAGGAAGAAATTGTATTCCTTGAAGATGGAAGAGGGTGGACAAATTGGAGACCACTTGGAAGCATTCAATATGTTGGTGGCTCAATTAGTATCTGTTGATGTTAAGATGAACGAAGAGGAGAAATGTTAGATCTTGCTTTGTTCTTTTCCTAATTTGCGGGATTCTCTTGTTATGGGTATCGATAGTACTTCAATTTTTTTGAAGTTTGAATATGTGGTGGGTGCCCTACTTGGTGAAGTGACGCAGAGGAAGGTATCCCTCAGTTCAAAGGAAGCCCTAACTGTTCGTGGAAGACCTAAGGAGAAAGGAAAGAAGAATGAGAAGTGCGATAAGTCCAAATCGAGAGGGAGATCAAAATATCTTGGAAAGTCCAAAGTCATTTGCTGGAATTGAAGTAAACCAAGTCACATCTGTAAGGACTGTAAAGAAGAAAAGAAGAAGAAAAAAAGAAGAAAAAAAGAAGAAAAAGAAGAAGATTGATTCTGATTCCGATTTTGAGAAGGAAGATGGTAATGCATTTATTACAGATTTGGTGATTCATGTAGGTAATGATGCTTGGTTAATTGACTCAGGTGTATCTTTTCATATGACTACCAATAGAGATTGTTTTTCTGAATATGAAGAATTTAATGAAGGTAAGGTGTACTTGGGTAATGATTCACATTTAGACATTGTTGGTCGAGGTAAAGTTAGAATTGGGTTTTCTGATGGTAGAATAAAAAGGATTAATGGTGTGCTGCATATCCTCGATTTAAAACAAAATCTATTATCTGTGAGAAAAGTGATAGATGCGGGTGTGCAGGTAGTCTTTTTTGAGGTAGGATGTAAGATTATTAAAGGGGCTATGGTAATTGCTAGAGGTGTTAGGTTTGACACTTTGTATAAGCTAGACGCATACACTGTTGAGTATAATAGCACTTCTGTAAAAAGTAAACATGTGGAAGATTTGAGGGTTTCACCTTCAACAGATGGAAATGGCTTTTGGGTACCTAAGGGTGCTCTTTCTTCTGAAGCAATTTTACCTGCAGAGAAGACTATGTTATGGCACCAAAGGCTTGGCCACATTGGAGAAAAGGGTCTAAGGACCTTGAAAAATAAAAACCTTGTTGAACATTTGAATGATTGTATTCTTGACTTTGATTTCTATGAGCGTTGCATTTATGGAAAATAAAACTGCGTTTAGTTTTACTCAAGTTCTCATTAAACTTGTGGTGTTTTGGATCTTATTCATTTTGATGTGTTTGGTCCTGTAGATGTTCCTTCGATTGGAAAATCCACATATTATGTTTCATCTATTGATGATTTTAGTAGGACATGGCTATATTTTCTAAATAGTACATCTGAAGTTTTTCAATTGATTTAAATAATTTAAAGCAATGGTTGAGTTGCAAAATAGAAAGAAAATTAAATATTTGAGGATTGATAATGGTTGTGAATTTTTCTCTAATGATTTTGATAGATTCTATAAAGACTATGGCATTAACAGACAGAAGACAACTCTGTATTCTCCACAGCAGAATGGAGTTGTAGAAAGAATGAACAGGACACTGCTAGAGAAGGCTAGGAGTATGCTGAGTGGTGCTGGTCTAGAACAAAAGTTTTGGATTGAAGTTGTTGTCATTGCTTGCTACCTAATTAACAGGTTTCCTACATCAGCCCTTGTTGATAAAATACCTATGGAAGAATTGTTGGGTCACAAGCCTTCATTGAGACATCTTAGAGTTTTTGGTTGTGAAACATATGCACATGTGCCAGAAGAGAAGTAGTCAAAGTTGGAGAACAAGGCTGTGAAATGTATCTTCATTGGGTACAGTTATGGTGTGAAAGGATAAAAGCTTTGGGACCTTGTTGCACAAAAGGTAGGTCATAGTAGAAGTGATATTTTTAGAGAAATTAAGTCTTCTTCTGTTACATTGCAGCCAAAATAGACTTAAAAGGAAGATGTGATTCAATTTCCTTCTACACCTGAAAGAGTTGAATTGAGACTCCTAGATAGGCAAGAAGTTGAGGAGAGCACGTCTAGCTCTTAATCTTCAAAAGAAGAGGAAGAACCTCCAACTTAGCTTGTTCAAAGGTCTACAAGACATAGACAACCACTTGAAAGGTATTCACATGATGATTGGAGATGTATTTTTTCTTTGAATGCTAATGTGGATTAGCCAAAATCTATAGAAGAGGCATTAGATATGAATGATGCAGAATCCTGGAAGATTTCTATGGAAGAAGAAATGAAAGCTTTGAAAAAGAATGATACATGGGATCTTGTACCATTGCTTGAATGATGAAAGCTTGTTGGTTGCAAATGGGTGTTCAAGAAAAAGATTGGTTTAGATGGAAGCATTGAGAAGTATAAAGCAAGGTTGGTTGCAAAAGGCTACTCTCAGGTTGAGGGTGTTGATTATGGTGAGATATTTTCTCTTGTTGCCAAAATGACATCCATTGGATTTTTGCTTTCTATTTTTGTTGCTTATGATTTATAGGTTGAGCAAATGGATGTGAAAACCGCTTTCCTTCATGGTGATTTGGAGGAGGATATTTATATGCACAACCAAAGCACTATGTGGTGAAAGGTAAAAGTAATTTGGTTTATAAATTAAAGAAAATCCTTGTATGACCTCAAACAGAGTTCTAGGATGTGGTACCAGAAATTTGATACATATGTGTCGAGTTTGGGATTTGAGCATTCTAAATCAGATCACTTTGTTTATTATAAATTTAATGGTGATCATTTCCTGTACATTGCATTGTATGTTGATGATATGTTATTCAGTGGTACAGGGAAAGGTATGATTTCGGGACTTAAGTCTAAGCTCGCTGCTAAATTTGAGATGAAAGATCTTGGTGCAACAAAACACATTCTTGGGATGGAAATTAAAAGAGATAGAGTGAACAGAAAGCTATGGCTAGGTCAGAGTAAGTATGTGAATTCAGTGTTACAGATGTTCAATGTGCAATATTGTAGACCATTGTGTGTTCCTTTTATAGTTGGAATGAAATTATCTATTGGAGATTGTCCTACATCCACATCAGAGATGGAAGACATAAGAAAAGTGTCTTACCAAAGTGTAGTTGGAAGTTTGATGTATGTTATGGTTTGTACTAGACCAAACATTGCCCAAGCAATGGGAGTACTGTGCAGATATATGTCTAATCCTGGTAGAGTTCATTGGGATGTAGTCAAAAGAGTCTTCAGATATTTGAAAGGTACCTCAGAGTATTCTTTGTGTTATCATGGTAATTCAGTTGGAGATGTGATTTCCCTTGATATTCATGGTTATGTGGATTCAGACTAGATAGGTGATATTGATAGAAGAAGATCCACCAATGCTTATGTGTTTACTTTATTTGGTGGTGCAATTATTTGGATGAGTAAGCAACAGGTTGTGGTTGCTTTGTCCACTACTGAAGCAGAGTATATAGCAGCTACTCATGCTTGTAAAGAGGCCTTTTGGATTAAGAGACTGTGTTCAGACATTAGAATAAAATAAGGAGTCATGTCATTTTATTGTGACAGTCAGAGTGCATTTGGCTTGGCTAAGAACCTGACATTTCATGCCCAGACCAAGCACATTTATGTTCAGTATCATTTTGTCAGAGATATGGTCAAAGATGGTAGGGTGAAGCTAGTTAAGGTTGAAACTTTAATGAATGCTACTGATTCTTTAACTAAGGCTGTGAGCACAAAGAAGTTCAGATGGTGCTTAGAGTCTATGGGTCTCATGGCCCCTAGCAATTGATTCATTGTGTTGATACTCCCTTTCCTCTTGAAAGGTGTTCAACAAGTGGGAGATTTGTTGGGGAAATGGTGTCTCAACCTTGCATTTACATGAGGTTACTATTTATAATAAGTTTTCATTTCAGCACGAAATAGTGTGAAATTCTCCCCGAAGCTTTTGGTTGGCTAGATAAGAATTCCGGTAAAGTTATGTCGCAAGATCATAACTAGTTTTGAAGATATTAAATTTTTCGTTTTGGAGGGGTCTAATGAAAGGTCTAAATTTTATTTTGAGGAGTTTAGAGGCCCCAAAACACCCTAAAAAGTGGACATAAATGGTGTATCAATTTATGAGGCAATAGAGAACTTCACGATCTTTCTGACGCTTCAAACGCCTCGTCAATAGGACACACGGTTCTCAAGTTATGGCCTCTGGAAGTTTGTACTCTTGAAATAGGAAATATAAAATACATCGGACACATAAATGAGTTGTAAAAAGGGAGGGACACATCATAGAGCATCTAGAAGGGAGATAAGGTCAGCTACACCTTATTGGGTGGTTTTAGCCCATGGTTTTGTAATACCATTTGATGGTTTCCTATATTGTATCTCCTATATATGAGGTGCGTGAGATAGAGGTTGTGTGTAAGAGTCTTATGGATATTGAGTTACCTCTAAATCTATTATTAGTGGTGCTCTCAGAAGAGCTTTCTCTGCAAGTATATTGTAATATGTTTTTGATTACTGAATAATATATTGGATGACTTTTGGAGTGTGGGGTTTTTCTCCCGAAAGGGTTTTCCCCATGTATATCATTGTGTTATTATTTGAATATTATATCTATTTCCTTTTTCTATAACTATTGTGATGATCTGTAAAAGTTTTTGCATTACCCTCTGTAGCGTCCTAAAATTGCGACACTTGCAATTTCGATTGCATTTGGGTCTTCATGATGGCGGTGCAACGTTGAACCTAAATGGAGACCTCGAAACCTGTTTATAACATCAAAAACTGCATTTTTCTACACCCTGGCCTAATCCCTCCTTGCACCCTGCTGTCTCGGGAGGTGGGACCATGGCGCCCAGCGCCCTGGCCCCTGGCCCTATTTTGGGCCCGGTCTCTTTTGGGCATCGGGTCTTTAAGTTTGCAATTCGGGAAATAATGTTTCCTGGTCGGCCTAAGGTCAGGAAAATCAGTCTATGAGCCCTAATTGACAAGTATATAAACTACATTTCCCCTCCCATTTGAGGAGGTAAGAAAAGAGGAAAAAACATATGTGAACAAGACGCGGAAGCGATATTCGAACATTCAAACATTCAAGCATTCAAGCATTCCTTCAAGAAATTGAGCATTCTAAGTCTCCATTCAAGGCTAGGTGTTGCATTCAAGACAAGGATTCAACCATTGAAGAGGAGATCGCATACAACATACAACATACTACATACATTACACCTTCGCATGTAAGAATACAAACATTCTTACAACAAGGTATCAGTACTTGTTTACATTACAAACATTTACATTTACAACATTCTCATTTCTTGGTTAATTCCAAAACCGGGGTTTGACCTAAAGGCAAACCCCTCATCCCTAACCCTCCAATCATCCTCTCTTTTCTGTGTGTAGGTTGCAGGTACGCGGCTGTAATTGAAGATCTGAAATCCTTGTGCAGAGACGAACAGATCCCCCTTCGTTTCGCGGATTTTTCGGAGGACCGTGTGCACGCCGGACGCCATCATCCCATCAAATTTCACTCAAATTTGCAGAACAACACCGTCTCGACATTTTACTGCTAATTCTAGGTCCGCAGCTTCATCCCATATCCCTATCTCTGTTTATAAGCGAATCTTTCCTACTTTACATACATTCCTAGTTCAATCTTTCTATCTACATTCTTTACAAAAGAGGGTATCCTTGATGTCTTAACCCTTGAAACTCATTTAGAATCCAATCTTGCATTGTGTGGGATTGGATCTTATGGGTTTCAACCCCTCTTTTGAATGTAAAGTCTCCCCTAAGTGAAAACCATCAACCCTAGTGACTCTCCCTTCTCTCTCCTTGGAGTTGGGGAGGGGAGAACAACTAGGGTTCGATTTTTCCGCTTTACATTTTGGTGAACCCGATGTGAACATCCTCATTCTGATTATTCATGGTTAGATCTAAAATTTTTTTCTTTCCTAATTATATTTCCATGTTTGATCTTTTGCAAATTTTAGAGGTTGATTGCATAAAAACCCTAAAATTTTCTTTTTAAGTAATTAAACTTGTGAAATGTTTAATTGTTAATGCTTGTTTCAGATCTACCCTTCTATTGCAAATTGTCAATTCATATTTGTGCTTTAATTTTGAAAATTAAGTGGTTAAGTGTCAAAACCCTAATTTTTAAAACCTACTTGATTCAACCTTTGACTGATAATTTCACTAATCAAAACACTTCCAAATCGGCTGTAACTTTGGATTCCACAATAAAATCACAATATCTTTCATCCCTGAAAAATTTGGAAAAAAGTTGCGAGGACCGTGTGCACCCCGAGCGCCCTCGTCCCCGACATTTTTTCCGAAATTTCGGGAGCTAGATCTTACTGTATTTTTCTGCTAAAATCCAGAATTTTGGCTGATTTTATCAATTTTAACACTTTCAAAATTAAAGTCAAAGTTGGTCTAGCGATTGCTTGGATTGAGGCTTCTAATCATTCAAAAATTGTTGAAATTGAAATTCATATCAAAATTGTGTTTCTTACAGTCCTAAATCTGAAAAGTGTGTTGGCATTCATTCAAAATTTTAGTGTTTTATTCAAATTTTTGTAGTTTGCGACTTTTGAAATTAAGTGTTTAATTGCAACAACTTTGATTTCCACTTTCAAATTCGAATTTTGCATGAAATCGAGTCAACTTATAAATTTCAAAGCCTGCATTGCTTTTAGTATTCCTTCTAAAATCATAAAATTCAAAATTTCAATTTCCCTCTCTTTTTCAAAATCCAAATTTTACATTTTTCAACAATCTTGGTAGGGTTCAATTTTGAGATTGCAACTTTAATTTGGCCTATCTACAGATTGTAAAATCACTCAATTTTTTCAGATTAGCTTTAAAATCATCATAACTTTCATCCCTGAAAATTTTGAAAAATGTTGCGAGGACCGTGTGCACTCCATTCGCCACGGTCCCAGACATTTTTTTCGAAATTTCGGGAGATTGTCCTGATTACATTTAATAGCTTAAATCTAGGAGATTGGCTGGTTTTATTGAAATTTGCTACCTCTAAAATTGAAAATCTTCTCTCTTTCTTTAGTGCATGAGTTTTACAACAATAAGCCCTACTTACACTATTCCCGTTAGACGAAGCCTTAGAATTAAGTCTTTCCAAGGTTTAATTACTGAGGAGATGGAACCTAATTTGAATGGCCTTTTTAACGAGGACATGAGTAATTCCTCTAATCCTCTTAATGATGAAGAAACTCTCCATGAGGTTTCTGTAGAACAACTTTCAAAATTGGATAACCAATTTGATGATTTTCGACAATGGATGTCTCAAGAATACCCTGATAGTGAAGCTCTTTCATTAATTGAGGGTCTAAAGCGTATGGTTCAAAGTGATAAGAATGGAATTGATATTTTGCGTGGTATTGCACACATTGTGGATTCGAATGTGATGCCGATGAAAAGTTGTGCCGAAACCTTAGGTTATACACAACCTCCTACTCAAGTTAATCATTCTATTCCTTTGACAACTCCTATTGCTAGTATACCTACTTTTACATCAAACATAATGACTACTTCAATACAAGACATTCCGCCTATGATCACCAGTCATGGGGGCAATCCCTCTTCTTCAATCAACCCTCTTCCTTCATTCAATCCGACTTCTTCATTCATTCCTTCAATGAGTGTCCCTATTATATCTCCACAAATGAACATGACGTAAGGGGGCAATTCATTTAACCCTTCCATTCCTCCTTGTAGTGTTCCTCCTTTCCAATCATCTCCTATGACTAACTATCATAGTGTCCCACCACCTTACTCTCTACCTTCTTTCAATAACATAATACCTCCATCACAATCTAACACGTCTAATATGAACTCTTCGACTGAAGCGACCATTAACAATCTTGCACAAACTGTCTCTTCTTTACAACAACAAATTGCCTCTATGAATCAATCTAAGTTTAGTGTGCCCACATTTGATGTTGCAAGCCCACTTTCTCTTGAAATTGTTCAAGCTATTCCCCCTAAACATGTTGAAATTCCGCATTTGGAGCTTTATAATGGTAAGGGTGATCCTCTAACACATGTTAAGACCTTTCAAACAATATGTACTGATTTTGCTTATGACCAAAGGTTGCTTGCAAAACTGTTTACTAGAACATTAAGAGATAAAGCCCTACAATGGTATTGCTCGTTGCCTTCCTATTCTATTTCTTCTTTTGAACAACTTGCAAATGCTTTTATTCAACAATTTCAAAACAATATAAGTCCTAAAGTTACTTTGATTGATTTAATGCATTGTAAACAAGGTGTTAAAGAAAAAGTGACTGATTTCATTGGTAGATATAAGCATTTGTATGCTCAAATTTCTTTTCCAGTACCTGACAATGATATTCAAAGAATCTTTATTTCTAATTTGCAAAAAGATATTAGAGAAAAACTTCTGTTTTCTGAGTTTACTTCTTTCCAACAGTTGTGCGCAACTCTTCACAATTATCAACTGACTGTGAGTTAAATGGAACAAGCAAATCCTATGGCTCCGAGTGATAAGGGTGATAGTAGTCAACAACCATTTGGGAAGTTTAAACCGAACAGAGAGTCCATTAAATTCAATGAAAACATCATCAACAACAATGTGAATGAAGCATTAGGTGTGCCTCCTATTTCTAAGTTTTTCAAGAAAGAAAGAAAGTTTACTCCTTTGAATGAATCATTGCATAGTATTATGAATAAGTTATTGGAACAAAATGTGCTTACTCTTCCTCCTATAAAGCAAATAGATCCTGCAAAGATTAATTCACCCTATTTTGATAACAAATCTTTTTGTCAATTTCATCATCATCCTGGGCATGATACTGAAAAATGTTTTGCTTTAAAGGGTAAAATTCAAGATTTGATTGATAATAATACTATCTCTGTTTCTGGTGTGAATGATAAAGGCAACACATCTGTAGCTCCTCCTAACCAAAATCTTAAGATTTTTACTGATCCATTGCCTTCTCATACCTCTAATGCGATTGATACTAATGATTCCTCTGTCTCACCTGATGATCTTGTGTCTATGACTCCGAATGTGATTAACTTTGTAGAGCAACAGAAAATCCCTAAAGAACCTTCCATCACATTTGATTCTAGGGAAACTATCAGGGCACCTGATGGTCCTTTATATATAGTTGCAAAATTCAAGAATACCCCTTGCCGTGGAGTGCTTATTGATCCTTCTTGTATGGTTAATATCGTTACTGAAGAATTTCTTTTTACTTTGTAATTGAATCAAGTGATCTATGACGAAACAAATGTGGTTGTGAAACTATTTGATGCATTTTCTTCTCCTGCAATTGGTTCTGTTACATTACCTATTGAGGTCCATAACAAATCCCTTGATGTGGACTTTGCTATTATTCCATCGTCCGAACAATTTCGTGTGAAGCTAGGCTATCCTTGGTTGTCTTCCATGAAAGCTATTGCTTCTCCTATTCACAAGTGTTTGAAATTTCCCCATAATGGTGAAGTTGTTACTATCAATCATAGTCTCTTTAAACCAGCTGAAAGAACTTCTAGTGTTCCTATTGATTATTTTTGGCCTAAACAATTCCAATCTCTTCCTCCGCGAAGTGATCATCTTTTCAAATCTTATCAAAATTGGAAAAAAGATATGATCCTATCTCTAAGTGAACCTAGAACACCCAAACTTGACATTCCTATCGTTCTTGAGAAGGAAGTTCTTCCTTTGAAAGATAAAACTAATGTCTTTCCTCAAGAAGATTCCCAACCCATCCCTATGGATGTGACTATGCCTATGACTAATAAACTTCCTAAAAGTGGACCTATACCTCCTCATCATGATGGAATTGGTCTCCTTCCTAAACCAAATATTCCTCCTTTATATGGAGCAATTCCTCCTCCTTCCTCTTATGGAGAGAAGAGACCTTCCTCTTCTCCTATTGTTTAACCTAAGAGACCACAACCTAAACACCCACGTGATAAGGATGAGAACATTCCTCCTCCTCAATCTTCTCAACTTCCTACTAAGACTAGACGAAATCATTCTGCACGTGAACGTTGACGAAAGCATCGTCTTAGAGCTCAGGCAGCTGCTTCTCAAACTTTGCAATCCCCAAAAACACCTTCAGCCAGTATTATTCCATTTTCTCCTCAGCCGACGATTGAGCCGAAATCTCCTAAACATAAGATGCATGATGGCCTTGATCCTGTGCGAGTTAAAAATCCTATTTTTATAAATCTTGATGATGATATAGATGAAAATGTTATTCATGATGAAAATGTTATTCATGATGAAAATGTTACTCCTGTTCATTCTGATAATGAATATGAATATGTTGATGTTGATAACCATTTATCTATCAAATTTTCTAAAGCACTTATCCTAGCTCCTAGACAAGAACAACGTGGCTTGGAACATGAACATAGCCCTTGTTTGGATCTTGTGATAGCTCCATCTGCTGTGTTAGATGTTCCTCCTCTAGCATGTTTCCTGCCTTCCCGAAATATTGATCAGCAAGATCGGGGGGTAGATGACGTGCTAGACTAGTTTCATTAGCATAGCAGACTCTCTCCTCCTCTCTTGATCTCTTTTGTTACTTCTTCTATGTGTTATTCTCATTCTTCTATTTGTTGTCCTTAGTGTTGTCTACTTGAGGATGATGCAAAGCATTGAGATCTCTTTTGGTCTCTCTCATGTTGACTCAAAAGACACATGTGTTCCCTTCTTCTAGGTGACCTTCCTTGATTGGGGAATGAAGAACAATTATGCATACATACATATGATATACATGAATTATCATACAGCATACTGACCCCAAGGAAAGCGAAGTCACCTTGTGCTTTGTGTTTTGTGTCTATTATCCTTGGGCTTATCTCACACTTGGGGGCTAAATCCTTGTGATAATTTGCTCCTTTCTCATTTCTTATATGTATCACTACCTTAAAGCAATCACCCCCGGTGAGGTGTGTGCGATCGCTTTAACGTAGGGGGGCATACATCCCGTTCATATCTTTTCAAGATACTTGAAAATTTCTTGACAAATTTAGCTTTGCCTTGAAAATTTTTGATATCTTTCTTGCATGACTCATAGTGAGGGAACCTTACTACTGACAGTCATGGTTCTCCCTCGTGATCTTCCCTTTTACTTTGTCAATCGAAGTCGTAAGATCCTTAGTCCACTGGGGGCTTGGTGTATCTTGTCTCCTTGACGTGGTGAAAGTTTTTCAATGTTGTTTCCTTGTACTTTACCGAAAGTATGAGCGTATGCTTATACTCCCGCTAAAGTGGGGGCTAAATGTAGCGTCCTAAAATTGTGACACTTGCAATTTCGACTGCATTTGGGTCTTCACGATGGCGGCGTAATGTTGAACCTGAATGGAGACCCCGAAACCTATTTATAACATCAAAAACTGCATTTTTCTGCACCCTGGCCTGATCCCTCCTTGCACCCTGCTGTCCCGGGAGGTGGGACCATGGCGCCCAGCACCCTGGTCCTTCTGGACTAGGGCACCCAACACCCTGGCCCCTGGCCCTATTTTGGGCCCGGTCTCTTTTGGGCATCGGGTCTTTAAGTTTGCAATTCGGGAAATAATGTTTCCTGGTCGGCCTAAGGTCGGGAAAATCAGTCTATCAGCCCTAATTGACAAGTATATAAACTACATTTCCCATCCCATTTGAGGAGGTAAGAAAAGAGGAAAAAACATATGTGAACAAGACGCGGAAGCGATATTCGAACATTCAAACATTCAAGCATTCCTTCAAGCAATTGAGCATTCTAAGTCTCCATTCAAGGCTAGGTGTTGCATTCAAGACAAGGATTCAACCATTGAAGAGGAGATCGCATACAACATACAACATACTACATACATTACACCTTCGCATGTAAGAATACAAACATTCTTACAACAAGGTATCAGTACTTGTTTACATTACAAACATTTACATTTACAACATTCTCATTTCTTGGTTAATTCCAAAACCGGGGTTTGACCTAAAGGCAAACCCCTCATCCCTAACCCTCCAATCATCCTCTCTTTTCTGTGTGTAGGTTGCAGGTATGCTGCTATAATTGAAAATCTGGAATCCTTGTGCAGAGACGAACAGATCCCCCTTCGTTTCGCGGATTTTTCGGAGGACCGTGTGCACGCCGGGCGCCATCGTCCCGTCAAATTTCGCTCAAATTTGCAGAACAGCACCGTCTTGACATTTTACTACTAATTCCAAGTCTGCAGCTTCATCCCATATCCCTATCTTTGTTTATAAGCGAATCTTTCCTACTTTACATGCATTCCTAGTTCAATCTTTCTATCTACATTCTTTACAAAAGAGGGTATCCTTGATGTCTTAACCCTTGAAACTCATTTAGAATCCAATCTTGCATTGTGTGGGATTGGATCTTGTGGGTTTCAACCCCTCTTTTGAATGTAAAGTCTCCCCTAAGTGAAAACCATCAACCTTAGTGACTCTCCCTTCTCTCTCCTTGGAGTTGGGGAGGGGAGAACAACTAGGGTTCGACTTTTCTGCTTTACACCCTCCTCTCAAGGTTAGTGTAGGAATTTGTTCCACTACTTGACTTCCTTACACTTTGACCAACCTCCTTGCAATAACTTTGAGGTTCCTTTATATTTTTTGAAGAAACTATACTGCAAGTTTATCCTAAATGAAATCCCTAATTATTTTGATATGAGGGAATTCTAGGGTAGAGGTGGAGGGTCTTCCCAAGATAGACCAAGGGCTCGATGCGTACAAAATGTCCAGAATTAGGTTCCACATGCTCTGAAATCCTCGATGCACATGACAATCCTTGTAGCCTTGAAGGAGTCTATGGAGATGAAGACTCTTCCGACAACTGCATCATTGACCAACACCATTATCCAACATGGGATGCAATTGTCACATCCTCTTGGCCTAGATGATGGTACAGGAGCCCATGGTGGTGCATAAATAGACGATGGTGTTGCAACTATACCACCTACTAGTAGCATGCCCAACAGTCACTAGTGTATCACCTTCTTTGAGGTATGCTACAAGGTAGATGACATTGCACATGAAGATGGTTTGAGCTACCATCATTTCACACATTGTGGGGCTAGTTGTGAGGTTGGTGGACTAGATGATGTGGCTCTCATAGATGACCTCATGCAACAGGTCTTTGGTAGTAAGGTATGTTGATTTGAATTTATAATGTTTTATTTATTAAATACTATAAATTTTCAGTTGTAAATAGATATTTAATTATAGTTCAAATTAAACTAATGCAAACATAGTAATGCATTTCAAGATGTAACAAATTTTGGTACATCATTCACCACACCTATCACAACTCTTGCACCTGCATCTTCATCAGAGGTAAAAAAATTACAATTCATGTCAAAATAGAAGAATAAATTAAACTTAAATTAATGTTTTATAATGCATATTATTTGTTTAATTTATCTTTCTGTGGGGTTTGATAAGTGTTTACTATGGACCAACTTTCATAGGTTCACAATGTCGCATCTACAACCATTTCATTTGGCCTAGAGAGCTATATAGTATTCTTCTTTGTACACATCTTGTTTATACTTTGTATTGAATATGCATCTCATTAAAATTTTAATTACTTGACCTTATGCTAACATTATATGTTTGTGTATATTTATTATGTTATTCTTTGAGAATATGTCACATGTGGCTGAGATTTCTCCTTTGCAAAGGTCATCCTCAAGAACGCCTATTCGAAAAGATAATTGAGCACAATTTTAATCAAGATACAATAGTGTTAAGAGCTTACACATGTTATTGTAGCATGATTTAGATTTATTTTTTAAAATTATTATGATTATACATGTTCATCTAGATTGATTGAGTCTAACATCTTTTGTCTTGTACATGTACAATGACGGCTAGGATCGCTTACAACAATGATGAATGCACCTGATGATGTATTGATGCATTGAAAGAAGAGATGAAAGTGGTTTATGTTTTTTAAATTTTATCAATTTCATAATTATATGCACGTGTACATGAATTGTATTATAATCTTATCATTTTACATACAGGGAACATCGATGCTTATTTCATTAGTGATGACCCCTCCCGAGACAACACGAAAACCATCAAAGCATCTGGCACACATTTATTCTATATTAGAAATATTTGTTTAAATAGAAGTAGATATATATTTATAGTTTATATTGACTTGTATCAATTGTATTTTAACTGGTGTATCCACCTTTGTAATTTGGTAGGACTCCTATTAGTCAAAGGGGTTGATAAGTCGATGCTTTGACATGTTTTTTATCACGACTCTTAGGTTTTTTGGTATCTTTTGGGTTGCATTGTGATAGTAAAGTATTGTGAATTGACTATGTGTAATCCATGTTTTAAAACCAAACTTAAGAAATCATGTTTGAACTTTGTCGGTTAATTCTTATAGCCATGCCAATTTATTCCTGCAGCCAAATGATTTGTTCCTGTGATATGCGGATTATTTAGGATAATGTCAAATGTGAGTTAATGAATGTATTAATTGAGTAAGATACATATGCATATCCTTGTATGTTGTTTTTGTTTTAGTGCAGATAATAATTGATGCTGCATTGGATGATTTTCTTTCACGCCTAAGGACTGGAGAATCACGTTCAGATAACTGGAGGTCAAACTGAAGGGGATTCGAGAAAGTGCAATGTATGGCATAATCAGAGCAGTTATACTTCACCATGGGAGTTTAACTTTGGTGCATTTTGAATTTGCAAAATATCGCTTTGGCGTGCAAAGACTGTGGTTCAGTTTCAGATCCACGGTTCCTGCAGCCAAGCTCTCAATTTTCTCTTTCATCTGACAATTATTCGCCTCTTCTTCTGGGCGTAACTTGAGTTGTCCATTGTAGTTGATCTTTTCTTTATAATAAGCTCTTCCTTCTTTCTTAGAGTTAGACAAGATGGAAAGGAATTGAGTAGAGTTTTGACAAGTATTCTGAATTTTCTCTTTTAGAATATGTAATCATTTTCAGGAAGAAATGAATAAGAATATGTTGTTCTGATCTGTTAATAGTACTTTGCTGGGAGTTTGATATCACTCATCCAAAAGGGGGCACTTGGTGAGTGATCCTATGTTTATGATCATTGAAGTTAGTTTTTACTTAGTTGCAGCAGAAGCTCATGACTGGATTGTTCCTACAACCACTGGAAATAGATCCGTTGACTGTTCCTGCAGCCAAGACAGAACGATGTGATTTCTGTTATTTTCATTAGATCATTTTAGCAGTGTTTTGTGAAGCTTTCATGTAGCCTTTTATGATTTCCATTCCTGCCTTTCCTTTCTGCATAATGTTAGTTACTGCAGTAATGCAGAATAATGATTTAAGGAGCTTAGTGCATATATATTGTAGATCCATTTCAAGTTTTACATTCCTGGCTTGATAACTAAATGAACACCAGCCATGAAAATAGTAAACTCTCCCATATGAATGTCCAAACTTCAGATTGAGATTTCAATTAGAGGTATTATTATTATCGTTATAGTTGGGGTAGACATTTTTGGCGCCATTGTTGGGGATGGTGTCAAGCTAAGAACCTTTTATGATTATTCTAGTTTCTAGTTAATTGTTTGAAATTTCATGAATTTGCATACATAATAGAAGAAGAGATGCCAGTGGTAGATTTCTGCCCACTCATACTACTCATGTAGAAGATAATTTTTCAGATTTAAACCCTTTTGCTGAACTGTATCAAGTCCCATAGAATTTGAATCACCCTGAGTCTGAATTTCTAGAAGGTAGTCTTCAGTTCTTCTTTGGTCCACAAGAAGAAGAATTTCCTATGGTAACAACCCCCACAAGTCCAATGCAAGGGAACCCACCTCCTGTTGGGAATAATCCACCACCACCACCTGGTCCAACATTTGAGTTTTCCATCTCTGACCAGCATGATAATGCTAACTTCAAGAACATTCCAGCATCTTCACTTCCTAAATTTTATGGGTTGGTGACAGAGGATCTAGATACATTTTTGTTTGAGTTTGATGTTCTCCGTAGGAGTTTTGACTATACTACAAATGCCCATAGACTCAAAATTTTTCCAGCCACTTTGAAGGAGTCATCCTTGAGATGGTTTATGAGCTTGGGTAGTAGCACAATCAACACATGGGATGAGATGAAATAGTTGTTTCTTGCAAAATACAAAGATTATTGTAGAGGCACTAACCGTCATGGGGATGACATCTTTAGAATGACACAAATTGAAGATGAGAGCCTTGAGGATTATCTGGAAAGGTTTTTGTTTAGTGTCAAGAAGTCCAAGCATAGTACTCTGAATGAAGATTCCCTCAAATTGATATTCTTGAGGGGTATCGATGATGAATGCACCGATTCCTTAGATCTCATGGGAGGAGGTGACATTACACAATCTACTTGGGCTGAAATAGGACAAATTTGCAAGAAGTATTCCAGATCTACTTCTAAGAATAATAGGAGATTTAAGCCAGGGGCACCATCATCATCATCTGGAATTGGAGTTTCTAGATTGGAACTTAGCCATCTGTTAAAAAATTTCAAGGAGGACATTATAAACAATATGGCTACTCAGTTGGATACATTGGCAGCTAAGAAGAAGCATGAGGAAGCTGATACATTTCTTGCAAAATTTTGTCCTCATTGTATGCAGCGAAAGAAAGATTGCAGATGTAAGATGGTTGCAAATGTTGAAGTACCTGATTTCAAACCAATTCAAGGTGAGGATGAACAAGTCTTCTATGTTGCTCAAAGAAGACCAAATTTTCAAAGGCAAGGTATGCCACCTGATCCACTTTCCTTTTCTGGTTATAGTGGTAATTCTTATGCACCAAATAACCAATGGCAACAATAGTATTCTCAAAATTTTGGTAACTATCCACATTGGTATGGATCACAAGGCCAAGGACAACAATTTGCTAATCAAATACCCCAGTGGTAGTAGCCACAAGGAAACTAGTATCCACCTCAGGGTTCAGGGAACCAGTTTCAAGGGAATTGGCAACCTACCTCTCAATGGAGGGGAAACCCATTATGGTCATCCCAATCTTCTGGATATTAGCCCCCTGCTCAGTAGCCATAACCTCCTGCTTTAATGCCTCCTCCTGCAGCTACAACTGCACCTCCTAAGCCAACGCAGCTGCCTAGTCAACCGTTGCCTAATCCAAATATCAAATCTCAGCAACAACAACAAGCTTATTCAGCTGATGCTAATCAATACCCAGCCTACTCTTTATCACTAGATGATATTCACCTTCGATCTGGGACAACTCTACCTAATCCCTCTCATCCGGTTATTATTGAGGTACAAGAAGAGCAGCCAATCTCTGATCCTAAAGATGTAATACCTTAGAATCAAATATTACCACCATTTCTCCATAGACTGAAAGACAAAGAAGTTTCCACTGAACAACAGCAAAGCTTTGATATTCTTGATCAACTGAAGCACATTTGTGTTAAAATTCCATTGTTGCAAGCAATAAAGGATGTTCCTATATATGGTAAGGCATTGAGAGAAGCATGCCTAAAGAAGCTTAGAAGAAAGAAAAATGATCCACAAATAGTTCATGTTATGGGTCAATTGGCTGATATTATGTTAGGAAAAATTTCTATTCCAAAGTATTCTGATCCAGGTAGTCCTGTTGTGAGTATAGTCATTAATGGAAGTCAAATAAAAAATGTTTTAGTTGATCTAGGGGTAGCCATTAATGTAATGACAAGGGAAGTAATGAAACATCTAGAGATAGATAGTTTAAGGGATACACCCATAGTTCTCCAACTTGCTGATGGCTCTGCAGTAAGACCTGATGGTATCATAGAAGATATAGTAGTTATTCTAGATTCTCTGGGAATATCCTGCAGACTTTATGATTTTATCTCCAAAAGCAACATTGGGGGGATATCTGGTCATTTTGGGAAGACCATGGCTTGCCACAACTGATGCATATATTGGGTGTAGATCAGGGGACATGACTATTTTAGATGGCAGTTCCACAAAAACATTAGCCTTGTATTCCCCAGCACAACCTCAGCTTGAGCAGCAACAGGTTGTTTGGCCTATTTTGGGAGAGGAATATGAAGAATTTGACTCTATTAATCACCTTATGATGATTACTCAAGTGCCACTCATGCAGTTATATGATGAAGAATCAATTCTTTATAAGGTCCTGATAAATGAATTAATAGAAGACCAAGAATTGCAGGAATTGGTTCCGAATATTGCAGGTTTGGACTTTCCTGCAGCCACTGATATCTTGCATACCTTGTTGCCATAGGAATTGTCTTATTCTCATTTTTCTGATATAAATCAGATTGATCTTACTATCAAGATAGAGGTGGAATTGAATAAATATTTGAACATCAATAAGAATATAGTAAACACTCAAAAGGATAGCCTAGTAGACTTGTTGAAACTCCATAGAAATGCTTTTGCATGGGATTACAAGGATATGAATGGAATTGATCCAACAATTTGTACTCATCGCATTTACATAAAGGATAAGTGTTGCCCCCTCAGACAACCTCAAAGAAGAGTCAACCCTGCCTTGAAGGAGATAGTTAAAGAAGAATTGTAGAAATTGTTGAAAGCTGGGTTTATCTATCCTATCTCTGACAGTCAATGGGTATCACCTTTGGTGATAGTTCCTAAACAGGGAGGCAAATGGAGAGTATGTGTTGATTATAGAGCCTTGAACTTAGCCATAAGGAAGGATCATTTTCCATTGCCATTTGTGGATCAGGTATTGGATTCTCTTGCTGGTAAGAGATATTTTTCATTCTTGGATGGATTTAGTGGCTATAATCAGATACAAATAGCTCCTGAGGATCAGGAGAAAACAACATTTACTTGCCCATGGGGCACTTATGCATATTCTATTCTTCCTTTTGGGTTGTGTAATGCTTCAGCCACTTTTCAAAGGGCGGTGATTAGTATTTTTTCTGATATTTCTCAAGATATTATGGAAATTTACATGGATGAATTTACAACTTACGGCTCTGAATTTGATCAAGCATTAGGTAATTTGAAGAAAGTTTTGCAGCGGTGTGAAGACTACAACTTGTCCCTAAACAGTTAGAAGTGTTTCATTATGATGGAAGAAGGAATAGTCCTTGGTCATCATATATCTGTACAAGGCATACAAGTGGATCCAACAAAGATTGAGGTTATTCAGCATATTAATGACCCTGTGAAGTAGAAAGATGTGAGAGGTTTACTTGGCCATGCTGGATACTACAGAAGGTTTATCAAAGATTTCAGCAAAATTGTAAGTCCCTTATATTCACTGCTTACTAAAGATGCAGAATTTAAATGGACCTCAGCATGCAATGAAGGTTATTTAAAGCTTAAGCATGCTTTGACTCAAGCACCGGATCTAAAAGGACCTAATTGGTCTCTACCATTCCAAATCCACACTGATGCATCTGATTATGCCATAGGAGCAGTGGTGGGACAAAAAGTTGACAAGTTGGAAAATGCAATATATTATATCAGCAAGAATTTGCAGGGACCTGAATTGAATTATACAGTTACTGAAAAGGAAATACTAGCTGTCATATATGCCATTAACAAGTTTAAACACTATATTACGAGGTATCCCATATTTGTGCATACAGATCATACTGCAATTAGATATCTCATGAATAAGCCATCAATCACTGGTAGACTGGCTTGCTCGTTATTATTGATGCAGGAATTTGATATCACTGTTGTTGATAAGCTAGGGAAGTCTAATGTTGTTGCAGAGTATCTTTCACGTCTTCAATTGTAGGAAGATTCTACAATGATAGATGACACTTTTCCAGATGAGCATTTGTTTCTCATACAGGCTCATACTCCATGGTATGCTGATATTGCCAACTATTTAGCTGCAGCTAAGATGCCAATTTCTTTTTCTCCTAAGGAAAGAAGGTTGCTAGTTGAAAAAAGTTTTAACTTTTCATGGATTGCTGATTGTCTATTTTATACTAGACTTGACCAAGTCATGCGAAGATGTGTCAAAGAAGATGAAATATATGACATCCTACATGCATGTCATGATGAGCCATGTGGAGGTCATTTTGTTGCCAAAAGGACAACATTGAAAATACTCAATACTAGATACTATTGGCCTACATTACACAAGGATGCAGCTCAGTACACAAGGAAATGTGACAGATGTTAGCGAATGGGTAGACCTACAAAATCTAATGAGATGCCACTATATCCTCAAATATCTGTTACACCATTTGACAAGTGGGGATTAGATTTTGTTGGCCCCATTGATCCACCTTCTAATGGCAAATCTTATATCTTGGTATGTATAGACTATGTGACAAAATGGGTAGAAGCTAGAGCTATGCAACATGCAAGAGATAATAAGGTGGCTGAGTTTCTCTATGAAGAAATATTTACAAGGTATGGAGTACCAAGGGAAATTGTCTTAGATCAGGGACCTCAATTTACATCAACATTGATAAAAGATTTGGTCAATGAATACAATATAAGACACAGGAAATCTACTCCATATCATCCATACTCTAATGGACATGTAGAAGTTACCAATAGAGAGCTTGAGGCTATTCTTACAAAAACAATGTCTATCCACAAGAAAGATTGGTCTCATTGACTTTCAGAGGCAATTTGGGCATATAGAACAACATAGAAAACACCAATTGGATTCACACCTTTTGAGATGGTTTATGGAAAAACATCAATGATGCCTATTGAATTTGAGCATAAAACCTTGAGAACAACTCTACAACTGAATATGACATTGTCTGAAGCACAGAAGGAACACATTCAACAGTTAAATGCTCTTGATGAGTGGAGGAAGATAGTTGTTCAACAGACAGAATTGATTCAAAACCAAAGAGCAAGATGGCATGATAAATATATCAGAGAAAAGAAATTCAAAGTTGGTGACTGGGAACTCCTATATGATTCTAGATATAAGGATGCTATGGGAAAACTCCAAACAAGGTGGTTAGGTCCTTATGAGGTAGAAGAAGTTTTTCAGAATGGAGTAGTCTGTCTGTCCACAATAGATCCTGTTTGATTTAAACTCTTAGTGAATGGACACCGACTACGACTTTATCACAAGCCAGCTACTAGAGAAGAGTTCCTGCAATAGTTTGCTCCCCAAAGTGAAATAAAAGTTCCTACAACAAATGACAAGGTTCCTGCAGCAATTGCCAATGATTTGGTACCAATTCATGAGCTTCTTGTTGCACTTGAGCATATTGATAAAGGTGATGTTCTTGCAGCCTCTACAGTGAACTTATTCACCGTATCATAATAAAATATTTCCATGGGAATATTGTTTTCCATACATAAAGTTCCATCCACTACATTCCATTCCACTTTCTTACCTGTCACTTCATTTCATTTCACCATCATTTTCGCCCAATTGCAGGTACGTGTATATTGTACTTTATTTTAATTATGCATTTATTAGTTCATTATGATTTTTATCCTATTTAAATCCACTCCAAACCCAAAATCTCGTCAGCCTGTGTGCACACGTGCTAGGTTAAGTTGGGGGGGGGTACTTTATGGTCCTTTTTCCAATAAGATATATTATCAGTTTTTTGATATCTCGAATTGATTTCCTAACTGACATTACTTATGATGATTATTACTTCACGCAAGTGAATAATAAGGTCTGCCGCCAAAATTAAGATATGTAGATTTTAGTTTGTTGTGAAACTGTCAAACATTTTGGTGAAGCTACAGAAGTATCAGAGTAAAAGATGGGTGGTGATCTAATTCACCATGAGCCAACGATCCATGAAGGGTTACTGTAAGTTGTTGTCTATGAGAATTATTTCCGAAACCACGACTGGTTGGATTATTTCTTGAAAATCATGGATTTCAATGACGAAGTAGCTATGGAATTTATACATTCCTTTGATGAAGGAGAAGCTATAGTTAAAGGGTTAAGGGTAATTGCTATGGAGCAGTGAATTGCAGAGGTCACAGGGTTGCTGCAAGAAGGAGAACTCTTTCCAGAATCAAAAGACGCAAGGAGTGCCAGGGCAAAGTTCACAATTTCCACTGACAGACCCTTAATGGTGGATAGACAAGGGACTAGAAGGGTTTCTTTACTAGCACATTGGCCTCAGGTAGCTTTGTATGTTATGAAATATATTTCATGTGAAGGGCGGTATTCAAATCTGTATTCACCTCATTTTAAGTTACTTAGTCATCTATGTCCTGGTCGGCGAGTTAATGTCCCAAATTTCTTGTACCATCTCATTTCTATAAGTGCTAAGGAGACTCAAAAATATGGAAATCGCTCTGTTAGCCATCATGGACTGGTTAAGTTGCTTGTACAATGGTCCCTGAGAGATGTTTCACAAATGGAATGGGGTGTGTTTGAGGATATTCTACAATTTAGGGTTGATGAAGCCCTTATTACGAATAATCCACCGGCTCAAGAAGAGATTGTTGCAGAAGATCTTTCTGGTGAAACTGAGGGTTTACTGGTTGCTGAAGGAGCCACAATTATTATGGAAGGAAATATTGAAGCAGAGTCAATTGAAGAATAACCCTCTACTTCTCTTCAAAGAGATTCACCTATTTTGCAAAGGGAAGGAAAAGAATTGGAAAATGATGAATCAGATGAAGAATTTGTTATGCAGCCATAGGAAACGCAGATTCCTCCTGTAGCCAAGAGGCGTTGAACAAAAACAAAAACTCCTGTAGCCATTTCAAAAGTGTATTTAAGAAGAACAAGAATGAGGACATAGAAGACTCAACCTGTGAGTAATCCAACAAAGGTTACTGCAGTAGAAACTTCAGAAGAAGAAGATGCTGCAGAGAAAGAAATGCAAGAAAACCCTGTGGAAGAGGAAATTCAAGAAAACCCTGCAGAAGAAGAAATCCAAGAAGAAATTCAAGAAGAAGTTGTAATGGATAAGCTAGCAAATCTTGCTTTAGTGGCATTGCAATGTGAAGAGATTGTTGATGATGTTCTACAACAACTTGAAGAAAATGTGGGAGATATGTCAACTCAGAATGAGGAGTTTATTGAAGAAATCCCATGGTCTAAGGTAGGACCTATTAGACCTCCTTCATCCCTAACTAGTTTATCAATTGCTTTAACATTTTTTAGGCAATGGGAAATAGAGAAGGATAGGTTGCAGGGGATAATTAATAAGCAGCAAAAAGAGATTGAAAAGAAAGATAATAGAATTAAGGAATTAGAAGCTAAGGTAGAAGAGATTTATGGTATGGTTCCTGAGATGATGCAGTGTAGGGCACCCCCAAGAATTTATGCAGTACATTTGAAAGAGTGATATCTGAATTTTAGACTAAACCGCATTGTTAGGGACCTTAATCCATCATTGGAAACACCCAAGGAATTCTATCATGCTTATCAAACCTCTCCACGTGTTGTAAGGAATTTGTTATGTGAATTATATTTACATAACTATGTTGTACTCCAAGACAAAGAATGGAATCCTTTATTGTATATTGGGGATATCCATCTTAGAGCTTTAATGTCATGGATCCAAAATGAGATGATCATAGGACCACAAGCTAGGGAGTTTGAAAAATTAGAGATTGATTGTTCATTACCATTGAGAAGGGAATCAGAAGCACCCAGGGTGTTGTATTATGATTGGCAAAAGTTGCTAATAAGAGATGATGTTAGTAAGATAGTACTTCCAATGAGAGAGGAAGTCTATCAAGCGTTGAGCATTTGGTTCAGACCCATAGGACAACCGCACTAGAAGGGTTAACTAAATGCTGGAATCATCTACTAGATCATTTAAAACTGAGAGAACCTTACTCATTATAGAATTTCCATATAGCCATACAAAGAGCCGCTAGATACATACAGCTAGGTAGGGAAAAAGCCAATAACTGGTTGCCATTGATCTTTCAGCCTCCGATCCTTATGTGGCCACTTTTGGCATGCCAACCAACATAATAGAATTATGATGCAGTTGTAGAAGAAACAACTAGATGGTCCAAGTTGGAGAAAATGAAAGGATTTTATTGGAATTTGCCTTCCAAGGGAACCAGATAGGACATTGTTGGTGATTTCAGAGTTTCAGCAAAAATAAAAAATTTTCCTTTTGCTGTAGGAGCAACAAACCCTTAAAATTGGGGGGCATGATAAGTCGATGCTTTGACATGTTTTTTATCATGACTTTTAGGTTTTTTGGTATCTTTTGGGTTGCATTGTGATAGTAAAGTATTGTGAATTGACTATATGTAATCCATGTTTTAAAACTGAACTTAAGAATTCATGTTTGAACTTTGTCGGTTAATTCCTGTAGCCATGCCAATTTATTCCTGAAGCCAAATGATTTGTCCCTGTGATATGCAGATTATTTAGGATAATGTCATATGTGAGTTAATGAATGTATTAATTGAGTAAGATACATATGCATATCCTTGTATGTTGTTTTTGTTTTAGTGCAGATAATAATTGATGTTGCGGTGGATGATTTTCTTTCGCACCTAAGGACTGGAGAATCACGTTCGGATAATTGGAGGTCAAACTGAAGGGGATTCGAGAAAGCGCAATGTATGGCATAATCAGAGTAGTTATACTTCACCATGGGAGTTTAAATCTGGTGCATATTGAATTCACAAAATATCACTTTGGCGTGCAAAGACTGTGGTTTGGTTTCAGATCCACGGTTCCTGCAGCCAAGCTCTCAGTTTTCTCCTTCATCTGACAATTATCCACCTCTTCTTCTGGGCGTAACTTGAGTTGTCCATTGTAGTTTATCTTTTTTTTATAATAAGCTCTTCCTTCTTTCTTAGAGTTAGACAAGATGGAAAGGAATTGAGCAAAGTTTTGACAAGCATTCTGAATTTTCTCTTTTAGAATATGTAATCATTTTCAGGAAGAAATGAATAAGAATATGTTGTTCTGATCTGTTAATAGTACTTTGCTGGGAGTTTGATATCACTCATCCAAGGGGGCCCACTTGGTGAGTGATCCTGTGTTTATGATCATTGAAGTTAGTTTTTACTTAGTTGCAGTAGTAGTTCATGACTGGATTGTTCCTGTAGCCACTGGAAATAGATCCGTTGACTGTTCCTACAGCCAAGACAGAACGATGTGATTTCTGTTATTTTCATTAGATCATTTTAGTAGTGTTTTGTAAAGCTTTCATGTAGCCTTTTATGATTTCCATTCCTGCCTTTCCTTTCTACATAATGTTAGTTACTACAGTAATGCAAAATAATCATTTAAGGAGCTTAGTGCATATATATTGCAGACCCATTTCAAGTTTTACATTTCTGGATTGATAACTAAATGAACACCAGCCATGAAAATAGTAAACTCTCCCATATGAATGTCCAAACTTCAGATTGAGATTTCAATTAGAGGTGTTATTATTATCATTATAGTTGGGGTAGACAGGGGTCAAAGGGGGCCATCTTTTGCTAAACGAATTTCAGCAAAAAAAAACCACAACATGAGGTAATCAACAATTTAATTGTAGAGGAATAATAGTACACTATAGTTATTTTGATGGACTAATTTGACAACTATAAATTATTACTGACATTAGCAATCTAACTTGTTCTTTGAATTGTTGTTTTGTAGATATCTACAGAGCCACACACTACTTCAAAGAGGCTCGATTTTGATGATCAAACACAACTATAGGATTATTTAGAGTTATATACTATTAGTTGTGACCATAATATATTGATCTTGAGATGGCATATATTCCATAGTTTTTTAAAACTTGTATTGATTTGGCACATATATCATTTTTGTATATTTTATTGAGTTGGTGCATATGCCATTTTTTGTACATTTTGTTAAGTTGGCACATATGCCACAATTTTGCAAAACTATTATTCTACATTTGGATATATACAAAAGATGATATTCAATCTAATTTGTTCGTTGTGTGCATATATTCATACTTTGAACAATTTATTAACATTTTAAGAATTGATAAGTTATAAACAATGTATATTGATTTCAATACAAATGGTTATGTTTTGAACCATAGAAACAATAGAAGCTGATCTTTTACTTCAACTAAACAAATGCCTTTTGTTGAATTCTACCCTATATAAAAGACTTACCAATTGCAATATAAAAGTTGTCAATAGTTGCAATGCAATGTTGCAAGATAGGGTGAATCTCATTATGTTTGTCGTATCCACGAACTGTTAGCATGAGTATGTCTAGGTGGGCATTTGTATGCTAGGCATGATCTTGGTTGGGTCTCCAAGTCGCTCAAACATTTGATGCCCTATCGTCGCGACGTCATCTCTTGAGCACCTTAAGTTCAAAAAAATGCCAAAATTTTATGGGCTATTTTTAGGAATCCAGGCCATGTATGAGTGATTCGTTTGAGCCCATAGGGTCACATTAGACCCCTCTACAATAACCTATCTCATATTTTGAAGAGACAAAGCAATTCTCTTAGGGTAGCAATTTTTCTGTTGATGCAAATATCGTCAGTCGTGTGCAATGCAAGTTGCAAGATAGGGTGAATCTCTTTTTGTTCATCATATCCATGAACTATCAACACTAGCATGTCAGAGTGGGAATTTTTATGCTAGGAAAGATCCTGGTTGGGTCCCAAGTCACCTGAACATTCGATGCCCTGCCATCGCGGCACCATATCTTGATTGCCCTAAGTTCAAAAAATATCAAGCTTTGATAGATCATTTTTTAAATTCTGGGCCACGTACAAATGGTCCGTTTGATCCCACATGGTCATGTTAGGCCCCTCTACAATAACCTATCTCAAATTTTTAAGAGACAAAGCCATTCTCTTAGGGAAACAATTATTTTGTTGATGCAAATATCGTCAGTTACGTGCAATGCAAAGTTGCAAGATAGAATAATGCATGAATTACACATTTTCACAATAACAATGCATGAATTACACATTTTCACAATATCAATGCATGAATTGCACATTAACAAAATTATAGTGCATGAATGTCAAGTAGAATCATAGATATAAAATTTATCACAAAATTTCATTTATGCATTTATAATCATTTGGTCGTTTATATATACAAAATTTGGCCCCTAAATAGATAAAAATTAGCTCATGGCCATCTATATACAAAATTTAGCCTATGATTACATACAAATCAGGTCATGGCCATCTATATACAAAATTTGGCCTCTGATTACATACAAATCAGCTCATGACCATAATCTATATACAAATTTTGGCCTCTAAATACATACAAATCAGCTCATGCCTGTCATCTATACACAAAATTTGGCCTCTAATTACATACAAATAAGCTCATGCCCATCGTCTATATACAAAATTTGGTCTCTAATTACATACAAATCGGCTTATGGCCATCTCTATAAAAAATTAGGCCTCTAAATCACTCTACCCTTTTCTAGAATCAATCTGATGTCATGGAAATAGGGTCAAGGCAACAACAAAGTTCAATGTTAATAAGTTAGTTCCAACCATAAAACCAAAACAAAGAACTAAAAACCATTCCAAACATATCAAAAGAGATTTTAAAAAGCATGAAAGAAGTTTAACAAAAACAAAAGAAAAGAGAAGAGTCTCCCTAAGATGCTTCCATGATGCCTTTTGATGCTTCTCCCTTGTTTCTCCCCTCTCCATGTCCCAAATGAGTGTAGCTCTCAGCTTTTAGCACTAGCCATGGATGCCATATGGAGATTCAAGATGGTTGGATGTGATAAACAAATGCTATGCAAGTGTAGCTAGCGATACTATCAAAAAGCTCTATGCTAATACCAGTATAGCAACAATACTCTAATGCTCCCTTTCTTTTCTTGAGGATAAGGGTTCTATTTATAGAAGAAATGGGGAAATGAAGGGTTAAGATTGAGCAATCTTAACAAGGGTTAGGATTGAAAGATATTCAATCCATGTGAGACTTTCAACCCAATCCCATGTTGACAAGTATCACCATGAGGAGGCTTGAGAGGAGAGATAAGGAGCATTAAATGCTTGAGGGGACATGATGGTTACCCTAGGGGGTTGGGTTAGGGTTAGGTTAATGGATATTCCTTTTATCCAAGGGATAAATGAATTTGCAAGGGTTAAATAGTTACCTTAGCCAAAGAAATAAATGCTTTGAAGAGACCCATGAGTCAAAAGGACAGTTAAGTTAGAGGAAAGTCTCTAACCAAAGGTAAAAGGTGAGTTAACCATAAATGGTTATGTAAGAGCCTTTAATGGTTTGGAAGACTGTAGAGGTTAACCATTTGAAGACATAAAGCCTTTAATGGTTATTGAAGACTTTGGAGGTTTTTGAGAAGTGACTTCCTTTTATTTAGGAATGTGACAATGATTAGGATAGGATTAGGCTAATTAGAAGGAGTTAGAAGAATCTAGAAGAGATTTAGGCATGCAAGTGGATTTTGTAGGAGAATGCAAGTGGGAGGAATTTTGGGATTTTCAATTGAAATAAAATCATTTATTTTAATTAAAATGGTGTAATTTGTATTTGGATAGATATTTAAATAAATATTAATTTATTTAAATGTGAATGTGAATTTTGGATTTTATTAAATAAATCTTAATTTATTTACATGAGAAAAAGGAAGATAAAGCATTAAATGCTTGAAGACTTTGAGGGAAACCATTAAAGGCTTAAGAAGACTCTAGAAGGAAGCCATTGAGTTTTAAGACTTTAAGGGAAACCATTAAAGGTTTCAAGTGGGTGAGGATAAATAGGATTTTAAATAAATAATTTATTTATTTAAAATAGTTGTGCAACTTGCATTTGTAGGAAAATGCAAGTTGGTGATTTAAATAAATGTTAATTTATTTAAATGTGAGAGATGAGATTTTGGGGGATTTAAATACATATTAATTTATTTAAATGTGAGAGAAGATTTAATTAAACAAATATGATTTATTTATTTAATTAATGGTCTGAATTTGGTTAAGTGAATTAAATCAAATAAATTGAATAATTTATTTAATTAATAGGAGAAGAGAGTTAAGATGAATTATTTAAATATTAATTTAATTAATTATTGATCGATGGTTAAATAATCAAATAAATACTAAGTATTCATTTAATTAAGTGGACATATTTATGTGTCTACATTTGCCCCTCTTTGAGACGGTGCAGTTTTATCGCGTCGTTTCAAAGAAAGAAAAATAGGTGCGAAGAAATATGCCCCATAAATGTTAATTTAGTAGGTGGTATTCCCCCTCGAGAGATGGGCCAAAAAATTTCAAAAAATGGAGCAATCTCTCGAAAAAGTAGGAGAAGTGGAGGGGAGGTAGAATAGAAGAAACTAGCAATAACGGTGAGAGAATGGAAGAAAATAGAGTGAATACAGAGAAATGGCAAGTCAGTGAGTACTCGTAGGTTATGAAGGAGATACAGTGCAAATGTGGTGTTGTGCTTTTGATTGATGCTATATAATTGATCAAAATGGTTGGACAATCTAGTGCAATTGGTTAAATTGCCCCGGTCGAGTCAAAGCATGATAGTTGATGTCAGTTGTTTGCTTGGACAAGATAAAGTCTGAGTAAGTGAGTCAAAGTGACCTGTTGTGACTTAGATAATTGATGTAATTGCCCGATAAAGTCAAGGTATAGGAAGCAAAATACTCATTGAGACTTGAGACAATTGATGTAATTGTCCATTGTGTTTGTGTTGGATTGGTTGATCAATTGATAGTGTGTGCATGGGATGGATGATTGCAGTGAATCATAGCAGCCCCGTTGAGACTAAGGTCATTGTGATAAATGTCTGGTGTAGTTTAGGATTACCATGATCGATTACCTATTGAGACCCGAAGATACCTGATCAAAGTATCTATTGATAGTCTAGCTGTATGTGAGTCGATGTGCCTGTGTAGATAGAGTAACTGCCTTGCTTACATGATTGATGGGAAACGATGAAGGGATTATGATGATGACCTACATGGGGAGGGTGAGGGGGGGATTCAATGGTAGATAGAAGGTATGGAGGACCTAGGACTCATTCCTATGGAAGAAGAGGATAAAAGAGTATCCATTGTCATTACTATGTATGAATGATATGCAGCTATTATGAATGTATGGATGGATGGAATGCAATGAAATGCAATATATACAGATGAGATGAAATGACAATCCATATTGCTTTATTTTTCACCATTGAGCATGGTAGTATCAATCTTGGACGAGGCAATAGGAACCAATTTTGGAGCATTGTACCTACAAGCAAGCAGCATAGATAAATAATATGGACCCTCCATAATGGTTCATGCTCATATGGTCGAGGTATATGTTGTAGTGATCCATGACTATATTTTGCATAAGATCACGTAACTTAGTGAGCTTCCCACATAGACACCATTAGTGCATTCCCCAGAACTTCATTGGAATAATTCATAGAAGACATACAAACAATGCTTAGGAACCATCCCAACCACTCTAATCACTTGTGGATATCTCAGAGTAGCGTAGGAACCTGATATAAATGAATAAATAACCTACAAATCAACCAAGTAGTTGATAGCTTAAATAAAATTTTCTTGTCAAAGAAAATGTTATCTTGTCTTTGTTTTGGTAAGGAAGGATGCATCCTTGTTAAGACAATTTCTGTGTTGATGTTGATTGTTTGGTCGATGTGATAAGTGGTCATCGTTTGAGTATTTTAGAATGTGTGTTTGGTATCTTCTTGGATACGTATGTACAAAAGTGTTGCCATGTTTTTGATTGATTTTTGATGTTTTCTAATGTTTTTGGATTTTGTGAGTATTTTTCGAATGTTTTTGGAATTTTGTGAGACATTGTTTTAATGTTTTTGGATTTTGTGAGACAGTTTTGAATGTTTTTGGAATTTTGTGATACATTTTTGAATGTTTTGGATTTTGTGAGACAATTTTGAATGTGTTTGGATTTTGTGAGTGGTTTTGAATGAAGAACTCAATGAATCAAAAGTAATGCTGAATCCACTTCCATCAAAGAGGTTAAGGGCATTGCCCCCAACTTAGATATGACTATGAAAAAGTGGGATGCAAGACATATGAAGTACTATCCTTGATTGCAGATCAATAACATGCCATGGTTTGACTGATGGATGAGTGGATGCAATGAATGTGATTGCAACAAGTCTAAAATATAATGGAGCCATAGCCTTACGAGTGGTGCCTGTTTGCTAGGTTTTCACCATCGCACTAACCCAAGGTGCCACCGGAGTGGTTGTTCACCATTTGGATGCATGATTTTTCTTTACTATTTTGATTTTTTTGTTTTTTCTTCAGGACATTTATCTGAATGTTTTTGGTGTTTTTCTGATATGTATGGGAGCTTGATGCTCTTTACAGTTTTATGTATAAAACTATTTGAGGTGCATGCTATTGATTGGATTGGCTAGCGGTTCTCCTTCTGAAGTAGCCAACTGATATGCCCTAGACCCAAATACAACAGTGATAACATATGGACCCAACCAGTTTGATTCAAACTTCCCTTGATGTTCTCGATGGGGTTGGTTACGAAGATTCTATCGAAGAACAAGATCACCTACCTCAAATGTATGAGGTCTAACTCGATGATTATAGCTTCTGCTCATGCGTTACTGATAGGCTTTGAGGTGGTTGTATGCAGCTTGTTGTTTCTCATCAAGTAGCTCTAAATATTGGAGACGTGAGACTCTGTATGATTCATCATCAATGAGATTATGCAAGGAAACCTATAGAGATGGTATTTCAACTTCAATAGGAAGGATGGCTTCTGCGCCATAGACCAATGAGTAAGGAGTTGCGCTTGTAGGGGTTCGAATGCTAGTTCAATACACCCATAGTGCTAGATTTAATTGAACATGCCAATCATGACTGACATCATTGATTGTCTTCTTGAGGATTCTCAATATATTCTTGTTCGATGCTTCGGCCTGACCATTTCCTTGTGGGTAATAGGGAGTGGAAAGGCGGTGTTGGATGTGAAACTTCTCACAAAGTTCATAGACATCCTGATTCTTGAAAGGAAGACCATTATTTGTGATGATGGACATGGGTACACCATACTAGCAGATGATGTAATTAAGGATGAATGAGGTGATCTGCTTGCCAGTGACTTGGGTAAGTGGAACAACTTCAATCCACTTTGTGAAGTATTCGGTGGTGGTAATAATAAATTTGTGGTTGTTGGATGAAGATGGATGGATTTTACCCACAAGGTCAAGTCCCCATTGACAAAAAAGCCATGGTGTTGTGATTGGTTGCAATTCTTATGCTGGTGCATGTATCAGGTCTCCATGAACTTGACATTTCTTGCATTTTCTGAAAAAATAATAGGAGTCTTTTTCCATGGATGGCCAATAGTATCCAGTGCACATGATCTTCTTTGCTAGTGAAGGACCGCTTGCATGAGTTGCACAAATTCCTTCATGTACCTCTTCCAAGGCCTTTTTTATCTCATCATGTTCCAAACATCAAAGGAGAGTACCATCAAGACTGCGTCGGTATAGAGTTTCAACAATGATGGTGTATCGAGTAGTTTGGCGAATGAAGGTTTTGTGTTGGTTATTAGATTGGTTGGGAGGAAGTGTGTGATCATTTAGATAGGTGTATAACTCACCATACCATGGGGATTCAGAACCGCTAAGGCAACATATCATCTTGGATTCGGGGATATCATAAGTGGGAATCCAAAGTTGTTCCACCAAGAACTCATAGCATGTTGAATTCCATGGAAGATCTAGGAGAGATGCAATGGTAGTCATAGCGTCAGCAACTTGATTCTAATCTCTGGGTATATGCTCAAAGGTGATAGTCATAAATGACATCTTTAAATTGTCCATCATTTGCTTGTATGACATGAGTTTATCATCCTTGGTCTGATATTCATCTGCCACTTCTCTATAACTCTTTCAATTTCCATTGTATGGCTAGTCTGAGTCCTGTAATCAAGGTGTCATATTCTGCTATGTTGTTTGTGCATGGAAATGTGAGCCTGTAAGACTTCAGGATGTTGTCACCTTGAGGTGTGATAAATAGAATGCCTACCCCCGACCCATGCCTAGTGTATGATCCATCAAACTATAGTTTCCATGGTTGTGCTACTGTGGTCATGAATATCTCTTCATTTGGAAAATTGGAAATGAGAGGATGATCGCCTATGAGTGGCGCATCAGCCATCTGATCTGCAATTACTTGACCCTTGATAGCCTTACGGTCCACATACTTGATGTCAAATTTACTAAGAATCATCACCCATTTGGCCAAGTGGCCTGTCAATGTTGCTTTGTTGAGTAAGTGCTTTAGTCGATCAATCTTTGCAATGAGTTGTACTTTATGTGTTAACAGATAGTGCCTTAGTTTAGTGGCTGCCAAGATTACTGCTAGGCAAGCTCGCTCAATAGGTGTGTAATTAAGTTCATATCTGACCAATGTGCGAGAGATGTAGTAAACAACACACTCTTTCCCTTTTGCATTATGTTGTGCCAGTAGTACTCCTAATGTCATATTTGTTGCTGAAATATAGAGCAATAGAGGTCTACTTGGATCTGGTGGGACCAGTAATGGTGTATTCATGAGATAGTATTTAAGAATCTAGAATTCTTGTTGGCATCTGGTATCCCATTGAAAGCGGATGTTTTTGTGTAGCAGGTGTGTAAATGGGTGACACTTATTTGCCAGTTGTGTAATGAATCTTTGGATGGATTGTACCCGCCCTTGTAATGTCCTTAGTTGACTGATGTTCTTCGGTGGTGGCATGTCCATGATTGCTTTGACCTTTGAAGGATCGACCTCAATACCTTTGCTTGAGACAATGTATCCTAGAAGCTTCCCTGAGGTTACTCCAAAGACACATTTCTTTGGGTTGAGTCGAACATGATATTGTTCTAGTCTATCAAAGATTTTCTCTAATACTTCCAGATGACCTTCTCTTGTGAGTGATTTTGCCAGTAAGTCATCAACATAATCTTCCATTATGGTATGCATCATATCATGAAAAATAGTAGTGATTGCTCTTTGATAGGTCACTCCTGTATTGTTTAGACCAAAAGGCATTACATTCCAGCAATATGTTCCCCAAGGACATGTGAAGGCTGTCTTATGTTGATCCTTTGGTGCGATCTTTATCTGATTGTATCTAGAAAAACCATCCATGAGTGAAAGCATGACATGTCCTGCTGTTAGGTCCACTATTATGTCGATGTTTGGTAGGGGGAATTCATCTTTAGGACATGCCTTGTTCAGATCTATGAAGTTAGTATAGATACGAATGCCCCCATTTAGTTTGCCAACAAGCACAATATTGGAGATCCAATCTGCATAGTCAATTGGTCTAATGAAACCAACATCCAGGAGTTTCTTAAGTTTTGCTTTGACTAGTACCACAATCTGGGGATGCATCTTGCGAAGCTTTTGTTTGACAGGCTTAGATCCTTCTACTATGGTGAGGTGATGTATGACTAAATCCGGATCAAGACCAGGCATATCTACATATGACCATGCGAAGTTGATCTGACACTTTTTGAAGAATTTGACAAATTTAGGTTGTTCCTCTAGAGTTAAAAGAGATGCCAGATGTATGTGGTGAGGAGTTTCAGGAGTCCCCACATTGTATTCTTTTGTTTCTTCAATAAGGATTGTTGATTGTTCATGCTGTGTACTAGAAGAGAGGATGTCAAACCTTTCATCCTCAGGTGCCTCAGAGAGGTTTTCACCGTTGGATACGCTCTTTCTTTTTACTTTTGTGGGATCAAACAATGCCACAGTGTGGTTTTCACTGGAAGACCCATGTTTTATTGTTATATTTTTGCAACTAAAAGGTTTGGCATCCACCCCAAAGCATGTTGTTCTATTAAGTTCAATGGCGAATCCAACTTTGTGATCCCCGCTTGGTATGTTATCCCATAGTTCCAAAAAGTCAATGATCGCCTCATCATTTTGGAAATGGTCAAGGCATGGGGGATTAGGTTGGTTCCATTCGATGAGTTCAGGATGGATAATGGGCATTACCTCATCGATTAGGTTTAGTTTAGAAGATGTTTCAGTGAGGGTTAAGACATTGTGGTGAAGGTTGTTGATGGTACTCTCCCTGTTAGAATCGGGCGTAGGATGTGACGTAGGGTCTGTGGAATATGTTTCTAGTTCAGGAACCCAAGAGGTTTTAATCTGTGCTTCTCCGTAAACATGGATTTCTTTGTGAGGTGGAGGGGGTGATGCATCTTTCTCATATGAAGTATTGAGATGTACTGAATCAAATTCCCACTCATGTGAGTCGGTCTCTGAGTCACTTTCCACTATCCGATTGCTATACCATACCGGAATATCCTTTGAGTTAAACACTGTAGGTGTGATCGACTGATGTACCTAGATAAAAGGAATGATTGGTGCTGCAGGTAGGATTATTGGGATCAGTGAATCTGATACGGGGAGTATCGGTGTTGTTGACTCTACTGCTTCTACTGGATTTGCCAGTGTTGTCGATACTGCTGGGAATTATAATATAGTTGTTGCTGCTAATGGTGCTATTGATGTTATGGCTGCTGTTGATGGGGTTGCTGGTTTGATGGGTGGGATGATTGGTATTGTGGATGGTTTTGCTAGGATTTTTAGCCTCAATGGTGCAGTTGCTATGGTGTGTGGTGTTGCTGATATAATCAAAGGTGACCTCTTTATGGTTGTAGTAGGCTGATATAGAGGTTTGCTAGGTTTCCTTTGAATCTAAGCTTAGGCAGGATCTTCTTTTGAAAGCCTAATCCTATGTTATCTTTGGGCTTTAATTCTAGTTGTATTAGCTCATGTCATCCTTGCTTGTAAGTTCCCAAAGCACTTTGACCATCATAACCCATTCTTTGCATAATGAGAAGGATTTTTCCATATTGATCCGTGGGAAGCTTAGCTTGTGGGATTTCCATGCTGATAGGGTCTTTATAGATCCATTCTGCTAAGTCCTCATCTTTGGTCTCCTCAACCTGAATCTTTCCAAGGATAAAAGGAACCAAAGTGTATGCTAGTTTGACCAGTGGTGCTTGAAGTAACCTTTGAGGTTTACCATGAGTTCTAGGTGAAGTGGGTAGTTTCCCAACACAAAAGAGTTGGCTGAGATTGTATTCCCCAAGACCTTCCTCTGCCATTTTCATTTTTAGCTTGTCTTGCATGGGTATAGTGGTGTTTGAACTGGAAGGAGAGGCTTGACTAACATATGATATGGATGAGATAGGTTCTATGTTGTTGGGAACAGTAATCTCTGGCTGATGGTTGATATTGTTACAATACACAAATGGATTTGCATCACCCAGGATTGTAATTTCTACACCATTATGAGGGAACTTGATACACTGGTGATAGGTGGATGGAATGACCTGCATGGCATGTATCCAAGGTCTTCCTAACAACAAATTATATGGTAGAGGAAGGTCTAAAACTTGACATATGATGTGCTTCACCACTGGGCCTACTCAGATTGGTAACACAACTGCTCCTTTTGAAGAATGCTCCACGTCATCATAGGCTTTTATGGTTATCTTTTTATGGGGATCCACTGATTTTATTGCATATCCCAATGTTGTGACCAACTACAGTGTACAGATATTCAGGCCTACTCCATTGTCCATCAAGACTCGTTTGATCCTATGTTGGTTGATAAACCCTTCAATGTGGAGTGAGGCGTTATGAGGTTGCTGGAAGGATGTATTGTCACTTTCAAAGAAAGTGAGACAAGGTGATGATCTTAGATTCCCAACCATAGCTTGGAATTGATCTATATTTAGATTTGCAGGTACTGACACCTCTTGGAGAGCTTGATCCAAGATTATTTTATGAGATGGGGATAGGCACAATAGCTCTAAGATAGATATTGGTGTGAGCATTTTATCTAACTATTCCACAAGGTTATACTGCTTTTGGAAGGAAGGTGTGCCTTGTGGAGTTGCTTTAATGGTGATCTTGCCATGACGTGTAACAACATTGTAGGTGGAGCTAGGATTTTTGATGGTAATAGTTGCAATTTGTTCACTGACATCATATAGGTGATTCACAATGTAATTATAGGTGGCTTGCATATAATCAGTGGTATCTGTGTTTCGCCCTGAAGTGGAAGGACCCCTTTGATCTTGTGATGGAAGTGGATTTTTAAACATAAGATGATCATTATTTGTTGTTTTTGGGTTGTGTCCTTCTATTTCAATCTCACCTCAGTCAATAAGATCCTAAATAAGATCTTTCAATCTATGACAATTGCTTGTTTTATGCCCTTTCCCTTGATGGAAATCACAATGTTCAGTATCCCTCCACCATGAAGGTTTGACCCGAGGTTCGTAATTTGATGTCTTTGGTAAGGTCACCAGATTTTGAGAAACCAATTGACGTAACATCATTTCAATAGGTTCCCCTAAGGGAGTGTATGTTCATTTTGGTTTAAAGTTTTGTTGGTGCTGTTTGGGTTCCTCTTGAGGTACATCACATCCTTGATTTGGCGGGGGAGCGACCGTGTTGTTCTTAGGAGGGGAGTTTTGCCCTGCAAATCGGATCACAGGTTGTGCACTCTTGATAGTCCTTGCATCTACAACCCCGTCATTGATGATGTTTTTGTTTTTATTCCAATAGTTGGGTTTATCACTGTTAAAGCATGGGTGAGGGCCATCTTTTGGTTCATTATATATCTTGATAAGCCCCTTTTTGATCAGGGTCCGTTCACATTTTAATCCCTGGGTGATCATGTCATTAAACGACTTTGTGCCTTTCGTGTCTAGATGGAATTCCATTTCTTCATTCAAGTTGGAAATAAATATTTCCACTAGTTCTCGTTTAGGTAACTGAAGAGAACATCTGCTAGACATTTGTCACCATCGTTGCAGAAAAGCTAAAAATAGCTCTCTTGGTTTTTGCTTGGTGTTACACAGATCTACCATGGTGACATCACGCTCTATGTTATGTCAATAATGTGCAATGAATTTTTGGACCAGTTCTTTGAATGTCCTAATACCGCCAGTTAGTTGGGAAAACCATTGTGTGGTTGTCCCTCCCAAACTTTGAGGAAAGAGGTGCATTACATATGTGTCTTCATATGCCACTTCTAGGCAAGCAGAGTGAAATTCCCTGACATGATCGTGAGGGTCTCCTTTTCCTCGATACTTTTCAAACTTAGGTGTTTCAAACCCTCGTGGAAAAGGTGGCATATGTAGATTCCTATCAAAGGGATAGGGACAAATATCATAAAGTGAAAACTGGGTTGTTTTCACACCACTGTGGAGTTGTTGGGCTAGATTCTCGACTTATTGCCTCAACATGTCAATGTCATTTGGAGGAGGAGGAGGTGGGGGATTTCCTTGATGAAGGTTGTATCTGATGTGATCTCGACCTCTTTCATCCTCATTACAACTTTGGCATTCTGATGCTTGCCTTAGTTGTGCAATGTCAAAATCAAAGGGTAGTTTGGCTCCCTCTTGAGCAATTCTTAAAAAGTGAGCATCAACATTGCTCTTGAGTATTTTGTCAAAAAGCTGATTAAAGAGAGGGTTGTGTTGTGCCCTTTCTATTGCTGTAGGAGTAGGAGTACTTGGATTTTCATCATTTGGGTTTCCTCCAAGGGCTTCTTGGAATTCATTGATATTTTCCTCCTCTTCTTCCTCAATTTCCATTTGTCTAGATCTTGATCTAGTTTGAGCCATTTTGTTTACAAGTTGTTGTTGAAGTTTGGTGAAAATGATGATGAGTTGTTGATGGAACGAGAGATAAATGTTTGGTGAAGTGTTTTGCATATGGATCTCTAGCACTGAAAGGTTTGATGTTACCAAAGTTTTTTTTTTCTTTCTTGAATTGGTTGTTGTGTTTAGTTGACAATGTTTGATATGATAAGGTTTAGAGAGGTCTGAGGTGTGTTACAAACCCAACTACCTAGTAATGAGAGGATGCACTCATAGACTAGTGTTAACCCATGTATAAATGCCTCTTAGGATGAGTTTACCCTAGATGTAGAGACACTCTAAAAAGTGATGTGTTGTGTTTTATTCAAGCAATATCTAAAAAGAACTTAGGACAAGACCTTTTTATGTTTTGAGAGTTGGAATGGATTAATGATGTGTGTGAATGTGAAAATAGATGGAATGTTAGCTTCAATAAAAACTCTGTGTTACAAATGGGACAACTTCTTCCTCTTCTCTTTCGAGGGTTGGTGGTTCTTCCCGAGCTATGTTATATGTGATGCAAATTTCTAGAAAGAAGGCAAGATTGATTTTGCCTCCCTTATTTTTATGATAACTCAAAGCTCTATATTGAGTAAAAACTTTGTAGTTTAATGACTCTTGATCACACTCATTTGATTTTCCTTGAAGATATAGACACATGTGACGTAAGAAGGTTCTCTGTGAGACAAAGATTTGTCTATTAAGATAGAAGAATTTCCTTCTTTTGATGAAAGCCTTTGAGCTCAATGGTTTTTTCTTCAAATTGATGTGTTGATGAAGTTTCTTCTTTCTCAAGATGTGAAGGATGGTCATATAGTTTGATGCTTTGTTTTTGCACTTTATTTTGATTTTTGCCAAATGTTGGTGTTGAAAATTTTGTGTTGGATGAATATTTGTTTTTGAAATTGATTTTTGATTTTTCCTTTGACAAGAAAACAAATCAAGCACACAAAGACAAGAATGTTGCCTCAAAAGGCACAAATAAGTGTGGGTCTAGATCAACCCAATCTTTGAAATTTTTATGACCCTTTCTTTCCAAATGTTTTTGAGTATGTTTTTCCAAAAAGCCTGAAGTCGGCTCAGTTTATCACTGGTCTTAACACAAAATGAAGACACTTCAAATACACTTTATCCCTAAGGTCAAATGGCCAGTTACAATAATTTCAGCCCACATCTTGATATTTCTTCAACTTTGGTACTACATACCTTATGAATCCCGTCGTGGTAGGTAAGGATGTGATATACTAAGTCTTTCACGAGCATAACAAATAGATGATACCTATGATGGGGGAGTCACCACTTTTATTAGGCTACAAGTAGCCTTTCAAAAAGATATGTTTCTACTCAAGGAAATATGTATGGTGAGTATCTTGGGAGCAAAACCATCTATGCTCTTGCACTGAACTTCTCACAAATATCCTCAATCAATAGAACAGGTGGGCTACTATATAAAGGTGTTTAGTAATTTTCAATGTCTTTGGACATAAGTTCATTCTGCAGTGACTCACTTAAGAGCCTTCTAACTTGTGGTGGGGCCCATTTGTCCTTTCGGCAAGTTACACTGTAGGAACAACTATACCCAAGGCTACAACTTTCGCTCACACCTGATTTCTATAGCGGCTCGAATGATTTACCGTGTGAGGTCGTTCCTAAGAGTGATGTGTCTCTTGGCATGCCTCTCTTAAAAAGAAAATTTTGAGTGTTACTAACACTTTTCTCTTGCACCTAGGACCACGAAAGCCAAGGGAGAGGATAGTGTGTGTTAGAAGTAGGACCAGTCGACAAACTTTGCACAAGTGTGCCAATCATGAAAATCACTTGTTCTTTTTAACCAATTTTCATTGCAATGTGATCTAACTATTTGGAGATATTGCTCCAACAATCATGGTGTTCTTTTTAACCAAGATATCAAAATATTTGACACTTGACAAACTTTTGGACAACAAACCTGGTCAACAAAAATAAAGTCGTGTAGCCTTTGTAGCAAAAAAGGTAAATGTGAGGTTCTTTTTATGCACCAAATGAAATTTGAGTTTGTTTTACTTGCACCAAATAGAAAATATGAAGTTCTTTTTATACCTTTGTGAAAAACAAGAAAGATGAAGTTCTTTGTTATGCACCAAATGAAAAAGTTGAGTTTGTTTTAGTTGCACCAAATAGAAAATGTGAAGTTCATTTTATCCCTTTGTGAAAAACAAGAAAGATGAAGTTTTAAACCAAAGAAATTAAAATGTTTTAAACTAACTCCTTCCAAAACCTATACAAAAAAAAAAAAATTAGAAAATCTGCAACTAAAACATTCAAAAAAAGTTAGTGCACATGGTGGTCTCACAAGCCTAAAAAAATGTCATTGAAGTTACAAAAGTGTTGGATTCATGTCGAGCTCACCAAATGATGTCATGGAAATCAGGACATGGCAACAACAAAGTTCAATGTTAATAAGTTAGTTTCAACCATAAAACCAAAACAAAGAACTAAAAACCATTCCTAACATATCAAAAGAGATTTTAAAAAGCATGAAAGAAGTTTAACAAAAACAAAAGAAAAGAGAAGAGTCTCCCTAAGATGCTTCCATGATGCCTTTTGATGCTTCTCCCTTGTTTCTCCCCTCTCCAAGTCCCAAATGAGTGTAGCTCTTAGCTTTTAGCACTAGCCATGGATGCCATATGGAGATTCAAGATGGTTGGATGTGATAAACAAATACTATGCAAGTGTAGGTAGTGATGCTATCAAAAAGCTCTATGCTAATACCAGTATAGAAACAATACTCTAATGCTTCCTTTCTTTGCTTGAGGATAAGGGTTCTATTTATAGAAGAAATGGGAAAATGAAGGGTTAAGATTGAGCAATCTTAACAATGGTTAGGATTGAAAGATATTCAATCCATGTGAGACTTTCAACCCAATCCCATGTTGACAATTGTCACCATGAGGAGGCTTGAGAGGAGAGATAAGGAGCATTAAATGCTTGAGGGGACATGATGGTTACCCTAGGGGGTTGGGTTAGGGTTAGGTTAATGGATATTCCTTTATCCAAGGGATAAATGAATGTGCAAGGGTTAAATAGTTACCTTAGTCAAAGAAATAAATGCTTTGAAGAGACCCATGAGTCAAAAGGATGGTTAAGTTAGAGGAAAGTCTCTAACCAAAGGTAAAAGGTGAGTTAACCATAAATGGTTATGTAAGAGCCTTTAATGGTTTGGAAGACTTTAGAGGTTAACCATTTGAAGATATAAAGCCTTTAATGGTTATTGAAGACTTTGGAGGTTTTTGAGAAGTGACTTCCTTTTATTTAGGAATGTGACAATGATTAGGATAGGATTAGGCTAATTAAAAGGAGTTAGAAGAATCTAGAAGGGATTTAGGCATGCAAGTGGATTTTGTAGGAGAATGCAAGTGGGAGGAATTTTGGGATTTTCAATTGAAATAAAATCATTTATTTCAATTAAAATGGTGTAATTTGCATTTGGATAGATATTTAAATAAATATTAATTTATTTAAATGTGAATGTGAATTTTGGATTTTATTTAAATAAATCTTAATTTATTTACATGAGAAAAAGGAAGATAAAGCATTAAATGCTTGAAGACTTTGAGGGAAACCATTAAAGGCTTAAGAAGACTCTAGAAGGAAGCTATTGAGCTGGAAGACTTTATGGGAAACCATTAAAGGCTTGAGAAGACTATAGAAGGAAGCCATTAAGTTTGAATACTTTAAGGGAAACCATTAAAGGTTTCAAGTGGGTGAGGATAAATAGGATTTTAAATAAATATTTTATTTATTTAAAATAGTTGTGCACCTTGCATTTGTAGGAAAATGCAAGTGGGTGGAGGATAAAGGTGATTTAAATAAATGTTAATTTATTTAAATGTGAGAGATGAGATTTTGGGGGATTTAAATAAATATTAATTTATTTAAATGTGAGAGAAGATTTAATTAAACAAATATGATTTATTTATTTAATTAATGGTTTGAATTTGGGTAAGTGAATTAAATCAAATAAATTGAATAATTTATTTAATTAATAGGAGAAGAGGGTTAAGATGAATTAATTAGATATTAATTTAATTAATTATTGATCGATGGTTAAATAATCAAATAAATACTAAGTATTCATTTAATTAAGTGGACAGATTTATGTGTCTACACAATCTAATGAACCTTGTGGATCAACTCTAACCTTTATTGTGTCAAGTATTGCCTTGTGGTTAGATTCATGAACTTTCTATAAATTCTTATTGAGTTGTCTACCATGATATTTAATCAACTAAACATTCACTGCAACAAGAAGGTTAGCGTAATGAAGAATATGCCTATGCATGTTGAAGTCCTCGAACAACCAAACATCATCTTTCTTCATATGGTACCTTCAAAGCCATGTTCCTGTTACAACAATAGACCCTGTTGGGTACTTAATACCCTCTCCATCAATAATTGTGGTTGTCAATTTTTTTTTGCCTCAATGCAATAACACAAAAAGTAATATGTCCCTTCTTCATTGTTTTCATCAACAATAATTGCATACACATGAGCTACATTTTATTGAATGATAAATTAGTACCAAAAATAGTGTAAACTGAAATAAAATGAGTTAAAATTTTCTAATAACTAAGTAACAATCAACAATACCTGGTTGCACTAAGTTAGATACATGGTCAAAATCCACAAAAAATTCCATCTGGTTCAGCTCCAATGGTTTGTGAAGTTGATATGTATCAATTGTAAGTAAAGGTCTACATGACCATCCATCAAACCACTCATATGGTTCACATTCATCCCACAATAAATCCATACACTATGAGAAAAAACATACCATCTGTCTAGTATAAATAATTGGTGAGCTTGCATGTAAGCTTCTAAATAAGTCACTCGATCCTGTAACTGTGCAACAATCTACATAGCTTGCAACATTAGATTCATGTATCAACCAAAAATATCTAGAAACAGTATAATTACCTTGATTACCTTGTCCCATTGTCGATTTACACCTTGCACAATGGTTTTTGCATATATTAAATTAGAACCACCTTCATACTTTAGTTCTTCTCTAGCAAGGGCTCTTTTTACACATGCACCCACACCATTGTGCTCTCCCTTTCCATGTCCAGCCTCAATAAAATTGCAAAAATGTTGTTCACTAGTCCTCATATGTATCGTACTCAACCAATGGAAAATCCTTGCATTCTTGAATTGTGATGTGTAGTTATCTGACCATATGATGTGTTGGTTGAATATGATATTCCTTTCCCTTAAATTCTCATTGTAAAGTTGAAAGCATCCTTGCACAAACTCTATGAAATATCATCATTTTTGTAGAAGCAATATTTTGTTACTATCTTTCTATCTTTCTCTGTGCTATCATGTGCATGCATGAATGCTATGTGTACAAAAATAGTTACCTATTGAGAGTGGTAATCTTGGGATTGCACTTCATTCAAAGGTTGTAGCGTATAATTCTCTACAAAATCTACAATAGAGATGATGGTACCAAGAGGAAATGTATCCTTACATATCTTGAATTTCTCATCCAACTACCATGCTCTATGTGTATGCATTATGTAGTCATAAACTAGTTTCTCCTAAAAAGTACTCATAAACTATGCTAAGGGTATATCTTGACTCGCCAACTCACATCTCTTCAACTCTTTTCCATCTTTAACCTATTGGTAATCGACACTCATCTGGTGGATACTAATGCATGAATAATGGTCTAGGGTTGTTGTTGATGGCAAATATTCATGGAAATCCTATACGATAATCATGAATTTTGATAATCGGAAGTGAATGTAATCCAGTGAGAGATAACTGGTATTTCAGGATAAGCAGAGCAGTTTTGGTCTGGAAGCTTTCCAGTGATTGCGGTGATCAGATTCGTGCATGGGATGATAGGGCCAACATATATAAATAATTTTAACATCATTTACATGATCCCCATGTGTTTTTTGTCATCCAATTCAAGCTAACTCATGATTACATGTTACATTACAGGCTGACTTGATAATTTTTTATTTTATGATTGTGGATGTATAAGGCCAATGTAGAAGATATTTTTGGTGTGTTGTATGGTGTGATATGAGCAAGTAGTAATCAAGAAACATTTTTGGAACAGTTTGACATGGGCATTCTTGATCCGGTAGCTGACTCAACAAAAAATAGAGTAGAGTTGCAGAGTAGATATACTCTAAGTTTGTGTACTTAACCAGAATTCATCCAGGAATTGTTTGATGCTATTTTGGAGTTAAATCATTATAAATGATTTGTAAGGAAGTGAGCCTTCCGAGGTTGTAGCCCTTATTGTAATTGAGCAGTGAGCTCTAGACAGTATGCCTAAATGCTAGTGCATTCCCCTTTTGTAATATTGTTTTACTACTGGCCATAGTAGAATAATATTATGGGTTCAAATCCCACCATGGTTTTTCCCATTTGGATTTCCACGTAAAAATCCCGATGTTATGATTTTGTGGTTGATTATCTTGTGTTTCTACATTTTACTTTCTTATATATGCTTCTAGTAATTTGAGATTAAGTCAAAAAATACCTTTACTGGTTAGTGATCCTTTATTCCAACAATTGGTATCAGAGCCTAGTTCCTCTAAGGAATCCTAACCACTTGAGGAAGGTCCAAGAGATTGAATTAATGGAATCCAGTTTGCAGATAACTTTGTGTGGCACTTGAGGATCTTGATGCAGCAAGAAATGAAATAAGTTCATTAAAGAGAAAATTGAATGTAGAAAAAGACTTCATTAATGATTTGAAGGATCAAGTAAACACTTCAAGAGACAAGAGGAAAGGGATGATGGACAAGTTGAAGGAGAAAGAAGAACAAATCATGCAAAATCTAGACAAAGCTGATGAATGTGATAAGCTTGCTAGAGAGAATATTGCATTGAAGAATAAGATACAATCCATTGTGATGAAGATGACTAAGGAGATTGAAGACCATAAGAAGAATGAAGAAATTTTGATTCAATCATTGAAGGATAGAGTAGATGAATTCTTTAGGCTTACTTATGAGAATGATTAGTTGAAGCTTGAATTGACACAATCAAGGAATAATGGTCAAGAACTAGAGAGACAAGTTGTTGCCCTAAGAGATGAGCTTGCTACTGCAAATGAATTGAAAGAAAAATTCAATGCTAGCTCAACAAGGCTTGATGAGATGCTACAAAGTCAGAGACATGGAAAAGACATGAGAGGACTTGGACTTGAGAAAGGGGAATCTTCCAGTTCTAGACAGAGCAATGCAAAGCCTAACCATAAGAAGAGAAAGTTTCCTCTGGTAAGACAACCTAATGCCCATAAATTCAATGGTAGATGTTTTACTTGCAATAAATTTGGTCATATGGCAAATCAATGTAGAACTAGGATGAATAATGAAATGAACATTATGAACAATGGCCCGACCTTTACCGGTCAATGTTTCATATGCAATAATTTTGGTCACAAGTCAAACATGTATAGAGCCGTAGTGAACAATTTTTAGAACAAGAGATGTTATGCTTGTGGGATGTTTAGAAATATCTCTAATCAATGTAGGATGAGACCAAATCAGATGAATTTCAGACCTATGTAGAGAAATATTGTTTGTTGTGCATGCAACAATACCAGTCACATTGCAAAGTATTGCAAAAGCAAGAATGTTCCATAGACAAAGCTAATGAGAAAGGTAAAGAAAAAGTAGAAGAGATCACATACAAGCATGAGAAGATGTGGGTTAGAAAAGATGAATCCAAGGTAGCTAGTGGATCTATACCTGAATCTGGTGCAGATTCTTCATCTGGTAACTAAGGCATTTGGCCTTAGGGGGTGGAATTTTAATGCAAAATCTTGTAGAAACCCCTAGAGAGATCTATGATTGATCAAGATTGATTGTAGATGTTTGTAAATGAATCTCCAAAATTCATCATATCAATCTTTGAATTTGGTGAGTTGGTTTATATTGAACAGGGCATTTGGTCGGACCTTACGAGTGCATTTATGTCAACTTAAAATTAGGGTTTGCAAAGTTAAAAAGGGCAAAATGTGAATCATTTCTCACATTGAGAGCCAAGAGTTGAAGCAGCAAAGCAAGGAAAACTAGATTTCAAGGTGATCAAAAGCTTAAGGTGTTCCAACAAAAGACCATTGTGCATCCGAAAGAAGAAAAAGGTATTTACAAAAGCATATTTTGAACCCTAAAAATATTGAAATGGCATGTTCTTCTATTAATAAAACTTTGGTAGTAGAAGTTTCCAAATGTGCAAGGCTGTAATTCAAGAAACATCCATTTAAGTTTATTGAGGATTATCCAAATGGTTCTTTTTTATTTGTTCCATACGGAGTTTTGCATGTTGATGATGTGAGGGAATGCATTCATTGCACAATTGACGAAACCAGAAACAAAGACATCTTAACTCTGTATACTGGCCACATAATGGATAAAGCCAAAAATCCCAAGCTAGAATATGCACAGTTACAGAGGGTTTCACACAATTTGTTCACTTCCGGACATTTGATGAGGATGAATAGGTGAGGTACATTCTGAGCTATGTGTACAATGAGTTTATCTGGATGGACAAACCATACAAGATAATCCAACAAAAAATCCATACAGTCACATGCTTGAATCAAACAGGTCAAAAACCTAACTTGAGGAAGGTAATAAATCCAACCATTAAAAAGCTAACCGGTGCTCAATTTGACAACAGATCTATGACTATTGATGATATCCTAGAGCATGATGTGAGATTTGCATCCATGATCATTGGCTATAAAGTTTACTAGTCCAGCAGACTGAGTTATGTCTCCGGTACTGCAATTTATGCAACGTATTAGATGGTGAAAGAGGACATGCAATATGATCTATGTCCAGTCCTTCTTGAAGAGCTTCTCAACAATTTGAAGAAGATTAAATTTGATAAGAAGCATATTTTTAAATTTGGTTCTCTAATCATCTATCTTGCACTTTATTTCATGAATGAGATTCCCGATGCAGGGAGATTCCAATGGGATTATGACTTACCAGTGGCCTCTCAGATCAAATAAGGTCTGCTGAGATTGGGAAACAAAGAGAACTAGATAGCTACCCTGTGGAGCTTCTTTAAAATCTTCCAAGGCAGAATGAAGAATAGAGTAAGGATTCCTAAGGAAGTGGTGGAGAAGTATGAAAACACTATCTATTTCATGGTCGACAAGGACCAATGCCATATGGAGGTAGTAGAACCAAGAACAATGTGGATTTTGCCAATGGGCTAAGAGGTTGAAGCCCAAACACTTGAGGTCTATGCTCAACACCTTCTGAGAAAAGTGGTGGAATCTAATGAACCAAGATTTGGCACCTTCAAGGAGAAGGATATGGAGTTACATGAGAAATTCATCCAATTGGCAAGAAAAAGAAAGGTATCTAAAATGGCTGAGGAAGTGGTTGTGCAAATAGGATTTAGTAGAGATGTAATCAAGCAAGTGAGGGAGAAGAAGGTGCAAATGGAAGCTAAAGAGGAATCAAAGAATCCTAAGGCTAAACCGGTTCCTTCCAAATCAAAACCTAAGGAGACCAAGTTTGCCTCTACTCCGATGAAGTCATCTACATGTAAAAGCTCATCCAGGAAAGGAGTATTGAAGAAGAAGGAGAAACCAAAGAGGACATATGTTGTTGTATCTCTGGTTGCATTTGAAACTGAGTCAAATGAAGAAGCTGAGAAGGCCAAGAAGAAACAAGATTTTGTCAGAGTGGTTAGGAAACCACAATCCGATGGTGTTGTGTAGAGTAAAAAGGCAAAGTTAGAACCCTCTCTGACTGATAGGCCTAAAAGAGGAAGAAGGGTAAGAATAAAATCTGATAAGGATCTTGAATGTAGCAAAGTGGAAGGTAAATACACCTTTATTCCTCCATTAACTACAAAAGAACTGACTAATGAAATAGTTAAGGATGGTAATCTTAAGCACATCAGTGTATATTGTATCAACTTAAGTTTCACCTTAGAGAAAATACCTCCAAAATCATTAGTCCATCATGCAAATATAACTCAAGCTTCAACCAATGAAACAACATGAAAAAAAAAAAAAAAAAAAAGATTATACCTTCGTGATTTATGTCTCATTATGTCCCAACCCCATTGTTCTTGGTTGCAGGTGATTGTGCTCTTAGACAAGAACTGGTAGCTTCCAATATGGCAAGTGTGGAATGGACTGGTAGATAATATGATATGCAAAAAACTAATTCTATGATAATGATATATGCTAAATTTATGAAAAAATCTTAAAATACTAAGTAAATGAACTCACAGATGCTAAGATAAAGACTCCTGATTGACTATGAGTTTAGCTATTAGTTCCAAAAATTGCTTAGGAGACCTTTACTTATAGATTTTTGAGTGCATAAGCTTAGGTGGAAGAGATCAATAGTCATGATTAAATCTTGTAATTTGGATGGCTATGAGCAAGAGGTTGAGATGTGAGAGATAAAGGTTGAAGATGTTCCTCCTACACCTATAGGATGGAGGAAAAGGTGGAAGGAGAAGCCAAGTGTCAGAAGGCTCACCTTGACTGAGAAGAAGACTTGAGAGAATATAGGATATTTGGAGAAGATTTAGGGATAAGAGGACAAGTGGACTCAAATCCCTCCAAAGATGTAGGAAGGTTGGAGAGAATATAGGGAGGTTGAGAAATGTGTGTATGTACACATTATTTGAAGAATAACTTGAAAGTTTGAAGATAGTGTTGTATTAATATTTAAAAATATTAATATCTTTAGCCACATGATTGATGAGTTGGCAAATAAGAAGATGATGTGGAGATGAGGGTGAGTTGGAAAAGGAAGATTAAATAATTAAGAAATTATTTAATTGATGAGACTATAGGATAGTAGAAGGGAGTTAATTAAATATTAGATATTTAATTAATCGGTTAGAAGAAAGGGAGAAAAATGAATTAATTAAATTAAACATTTCAATTAAATTAATTAATAGAAGAATATGAAATGAATTAAATAAATTAATCTTTTCAAATTAACTATTTAATAGAAGAATAATTATTAAATAAATATTTATTTTATGTGTATACATTTTGCCCCTCTTGAAATGATGTTGAGACAACATTGTTTCAAAGATTAAATCAAGTCTTGATAATGCCTCTGACGAAGATGAAAATCCTGATTGTATGCCCCCTCAGGAGATTGATTGTGAAATTGTTGGATAATTTGATGGAGCGATTAATCTCATGATAATTGATTGGAAAGATTTGAAAATAGGCCCCTCAATTAAATTCATTTTTGAAAAATAAAGAAAATTGCCCCACTTGAAACATTAATTACCCCTTCAAAAATAAAAAAAGATAATAATAAAATTAACTTTGATCAATTTTATTCTTATTTGCAATTTGTCAGGTTTTGGAGAAAAAGGTAATTGGAGTGTTGAGCTAGCAAGATGGTGATCCAGTATGAGAGCCATCGATTTGAGCGCATCCACTGATACTAGAGGCCTGTTGAGTAAGGCCCATCGGCGAGTTACCTATCACAAGCTTTGTTTTGAATTTTTTGTACAAGTTTTCATGTTTTTCGAATGACTTAGAGAAGTTTTTTAAATTTTCCGATTTTCACGTGATTATTTTCTCGCATTTTTTGGTAGTTTAGCGCATTCATTGACTAGGTTAACACATTTACTAGTTTAGCACTTTTATCATTTTTGTTCGCGTTTTTGCTTAGTTTGTTAGCATATTTATCAGGTTAGCGCTTTTGCTTTGTGAGGTTGCACATTTTAGTTGTTTGTTAGCGCTTTCATTTGATTTAGTGCTTTTGAGAAATGTGTTCACGCATATGTTTTCTAGGTTAGCATTTATTAGAATATCGCTTTTGTTTAAAATTGATTTTTTTAAATTTTGGCAATGTTGAAGTTAAATCCGTTGAATCTGATTAGACAATGGATGTGTGATTTTGACTGATTTATAGATAATTGATGATGATTGATCAATGATTTTATTGATTTGATTGATAGATAGATTACTAATTGATAGTCATTTGTTTGCTTGATTGATGATTGAAAGAATCTCGAAGAAACTGATTAAGTCTCTCATAAAGAACTTGATTTGTTGATCATGTGATTGATAGCCTGATTTGCTTGATAGAAAAGATTTGATTGAAATGATGATTTGATAGGATAGAATAGGTGAATGATAGACAACTTGTCTGATTAAACAGGAGAAACTAGATGTTCTCCAGTGTTGGGAAAAATTTCGGGCTATGTGCCATTTAGTCGCAGAGTTGACTTAGGATGAGATTAGACATATTGATGCCTGTGGATTACGTCACCTCTTATACATGCCATATATTACACATAATAGGGGTCTATTGACTGCATTAGCTAAGAGATGGCATAATAAGCACAACACATTTCACCTACCCACTGGTGAGATTAGTGCGACGCTCGAGGATGTCTATAGGATCCTCCACATCCCTGTGACTGGCGAGCTCATCCAGTATGATTACTAGGATCTAGGTGGGATAGAGGCATGTAGAGCAATGTTTGGAGATTAGAGCATTGATGGGGGTGAGAATTTATGGGAGGACATGATTATGCACTATGATACTCTCCCTGTGATACTTGCAGGCTTGATTGGCGGATTGATCTGTCCCGATAGGAGATCTTGAGGGTTTGTTGTTAGATGGGGAGGGATTCTACAGAGCATGATGCAACATAGTAATCGGTATGCATGGGGTGTGTGTATTCTTGCAAATCTATATCATGATTTACATCAGGTTGTGTATGATGGTGGGATGAGTCTGTATACTGAATGCACACTTCTGTAGGTCTGGTGCTGGGAGCATATTGTTGTTACTCATCCGATACATGACAGAGTTCATGGTGATGGTCATCCATTTGTATATTTGTACAGAGGTATCATTACTCAGCCTAAGTTGGGTAATCTTGAGTTTCAAAATGGGTACTAGTTTCCATGGATACTGTGATTTGGAGACTGTATATTCATTGTGAGCCTTGGTTGGAGGACAATCATATTTTACCATTGATTTTGCAGAGTAGATATTTGATTGGCCATGCTCCTTTTATCATTGAGAGGCAGTTATTTGGTCGCATTTTGAGATAGTTTGGTACCATTCAACACATGCCTTTTGATGTTGCTATGTATGCACAATGATACAAGGATATACAAGATTGGGGTCCTTCATTGTCTTTTGATATAGCATATGCAAAGTTTTTGGTTGTTCCCATTGTTGCTTACTATTTGAGACCACACATTTTGGATGTCGGGATCACCACAAATTATGCACAGTACCTTCTTGCACACCCTTTTCCTCGTATCACTAATCTTGTAGACCCTCCTCCCAGCTTAGGAGATTAGGAGTCAAATTTAGATGATTGTGTTGTTAGGCGATGGAGACAGAGGCGAGAGCTTAGAGCTGCTCGAGAGGTCGAAGGAGATGAGGGGGATGAGGGTGGAGATGGCTGAGGAGGTAGACAAGGATGGAGAGGAGGCCAAGTTAGATTTTGAAGAGGACATTTTGGATAGGTTTGCAGGGTAGGTAGGGTAGGTAGGCCACTACCTATGGCAGGGAGAGATGCAGGTCGAGGAGAGATTGGGGTTGTGAGAGGATTACCCTCTCCTGGCTTAAGCAAAGGTGGAGGATTGAACAAAGGTTGGAGGAGGGGGATTGATTTTGGGTAGATATGTCTATATCCTAGAGTGATAGCAACATAGGGAGGTTGGGATGAGGGTGAGGAGGAATCAGAGGATCATGTGCCCCTCATTCGTCATTAGATTATGAGGTCTACTCAAGTACAAACTCTAGTAGGTGGAGAGGAAGGTGGGGATGAGGGTATGCAGGATGTGCCACAACAAGAGAGCATAGATGACCTTAGATAACATATTGATAAACTAAGGGCATAGGTACATGCACTCACTGTTGAGGGGGATAGAGTTGTGAGGAGATATCAGGATACATAAGCTACACCCGATCACATGTAGGAGGTTGGATCTGGCACTCTCTTATTTGACATTGTTACGGATTTATTTTGGGTTGGGAAGGAGACAACACATTGGTGACGATTATATGAGGATCTAGTTTAAGAGAGCCAGAGAGAAGGGAGCTATGCGACTACTCCTATAGCTGACAGGATCTATACCAACAGTGGTGGAGATATGGAGCTTCCTCAGAGGGATCAAGGAGCAAGGCCATTTGGAAGATCTTTTCTTTCATAGCCACAAAGATGGATAGAGTCAGGCGGGAGTGGCACAGGGTATCCTTGAGACTTGATTTTATATCATGAGACATTGTATGTTATTGATTATTTCTTTGATATCATTGTATACTTGGACTTTTTATTATTTTATGATGATATGCAGACATGGACTCTAGATGATACTTTGATTCATGATTGATTATACTTGTTACTATGATGATGACCTTTATGAAATATACGTAGTGATTTCATGGATGATGCTATGATGATGTTCCTTTCCTTTATGTGTTATGATGATCTATATGCCTTGATGAAATTATGATGATCTTGATGTTGTGACGATAGAATGATGTGATGATGTTATGATTTACTTGATCTATATGATGATGAAAATGATTCTATCTGTGACTTTGTATGATCTATATGATGATGATGTTGTTTCTATGATGCAATTATTTAAATGATTAAATGCAATGATCTATATTGAAAATGCTTATAACGATGACGTATACAAATGAATGTTTATTTCTTATTCCTTGATTTATATGCATATAAAGATGAAGTGACGAAATGATACTATTGACATACATTTGATTTTGATTTTTTTGAATGCAATATGATGGTTGTGGATGTAAATTCTTATAATGATTAGATGATGAAATATGAACAATGATAATGTAATAATATGGTTAATGAATCTAAATGCACAAATGATGAATTTCACAATGATTATGATAACTTGCAAACCTAAATGATTTAAAAAGATAAAATGAACCTAAATAATTAAATGCAACCTAATGCACCTTAACATGATCAATGCAAATGTTTTTGCTTGTCCAAATATACTCAATCTTTATTTCGACCATTGATCTCGAATAAAATGGGATGAAATACTTAAAATGCAGATGATAATGAACTAATCTAAAATGATCTAACTTAAATGATACTGCCATTCCTCACATGCTTTCTTTTAACCGTGCTTGATTTCATCATTGAGCTTCTGAATGTTGTAAGAAAATACAAGAAACTTGACATAATGATTCAAGCTGACCTAAGTGCTTCTTACATGGATTTTGATATAGCAAGTTAGTACAAGCAACTTGATATGATGAATCAAATTGACCTGATTATTTCTTGTAGAACAGACAAGGATTATCCCTTTTCATGAATGACTCGAAACATCCTCCTTGATCTTTTACCAATCATATCCTTAGACGAGTACATACCTTACTAAGAGATAAACCACATACAACAAACAAAGAAAATAATCATGCCCCATCATAGCTCCTCTAGTCATGGACATCATCGAGTTGCATAGGGTACATGATCAACAAAAAATCAAGATATAAACATTGAATCATGTATGTCATACATATGTTCTCATGGTCATTAACTGATGTAATCATCTTGATGAATGATCATTGATAATCCTTCATTACTTGATGGTTGAATATTTATATTCTAAGTTTCACGATTCAATTGTTACAAATATCTTGATCTTCATTGCCTTGTTGTTTGTCGGTTGTTTCAAAACCCTAGGTATTTTTGTTTTTTTCTAAGTTTTTGAATGTTTTTGGATTTTTCAAAGCTTTTAAAAATGCCCTTAGCAAAAGGTTTTAGGATTTTTTCCCCAGTGGAAACAAACTTTATGATGGATGTACAAAGAATGATCCAAACTATGGTGGGATACAATGCAGATATAATTGATTCTGATAAAATCCAAGACAGTGACTATGATAAGTATGTCAAAGATTGATAACTATTGATAAGCTGCATATTTCCTACGAATGGTTCAAAGCAATGGATGTGAAAGATGAAATGAATATGAGAGGATAGATGGATGCAATAGAATGGATAGATGAGCTAGGATGGATAGATGGGCTAAGTGATCTCATAGATGGAGGAACCCACTTTTAGATAGCGCCTCTTTACCAGGTTTTCACCATCTAAATTTATTGCATTTTTTCCATATTGGATTTTTTTTTAACTGTTTTCGTTGTTTTACACTATTTTTTGTATTTTTCCTTTTATTATTTTTAGGGATTTTTGTTGCTTTTATGATTTTTAGGCTTTTTCTGCTTTTTCACCATTTCTTTGGTATTTTATGCTGGTACTTTTAAGCATAGAATTTCTTTAGATGCATAGTATTGATAGGATCATCAAACCAATCACCTTGTGGTGTAGATAATCTGTATGCTCCTAAACCATATTCTGCTACCACAACAAAGGGACCCAACTAGTTTGGCTCAAATTTACCTTTCTTTTCTCGATCTTGTTGATTGTGTGGATTTTCTCTTAGGAATAGATCTCCAATTTGAAAAATGCGTGGCTTAACTCTATGGTTGTAACTTCTTGCCATCCACTATTGGTATGCTTTCAAATGATCTGAAGTATTTTGGTGATGTTCTTGAATCAACTCAAAATCTTGAAGTCTAGAGACTCGTTGTTCTTCCTTTGGGATAAGATTGTTCAAGGACACTCATAGAGAAGGTATCTCTACTTCCACTGGTAATATGTCTTCTGATCCATAGACTAGACAATATGGAGTTTCCCTCATTGGTGTGCGAATATTTTTTCGGTATGCCCATAGAGAAATATTTAGCTGAATATGCCAGTCTTTACTAGCTTCATTGATTGTCTTCTTCATGATTTTTAGGATTGTTTTGTTTGATGCCTCAACTTGACCATTTTCCTATGAGTAATATGGTGTAGAAAACCTATGTTGGATATGGAATCACTCACATAGTTCCTTCACGTCTTGATTCTTAAATGCTCTCCCATTATCAGTGATGATGGTCATAGGGACTCCATAGCGACTGATTATGTAGTTCAAGATGAATGATGATATTTGCTTTATTGTCACCTTTGTCAAAGGTATTGCTTCAATCCATTTAGTGAAATACTCAGTAGCAGTCAAAATGAATTTATGTCCATTAGGAGATGAAGGATTTATCTTACCCACTAGATCAAGACCCCATATAGAAAATGGCCATGATCCTACCATAGGATGTAGTTCTTGTGCTGATGCATAGATGAGGTTCCCATGGATCCGACATTGTTTACATTTTTTGGCATATGTAAATGAATTTCTCTCCATAGTAGGCCAATAATAACCCAATCAAATAAGTTTCTTAGCACGCGTTAAACCACTTAAGTGCGTGCCACAAATCCTTGTGTGGAATTCATTAATAACTTTCTCAGATTCCTCTTGTTCGAGACATCTCAGTAGAGTGCTATCTAGACCTCGTGTATATAAGGTATCAATAATGATAGTATAGCAGGATGACTGACGAATAAAATTTATTTTCTGATTGTGGGATAGGTCAGGGGGAAGGTATTCTCTTTTAGACATCGATAAGTTTGGCTATATAAGAATTGATCAGTTCCAGATATATGTCAATTCATGTGGGTATTTTGGGATTCAACAGTAGGATGCATGATATCTTCCACCAGGAATTCATAATGTTGTTGATTCTCTTGGTTCTATAAAAGAGATGCTATTGTAGTCACTGCATCTGATTCTTTGTTCTCATTTCTTGGGATCTGAGTGAATGATATTTCTTCAAAGTGCTCTTTAAAATCTTCAACTAGCTGTTTATAGGGCATCATCTTGTCATCCTTGGTTTGATAATCATCATTTATCTAGTTAATTATGAGTTGTGAATCTCCATAAACATGTAGCTCTTTGATGTTCCATTCAATGGCCATTTTTATCTCAATAACTAATACCTCATACTCTGTAGTGTTGTTCGTGCGTGAAAATCACAATTTGTATGATTTTGGAATTGTGTGACCTTGAGGTGCGATGAACAAGATTCCAACACCTCATCCATGTTGTGTATAGGAGCCATCAAAGCATAACTCCCAAAAATTTATGCTAACTATCAAAATATTTGCATCAAGAAATTCGATGTGCAATGGTGTATCATCTTGTAGGGGTACTTCAGCCAATTGATCAACAATGACCTATCATTTGATAGCTTTCCGATCAACATATTCTATGTCAAGCTCACTTAGTATCATGACTCATTTAGCCAATCTGCCTATCAAAGTTGGCTTGCTTAGAAAATACTTTAGTGGATCTAGTTTTGCTATCAATTTCACATAATGAGTTAGCATATAATGTTGCAATTTTTGAGTTGCAAATACAACTACTAGGAATGTCTTATCAACTGATGTATATTTCAATTCATAGCCTACAAGTGTCCCGTTGATGTAATATACTGCTCTTTCTTTTCCTTCTTCATCATTCTATGCTAAGAGAGATCCTAGTGATACATTTGTTGCTGAGATGTAAAGCAACAAGGATTTCCCTTTGATCGGTGATAGCAGTATTGGAGGATTCATCAGATATTCCTTGATTTGCATAAAAGATTCCTCACATTTATGATCCCATTTAAATGGAACATTCTTGTGTAATAGGTGAGTGAAGGGATGACATCTATCTCGTAGTTGAGAAATGAATCTCCTAATTGATTGCAATCTCCCTTGTAGAGAACGCAATTGACTTATATTCTTAGGTGACTCCATCTCCATGATAGCTTTAACTTTTTCAGGTTCTACTTCAATTCCATGAGCTGATATAATGTACCCAAGAAGTTTTCTAGAGGTAACTCCAAATGCACATTTCTTTGATTTCAATCTTAATTGATATTGTTCAATTCTGTCAAAGATCTTGTCCAAGATGTTCAAATGTTCTTTCCTTGTATGAAATTTTGCAAGTATATAATCTACATAATCTTCCATAAATGTATGCATCATGTCATGGAAAATTGTTGTCATGGCCCTCTGATAAGTTGCTCCTACATTTAAAAGCCCAAATGGCATGAAATTCCAGCAGTAAGTACCCCATGCACAAGTGAATGTTGTCTTTTATTGATCTTTAGGGGTGATTCTTATTTGATTGTACCTTAAGAATCCATCCATTAAGGAAAACATCTCATGTCCTATTGGTAAGTCTACAATTATATCAATGTTGAGCAGTGGGAAATCATCTTTGGGACATTATTTGTTTAAATCTCTTAATTTGGTGCAAACTCTTATGTTTTTATCTGGATTTGACACTGACAAAAAGCTTAAGACCCACTCTAGATAAGCAATAGGTCTTTTGAAACCCACATCTAATAGTTTCTTTAGCTCTGTTTTGACAAGGAGAGCGATATGTGGATGCATCTTCCTTAGCTTTTTCCTAACTAGTTTTACTTTTGGATGTACATTTAGATGGTGCATGATAAGATCTAGATCAAGTCCTGGCATGTCTGCATAGGACAAAGCAAAATTTATCTTCCTTTGTTTGAAGAATTCTATGTAGTCTTTCCTTTCTTCATCTGATAATGATGTAGCAGGATGAATAACCTTGAGATCCTTTGGTGTGCCAATGCTTATTATTTATGTTGGCTCTATCAATATAGCAGACTTCTCCTAAAAATATGCAGGGAGGGTGTCAAACTTTCTATCTTCTGGTGCCTCAAGGAGGTTTTCATTGTCAAATACATCCTTTATTTTTCCTCTTGATTGATCTAGTGTTGCCATGAAATGGTTTTCAGCACTAGGCATTTTTCCTTGTTTTATTTCAATTTTGCGACTAGAAAGTTTGGCATTCTCCTGACTGCAAGAAGCATTACTCAATTCACTAGTGGATGATATCTTAGGTATGATTGGTTCAACAATGTTAAGATATACAACTAAGTCATGATCATTGGAAAAGACATCCAATTCAGGTTTTTGTAGGTTATCTCAATCAATCAGTTCTAGATGAAGCAGGGGTAGGTCATAGTCATCGTCATCATTGGGTATTTCAAGGTTCATAGCATAATAGTCATAGTTTGGTGTAGAGTAGGTAATGTAATAGATAGAACTCTCTTGAGGTTAATCTCTCCCAAGAGTTCTCCAATTAGTTCTAATGAAATTAGGATGGTTATTTTGTGATTCACTCTCAAGTGACTCATCATCTTGATGTTTGTCCCTGAAATGAATGGATTATATCAACACATACATCTTTGATACTACAAGTTCCCTCTGGGTCAATTTCATCAAATTCATTTGTGGCTTGAAGTTGACATACTTGTGCACATGGCATCGATGATTTTGTCACTGTTTTCTTTGCTAGCTTTTGCCTTCTCTCGAACTTGGCTTCTTTTGGACTAATAGTCATTCCTTCTTACTTTCTATTAGTTCTTCTATATTTTTTCCATACCTTGGTATCTCTTGCTCAATGTTTGATATAGATCTGATATTCTATTGATCTTCTGATGATTGATTAGTGATTGTTTGTGTTTCCTATGGTGTCACTTCTTGATCTTTCTCATTTTCTTTTCTTTGTTGTCTTTCATATGCCTCTTTTCTTTGAATCTTGATTTCTTATTGCCTTCTTTCCAGCTCTATTCTTTGTTTTGTGAAAACTGTGTCTTCACTTGTACTAGCAGTTTGTTCCTCATCATTTTATTCACTTGATACATTGGATAATGGATCTGGACCCCATTCATATTCATTTGAATCTATTTCTAAATAATTGTCTAGAATCACACCACTGTATTTGACATGGATTCTATATGGTGAAGATAGTACTTTGATTTTTGCCATTTGTTCTTTCATTGTTATGTAAAGCCCTGGTATAGGTATAGGATAGGTTCCCCTAGTCCAAGAGAACACCAAGGACCCTATAAATCACACAACACTACAAGGGGTTAAGGAATACCAGTTTGACAAGTCCCACATCCCTTTCTTCCAAAAAAGACTTCCTCACAAGGTTTCTTTCATTAAGCATCTCATGAGGTCTTTTAGAGTCTCCTAAGGACCCTATGGCCAATAATGGTTTGGTCCCTTATCCAATGCAATAATGTATATTCAAGGTTTGATTTGAATTCCCTTAGGCCAGGGGGACCTCTTTCAATCAATACATTTAGGTTCCCTCTGCCGGTTTGGGGTAACTGCTGCAATAAGGCCTACTAATCCTAGTAGCCCTGCTAGACCGGTTTTCCACACTTATCTCCTTATTTCTCTAGAAGACCCAGGAAAAAAAATTCATATTTGGATACCCTTTTAAGATTTACAAAAGATATCCCAAGGGTTCTAACTAGTTGGGAACACAAGAACCCAAACCCTATCTTCTTTAGGAGACCTAATAGCCCCAATTAGGCCTATTTTACAAAGGAGTGTGTAGAAATAGACCTTAACTCACCAAACCAACTCAAGGGAGACTCTTATGATGTGGAAAATGTACTAATTCATAAGTCTTAGACCATGATCAGACCTCTAACCTCTGATGTGAGACCTGCTTGCTTACTCTTACACGGTGGCCACATAGAGTTGCCCACCTTAATGCATCAAACCCTCACCTCTAATTGGTCCAAACCTGAAAAATACCTTAAAAATCCTAAAATAAATTGGCCATACTTGCATCCCCTCCAAAGCCGTGAACCACCAATGAAGGATCATCAAGGTAAGGCCATTTCTTTGCAAAACCCTAGGCAAAACTGTCAAATCTAGACCACTTCCAAAAAATTATAGGTTTCTTTCTTGTCTTGGTGAATTAAGACCTTAGACTTGATGAATATAAAAGGTTATTGGCCATTCTAACACATCCTAGTGGGTTCCTAATTCCAAAATGTTTGTACAGTACCGTACACCGTGTAGAATAACAAAATTGTAGGAAATTCTCAAAATTGTATTACTTCAATGATGCCAAATGTTTACAAAGTCATCCTCTCCCCTCAATGATTATTGGGAATAAAATTTTATACCTTCCTCAATGGTTATCAACCACATTTTTAACCGAGGTGGCCTTTGGAAAGAAGTTGCTATTTGCAACCAAAAGTTGTCATTAAAAGTTGTCAAGTTTGAGCAACTTTTGACATATGTTAAATCCGCCTACCTAGAGATGTTTCAACATGTCCTAAACCTTCCTAAGACATATCCAACACATAAACACCTAGAAAATACTCAACCAAATACCCCTAGGCCCATATGCCCCATGGTGGCTTATCAATTTTCCAAATCCATGTCATTGGGTGACAAGGTGGGGTTTATTACAAAAATCAAACAAACAAGACTATCCTATTACATTGATTGGAAGGTCACATTCCCATGTGTGACCTTTATCCTTTATCACTCTTTTCATCTGAGTTAGGAGGTGCTCCTACACCACACCGTTTCTAGAATATCTTGATCAGGTTTCGTGCTTGCTTATACTCTTTGGACTTATTTGTAAGATTCTTCTTCTCTTTTGATAAAAAGCTCTTCTTGTTGTCTCTCATATTCTTCGTATTTTTGTTTGTTGTCTACTATTTCTGCTGCTTGATGTAGCCTTTCTTGCCATGGTCCTTCTTTAGGGATTGATTTCTTTCTCCACTTTGGATGTACTTTTGTTTTGATTTAGAATACCCAAGTCCTGATTTGTCTTTCTTAGATTGTGTGTGAGGACAAATGGGTTTTGAAATACCTTTTTGTCACTTGCCAATTAGTCCTTTTCCTTCATATCCCATCTTTTGCATGATTTTGTAACCATTGTCGTATTTCTCTATGAGAATATTGACTTCTGCAGGTGTTACTATAGTTTCATTTTCATCTTTGTACAACGAGCTAAGAATGTCCCTGTCTTCAGTTTCCTTTGAATGTGTTCCAGCTCTAACAAATGCTCCATCAAACATTTTAACAAATTTCTATGAGATCTATGGTTGAGTATTTGTAGGTTTTCCATATGACTTAGGTGAAAGTGCTAAAGAGTACTTCCCCATTCCTTCATCATTTAATTTGAGTTTTTTCTCAAAGTTTTCCCATAATTTTTCTTGAGTTTCCTTGGTGGGATAGGCTGCTTCTCTATTATGTGGAACTCTTGCATCTTGTGTTGGTTTTAGATTATTGCAATATTAGCTGGAGTCTAGTGATATGGTGATTTCTTGTCCATTATGAGAAAACTTAACATACTAATGGTATGTAGAAGGAACTGCTTAAATGTCATGAATCCGTGGTCTTCCCAAAAGAATGTTATAAGATAGATTCAAATCTAGAACCTGGCACAATGTCTCTTTTTCTACTAGCCCTATTTTAATTGACAACAACACAGTCCCTTTAGAAGAACACTCTTCCTCATCATAGGCCTTGATAGTTATTTTTTTCTTTGGATCTACTGCATTCTCAGAATATCCCAAAGCCTTTATTAAACTTGATGCACAAATGTTCAAGCCAACTCCATCATCTATGAGTACGCATTTGACATGGGTTGTATGAATGGTGACTTCAATATGTAGGGGAGCATTATGAGGGTTATTTTAGGATGCATCATCATTTTCAGAAAAAGAATAAGCAATGAGGGGCTATGAGGTTTCTCACTATGTTTTGGAATTGATCCACATCTAGGTCTTTTGAGACCATTGTTTCTACTAGAGCTTTCTCCAATATTTCCTTATGCATAGGTGAAACTTATAGGAGCTCCAAAATTGATATTTCAGCGGGTATATTTTGTAATTGTTCCACTTAATTGTATTGTCATGAAGTGGATGTTGATTCATTTGTTATACCCAAAAATGTAACCTTCGCTTTTCTTCTTGTAATGATGTTGATTGGTTCTGAAGGTGTTTTGTCTTTGACAATGATGACATTGACCACATCATCATAGGCGTAAGTATAGTTTACCTTGGCTTTGGCCTTGTCATCCTTTGAGTTGGATTGTTCACCTTTTTCATAATTTGGGAGTGGAGTTTTGAATGCTAGATGCAATTCATTCATTTTATGACCATCCATTGTGATAGTTCCATTATCAATTAATTCTTGAAAGAGGTGGTGTCCTTTGTTTTGATGATAGTTGCAAAAATGATTGTCATTCCACCAACTCGGTTTGACTTGAGGCTCATAATTTCTTGCTTTTGGTAAAGTAATCAATTTATTTGCAAGAAGAGTCTTCAAAACTGATTCCAATGGTTCCCCAATGTTTGTGAATTTCCTGTAGGGATTGGAGAAGAAAGATTTAGGTTTACTATTCTCTTGATTATTTTTGTTTGGCACTTGACTTGATAAGTTGAAGATTGGTTGTTGTTTGGTAGCATTATTATCATCATTTCCTCCATTCGTAATGTTCCTATTCTTTGACCAGAATTTAGGTTTGTCATTGTTGTTGTTACCAATGTTGTTGTTGTGGTTGTTGTTATTATTGTTGTACGAGATGTTGTAGAGTTTTAACTCTCCTTTCTTTACCATTGCATCCTCTATCTTTAGACCATTTTCAATTATTTTAGCAAAAGGAGGACATTGCAATTTGAGATGATAACTCATTTCACTAGTAAGGTTGTCAATGAATATGTTCATTTTCTCTTGATCTGGTACATCTCTTGGATATCTATTGAACAATCATCTCCATCATTGTAAAAAGAACATGAAAGGTTCACCATTCTCTTTCTTGATATTGCATAGATCTAGCATTGTTATCTCATTCCTTATGTTGTAGGAGTATTGTGAGAAAAATTTCACAAGTTCTTCAAAAGATTTAATTCTAGACAATAATCTTGAGAACCATTCCATTGGTTGTCCGCTTAAGCTTCTAGGAAATAGATGCATTATGTAAGTTTCATTGTGTGCAAATTCCATACTCATAGTGAAAAATTCCTAATGTGATCTTGAGGATCAGATTTCCCATCATATTTATCGTATTTAGGGATTCCACAATGTTGTGGGAATGCTATCATGTTTAAATTTTTATCAAAAGGATATGGACATATATCCTCCAATGAATATTTCTTGGAACTTGTTCCATTATGCATATCCTATATTTGTTGTTGCAAGGTTTGCATTTGTTGAGTAAGAGTTAACAAAGGATTATCAACATAGGTTCTCCTTGTATCTTCATAAGTTCTTCTATCACTATGCTCTCTTCTTGTTTCATCTTGGTTCCTTGCATCATCATGGCATCTTCTTGTTATATCTCCTCTTGTTTCCTCATGATTTACTCAATTTACATCATCGTAATTGGAATCATCAGTGTTTTGATTATTACCTGTTCACTCATCTTGTTTCAAACTTTCCACGTTAAAATCTTGTGGCAATTTAGCTCCTGAATTTGCCAACATTAGAATGTACTTTTTCTTTTATTTTTTCAAAATTTTGTCAAATCTAGAATCTTGTTCAAGGCCTCTAATGGTGTTATTGACTGCTTCTTCATCAACATCTATGTACCCAAATGCATGAAATATTAAATCATCATCTTCCATTTGTTTTTGTCTTCTCAACTGCTCGTGTTGAGCTCTAGTCCAAACTAGCATGTGACTGATTTGAAAACTTCCAAAGTTTTGATTTTCTAAATGCAATTCAATAGGTAATCATTGGTTTAGGAAGATAAGCTAAGTTTATTTTACCACCCCTGTTAGTGTGTTGTGATAAGGCATCTTGTTGTTGAAAAGCACATCCTTGTAAAGTTTCTCCATCAAACTCTATTTTGTAACCACGTAAATAGTGATGAAACGGTGTAGGAATGTTCTACATTTCAACAAAATTTTACGATTGATGTCTAAGAACCTCCTCTTATTCAAGATATCTTTCCAACTTGGTTTTATTTTCTTTAGGCAATATCTAAAAGTCATATAAGAATCTAATGATTTACAAGTTGTTTGATTCCAAAGTGAGTCCAATCTTGGTTTTGATATAACCTAGGTCCAAGTAGAAATGATATATCCAAGATAATGAACAAAGGTTGATATGATCAAGTTTTGTGATAAAGGATTTGATGTATCCTGATAAGAAACTAATAGTGATGATGATTTTCACTCGAGATGGTTGAATCAATAACTTGTTGGATGTTTATGCTTATGAAAACATTTGGGAAATAGCCTATTTGATTGATAACCTAATTGTTTGACTAGTTTGAAGACCTATGACAATTGAAGACGAACCTCCTCGAAAAAGGGTATCTGAAAGTGATGTTGAAATTTTGGTCTGATATGTGGAAATGCTCACTGTTGTAGATATGAGAAAACAAATGCGCTAACCTATTAATCAAAGTGCTAACTTGCACAACAAATGCGTTGCTTTGTTGAATGAAAATATTGTTATGCATCGTAAAAGCATGAACCTAATGTACAAAAGCGTTGTTTCAGTTGTAAAAGCATTGTCTTGTTGAGAAAATGTGTGATCCTAAAGGTCAAAAGCATTGTACTGTGCTACAAAAGCATGATTTACACCGAATTTCTCAGTTTTCCAGCAAGTTGTCAGATTTTTTACTTATTTCAAGATGATGATTTTTTTAAATTTTTGACCATTTTGAGAACATTTTGTAGACATAAAAGACACAATGTTTGGAAAATCAAAGTGCACAAGCAAGCACAAGTCCTACGGTAGGCCAAGACAATAATTGTTGAATCTCACGTGGGGTTTCTCCCGAGGCTATGCTATTCAAAGCGGGTATTTAAGTGCTTGACCCCACTAGCTCCAACCTCGGCACTCGCTTCTCTGGGGCAGCTAAGTACCAGTTTCCATGAAAAATCCCAATGGAAAACTGCATATCTCTACTAAGAACCGTATATGTGCGAGCCTCTTCAGAGGTTCGACCTCCTGTGCCAACAATTAGAAGGATTTTTGGCAACTATGTTGTTGAATAAATGATGAACAGTTAGTACCAAACTGGTACTGAGAGGGGGGGGGTTGAATCAGTACAGGCAAAAACACTTTTCCTGAACCGGTTTGACTGCAAACACTGCACTTTGACTGGCAAGCACTAACACTGGTCTAAACTAGATTACTACCAGTAAAACACAGTGAGAATTTGAAAGACATAAACTGGTAACCCTTAGCTTTCCATACAATCTAATACCTCATTTCCACTTCACCCTTATGCATAAACAGATAATTTATCATCAAAAATATAATGACTGCTTAGTTCAACATATTTTACCAGTTTGACATAAAACACTAAACCATCACATGAAAGGAATCACACATGACACACTGATTTTTCAGGTGGAAACCCAACTGGGAAAAACCACAGTGGGGATGAATACCCACAAGCTATTCTTGATCTCTTTTGAAGTCCGCTCTATTAGGAGCCTAGTCTGGTTAGAGACTTTTACAATAGGTTCTGCTAGGAACCGATCCTACTAGGGATCACCCAGTTAAGGGATGGCTAAATACTCAGTTAAAAGTTAGAACCCTGTTAAAGGTTACCTCACAAGAGGATTTGAAGAACTCATTGAATTGAGTCACCCTATTAAAGGATTTACACAAAATCCTATTAAAGCTACCTAGTTAAGGGATTTTCCAATTGTTGAAATGGTTAGAAGTCAACAGGTAATACACTGATCTGATAACAACACTCAATGCCAAGGAAGATCCACTTTAGCTCCTTTTCTTCTGCAATCACACTCTGCAGGTATCAACACACTTGTCCGGTCCAGGAAGAATCAAGTATCACTCATTGGGATACACACATAACATTTGCCAACAACTTCAAAATAAAAAACATCATCGAACTTATAGGAAATAGATAGGTCAGTAGCATAAACCCTAAACCCTAAACATTTAGGTTTTATAATCCAGTCAGTTCAATCCCGACCATTAATCACACTGTATCAAATACAATAGTCTTGAACAGATCTCAAGACATTCTCCAACGTTCATTCTTTGCCACTTCAGGAAGCTGATAACTCATCACATGCTCTCCACCGTTTACAGAGACTTCGCACATTCCCGAGGTAGATAGGATCACTCTCCATGCAAGATCCTCAAGGAAATCCTTCATGCACACAAGACTGACATGGCAACACTTATCTAGTCTTCATACAATGCTAACTCATCACAAGATGTCATCGGTTGAATTGCACAAGCTTGGAATGCATTAACCAAAAACCCTAAAGCTGAGACTACCAACCGGTAGTCATGCCAAGTGAAACCCCAATACAAAACTTCCATTTACCGGTTCTCATACCAACATGCTGGTTCACCTTGAACAAACATATTGCTTCAATTTTTCACAAATACCGGTTTACATCATCATACCAGTTCTCTTGCCAGTTTGCTTAGTACAAAATACCGGTTCATACTTTAGCATATTGACATAAATGACAACATACAATCTCATCATGTCATCATGCTCTGCACATATGCCAACATGTGGCACTTTATACTCTGTAAATACAGAAGGTTCCCAGCCTATAGAGGTTGCACTCTATAGGGTTAATGGGGAAACATAGTGTCGGTATGAACTAATCAGTACATGTTGTCCATGACTTTTGTCATAGATACGATTTATTTAGAGTGGATTGAAAGGACTCAGTATTAGCCCATTTCCACTTGGGTTATTCCCCTCTCACTGGCCCCCTCAAGGCAGCTCGGGAAGGTTGACACTCTAAAGGTAAAACATAAAATAAAAGTACATCTAGCTTTTTGATCACTGTATTAGGGGTGAGAGCATACTCACCTACTAATTTTAAAGAAGCACGACAGACAATAGTTCTTTTACCCTCTAGATTACCTATGTACAACTACCTTACTGAAAACACATGATGTGAGTTGCATGTTGTTCATTAACTCCTTAGTTAAGCTAGGTGAAAGATACATGATATTTTACTAACCAAAAGACTCCTAGTTAAACTAAGTGAGAAAATGCATTAAAGTTGCTCAAAATAAAACCTGCATGCACACAAGTCAGTAGTTTGCAAAAATCAATCTTGGACGGTTGAACCTACAAAGATTGGTTAGCAGACAGATTATAAAATTTGAAATTTTTGCAGACATAAGGTATGAAAATGCTAAAACAGAAAAAGCTCTATCTTGTGAATCAAAAATGCTAACCTACAGGACAAAAGCGTTAACATGTGTAATGAAAGTGCTAAACTGCGTAATAGAAGCGCCATTTCTTAGACTAAAGCTCTAACCTAGGAAACAAAAGTGCTAACCTGTAAGAAAAAAGTGCTAACCTGAATGATGAAAATGCTAACCTATAAAGGAAAAGCACTAAACTGAGAGTCAAAAGTGCTGACCTAGGTTGTAAAAGCGCTACCTTATTTCACACAGGCGTGAAACTAGTTTTCAAAAGCGTTAATTCATTCTGTTCTAGCAAGAATTAGACAGGATATTAGAAAATATGATGTGCGAGGCTCTAGCCCCACAGTGGGTGCAAAAAATGTATCGACTTAAGTTTCACCTCAGAGAAATTACCTACAAACTCATTAGTCCATCATGCAAATATAACTCAAGCTTCAACCAATGAAACAACATGAAGATAAAAACAAAATAAAAGATTATACCTTCACGATTTATGTCTCATTATGTCCTAACCCCATTGTTCTTGGTTGCAGATGATTTTTCTCTTAGACAAGCACTGGTAACTTCCAAGATGGCAAGTATGGAATGGATTGGTAGATAATATAATATGCAAAAACTAATGATATGATAATGATTTATGCTAAATTGATCAAAAACTATAAAAATGCTAAACAAATGAACTCACGGATGCAAAGATAAAGACTCCTGATTGACTATGAGATTAGCTATTAGTTTCAAAAATGGCTTAGGAGACCTCTATTTATAGATTTTTGAGTGCATAATCTTAGGTGGGAGAGATCAACGGTCATGATTAAATCTTGCAATTTGGATGGCTATGAGCAAGAAGTTGAGATGTGAGAGATACAGGTGGAAGATGTTCCTCCTACACCTACAGGATGGAGGAAAAGGTGGAAGGAGAAGCCAAGTGTCAAAAGGCTCAACTTGACTGAGAAGAAGACTTGAGTGAATATAGGATAGCTGGAGAAGTTTTAGGGATAAGAGGACAAGTGGACTCAACTCCCTCCAAAGATGTAGGAAGGTTGGAGAGAATATAGGGAGGTTGAGAAATGTGTGTACGTACACATTATTTGAAGAATAACTTGAAAGTTTTGATTCTAATGTAGCCCATACTAGCATCATAGAAGGACAAGTGATGGCTCAAAATGATCAAATATTGAGCCTCAATGCATAAAAAGAGAATTTTGGGGAGAGTTGGTGAGCTCCAGAACCTTAGTGCTCCTCGGACGGATACCATGTTGATTAATAAAGTTGATTGCTTGAAGACAATGGCTCAACCTGTTCCATCTGAATTGAAGGAAGGATAGATTTATGCCTATGTTTTCAATGCATTCATCATAGTTTTGGATAACTTGAAGACTAGGTAGGATACCCACTTGGGATTTATGAAGACTCTTTTTGTTGATATCTTCAAGTATGTATAGTTTATTCGATAGATATCCCTGTATATAAGTCTTTGAGTAACACCTCAACTTTGGAATTGTTGTCAAAGGGGGAGAGTAGAGTGAAAAATGTAATAAATGATACACATTTTTGAGATTTTGATCTAAGGGGGAGCCTTAAATTTTTTGATCCAGTATCCAGGTTGTTTCAACACTTAGTCATTTTTCATGAGTGTTGCCATCAATGCCAAAGGGAGAGATTGTTGGTAATTGACACTCATCTAGTGGATACTGATGCATGAATAATGGTCTAGGGCTGTCATTGATGGAAAGTCTTCATGGAAATCCTATGAGGTACTCATAAATTTTGGTAACCGGAAGTGAATGTGATCTGGTGACAAATAACCGGTATTTCAAGATAAGCAGAGCAGTTTTATTCTGAAAGATTTTTGGTGATTGTGGTGGTCAAATTCGTGCATGGGATGATAAGGATGACATATAGAAATAATTTTAATATCATTTGGATAATCTACATATGTTTTTGGTGATCCAGTTCAAGCCAGCTCATGATTACATGTTACATTACATGTCGACTTGACAATTTTTTATTTTGTGATTGTGGATATATAAGGCCATTGTAGAAGATCTTTTTGGTGTGTGGTACGGTGTGATATGAGTGAGTAGTGATTGAGAAACCTTTTTGGCATAGTTTCACATGTGCTTTCTTGATCTGGTAGCTGACTAAACAGAAAATAGAGCAGAGTTGCAGAGCAGATACAATAAGAGTTTTGTACTTAAGAGGAACTCATCTGAGCATTATTTGATGCTATTTTGGAGTTCAATCATTGTAATTATTCATTGTAAATGATTTGTAAGGTAGTGAGCCTTCTGGGGTTGTAGCCCTTATTGTAATTGAGCTGTGAGCTCTAGGCAGTATGCCTGAATGCTAGTGCATTCCCCTTTTGTAATATTGTTTTGCTACTGGCCATAGTAGAATAATATTGTGGGTTCGAATCCCACCATGTTTTGCCCCATTTGGGTTTCCACGTAAAAATCTTGGTGTTATGATTTTGTGGTTGATTATATTGTGGTTTTACATTTTACTTTCTTGCATATGCTTCTAGGGGTTTGAGATTAAGTCAGAAAATACCTTTATTGGTAGATCACTGATTCACCCCCCTTAGTGATCCTTGATTCCAACATAACCTCATATATGATCAGCTTGTTGATGGTATGATGAATCAATAAGGATCCAGACAACTACTAAGAGGGGGGGGGGGGTGAATCAGTAGATAGAAAACTGACTAAACTTTCACCAAACTCAAAAATAACCTCCCAAGACCATCCCAAAACTAACTAGTTCAAACACTGAACTACAAACTTCAATAGCATTGACAGTTTACCAGTTTGATTGACATATCAAAATAACAGTATAACAACTCTAAAACTCTCAAACCATTTAACCAAAACATGCAAATACTTTACTGACAATAGTAAAAGCATATTTTAGATTACTGTCAGTCATCTTATCATATCTAAGTGGATTTAATAGTTAAGAAAATTATCTATATCAAACATAACCATAAAAACCATTCACCACTTAACATAATGATTTTAGACATGGAAACCCAAATGGGAAAAACCATGGTGGCGATGAATACCCACAAGTATTCTGAACTCTTCTGAAGTTTTCCCTGTTAGGAGCCAAGCCTGTTAAAGCTTACAAAAAGTCCCATTAGAAATAGATCCTGTTAGGGACCACTCGGTTAAGGGATTGACTATAATGCCCTATTAGAAGAAATACCCTGTTAGGAGTAACCTCGGTACAGGATTTGAAATCCAAGCTAATGGATCACCTAGTTAGAGGATTTAGATAGCACTAAGCCTATTAAAGCTTACCTGGTTAAGGGATTCGACTGTTGTAATTGTTAGAGAACAACATGGGTTTGTTGATCTAGTAAATAGAACTACTGTACCTGATCATATCCTTTTCATGCTTATATCTTCCTTCACACATACTGTAGATACACCTTCTAGTTTGGCAATCAATCACACTAACACTTAACCAAGATTACCAACACTACAACTAAACAACTCATCGACCTTATAAGAAAAACAATAGGTTGATAACACATCACAAACCTAAGATCTCATAGAGATTACAAACAAATCGATTCAAGTATGACTGTTACATTATATAGAAATCATTGCACATAGTTGAAGACAATCTCGACCACTCCTTGATCACCGCTTCATCAGTTCTAGTAACTCATCACGTAGTTTCCTCTCCATGCAATGTACTCGCTCATTCCCAAGATAAAACCGTTATCTCTAAGCGCCAAAAACCATTTGAAACTCTTCACATACAATATGCATACATGGAATAATCATTACCATTCAATGTTTGATCATAAACCAATACAACCGATTCACCAAGCTCCATCGGTTAGGGTTTGGCACATCAACAGGTAGGCTTACTGGTTAATCTTACTGCTTCTTAAGTAATACCGGTTTCCTTCACTAGCTCACCTACCAGTTGCAAAACAACATCATTACCAGTTATAATTGACATGGCAATACAAATATAAATACCCTTGATTGTGAAGATTGAGAGTAATGCACATACACAGGTATAGGAATCTCGGTTTACATTTTACCATGTACTCTCCTTCAACCGAGTCTCCTTGTCTTCAGCTAGTAACTGGATATAGATCTTGTCTCTATCAATCATACAGTTCTTCTCCCCCATAATCATATAGTTCTTATCCCCCTTTGACAACAATGCCAAAGTGAAAGTAAAACATGTAGTGTCATACTTCATTGTTTTGCATCAACAATCTGCAACTTGATGTTCCCCCTATGGAATAACTCCACTCTACACCAATCCTGCTTCAAGATTATTTGATTAGCTCTGGGACTGATGTAATCCACATCTTTCTCAATTGACCTCATGTAGGGGCACAATCCCTAGCTGACCTCTAAGATACTCAAAAGTAGTCTTAGGCAGATGTTTAGTAAAGATATCTACTAGCTGCTCCTTGTTAGATACATGCTCCAATAACACATCTTTACTCTACACTTTCTCCCTCAATAAATGATATTTCAGCTCAATATGCTTGGCTCTAGCATGTAACACTGGGTTCTTTGAGATATTTATTGCACTGGTTTTGTCACATAAAATCTTAACTAGTTCTGTAATCTTCAGCTTGAATCCTTCAAGAATGTGTTTCATCCAGATTGCCTAGGTACAATTCATATACACTGCAACATATTCAGCTTCAGCAGTGGACTATGATATACATCTCTTCTTGTTGCTCCAAGATAGAAGTCTCCCACCAAGAAAGAATGCACCACCGGCTGTGCTCTTCCTATCATCAACATTTCCTGCCTAGTCTGCATCTGTATAAACCTTCAAATCAAATTTATTTGCATATGGCTACCATAATCCATAATAAATAGTACCTTTCAAATATCTGCATATCCTTTTAGTTGCAATCATGTGTGTCTCCTTTGGGTTCTTTTTAAATCTGGAAACTAAACCAACTGCATGAGAAATATTCGCTCTGCTGTGAACAACAAAATGTAGTTTCCCTATCATTGATATGTACTCATTTTCATCAATAGATGGGGAATCCTCCTCCTTAGATAGTTTACAACCTATAACCATTGGTGTCCCAACTATTTTACAGTCACTCATTCCAAATGTCTTCAATACCTCTTTCACATATTTAGATTGTGTGATAAAAATACCACTCTTCATCTGCTGAATTTGCAAACCTATGAAGAATTTTATCTCTCCTATTCGAGACATTTCAAATTCATCACTCATGTCATCATTGCCTACAAATATGATATCATCCACAAACACTTCACTAACCAGTATCTTATCTCCTTCAGTCTTTAGATATATATTGTTGTCTTCACTGGTTCTCTGAAAAACCTATCTTCATTAGGTGTGAATATACTCTTTCATACCATGCTCTCGGTGCTTGCTTCAAACCATATAGTGCCTTGTGTAGTTTACACACCACATCCTTTGCATCAGTCGAAGCATAAACATCTGGATGTTCAATGTATACTTCCTCTTCTAGTATTCCATTTAGAAATGTTGAATTCACATCCATCTAATATACTTTGAATCCCCTATATGTTGCAAATGCAAGTAGAGTCCTAACACCTTCCAATCTAGTAACTAGTGCAAATGTCTCACCATAGTCTTCTCCTTCTTCCTGTGCATAACCTTTTCATACCAATCTAGCTTTGTTTCTGATTACTACTCCATCTTCATTCAGTTTATTCCTGAATACCCATTTAGTGCCTATCACATTTTTATTCACCGGTCTAGGTACTAGGGTCCATTTATTGTTCTTCTCAATCTGGTCAAGCTCCTCTTCCATAGCTTTGATCCAATGATCATCTCCAAATGCTTCCTTAGTAGTTCTAAGATCCATAGTGAAGATGATGCAAGAATTCTCTCTAATTCTTCTTTTGGTTAAAACTCCAACATCTCTATCTCCAATAATCTAGTCAGGATTATGATTGAGTCTCACATACCTTGGAATAACATGATCATTATCTTCGGGTTCTTCTTCCTCACTATCATCATCTTCAGAATCTACCTATTCTGGTTGAACTAGTACTACAACATTCACTTCACCAGCTTCTGGCTTCACCAGTTCTGGTTCCAAAATTAGAATGTAAGGTTCATCTTCCTTTTTCTCCTCACCGATTTCTCCTGAAACTTTAGGACACTCATTTACTCGGACATCAGCACTTTCAATGATTCTTTGTGTCCAGTTGTTGTAACATTTGTAGGCCTTACTCTTGGTGGAGTAACCAATTTATATGCCTTCGTCACTCTTAGCTAACATAGTCACCTCTCTTGATAAAACATTTACTACCAAAAATGTTAAAATAATTGACATTAGGTGTGTTGATATGTGGCGATTGATTAGCAAAGTATTGTACACTCAACACGTATCCTCGACGGGGTCCGGGGCCGGGCCTCGGGAACGCGTGCGGTAGCCTGCGGTGGGGGTAGCAGCTCCCGAGGAAATTTTTTTTGGATGTTTTTTGTTGATGAAAACTAACATTGTAATAAAACCCTAACAAGGCCGACTTTGTTTGGTGCCCAAAAAACACATGTTGTAAGCAACTGGGATGCTTAAGGCATTGTGATGTTGATGTACTGTTTTTGCTGGATAATAAGAAAGATTGGACGACTGTGTATGGTGGATGTAACCCATTCTGGGTGAACCACGCTAAATCTCTGTGTTATCTGTGTCCTATTTTATTCCTTTATCTTTTGTATTTAAATTTGCATATAATTGTTAGTTCATATTTGCTTCGGATCTTCTTGAAACCCTAACAATTGGTATCAGAGCAAGGTTTTCTGTAAATTGGCAGGACTTTTAGTTTTGAGTGGGAGCAATGGAGGATTCCAAATTCAAGGTAAAAAATTTTAACGGCCAGAATTATCAGTTATGGAAAATGTGGATGGAGGATTACCTGTATCAAAAGGATTTGTGGCGGCCATTGGAAGGAAAGGCAAAGAAAGTGACCACAATGTCAGATGAAGAGTGGGACATTTTAGATAGAATGACACTGGGATCAATTCAATTGTGCCTTGCACTGTCTGTAGCATTCAATATAAAAAAAGCAAAAATGACTGTAGATTTGATGGCAACATTGGCTAAGTTGTCTAAGAAACCCTCAGCTTTGAATAAGGTATTTCTTATGAAGCGTTTGTTTAATTTGAAAATGAGTGAGGGAGGATCTTTAGTGGAGCACTTAAATGAATTTAATACAATTACCAGTCAATTGTCTTTGGTAAAAATTACCTTTGCAGAAGAGGTTAGGGCTCTCTTGATTTTATGTTCTTTGCCAGAAAGCTGGAATAGTTTGGTTATGGCTGTAAGTAACTCTATCTCTGGTAAAAATACTTTGATATTTGATGATATTGTTGGTGTTATCCTAAGCGAGGAAATGCGAAGGAAAAGCACAGGTGAGACTTCAACATCATCAAGTAGTGTTTTGAATGTGGAGAATAGAGGAAGATCAAAGGAAAGAGGAAAAGGCCATGGGAATGAGAAGTCACAAGGGAAGTCAAAGAAAGGACGCTCTCAATCTAGAGGAAAGAAAGATTGTTGGTACTGCGGAAAGCCTAGTCATGTAAAGAAAGACTGTTGGTATCAGAAAAACAAAGAAGGAGACAAAAATGAAAATGACAGTATGGAAGCTAATATTGCAAGTAATACTTTACAAGATGCTTTAATCTTATGTTTGGATAATGTTAATGATTCCTAGGTAATAGATTCTGGGGCTTCATTTCATGCTACACCCCATAGAAAATATTTTCTAGATTATGTTCAAGGTGATTTTGGACAGGTATATTTGGGTGATGATGAGCCATGTCAAATTGTTGGAAAAGGAAAGATGAAGATCAAGTTTCAGAATGGAAATGACTGGTTTGTGCAGGAGGTAAGACATGTTCCTAATTTAAGAAGAAATTTAATTTCTACAAGGCAACTAGGTAGTGAAGGTTGCATAGTTACCTTCTTAGACAGTATCTGAAAGGTCACTAAAGGATAATTAGTAGTAGCTAAAGGTGCAAAGGTAGGCACATTATATCTATGTACTAGTAACACTTACTCTACCTTAGCTGCTATAGATAAAGTTACTGTAGGGACAACAACAATAGATGTTGCAAGAACAGATTCGATAATGTGGCACCATAGGCTTGGGCACATGAGTGAGAAAGGGATGAAAATCCTTCACTCCAAAAATCTATTGCCAAGACTAAAGAAGATTGATTTAGAGTTCTGTGAAATTGTTTTTATGATAAACAGAAAAGAGTCAAATTTCTCAAGGTTGGGAAAGAGAAGAAGAGTGAGAAGTTAGAGCTTGTGCATTCAGATGTATGGGGACCGGCTCAGGTATCATCTCTTGGTGGCTCTTTTTATTATGTTATTTTTATTAATGACTCAACCAAAAAAACATGGGTATATTTCCTAAACAAAAGTCAGATGTTTTTAAAACTTGTAAGAAATGGAAAGCTTTGGTTGAGAATGAGACAAGAAAAAAGTTGAAGTGTCTCAGATTGGATAATGGAGGTGAGTATTGTAGCAAAGCATTTGAAGATTACTGCTCCTTAAATGGGATTTGAAAGTAGAAGACAGTTCTAGGAACTCCACAGGAAAATGGTGTGTCAGAGAGAATGAATAGGACTACCATGGAACGCGTAAGGAGCATGAGATTGCATGTTGGATTGCCCTTACATTTTTGGGCAGATGTTGTACATACTACTGTCTATTTGATAAATAGAGGACCTTCAACCCCTTTGGATGGTGGTATTCTAGAGGAGGCATAGACTGGAAAAAAGGTGAATTTATTCCTTTCTGAAAACCTTTGGTTGTGAAGCTTTTGTCCATGTTGATAAAGAAAACAGAACCAAGCTTGATGCTAAATCTAAAAAATGTACCCTCATTGGATATGGGATAGATGAATATGGCTATCGGTTATGGGATTTTGAAAATAAGAAAATAATTAGAAGTAGAGGTATTATATTCAATGAGAAGGTCATGTATAAAGAACATATGCAGGAAAAGAAGCATGAACAGGACAAACAAGAATATGTGGTGCTGGATGATATTCCTAAAAATGAAATGCCACAGGTACTTGATGCTCAGCAACTACAGATTGTTCTACAAACTCTTGCAAGTGTTAGACGTTCTACAAGGTTAAGTAGACCCCTTGAAAGATTTTCTCCTTCTTTGTATTTTATTTTATTAACTGATTCTGGTGAACCAGAAGAATATGAAGAAGCAATGCAGGTGGATGCCAAACAACAGTGGGAGCTAGGCATGAAAGAGGAGATGGACTCCTTGATGAAAAATAAGACTTGGGACTTAGTCCCTTTACCTACAGAAAAAATAGCTTTGCCTAACAAATGGGTTTATAGGATGAAGGAGGAGGAAGGAGGTTAGAAAATATATAAGGCCAGACTCGTGGTAAAAGGTTTTGCACAGAAAAAGGGTATATATTATGATGAAATATTTTCTCCAGTTGTAAAAATGACTTCAATTAGAACTGTACTTAGTCTTGTGGTTGCAGATGATTTACATCTTGAACAATTAGATGTCAAAACAACTTTTCTCTATGGAGATTTGGAGGAGGAAATTTACATGTTGCAACCACAGGGATATGAGGTCAAAGGTAAGGAGAACTTGGTGTGTAGGTTGAAGAAAAGTTTGTATGGCCTAAAGTAAGCACCCTGACAATGGTATTTAAAATTTGATAGTTTCATGGCTGAACACAGTTATCATAGATGTTATTATGATCATTGTGTATATTTTAAGAGATTGAATAATGGCAATTATATTATCATATTGCTTTATGTTGATGACATGCTTGTTGTTGGGTCTAACATGCAACATATAAATGATCTTAAAAAGAAATTAGCCAGGTCATTTGTTATGAAGGATTTGGGTGTAGCTAAGCAAATTCTTGGTATGAGGATTACACGGGATAGGAAAAATAGGACCTTGAATTTGTCCCAAAGTGAGTATATAAAGAAGTTGTTGAAAATATTTAACATGCAGGATGCAAAAGCTGTTAGGTACACCTTTGGCTAGTCATTTCAAATTGACTAAGGAGATGTGCCCAAAGGCACAAGAAGAGGTAAATAAAATGTCTAACATCCTATATTCATCAGCTATTGGTAGTCTAATGTATGCAATGGTATGTACAAGGCTAGATATTGCACATGCAGTGGGAGTTGTGAGCAGGTTTATGAGTAATCCGGGTATGGAACATTGGAATGCTGTGAAATGGATTCTTCGGTATTTGAAAGGAACTACTACAAAGGCATTATGTTTCAAAGGATCTAATGCTTCTCTGAGTAGATTTATTGACTCTGATCTGGCAGGTGATATTGATTCACAGAGGAGTACTACAGGGTATGTTTTTACTATAGGGCAAACTGCAGTCAGTTGGATTTCTAGGCTGCAAAAGGTTGTTGCACTTTCAACCACTGAAGCTGAGTATGTTGCTGCTACAGAAGACAACAAGGAGATGATTTGGTTACAATGTTTTCTAAAGGAATTGGATCAGATACAGGAGGATCGCCCATTGTATACTGATAGCCAGAGTGTCATTCATCTTATGAAAAACTCTTCTTTTCATTCAAGGACAAAGCACATTTAGCTCAGGTACCACTTCATCTAGACTGTTTTGGAGGAGGGTCAGTTACGGCTTGAGAATATTCACACAAGTGAGAATCCTGCCGATATGTTCACGAATGCAGTTCCACAGGAGAAGCTGATTTCTTCATCAGTTTTTGTTGGTCTTCTTGATTGATAATTGTGGAATTTATACCAGTCAAGTCCAAGTGTTTTATCCAGCGGATGCTGCAAGTACAGTGGTGTCATCTAGTATCAGTCTCTAAGTGGGAGATTGTTGATATGTGGCGAGTGATCAGCAAATTACTATACACTCAAGACATATCCTTGCCAGGCCCCGAGAACTTGGGCGGTAGCCTGCGACAGGGCTTCAAGGGCAGCAGCCCCCGAGGAAATTTTTTTTTGGATGGTTTTTGCTGATGAAAACCGACATTGTAATAAAACCCTAAAAAGGCTGACTTTGTTTGGTGACCTAAAAATGCATGTTATAAGTGGCTGGGATGCTTTAGGCATTGCGATGTTGATGTACTATTTTGGTTGGATAATAAGAAAGATTGGACGACTGTGTATGGTGGACGTAACCCATTCTGGGTGAACCACGTTAAATCTTCATGTTATCTGTGTCCTATTTTATTCTTTTATCTTTTGTATTTAAATCTGCATATAATTGTTAGTTCATATTTGCTCTAGATCTTTTTGAAACCCTAACAAGGTGATCTACCATACCAGTATTCATAAGAAGTTTTATCCTTACCTCTCTTTACCAATATCCGGTTCATAGTGTAGGCAATTGTGCTGATAGCTTCTCTCCATAAAGTTTTTGCTACTCCTTGTATTAGCATCGTTCTAGCAGCTTCAACAAATGACCAGTTGTTCCTCCCTGCAATACCATTCTGTTGTGGTGTCCTCGGTGTAGAAAGATGCCTCTTCATTCCATTATCTTCACAATATCTAGTGAATTCCTCTGAAGTAAATTCACCTCCCTGATTAGTCCTCAAACACTTTATCTTCTTACCACTTTCCTTTTCAGCTAAGGCCCTGAATGCCTTAAACTTACTAAAGGCTTTTGTTTTGTCCTTGAAGAATGTGACCCACATTATTCTTGAGCAATCATTAGTGAAGATCATAAAATATCTATCACCTTGAATACTTTTAGTCTTTATTGGTCCACAGAGATCTGTATGAACCAAATCTAACAAATGTTCTGCTGAGAAAGATTTTCTCTTAAAAGTTGAAGATGTCATCTTTCCTAACTAACATTCCTTACATAGAGCATTCACCAGTTTGTCCAATTGAGGCAAACTTCTTACTGACTTGGACTTATTGACTTTGACAATGTTATCAAAATTTATATGACAAAATCTCCAATGCCAAAACCAACTATCATCTACTTTAGCAATTAAACAATTATTGACTTTAGGATTCAAGTGAAACAAGATACCTTTTGTCTTCTTGCTGGTTGCAATAAGTTCACCTTTTCTCCCATAGATTTTGCACATTCCATTCTTAAATTCCAATGGATAACCTCTATCGTTTAGTTGAGTTACACTCTAATAGATTGTGATTTAATCCTTCAACCCAGTAGACATCATTTGCATTGCTCTTTCCATTAAGAGAAATGGTTCCCTTTCCTTTTACCATGCAGGGTGAATCATTTCCAAATCTCACAACTCCTCCATCAAATTCCTTCAAAGTAAGAAATTTACTCCAGTCATCGGTCATGTGGTGTGAACAACCACTATCTATGATCCAATCATTAGAACTATCCATGCAAGAAACTAATGCCTTCTGATCATATGTCTCCTCTTTAATGGAAACAAAGACAATGTCTTCATTAATATCTCCCCCATATTCCTCATCAGTGACACCACCATCAACTGCAATGAGACAATCTCTTTTGCCTTTTCCTTTGTACTTCTTGTACTTCTCACGCTTATGCTCATTGTCACCATTAGGACAGTTATCTGTAATGTGTCCAATCTTGTTACATTCAAAACATTTCAAAGGTAATTTACCTTTGTACTTACCTGTACCTCTGGGTAACCGCTTGGCCAACAATGCTTCAAGCTCAATCAGACTATCTTCATCATCAACTTCTCTACTCAATCTAGACTCATAAGTGTGACTAACATCTCTTCTTTTTCTCACAGGTGGATTAGAAACTGAAGCTCTAAATGTAGATTCAGATTTCTAAGCACTACCATCATAACCATTTAATTCAAATGTAGTAAGTTTACAAATGATGGAGTCAAGAGTTACCTTAGTTTTATCAATAGAATTTAGCTCCTGAATCGCTGCAACTCGGATACCGTAGACCGATAGAAGGTTTCTTAACACCTTACTAACCACTGTGGCATCCTCCACTTTACCACCAACACTCTTGATCTCACCAACTATCTCCTTGATCCTTTGACCATACTGCTGAATATTCTCACCTTCAACCATCCACATGTCATCAAATTTACCTCTCAGACTCTCTTCTTTGACAATATTCACATTCTCATCACCGCTATAGATCTCCTGAAGTTTCTTCCACACATCATAAGTAGTCTCTAGACCAAGGACATCAACATAATCTGAATGTAACAAAGAACTGATAATAGCCTCTAATACTTGATTATTTTCTTGTTGCTCTTTCTTTTGATCATTAGACATAGTCCCACTAGGTGCAACATATTCCCAGTATTGACTTCCTATACTCTTGATATAGATTTTCATCCTATCACTCCATATTTGGTATTTTTCCCTATTAAACTTTGGACCTTCTTTCTTCATCATGTTCTTCTAGATCTTTACCTCAAGATGTTAGGCTTAGACACCAGAGGACCTAACATGCTCTGATAACAATTGATGGTATGATGAATCAATAAGGATCCAGACAATTACTGAGAATGGGGGGGGTGAATCAGTAGATAGAAAACTGACTAAACTTTCACTAAACTCAAAAACAACCTCCCAATCCAATCTCAGATTTAACTGGTTCAAACACTAAACTACAAACTTCAATAGCGTTGACAGTTTACCAGTTTGACTAGCATATCAAAATAACAATATAACAACTCTGAAACTCTCAAACCATTTAACCAAAACATCCAAATACTTTACTGATAATAGTAAAAGCATATTTTAGATTACTATTAGCCATCTTATCATATCTAAGTGGATTTAATAGTTAAGCAAATTATCCATATCAAACATAACCACAAAAACCATTCACCACTTGGCACAATGATTTTAGATGTGGAAACCCAAATGGGAAAAACCACGGTGGGGATGAATACCCACAAGTATTCTGAACTCTTCTGGATTTTTCCCCATTGTGAGCCAAGCCTGTTAAAGCTTACAAAAAGCCCTGTTAGGAAGAGATCCTATTAGGGACCACCAGATTAAGGGATTGACTATAATACCCTGTTAGAAGCAATACCCTGTTAGGAGTAACCTCGATACAGGATTTGAAATTGGTACAGGATTTGAAATCCAAGCTAATGGATCACCTGGTTAGAGGATTTAGATAGCACTAATCCTGTTAAAGCTTACCCGGTTAAGGAATTTGATTGTTGTAATTGTTAGAGAACAATAGGGGTTTGTTGATCTGGTAAATAGCACTACTCTACTTGATCAAATCCTTTTCATGCTTCTATCTTCCTTCACACATATTGCAGATACACCTTCTAGTTTGGCAATCAATCACACTAACACTTAACCAAGATTGCCAACACTACAACAAAACAACTCATTGACCTTATAAGCAAAACAATAGGTCAGCAACACATTACAAAGCTAAGATCTCATAGAGGTTACAAAAAAATAGGTTCAAGTATGACCACTAGATTACATAGCAATCATTGCACATAGTTCAAGACAACCTCGACCGCTCCTTAATCACTGCTTCATTGGTTCCAGTAACTCATCATGCGGTTTCCTCTCCATGCAATGTACTCGCTCATTCCCAAGATAAAACCATTATCTCTATGTGCCAAAAACCATTTGAAACTCTTCACATAAAATATTCATATGTGGCATAATCATTACCGTTCAACATTTGATCATAAACCAATACAACTAATTCACCAAGCTCCATCGGTTAGGGTTTGGCACATCAACAGGTAGTCTTACCAGTTGATCTCACTGCTTCTTAAGTAATACCGGTTTCCTTCACTAGCTCACCTAGTGGTTGCAAAACAACATCATAACAACATCATTACCAGTTATAATTGACATCAATGACAACATAATAGTTCATCAATGCAATCTTCATGCAAATGCCAACACTTGTATATTCCATAAGAGACTAGTGTCTTTCCAATTTCATGTGTACTCTCTAAATGTATACATGTTTGCAACTTTTGCAAACCACCACATGTAGAACATGAACCTTTAAAATACATAATCTTATAAAAGGTGCAGCCATCTTCTCTTTGACATAATACACTTGAAATAATTCTCTTGATGACTTTGGAGGTTCTTGTATACCACATTCCTGCAAAACATCATTAATGTGCAAAGTACAACATATATGATGTTGTATATATCATAATGCATGGAAAACTTAATATGCATTATACAACAACATGTAGTGCGTGCATGAATTATCTTAATGTAGAAGGGTTTTGCCATTTCAAAAAACCTTTGGCTAATTATTATTTGAGGACATGTTTGAATGAATTTCTCAAAAAAATGTGTTTGAGTCATATCCAAAAAGTGCTTCGGATGTGGCGCACAATTTCTTGATCCGATTCTCCTTCTAACAAAATCTCTTTTATTGGGTGAAACTCTTGTGTTGTCATGCCAAAATTTTTCAATTAATTGTCTTAATGCATCAACAACAACTTTGTCTTTTTGTGGAAGTCTACCCAAAAAATGTCCAAAGAGAATTATTGTTAGGATCCTCAAGTTTGTCACACCTCCCTAAGGCATGGTTTTGTTTTTCTTATTAAACGAGGATTTTTAGTTTGGTTGATCATTATGGTTGATGTAAGAACACGTTGAGTAACATTTGCATCTTTAGAGCATGATGTTGATCCAATTGCATGATACGCATCAAATAGATTTCTTACTATAGTTTTTTCACCATTATTTTTTAGATGATCTTAAGCCAATGATTTTCATTCTCTCTAAAATTCATATGTCTTATCATTGCAATAATTAATTAGCCGTGTTTTCTCTTTTTGTTGTTGTTTTGATTTCAAAGATTGGTTTTAGTTTGTTGTTATAATGTTGTTGTTGCACTGTGGTTCCATTGATAGTTTTGCTATGTAAAGGGTCAGTGCCCTGGTTTTCACTACTTTTTTAATCAAAAACAATTAATTGGCATCTTGCGAATTGATTCAAGCTCTCAAAATAATTTTTCTATATTTTATTAGTCATTCTTTGACAAGTGCGTTGGGAAATTTTATCGGGCATTGGCTTCAAAATATTTACATCAATGTCAATTATATACTTTGGTTTTCTACGAATAATTTTAGGAGGTGTTAATATTATTGCATGTTCTTGGCTTTGATTAAGTATATTTATTTGATCATTTATTAGAACTTCTTCTTGGTTTGCATTTTATTCATTTGATCCATGTAATTGAGTTGGAGTAGATGGCGTACCTTCTCCTCCCAATTTTCTCATTTCACGTAGTCTTTTCATGCACTCCTTCTGCCTTTCCTTTTCTGCCTCTTATGATTCAATGGTTCCTCTCTTGTTCCTTCCCATCATGATAATGAATTGTTCTAAATAATATCATACATGTTAGTATATATTATATAAATTAAACAAGCAAAAAATTTCATTAAACTATGGAAATCATTGAATTTGGCAATCAAAAGCATAAATGAAATTAAAAAACATTGAAAAGTCAAACTAATAATGCATTTCAATCATTTGAAATCATATAAAACAAAAGAAAGCATACATTATCCAACAATGTCGTAGGTGAAGACACAGTTTCAGTGGGTCCTTCACCAAAAATTATGTTTTTTTTGTCGTTATAAAAATGCCAATAGTGTTAAAAACTGGCTCGCATTTTTATTATAAAAAAACTCGTATGGGTTATTGACAATGTAGATAAAGGGAGGGGGAGTGTTGTAGTAGCTATTGGAAATAACTCATACATGATTTTGACACTATAGACATGAGTGTATAGTGAAAGAAACCCATATAGGGTATTGACATTATAGATGAAGGGAGGGGGAATGTTGCAACACCTATAGATGCAATAACCCGTACGTGGTTTTGATAGAGGGAGAGAGATAGAGAAAGAGGGAGAAAAGTAGAGATAGATAGAGAGGGGGGTTTAGAAGAGAAAGAGGATTAGAGATAGATAAAGAGAGGGAGAGAGGAATAGGGAGGGGGAGATAGAGTGAAATATATTGTGTGAGAGATATGGAGAGAGAGAGAGAGTGTGTTCCCTCACTCCCTTGTTCTCTATCTCCTCTCCCTCTTTCTCTATATCTCTTCCTTGCTCTCCCTCTCTCTCTCTTTCTCCCTCTCTCTGCCAGTTTCTCTATATCTCTCTCTCCCTCTTTCTCTATATTTCTTTCTCACTCTCCCTCTTTCTCTATCTCTATCCCTCTCTCCCTCTTTCCCTCTATCCTAAGCTCTCCCTCTCTCTCTCTCTCTCTCTCTCTCTCTCTCTCTCTCTCTCTCTCTCTCTCTCCTTAGCATGTGTGTGTATCTCTCTCAACCTCCCTTCCCCCTCTTTCTCTATCTCTCCCCCTCACTCTCTCTCCCTCTTTCTCTATCTCTCTCCCTCTCTTTCTCTTAATATCCCTTCCTCTCTCTCTCTCTCTCTCTCTCTCTCTCTCTCTCTCTCTCTCTCTCTCTCTCTCTCTCTCTCTCTCTCTCAATCTCCCTTCCCCCTCTTTCTCTATCTCTCTTCCTCAATCTCCCTCTCCCCCTCTTTCTCTATCTCTCCCTCTCTCTCTCAACCTCCCTTCTCCCCCCCCCTCTCTCTCTCTCTCTACCTCTCTCCCTCTATCTATATATATATATATATATATATATCTCAACCTCCCTTTCCCCCCTTTCTCTATCTCTCTCCCTCACTCTCCCTCTCTCCCTCTTTCTCTATCTAGATATATGAATATATGTATGTGTACTTCTATAAAATTATATATAAATATATTTTATGTTAACATATGTGAATTTTAAAGAACATAACCCATATGTATTATTATTATGTATAAAAACCTGTACGTGTTTTGTCTTGTAACAAGGTTGAGGCTTGGGAGCCTTATTTCACTCCTTTTTATGTAACAAGGTTGAGGCTTGGGAGCCTTATTTCCCTCCTTTTTATGTGTTTTCTTCATCCAACTTGGTTTCTCAACTTCATCGCCATCAGGTTTACACATCATCAAGTGGGTTCTTGTAAAATTGCCACCATAATTTCACCCATCTTCTGAGCTTTCTATCCATATAAATTTGAACAATATTAACATATTAATCTTGAATTTCTTTTACCAGTATCTCTAGAGTTCTCAGAGACAAATGTGTACCATTTTTTTAATAACTTATGAATTACTTGTCCAAATTTGAAAAAAAAAATATATTATTGTTCTACACTTCATTCTTTACACTTAAAAATTTTTTTTTTTTTTTTGATTATTTTGGTGCAAGCTATGTGATGCGCACAAATATGTGCCTAATTTTCAAGATGCATTCACTTTGTCAAATCATGAAAAAAAATACTCAACAAAAAATTATAAATGCAACTATAACTTTTTTGATGTGCACATTAGACACTATGTTATATTTTGCTAAAAAAAATAAGAACACTTTTGTGTGCACGAAACATTTGACCCACTTAATCTTATCCATTTTTTAAAAACTTTAGTAGTTTGGAAACTAGATTTAGAGTGCTACAATCTTTGTTCTTTGGGTATCTTCAAATTTTGAGTGGACGAGTCTCAAATTGCTCATCCAAGTTCAAGTTTAGCTGATTTAGAAAAAATGTGTCCACTTATACCCCCCTTTTTGTTCGCCATCTTGGTGCACTTACCCATGTACTAACCTAATGAATGTAGGACTAAGTATGTGGTGATGTAGGATGCATGTGCATGAATTTATTTTGGTGTGTCATTATACTCAATCAGATGATGCATGGCTACATGGGACAAAGGAAAATGAAGGAATCAGGCAACAAAAGGTAGAAGATATAGAGGTGATATGGGCTCTTGTATGTTTATAATCATTGATCTTATAATGGAAAATGTGTTGTGACCATCTAGAAATAGGTTCGAGCTTGATACCCATTGTATCATTTGCATGGGGATCAGATAGTTTGAAACAAGGAATGCCATAGTGTTACTAAGAGACCATCCACAAGCAAAAAATAGGTGATAATGCTCCATCTCGGCCACTTTCATCCATATACATCCTTCAAATGCATAGAAAGCATGACACCACAAAAGATCAAATCAAAAGAAAATCAAAGACTTGAAATTAATGGATACTGAAATCTTCAAGTTAAAAATGATGCTTGCCACATGTGTTAACATGTTTGATTTGGTAACAATGTTATCATTCTAATAAAGGACAAATAGCGCTAAAGAAACCTATTATAGTCAAATTTTGCCAAAAGATTGATTTGTTGAAATCCCGCTATTTCTTGTGTCTCATCTAAAAGTTCCACTGAAATTTTTAGTGGCTAATATTCGCCTATTGACTATTTTTTGAAATTTGGGAATCAAAATTTGGCTAATAATTTCAACTTTTAAGGTGACTCGAATCGCCACATTTTTACAAATATTATTTGAGTGACATTTAAATCACCAGAGAATTTATTTTATTAATTTTTTTAACTCAAAGATTCACCACAATATTCGATACATGATTGGATCAAATTCACCAACATTTTATAATTTATTGTAGAAATCTAAATTAATTCATCAATAATATATCATAATTATTAGTTACTTTAGAGTTATAGCAACAATCTTTAGTTGCCAGCATTGATTTAAAATATAATCTAGTAACCTTGATTGTATTCCATGAGGTAAAGTGTACCTACAAGTTGTAATGCTCATGGGAGTTGAAATTTATTTTGAATTGTTGACCTCAATGAAAATCAATGGTCTAATAGCAATTTTTGGCCCCACGAGTGTTACAAATTGTTGGTACATTTTATCTCACAAAATACAAAGAGGGCTATTAGATTATTTTAAATTAATGGTAGAAACTAAATAAAGTAGAGTCTACCCCTTAAACTCATTAATGATTTCCATCTTTAGGCATTTACAGTTCTATAAAAACCTTTTTTTTTTTTAATGAAAGGATTTGGAATAGTAATTAATGCATACTCTTATTATTTTCCAATATTCGCCAATATTTTCTACCAAAAAAATTGATATAAAAAAATTAGGCAATAAAACTAATATTTTTCATTAAAAAAAGGAAAGTTTCACCAATAAAAATTATTATTTTATTTAAAAAAATTAAATATTCACCAAGATTTAATACAATTTTTTGAGAGGGGTTTTATTAAAATTTTCACTGTCTGAAATAGACTTACTCCATGAAACGGATACTTTATTATGGATAAGAGAAAATTTTTTATTGTGGATTGGCAATACAAGTGATCTTTTGGATTGTGCGAGGAAAAAAGGAAGGAATGAAAAGATGATGCTCAGCACAACATGAGATGACAAGGATCCACTTCCATCACTAGGTTTAAGATATACTCCCAGTTATAGATAGGACTTGATTTATCATGGGTGAAGGGAAAAGTCAAAATAATTTATTATGGATGGTGAACCAATCCTAAGTAGATCAATAACAAGCCATGATGGGGACATACAATTTTATTATGAAGTGATTGGATGTGAGTGTGTGCAAAGTGAAGGGGTGATATTGAGTCCTGAAGGATGGAGGAGAAAAAGTCCCCACTCATGGCATCGGTAATAAGTTTTCACCATGGTACTTGCCCAGGGCACCACCGAAGTGGTTTTCACCATTGGACAAATTTATTTCTCTTTACTTTTTTCAATTTTTCAATTTTTTTTTCTTTTAAAAAAACAAATTTGGAATTTTTTCTCTTTTTTTTTGTATTTTTAATAGAATTCTTTGAAAAGATATGTGTAGAACCTATAAAGGTGCATGTTGTTGATAGGATCATCCAATGGTTCTCCTTCATGCATTGATAACTAATATGCACTTGAGCCATAAACTACTTTGATGACGTAAGACCCAAGCCAATTCGGTTCAAACTTACCCCTTTTCTCTTTGTCTTGCTGATTTTTGGAGTTTTCTCTAAGGACCAAGTCACCTACCTCAAATGTGTGAGGTTTCACCTTATTATTGTAACTACAACTCATGCATTGTTGATAAGATTTAAGGTGATTGGATGCATTCTGTCAACGATCATCCAACTATTCCAGATCCTTTAATCGGGAGAGTCTATAATCCTCATCGCTAATAAGATTATGCAAGGAGACCTAATTCTTGACAGAATGATGTGTTGCTCAATTTTTTGTCTTCCTTGATGAAGGAACTAAGCTAGAATTACTAATTTGTTAGCTACATTGACCCATATGCATGTCACCTAAAGAAGTTTGGGCATCCCTGATAACAAAGCTCCTCAAGGAAGTTCCATTAAAGGTCCATCAATGTGATATACTGCCAAGGAAGATGCATGTATGGAATGAATTCTTGAGAGGTGAAGGCTAAAAATGTGGGAAGAAGTGAAATTAGGATGACTTGATGGAGACTTAGGATCAACAAGTATGCCTTTTGACATATAACTTTAGAATTTATGCCCCCAATTAATTTGGTATTAGGGGAGATTAACTCTTGTTTTTTTTTCTTCATAAGATTTTTATCCTTAACTTTAATTTTTGTAGAGTCCAATAGCTTTTTATTTTATTTGGACTAAAGGACTTCTCTTTATTTTTTACTTTTAGATTTTTCTTGTCAAATCTTGATTTTTGATCCCTAATGAGTAAGGGCTTTTGTGATTCATGTTCATCCAAGTATAGGAGAGGAGTGGAAATAGAAGGAATGGATGAAATGGTAAGGATATTTGAGTTCTCAAAAGAGCTAGTGATATATCCAATAGATTATTTCTTGGAACCACTCTTAGGACTATTGATATCAAGAGTTGCTTGCACCACTATAGGAAATTTTCATTTATACTTGGTAGCCACAACACTAGGTGGTTCATACTCAATTCCTTGACATTGCAAATTATTTGTATGCTATAAGAGATCTAGCATTCCTTGCTCATGTACAACAAGATATGTTCCTTGATGAGCCATAATTTTTAACTTAAACTTGTGTTCACCATTCTCATATTTGATATCTTCTTCTATGACACTGTTATCCATAGAGCCCCAATCTTGTCAACCAAATATCTTAGGAGATAGTGTGAGTTGATAAACATGAAAGATATACTCACCACATCTCATGTATTTAACCTTGGTCTCGGCCTTGAGCTCATGTTGCGTGGAAGTACAAGCTTTTAGTGATTCAAGATCGACATAAGATGAAGATGAACTTTCTTCTCAGTTGATAGTCATTGTAGATTCTCATTTAGGATAAACATTATTGGAATACAAGTATGGATTTGGATCACCTAGAACTATCACCTCTGTGCCATTATATGAGATTTTAATGCATTGATGGTAAGATAAAGGCACTACTTTCATTGCATGTATCCATTGTCATTCCAAAAGTATATTGTATGTGAGATCAAGATCAAGGACTTGACAAACCACATCTCTCATTACTGGCCCAACTCTTAATGGCAAGGTGGTTGTACCTTTATAAGACTGCTCTTCATCATCATATTCCTTTATAGTAATCTTCCTTTTAGATTCCACAATGTTTTTAGAGAATCTCAATGCTAATACAACTTTCAAAGTACAAATATTCAGACTTGCTTCTTCATCTATCAAGACTCTTTTGATGTGGTGTTTATGGAGGAAAGATTCAATGATAAGTGGTACATTGTGTGGTTTTTGTGGAGATGTGTCATTTACTTCAGTAAAAGTAAGGCAATCATGGGTAGAAAGGTGTCCCCCAATGGCTTGAAACTAGTCCATGTTTAGATTGGTACGGATAGATATCTCTTGCAAGATTTTGTCAAAAATGGCTTTGTGCGAAGGTGAAATGCACAAGAGTTCAAGGATTAAAATGAGAGCTAGTATCTTTCCCAATTGGTCTACAAGGTCATATTGGTTGTCGAATGATGAAATTGTTTTGGATGTAGCACCTTGTAAAGTAAATTCACCCTATTGAGTAGTGACATTGCATTTGGGGGCTTTATCTTTTATGGTTATGGTAGACACATGGTTGTCCAATTTAGTGATATGGTTGATGGTGTAATCATAGGTTGCATTAGTGTAATTGGCATTATTGTCTATTTTAGGATCTTTTCCCTTATCATGTTTTGGAAATGGATCCTTAAACATCACTTGTTCTTCATTGGAACAGTGATCCTCAACTTCAATTATACCATTATCAATAAGATCCCGAATGAGATTATTAAATTTATGACAATTACTAGTCTTATGGCCCTTTGTCTTGTGATATATGCAAAATTCATTGTCATTCCACCATGAAGGCTTTACCCTTGGCTCAAATGGTCAATTTTCTAGTAATTTGATGAGCTTAATGGCAACCAATTTATTCTATGCACTTCCTTGGATATATTGGTACTCTTTGGCTATTTACGTGATGATTAGATGAACTAGCACTGGGAAAACTTATCATTGGTTTGACTATATTGGTATCAACAATCCCATCATTGATGGTATTCTTGTTCTTATTTCAAAATATAGGTTTGTCTTTCCCATTTCCTTCATCTTTGTTATCTTTAAATATCTTGATAGTGCCTTGCTCAATGAGGACCTTCTCAATAGAGTGACCTTTCTCAATAACTTCTTCGAATGTAGATAAACATGCTTTATAAAGGTCATATCCAATGTATTTATTCATATTTTGGGTAAACATATCAACCATATGATTTTGTGGAATGTGACAAGGGAAGTGACTATCCAAGCCTCCCCATCTTTGTAAAAAATGGTGATAAAGATTCCCATTTTGTTGTTTAGTGTTGCACAATATTGTCATTGAAACTTCACTCAATGAACTGTATGAAAAATATTGTATAAAGGACTTTTCCAATTCACCCCATGATTTGATTCCAAGTGGTAAGTGTGAAAATTATTCCATGGCTTGTCCACCTAAACTTTGTGGAAGAAGTCTCATGAAATAAGAATCCTCTCTAGCAACCTCTATGCAAGCCAAGAAAAATTCTCTAATATGTGCCTTTAGATCTACTTTTCATTTATATTTATCAAACTTAGGTACCACAAAGTGGCAAGGAAAAGGTGGCATAGGTATGCTTCTATCAAAAGGATAAGGACAAATGTCCTTAGTTGTATAATTCTTTGCAGACATTTACATACTTGCCACTTGTTGTTGTAGCTCCTTAATTTGTTGTTGCAAATCAATAATAGGTGGTGCCTTCTTTCTTTCAGATTGATCCCTATGCCCGATCCACCGAGTGGACATAGATAAACATATTGCATGTAAGGATGATGTTGGTCATATATGTGTTCAATTGGTGGAGAAATGTACTTGCTATATGAGCGACTTAGTATGTTATTATGATGACGTGCACTAGGCCTTGAGCAATTGTATGTGTCATGACCATGTGTATAATTGGTATTGTAAGCATGATCTTGGGTATAGTATGTTGGCATTATGTGAACCAGTATAAGGACATAATGACATTGTATGTTGTCATTGATGTCAATATGTTGAAGAGGTGAGAACCGGTGTAACACTGTGAACCGACATTTGTGCCAAAGTGAAGCGGTGTGTTTGTTCAAGGTGAACTGACATATGGTTATGGGAACTGGCACATGGAAGTGTTGTATGACTACTAGTTCATAGTCTCAACTTTAGGGTTTTTGGTTGAAGTGCTTCAAGCCTATGTGGCTCAACCAGTGACTTTGTGTGATGAGTTAGCATGGTAGTGAAGAATAGATCGTGTTGCCATGTAAGCCTTGTGCGCGTGAAGGATCTTGCATGAAGGAGATTGTTCTTATCTACCTTGGGAATATGCGAAGTCTGTAAATGGTGATAATGTGTGATGGGTTATCAACCGCTATGAAATCGATGGAAAATGGATGATGGAGATTGGATCAAGACTGTTGCATTTAATGCAGTGTGCTCAACGTTCACGATTGAACCATTTGAATTCCTTAACCTAACAGGTTTTAGGGTTTAGGGTTTATGCTACCGACCTATCTGTATTCCTATAAGGTCAATGTTGTGATTATTTCTGAGGTTGTTGGTAAAATTTGTGTGTGTGTATCCAAGAGAAGGGATACTTGATTCTTGCTAGGCCAAATGAGAGAAGTGATACCTGCAGAGTGCAAGTGCAGAAGGTGAAGATGAGCGTAAGCGGATCTGCATTGGCATTAAGTATTGTTACCAGATCATTGTAATACCTGTTGATCTCTAACCACCTCAACAATTGGAAAATCCCTTAATAGGGTAGCTTTAACCAGCTTGCTGTAAATCCTTTAACAGGGTGACTCAAAACAATTGAGTTCTTGAAATCCTCTAACAAGGTAACCTTTAACAGGGTTTAACCCTTAACCAGGTATTCTTGCCATCCCTTAACCGAGTGGTCCCTAACAGGATTGGTTCCTAATAGAACCTATTGTATCAGTCTTTAACTAGACAAGGCTCCTAACAGAGCGGACTTCTAAAGAGTTCAAAAACAAGCTTGTGGGTATCCATCCCCACCGTGGTTTTTCCTAGTTGGGTTTCCACATGAAAAATATGTGTGTTATGTGTGATGTCTTCCTCATGTGATGCTTTGTTGTTTTCTGTCAAGTAGTAAATCATGTTGATCTAGTTGCTCATATGTATATCTTTGATGGTAGATTACGTGTTCATGTATTAGGGTGAAATGGAAATGAAGTGTTAGAGTATATGAGAAGATAGGTATCAATCGATTTATGCTTGTCTTAGCTAGTCTGGGTTTTTTTTGGTTGTACTCTATTTTAGGACCGGTGTTACTGTTTGTCTGTCAATGCACAGTGTCTACTGACAAACCGGTTTAAGAGTGTGTTTTTATTTGTACTGATTCACCCCCCCCTCTCAGTACCGGTTTGGTACTATTCTTTCATCATTGAGTTATCAATTGGTATCAAAGCGTCCTCTAGGTCCTCTGTGCTATAAGCTTAACCACTTGAGGTAAAGATCCCAGTCTAATGAAGAAGAGGGAAAGTCGAAAGTTTAACAGAGAAAATTTCAGTATATGGAAAGATAGAATGAAGATATACATCAAAAGAATGGGTGCTCAACACTGGAGCTATGTTGAGAATGCCTATGTTGCCCCTACCAGTACTCTCACCGATGACAAAAAGAGAGAGATGCAGGAGAATGGGCAAGTCATGGAAGCCCTAATTAGTAGTTTATCTGACATTGAGTTTATTGATGTCCAAGATAAGGTAAATCCCAAAGAGGTATGGGATACTCTTGAAAATATCTATGGCATTGATGAGCATGTAAAACAAGCTAAGGAAGAAAGCCTTAGAGGGAAGTTTGAAGAAATGTGGATGGTTGAAGGTGAGACCATTCAACAATATGGAATAAGAATCAAAACCATTGTTGGAGATATCAAGAGTGCAGGTGGTAAAATAGAAGATTCCACTATGGTAAGAAAAGTCTTGAGATCCCTATTGCCGGTCTATGGAATAAGGGTTGCTGCTATTCAGGAGTTGAGATCAATAGACAAGACTAAGGTATCCCTAGACTCCATCATTACAAAGTTGACAGCCTATGAGCTAAATAGTTTTGATGGCAGTGTTCAAAAGACTGAATTAGCTTTTAAAGCTTCTGTTGTACCATCCTGAAAAGGAAAAGAAGCTAGCACTAGTGGTGAACCAAGATAGAGTAGAGAAATGGATGATGAGGAGATTCTAATGGCATTTGAAGCTCTCCTTGCCAGGAAAATTCCTAAAGGAACCGACAAGTACAGAGGTAAGCTACCTTTGAAATGCTTTTCTTGTAACCGGATAGGACATATTGTTGTAAACTGTCCTAATGGCGACAACAAGGACAAACCAGAAAGGTTCAAGAAATTTAAAGGAGGAAACCAGAGAAACTATTTTGTGGCAGTCAATGAAGGTGTCACAGATGAGGAGTCAGAGGATGAAGAAAATGAAGATATTGTGTTTGTTGCTTTCAAGGAAGATGTATCAGACAAGAAGGCTCTTGTCTCCTGGTTTGATAATTCCAATGAGTGGATCATTGACTGTGGCTGTTCTCACCATATGACTGGTGACCGGAGCAAGTTTCTATCCTTGGAAGAGTATGATGGTGGTGTGGTTCACTTTGGCAATGATGCACCATGCATGGTCAAAGGCAGAGGGTCCATCTGTCTGAATGGAAAGAGTAGTGCTGACAATGTGTATTGGGTTGATGGTCTCAGACACAACCTTCTGAGTGTTTCCTAGCTGAATGACAGTGGCCTCACTCTGGAATTCAAGAATGGAGTTTGCAGAATCAAAAGAAAGAATGGTGAATTGGTGGCCACCGGCATGTAGACCAAAGGTAACCTATTTCAGCTAATTGAAATATAAGTACATGTCTTATGGCTAAATTTGATGATAGCTGGATATGACATAGGAGACTCTGCCATGTAAAATTTGATAACATTGTGAAGGCTAGTAAGATCAAGGCAGTTAGAGGGTTGCCAGTTCTAAGAAAACTGGATAATACCTTGTGCAAAGAGTGTCAATTGGGGAAAATGTCTTCCTCAAACTTTAAAGGTAAATCTTTCACTGCTGACAACTTGCTTGATCTTGTGCATACTGATTTGTGTGGTCCTATGAAAACTAGAAGTGTGCAGGGTGATAGGTACTTCATGATTCTCACTAATGACTGCTCATGAATGATGTGGGTCACATTCTCGAAAGATAAGTCTGAAGCCTTTGTAAAGTTCAAATCTTTCAGAGCATTAGTGGAGAAGGAAAGCGGTAAAAGGATCAAGTGCTTGAGAACTAATCAAGGAGGGGAATTCACTTCTGGTGAATTCAACAAGTACTGTGAAGAACATGGCATCAAGAGGCAACTGTCTGCCCCCCGGACTCCACAGCAAAATGGCCTAGTAGAGAGGAATAACCAGACTGTGGTTGAAGTAGCTAGAACCATGTTGATTCAAGGAAAGGTAGCTCACACCTTTTGGAGAGAAGCGGTGAGCACTGCAGTCTACACAATGAACCAGGTACTCATCAAGAAAGGTAAGGATAAAACTCCTTATGAGTATTGTACTAGTAAGACACTTGTGGTTAGCTAATTTAGAGTGTTTGGTAGCAAATGTTACATTAGGAGGAGTGAACACCAAAGCAAATTTGATGCGAAATGTGATGAGGGAATATTCCTAGGATATTCCACCAAGAGCAAAGCTCTCAAGTGTTTCAACAATAGGACTCAGAGAATTATGGAAAGCATCAATGTAAGATTTGATGAAACCTCTGAGAATACTGAGGAAACCGATAGTGAGCAAGTAGTAAATGAACCAGTTGTAACCTTTTGGGAACCAGTTGTCAGTCAACCAAGTACCAGTAACAGTGTTCCTACACCGGTAGATGTAGATGCTGATACTGATGGACATGAGGATGAAGAAGAAAAGCAAGAGGAATCCATTAAGACCATTCCTTGGTATGTCAAGCTAAATCATGATCCTAAGCAGATCATAGGAGATAAGGATGCAGGAATCCTTACAAGAAGAAAGGTCAAAGAAAACTCATGTATGATCTCTGAATTTGAGCCTAAAACATTCATAGAGGCTCATAAATATGAAGACTGGATCAAGGCAATGGAAGGGGAACTTGACCAGATAGAGAAAAATGGTACATGGTCTTTGGTACCTAGACCGGAGCATAAAAATGTCATTGGTACCAAATGGGTTTTCAGAAATACGCTGAATGAGGATGGCATAGTGATTAGGAATAAAGCTAGATTGGTGTGCAAAGGATATGCTCAAGAAGAAGGAGAGGACTATGGAGAAACCTTTGCTCCTGTAGCCAGATTGGAAGGAGTCTGTATGCTTCTTGCATATGCAGCTTTTAAAGGTTTCAAAGTATATCAAATGGATGTAAAATCTGCATTCCTAAATGGTGTACTTGAAGAGGAGGTGTATATTGAGCAACCAGATGGGTTTGCCCTATCTGAAGATAGTGACATGGTATGTAGGCTACATAAAGCCTTATATGGTCTAAAGCAGGCACCTAGAGCATGGTATGAACGTCTGCATTCCTATCTTGTGAAGATTGGATTTGAGAGAACAAGTGAATATAGCAATATCTACTTGAAGTTTGAAGGAGATCAAATCCTGATCTGTGAGGTATTTGTTGATGATATTATCTTAGGTGGAGATGACAAGATGAGTCATGAGTTTGCAGATGAGATGAAGAAAGAGTTTGAAATGTCACTCATAGGGGAGATTAAATTCTTCATTGGACTGCAGATCCATCAGATGAAAGATAGAATCTTTATCACTCAGTCCAAGTATGTCAAAGAGGTGTTGAAGACCTTTGGCATGGAAGATAGCAAACCAGTTGGTACTCTGATGGTGACCGGTTGTAAACTATCCAAAGAAGATGACTCAGCATTGGTTGATGAGAAGGAATACCGATCAATGATTGGTAAGTTGTATTATGTAGTGCATAGTAGACCGGATATTGCACATGCAATTGGCATTACTACAAGATTCCAGAAAAACCCAAGAGAATCCCACTTGGTTGCAGTCAAGCAGATTCTTAGGTATCTAAAGGGAACTGTTGACTATGGATTGTGGTATCCATATAGCAAGGATTTCAACTTGAAAGTATACACAGATGCTGATTGGGTAGGCAATATAGATGACCAAAAAAGAACAACCGGTGGTGCATTCTTTCTTGGTGGTAGATTGGTCTCATGGATGAGTAAGAAGTAGAGTTGTATCTCTCAGTCTACAATGGAAGCAGAGTATGTTGCAGCTCTCATGAACTGCACTCAGACAATTTGGATGAAGCATGTATTAAATGGCTTCAAAGTTCCTGTATTGGAACTGGTAAGTATATTTTGTGACAATACTAGTGCAATTAATATCTCCAAGAATCCTGTTTTACATTCTAGAACCAAGCACTTTGAGCTTAAGTATCATTTCTTGATGAAAAAGGTTCAGAACAAAGAGATTGCACTGGAACATGTTTCCAGTCAGGAGCAGTTAGCAGACATATTCACCAAGCCTCTCCCAAAGGCTATATTTATGTACTTAAGAGGTGAGTTAGGGGTGTTGCCCCTTCAGGAGGTGAACTAAAGGTATATGCTCCACATCAGTCAGGTATTGCATAGTCATTTTTTTCTTCAGGATTGATGTGTTGAAGGATGCTACTCCTCAGGGGGAGCATCATAATGGAACAGGGAAGCTTTTGCCTCCACTTTGGCATTATTGTCAAAGGGGGAGAAGATGTGAAGCAGAGAAGATATCTACAGAAATTGGGAGAGAAGATGTGAAGCAGAGAGATATCTTTGTATATTGCCATCAATGCCAAAGGGGGAGATTGTTGGCATTATGTGAACCGGTATGAGGACATAATAACATTATATGTTGTCATTGATGTCAATATGCTGAAGAGGTGAGAACTAGCATATGTGAGAACCGGTGTAACACTTTGAACCAACATATTTGCCAAAGTGAAGCGGTGTGTTTGTTCAAGGTGAACCGGCATATGGTTATGGGAACAGGCACATGGAAGCGTTGTATGACTACTGGTTGGTAGTCTCAACTTCAGGGTTTCCGGTTGAAGTGCTTCAAGCCTATGTGGCTCAACTGGTGACTTTGTGTGATGAGTTAGCATGGTAATGAAGAACAGATCATGTTGCCATGTAAGCCTTGTGCGCGTGAAGGATCTTGCATGAAGGAGATTGTTCCTATCTACCTCAGGAATGTGCAAAGTCTATAAATAGTGATAACGTGTGATGGGTTATCAGCCGCTATGAAATTGGTAGAAAATGGATGATGGAGATTGGATCAAGACTATTGCATTTAATGTAGTGTGCTCAACAGTCAGGATTGAACTGTTTGAATTCCTTAACCTAACAGGTTTTAGGGTTTAGGTTTTATGCTACCGACCTATCTATTTTCCTATAAGGTCGATGTTGTGATTCTTTTTGAGGTTGTTAGCAAAATTTGTGTGTGTGTATCCAAGAGAAGGGATATGTGATTCTTGCCAGACCAAAGGAGAGAAGTGATACCTGCAGAGTGTAAGTGCAGAAGGTGAAGAGGAGCTTAAGCGGATCTGCATTGGCATTGAGTGTTATTACCAGATCATTGTAATACCTATTGATCTCTAACCACCTCAACAGTTGGAAAATCCCTTAACAGGGTAGTTTTAACCGGCTTGCTATAAATCCTTTAACAGGGTGACTCAAACACAATTGAGTTCTTGAAATCCTCTAACAAGGTAACTTTAACAGGGTTTAACCCTTAACCAGGTATTCATGCCATCCCTTAACCAGGTGATCCCTAATAGGATTGGTTCCTAACAGAACCTATTGTATTAGTCTTTAACCAGACAAGGCTCCTAACAGAGCAGAATTCTATAGAGTTCAAAAACAAGCTTGTGGGTACTCATCCCCACTGTGGTTTTTCCCAGTTGGGTTTCCACGTGAAAAATATGTGTGTTATGTGTGATGTCTTCCTCATGTGATGCTTTGTTGTTTTCTATCAAGCAATAAATCATGTTGATCTAGTTGCTCATATGTATGTCTTTGATGGTATATTACTTGTTCATGTATTAGGGTGAAATGGAAATGAAGTGTTAGAGGATATGAGAAGATAGGTATCAACTGATTTATGCTTGTCTTAGCTAGTCTGGGTTTTTGTCGGTTGTACTTTATTTTAGGTTCGGTGTTACTGTTTGTCTGTCAATGCATAGTGTCTACTGACAAACCGGTTTAAGAGTGTGTTTTTGTCTATACTGATTCACCCCCCCCCTCTTAGTACCGGTTTGGTACTATTCTTTCATCATTGAGTTATCATGGTCATCAAATTTGACACATAATCTTCTAGTATAAGCATTATCTTGATTAGGATCTTGAGTATGTTCTTTTTGTTGGGTATTAACATTGGTATTGCTTTCTGCCTTGAAAGGTATGTGCATGGGGTTGTTCATAAGTTTGTCTAGCATAATTGGTGTGAGTGTAAGCATTAATCACTTTAGGTTTTTTAAAGAGGGATGAATGTGACCTAGGCATGGTACTCTTATGTCTAAGTCCACCATCATTACCATTAGCTTGATTTGGATCTTCTTCCAAAATTTGTGTCACATCAAAATCATGGGGCAAGCTTGTGCCATCTTGAATTAACATGTGGAAAAATATTTGGCCGTCTCTTCTCAAAATTGTCCTAAGCAACCTATTAAATCTTGCACCAAACATGTGATCTTGAATTTATGCAGTTGTAAAGGACTCATTGTCAAATTATTCTGCATTATGTCATGGATTATAAAATTCCTCATCATCAAATATATATGAATTCATGTTTCTAAATCCTTGAGCTTTTTTGGCTTGTATTCTAGACCTTTGGGATCAAGTTTCAACCATGAAAAGACCTTGGCTAAAATGGAATGTGGAAGAACAAATGATAAGATGAAGTTAGGCAAAGATACGATAGCTATAAAAATGGATGGATAATATAGAATTGTCTTGCAATGTCCTAAAATATTGTTCCAAAGTTGATAAGATAATCAAAGAAAGGTGTAGCTTCCTAGGAGATGACAAATTCTGATAGGTAAGTTGACCTTAACAAAAGATGTCAAAATGGTACCCAAGATGATACATAGGATGTGGGACGATTTAGAGGTGTCTAAAATGTTTTTGCATGATAAGATGAGGACTACTAAACAACTCTTTGACTTTAGTTGAAAAGTGTGAATGAAAGTTTTGAAAACGATGTTTGAAAATGTCTAAAGGTGAATGAAAGTCTGTGAAAAGATGATGGTTGGATAAATGGAATCCTATGGAATCAGCCTTAGAAGCTCATTGAATCTCAGAACTATAGACGTAGTATGAATCCACATACGTATTTATGGCAAAAAATATTTTTTTCTCAATTCTATCCAAGTTTTCCAATGTTTCAACATCTGACCATATTTGAATGTGAGTGCTTTTGTGGCAAGAAGACACAAAAAGCAAGAATACACAATGTTTGAAAGTGTTTTTTGTCTAAATATGAGCGCAATGTGTATGTTCTATAGGTTGAAACAATCTAATTTCCATGGGTCTTTAACTCAAATGAATACACTTCAAACACTTCCTAGCTTTAAGGTCAAGGTCTCATGGAAATAACTTCAACACACATCTTGGAATCTCCGTCAACTCAAATGTAGGGATACCTTAATGGGTGTGTACACTATTTTATCTTTTTGAGAGAGGACAAGTAGGGGCCTCTAGGTTTGGAAGGATGACCCAATCACCCTCTCCCCAGAAAGCTACAAGTAGTTGATCCTAAGCCGAGGATATTTGTCTCATCTCAAGGGAGCCTTATGGTGAGTATCTTGGGGGGAAAACCAGTTATGCCCTTACACTAAAATTACCATGATATTCGGTCAAAAAGAGGGTGGACCACTACTAAGGTTTCTATTTACAATCTAAGGTCATTGGCACACTACGAGAACCCAAATCAACCATACTTAGAGTATAAAACCCTTTTAGATTGAAGAGTATGGAAAAAGTTAATACCAGTTGAGTTACGACTTTCATCTCACCCTTTTTTATATAGTGGATTAGAGGAAACTACTTCTTAGGTCATTCCCTCTCATAAGTGTAATACACCGAGAGGTAGATCTTCTAAAATAAATAGATACTCAATGATTTCTCTTACACCCAACATCCATGAAGGCGAGGAGAGAGGATACTTTCATTAAACACCTAGGGTTCTACAACACATTGGGCAAACACCGGCCCAAACACTTCAAACATTTTGTTCTTTTGAAAGCACCGATGTAAGCATTTTTTAATCTAATAAAAAAAAAACTCTCCTAAATTACCCCTACAAGCACAAATATATTAGTATTTTCAAAATTACCTCAAACTACAATCAAAAGAATTAGAACATAAATTTTTTTTTAAAGTTTATTTTTGCTTATTTTTTTAACCCAGATAGATTTGATTTTTTTGTAGTGATATTTACCCCAAAAATTAAAATGAAAACAACAAACCCCTACTAAAATTCTGAGAGCTTTTTGAAAATGCAATTTTTTTTTAGAAAAATACCTTGATTTGAGCCTTAGAAAGCATATTTATTGAAAACCTTAATGTTTAAAGATTCAATTCTTCATGAATTATTTTTCATCAAAATTAAAATCACAAAGAATAGAACCCATATATAATTTTCAGATATCTCTAGAAATATAATAAAACCCAAAAAATTCAATGGTTTACTCCCAAAATTATTTTTTTTAATGAAAAATCATAAATTATTCAAAACTGATCCAAAAATCAGATTTTCGAACTGGGAACTCCTGATACCATTCTATACTTGCAAAAAAAAATTGTACACAAATTCATAGATTTTAATGAGATATGATCAAATCATTGCAAAGCACTAATTTTCAGATCTTTCTAGAAATATAAGAAAAGCCAAAAAAATCATTGATTTACTCCCAAAATTATTTTTTATGAAAGACCATAATTTTTTTATAAATAATTCAAAACTAATCCAAAAAAATTAATTTTTGGAATGAGCACTCCTTATACCATCAGTAACCTATAGAAAATATTTGTTGAAAATTCGCATTAGTTTTCGATATATCATTAATTATTTCCAAAACCCCAAAATTGTGTCCAAAACCTTAGTTGCACAAGGTTATTCTCCATTTTTTTGCAAACAATATCACTATATAGGGTTAGAAAAACCTACAAGATATATATCTAATAGAAATCAATGTCCCACTAGGTGTGCCAAAATGTATATGCTAGATTCGGTTATAAAAAATATTATAAAACCTAATAAGATTCAACCACATAAAACCTAGTACTATGATAATCTGACATATACCAATGAAGAACGTACAACCATGCAAAACACAAAATATGAAATATTATACCATCACATGTTCATAGGGTTTTATCTCCATTGCTTTCCTATCTCCATTGATCTTGCTTGATATTGATTATGGTTTCTCTCATATTTGTGTGCACAAGAGCTCAATAAAGAACAAATTATGGTTGTATATGTAATTTAGTAGTATGTAGGCACTTGATTGATTGATTGAGATATTGAGGGCTAAGGAAATGATCCTCTTTTATAGAGATTATCCTAGAAATGGAGGACTAGGATTAAGAGGGTAGAGGGATAAATGGTCAGCTCAAATTAGATGGTAGGTATAGAAAATAAGGAAATATTAGAGAGGTGGTTAAAGCTAAATTAAAAGATGAATGATTGATGCAGTCAAGGTAGGGAGATCCAATGAAGGACATCCCTGCCTTGCAACCTATAACACAAAACACAAAGTAATATACTGGCCACCAGTAACAGAATACAAGATATAACCAGTAAGAAACCCTAACTAGTAGAAGCAACACAAGATATAACTGGTAATAGATAAATCCATCATTACAACCATTTAAAGAATTAAAAAAGCCTTCAGTGGCTACATATGTTGGATCACAACCCAGGATTACAAAACAATCCATACAACACAAAACTAAGATCCATAGATCTTTTGCTCGATAAATAAGCCTCCGATAATAGTCTACACTATTCTGCACTAATCCAGACCTCAGCCCCCCCAAACCAGAATCTCTTCGGAAACTACATCTTCGCTCGATCTCTTCTTCCTCCGACCGCTATCCTGCAAAATGAATCTCAAAACTTTCCCTTTATATCATCTGCACAATAAAAACTCAATCAAGTTGGCCAAAGACCAACTGGTTCAAGATGATCAGGCCAAATCACCAAGAAAATCTTCAAATGCATAAAACTTCACGTGGTCCTCTGAAAACATTGAACAAGGCCCAAAATAACATCGCTCAATGATTCACAAGTTATAGAAACCACCCGTAACCTAATTCATCTTTACTCCATACACTACAAAACCAACCGGTAAGAACATACCAATACTGAGCCAATACTAGGATTGATGTCTCATTAGAATCAAATCCAAATATCAGATTGAACTACTCTAGTGCTCCTACATCAAACTCTCGGGGTTAATTGAAAAGTGAGTCCCATCACTTGATCTGGTTTGATGATCTGTCAATAGGTACTTGCAACTGCCTTAGGGGTTTGGTGGTCTAACTACAGGTTCTGGTTGCCTCTTCTCAGCAATCTACTGGTCCACCATACAACCTGCCTCAATTCGGCTATCTGGTCAAGTCTCCACCCACTAATTGCCTCAAGCTCAAGCTCTAGGTTTAGCGGTCTTCTTGCAAGTCTTTCACTACCTCACGTTCGATGGTCTGAACAAGTCTACCAGCTGCCTCAACTTCATTTCTAACCAATGAGTACATAACCAGGTCTTCTTCAATCAATAGGTTCACAAACCAGCTCTGATACCACTTGACGGAGTCAAGGTAGAGAGATCCAATGAAGGACATCCTCGCCTTGCATCCCATAACACAAAACACCAATCAAGATACCGGTAATCGGTAATAGATTACAAGATATAACTGGTAAGAAACCCTAACCGGTAGAAGCAACACAAGATATAACTGGTAATAGATAAATCCATCATTACAACCATTTAAATAATTACATAAGCTTTCATCGGCTACACATGCTGGACCATAGCCTAGGATTACAAAACAATCCATACAACACAAAACTAAGATCCACAAATTTTCTGCTCGACAAATAAGCCTCCGGTAATAGTCTGCATTATTCTACACTGATCCGGACCTTAGTCCCTTCAGACTTCAGTCTCCCCAGACTAGAATCTCTCTAAAAGCCTACATCTTCGCTCAATCTCTTCTTCCTTTGACTGCTGTCTTGCAAAATGAATCTCAACTTTCCCTTCATACCATCCACAAGCAATAACAACTCGATCAAGTTGGCCAAAGGCCAACCGGTTCAAGATGAAATGTGTAAACAATAACATGTCGGCCCAAATCACCAAGAACATCTTCAAATGCATAAAAATTCACACGATCCTCCAGAAACATCAGACAAGGCTCAAAACAACATCGCTCAATGATCTACAAGTTACGGAAACCACCCGCAACCCAATTCATCTTTGCTCCATACACTACAAAATCAACTGGTAAGAACATACCAATATCGGGCCAATACTGAGATCGATGTCTCACCGGGATCAAATCCAAATGCTAGTTTGAACTACTCTGGTGCTCTTGCATCAGTGACACTTGTCATGGACAAAAAAAGATAAGATCCACAGATCTTCTGCTCGATAAATAAGCCTTCGGTAATAGTCTACACTATTCTGCACTAATCCGGACCTCAGTCCTCCCGGACCAAAATCTCTTTGAAAACTACATCTTTGCTTGATTTCTTCTTCCTCCGACCGTTGTCCTACAAAATGAATCTCAAAACTTTCCCTTTATATCATCCGCACAATAAATACTCGATCAAGTCAGTGAAAGACCAACTGGTTCAAGATGATCAACCTAAATCACCAAGAAAATCTTCAAATGCATAAAACTTCATGTGGTCCTCTGAAAACATCGGACAAGGCCCAAAATAACATTTCTCAATGATCTACAAGTTACAGAAACCACCCGTAACCTAATTCATCTTTTCTCCATACACTACAAAACCAACAGGTAAGAACATACCAATAATGAGCCAATACCGGGATCGATGTCTCATTAGAATCAAATCCAAATATCAGTTTGAACTACTCTGGTTCTCCTACATCAGACTCTTGGGGTTAATTGAAAAGTGAGTCCCATCACTTGATCTGGTTCGATGATCTATCAATAGGTACTTGCAACTGTGTCAGGGGTTTGGCGGTCTAACTACAGGTTTTGGTTGCCTCTCCTCAACAATCTACTGGTCCACCCTACAACCTGCCTCAATTCGGCTATCTGGTCAAGTCTCCACCCACTAATTGCCTCAAGCTCAAGCTCTAGGTTCATCGGTCTTCTTGCAAGTCTTTCACTGCCTCACGTTCGACGATCTAAACAAGTCTACCAGCTCTAATAGGTTCACAAAACCAGCTCTAATACCACTTGACGAAGTCAAGGTAGAGAGATCCAATGAAGGACATCCTTGCCTTGCATCCCATAGCACAAAACACCAAGCAAGATACCGGTAATCGATAACAGATTACAAGATATAACTGGTAAGAAACCCTAACCGGTAGAAGCAACACAAGATATAATTGGTAATAGATAAATCCATCATTACAACCATTTAAATAATTACCTAAGCTTTCATCGGCTACACATGTTGGACAATAGCCTAGGATTACAAAACAATCCATACAACACAAAACTAAGATCCGCAAATTTTTTGCTCGACAAATAAGCCTCCGATAATAGTCTACCTTGTTCTACACTGATCTGGACTTCAGTCCCTTCGAACTTCAATCCCCCCAGACTAGAATCTCTCTGAAAAACTACATATTTGCTCAATCTCTTCTTCCTTCAACCGTTGTCCTGCAAAATGAATCTCAAAACTTTCCCTTCATACCATCCACAAGCAATAACAACTCGATGAAGTCGGCCAAAGGCCAACTGGTTCAAGATGAAATGTGTAAACAATAACATGTTGGCCCAAATCACCAAGAACATCTTCAAATGCATAAAAATTCACATGATCCTCCGGAAACATCAAACAAGGCTCAAAACAACATCGCTCAACGATCTACAAGTTACGGAAACCACCCACAACCCGATTCATCTTTGCTCCATACACTGCAAAATCAACTAGTAAGAACATACCAATACCGAGCCAATACTGAGATCAATGTCTCACTAGGATCAAATCCAAATGCTGGTTTGAACTACTCTTGTGCTCCTGCATCAATGACACTTGTCATGGACAAAAAAAAGCTAATGAATTAATTAAATAAACAAAGATTTATTTAATTAATAGAAGAGGTGGGGCCAATTAAATAAAAAAAATATTTATTTAATTTAGGGAAAGAATTTAAATAAATAAAAAATATATATTTAAATGGGGAAAGGCTAGAAGAGGTTTGATGAATTAATTAAATAAATAAAGATCTATTTAATTAATAGAAAAGCTTAGGGGAAAATATTTAAATAAATATTTCTAGGACAAATTCAGGTGTCTATAGTAGGCACAACCCCCATTTCTATATTTGAAACTACAGTTTTATCTTCAAAGTTGTAATGGTGAAAAATTATTAGGGTTTCCACCATTAAATGTATGAAAACCACTAATATTTTACTTGGCAACCATTCCATTAGGGAAAGGTAGGAATTAGATAGATCTAAACCTAAGAGGTATGAATGTTGATCTAATTCCACGGGTGTTGAATATGCCTCTTCTTTCCCTTAAGTTGAATTGATTTGTTGAAGATATTGAAATTAGGGTAAATGTGTTGGAATTGATGTAAAAATGCGTGAACAAGAAGATATAGTTGTCGGATCGAGCCATAAACTTGGATCTAAGGATTGTAAGAGGATCCAAATCTGTTCCCATAAGGAGCTCCTAATTTGTCGGGACCAATGTGACGGTCGCTCTAGTGCTCTCCATTTTTCTCACTCCAATGTGGGATTCATTTGTCTCTATAAATAGTGAAACTTTAGATAGAGAGAAGAAATAATATAGAGGCAAGAATGAATGATGTTTCTACCCCAAGATGTTTGATATTAAAAAAACAACACCTCTTATGACAAAGATCTCCTAATTAGATTATCCAACAATGCCAAAGGGTGAGGAGCAACAAGGAGGAAAACAATAAACTTGTAAATGTAAATTTAAATGTTAAATTGCATAAACACTCAAATCTAAGAACATAAATAAGAAATTAAAGTGTAAGACATCAGGTTCACCAAAATGTAAAGGTGAAAATTTATTAGGGTTTCCACCATTAAATGTATGAAAACTGCTAATATTTTACTTGGGGACCATTACATTAGGGAAAGATAGGAATTAGATGGATCTAAAACCAAGAGGTATGATTTTTGATCTAATTCTAGTGGTGTTGAATATGCCTTTTCTTTCCCTTAAGTTGAATTGATATGTTGAAGATGCTGAAATTAGGGTAAATGTGTTAGAATTGATGTAAAAATGTGTGAAGAATGAGCTACAGTCGTCAGATCGAGCCACAAACCTAGATCTGAGGATTGTGAGAGGATTTGAACCTATTCCTAGAAGGAGCTCCTGATTTGTCAGGACCTATGTGACGGTCTCTCAGGCCCTCTGTAATTTTGACACTCTAATGGGGAATCGATTCATCTTTCTAAATAAAGCTTATTCCAAATATCGCAGCTTCGTACCTGCTTCTTACACATAGAAAGAAGATGAAATAGGTTTGGAAGAGGAAATGTACGTGCTTATTACAAATACTGAAATAAATAATGGAAAGATATCGTTACCTAAATTTCACTATAGCTCATTCACGTAGATCTTGCTAATTTGAAACTAAAGAAAGAATAGGTAAATTTTATCCATTCCTGATTTGCTTTAAGTGCATAGAAAAAAAATAGAAAATTATTTGATGGTTTCATGCAATTACTCAGAATGTTTCAACATGTAAGATTTTTTGGCAAGATTATGTATCAAAGATATTATTATTGATTATAAAAGGTAAATTTGTCTCACACAAGCTGTGAGACTAACTAACTTATTCAATGCAAATATAAGAAAGAATATACATGAATAAGTAAATAAATTTAAATAAGAGGTGAAACCAATCATTTCTGTAATGACTGGTTCATTGTGTCGCTCTGCTATGTGTCTTGTCTTGTGTATCCCGTTGCTCCAAATAGCTCCTAGTGCCTGCATTTGAGTAATCAGGATGATGTTAGATCATAGAGATCTAAGAAATGATAAATCTCAAGAATCCTATATACATTTATCCCTATGCATATATCTACTAACTCATATGCACATTGAACAAGAAATAGAAAAAAAAAGCAGCCAAGTCATCATAAGCACCTGCAATATGCATTGGTTTTATAACTTGTTTACTTCATGTGTAGATACAAGGTATAATTATGTCTTGTTTTGATCTATCAGATTTGACATGTGGGGTAAAATGTGGCTCCCACAAGGGTTGAGCCCAACATGCATCAAGAATAGTTATGATATCACTTTGAGTGTGAGCTTCTTGGTGGCAACTGTATAGCAATCATTTACCCCTTTCCCATGCTAATCATAATAAATTAGTGCTTGTTGCTCATGATAGTTGGTTGATAGCAATATGCAGATCCTAATTATTATTACCAGCCTACTGTCAGGAGTAATAAACACTCATTTATGGAGATCATCATTAAAAATGAGCGAGAAAAGATGCACAATTATTATCAAGAAGGTATAAGTGCCTTAGGGCACATTAACAAAAGCATATGAAGTGCATCAAATCAAGTAATCAAGGAAAGTGGATATCAAAAGGAGTTAGTTAATACCACTGTCAGAGTGAGTTTTAGTGATAATATACTATAGTGCAATCAAAGCTTATAGCTAATCACAGTAAACAATCATAAAGAAATAGTGCAGACACAATGAAGGCTCTTTCAATCCATAGCTACAAGCAGAATACTATAGTAAGCATTTTGACAGTGATCACGTGTGCCATAAATCTACTGATATATAGAACAACCATACAAGAAACAACTTGTAGCTCTTTTACTAGGTTTAAACATAAGCCTCATAGAAGATGGAAAGAAGTTATAGATGCAGTGGCAACAATCTTGTGATAGCCACAAGGAAAAATCAGTGAATGGGTGACTTTAATAGAGGCTACATTCTTAGTCAAACGAATCATAGAGACTTAAATCTAATCAGAAAAAGAAAAGACTTAAATCAAGAAAGAATAAGGATCATGTTTGTGAGACATGGACTAGCTCTGATACCATGTGAGACATGGACCAGCTCTGATACCATGTGAGATTTTGCCAAGATCAAGAGGCAATGAAAAGCACAAATAAGAGAGACAAAATATATGATAGAAATAAACTGTATTCTATCAAGATGAAAATACTGATCAACTGGATCATCAATCATTCATTTACATACAATGAATATGAGCCTACTTATATAGGCAAGGCTATATGGATATGTGAGCACACAAACATGACATGTGGCTCAATAAGAAACAAGGGTAGGTAGGATATAGGTGTGGGTAGGTAGGAGAAACAATATAATATTCCACATGAGGTGGATCACCCACTGAATGTGGAGTGTAACAACAAGATCACACCATAAAAGGTGGAAATTCTCCTACACACACTATCCCAATGTGGCACAAACACCCAAGTGTCTCATACCCAAACTACTATGAAATGCATTTCCTAAGTAAACTTAAGTAAGGTGTAATAATATCCATGCTGAATAATTATTTACACCAACATCCCCCCTTAAGTGTAACTTAGGGGAATGCACTTAAGTCTACAATGCAACTAAGCAATGCAAGATGGGTCCTGGCTACTAGGCCATGTTAGGTACCCATGTACAAATGCAAAATGCATGCAAACCAATGCAATGAAATCTCTCACAAAGCGGGGAAAGAGAGAAAAACCCAATGGGAAAAAACCCTCCCCCAAAAGAGAGATGAAAACTAAATACAAAGAACTCTCATAGAAGTATGTGAAGGACAAAACCCCATGAGGAAAAAGTCCCCCCCATATAAGAGAAGAAGAAGAGAGACTAGGAAGCCCCCCCTCAATGTGGAATCTGCACCAATGATAGAAGCTTGAAGATGAATGAAGAAACTGCTCCATGAACATCGAACCATGTTCCTCCCCTTAGGAAGAAACAAAACCAAAGGTGTATCCATGAAGTTTCCCCAACCATGAATGGAATATGTATGAAAAAACCTCATGATGAATGAAATCTCTGAAAAACTGCTCAAGTGTCCCCATGTCAATGCTAAAAGATACCCCCTCCAAATGTGGTAAACTATGCCACACTGCTGAAAAAGGCACTCCAAGATCTAGTGGAGATGAATGTAGAACAATATCCAAAGACTCATATGTCTCCTCAAAAGATAAAGAGACCTCCTCCAAGTGTTGTACAAAAGTATCCACAATCATGTCAACCTCTAAAGATTGATCATGTAGAGAATGCACAAGAGGGTCAGAGTTATCCCTCACAACAATCAAAGAAGGATAGTCTTCATCAAAGAGAAGATGAATGTCATGAATGGTGTCTCCCAAATCTGCAATGTAGGAGTCCACAAATAAACCTACAATGTTTGTCAAGCAGGCATCCCAATCAACTGAAGCTAGAAGACATGAAATATCCTGCTGAATTGAATCATAAGAAGGAAAAATTGTCACACTAGCTGCATCATCAGGTGCAATAGGTGGTGTGCTATCAATAGAAGGAGATGAAATGCAAGGTTCAAGAATGGGGTCACATGTGAGAATCCCCAAGTTCAAATGCCCAAAGTTCTCCTAAAAATATGAATCATCAACATAGGAAGAATCAACCTTATCAATAGGACCAAAATCTAAAAAAGAGTACAACTAAGATGAATGATCAACCACCCCAGTCGCAATGATAGCTCCACTCTCCAAGTCTCTAATGATAACTGAATTAGGTGTGAACTCCACAGTTTTCTTAGTTACCCCATATGTGATTTGATAGATGGAAAGAAGATTATTTGTCAAGTGGGGTACACACAACACATCATTGAAGGAGTTATCCTTAATGGCAATAGATCCTTTCCCAATCACATCCATGTATTCATGATTGCCCATCAAAATCTGCAGCATGTGGCAAGGCTCAAATGTAGAAAACATAGACTGCGAAGATGCCATATGATGAGAAGCCCCTGAATCTAGAAGCCATCTCCCTGAATCATGACTTGTAGTAGCACAAAGAGCTTGTCCCTTTCCTTTATCCTTGGAAGAATAAGCTGATGTAGACATTCTAGAAGGTAGGTTGATTCTATTCTTCTCAAGAAGATTCTTCAACTCATCAATATCCTTCTTATAACAATGATGTTCATCATGTCCTGACTTATTGCAATATCCACAAAAAATATTTTCCTTATATGATTTCCTCTTAGGTGAGAATGGTGAATCACCTTGTTGTGGAGAGGAAGATTGTGCTCCATCTTGTTGTGGTTTAGACTTAGGTTCCTTTTGATTCTTGTCTTTTCCTTGATTATTTTGATTCCCTTTGTTAGCCACCAAAGCTTGTGACTTTGAAGATTTGAGAATTTCCATCGTGGTTAACTTAGATTTCTCAAGTATCAACATCTCTGTGAATGAATCAAATGAGGGAGAAGTGTATGAGGAACCTTGAGCTAGCCTATGGGTGTGAAAGCTAGATACAAAGGCTGCATACTCTAAAGGAAGCTTGTCCAACAAGTTATAAACCAATTGAGCATCCTTTTTGTCAATTCCACAATCCTTTAGCTTTGCTCTTAGCTCAGTTGCTTTTGTGACATAATCTTGGATTGTATCAAAATCCTTGGGATCCAAAGTTGTGAGTTCACTATCAAGCTTGCAGCCCTTAATCTCATCAACTTGACCATACAATTTCTTAAAAATATCCCAAGCCTCTTTAATTGTTGTACACTTATCAATGTGAAAAATGAGGTCATCTGATACATACTTTCTAAGAGTTCCAAGTGCCATAGAATTCTTAGTAAGCCATTCAATTTGAGCATTAGGATCAACCTTAGGATCAGGTGGTGCTGTAATAGTTTCATTTACATAATGAATGAGTCCTTTTTCCATTAGTTTACTCAATGCCTTAATTTTCCATGATGCATAATTATGAGGAGTTAAAAGTGGAAATTTAGGAGAACCCATAGCACCAAAATGAAAAAACACAAGATAGAGAGAGGCACAATCACACAAGACACCCCCCTAGAATATTCAATCAAGAAATCCCCCCAAAATGGTGATTTTGGCATTTTATACTTAGTGCATATACAATGGGCCACTTGCAAAACAAGGCAAAGTGGACTTCTGGTTTCAATTTACAACTTCTCAAAATAAGATCTAAGAGACTTCAACAAATACTGCTATTGATCTAAACTGAGATCCAAGCAAAATGCAAGTACCAAATATGTCAAAAATGGCCAAATACTGAAAGTACAATTTCTACTTAAAATCACTGCAAACAAATGCAGATTATGAAAGTAGATGAAAAAATATGCACTTTCAAAAAAAATGGCACCTGAAAAGGAGTCCATATAAGCCCAAATGAAGCCTCCAAAGTTGTAAAAATCAGGATTTCGCGATTTTTGAAAAATTTGTATCTAAAAATCAGAAAAATCCTACACCACTATATAGATCATGAAATTCTACCCCAAAACAAAAAAAAATTGCTCGAAAAAAGGAGTCTGGATGAGTGAGATATTGCTATTTGAAAATTGCCTGCAAAATTATAATTTTTGGAAAATTTCTGCTACAGCGTCAAACTTCAAATGCCTCTAGATTTGGCCTCCGAAGTTCAATTTTGATGAAACAAAAGGCAAAATTGACTTTCTTGGACCTCCTAAATCCAATGGTGACCTCAAATTTGACCCATCAATCTTCAATAAAAACTTACAATAGAAATCTCCAAAATGCAAACCCCAAATAGAATCAATTTCTCTCAATTAGCAAACCAATGACACTCTAATGGCTCTGATACCATGTGAGACATGGACTAGCTCTGATACCATGTGAGACATGGACCAGCTTTGATACCACATGAGATTTTTCCAAGATCAAGAGGCAATAAAAAACACAAATAAGAGAGACAAAATATATAATAAAAATAAACTGTATTCTATTAAGATGAAAATACTGATCAACTGGATCATCAATCATTCATTTACATACAATGAATATGAGCCTGCTTATATAGGCAAGGCTATATGGATATGTGACCACACAAACATGACATGTGGCTCAATAAGAAACAAGGGTAGGTAGGAAATAGGTGTGGGTAGGTAGGAGAAATAATATAATATTCCACATGAGGTGGATCACCCACTGAATGTGGAGTGTAACAACAAGATCACACCATAAAAGGTGGAAATTCTCCTACACACACTATCCCAATGTGGCACAAACACCCAAGTGTCTCATACCCAACTACTATGAAATGCATTTCCTAAGTAAACTTAAGTAAGGTGTAATAATATCCATGATGAATAATTATTTACACCAACAATATTCATAGAAGATAGTCTCAAGGCCAAGTTTCCAATACACTGTGCCAAAGAAAGACAGTGATGATAGTCCTCAATTTATAAAAGAACAGTCATTCAGAAAGCTACAATAGTTGAATAATAACAATCATTACCATGAATAAACCATAGTTTGAACCAAATCTTTATAATATCACAGTCAAAGACAAAGTTGTAGTGAGCAAGGAATCTAAGGTGGCTAAGTATAAAGGAGAAAAGAGATGATTTAAAGTTTTTTATAATCCATGCAAATAAGGGTTCATGATATCTCTGAGGACAATATTCAAAATTTTATATTGAGGATAGTGTTAAAGAATCTAAGAAATCATTCTTAAAAGCACTAGTTTCCATAGAAGCATTATAATAGTAAGCCACATAGTAAAGGTGATGATGAGTTACAATGCCAAAGGAATAGTGAATGTTGTTGATAAAAGAGATTTGAGAATGCAAGAGCACATCCATGGTCACAATAATGTCCAAATATACAGTGATCTTAGAGTATCTTAGAAAGAGATATCAACTATTAAGGGATTCAACATAAATTACAGTCTCTAACTCAGACATAGTAGTGAGATTCAATCGATAGTGCTAGCGTAAAGATTTTGTCTTACACATAATCATGAATAGTTCATGAAGCCCAAACTCTCATGAAGTCTTGATGATAGGTTGAAGCATATCGAGATCAAAATGCTAGGATTCCCAAAGATACTGAGAGGGGGGGGTGAATCAGCATCTAACCGGTATATCAAATTACTTGATTTAAAACACGAAAAGCATATTAAAATTGAGTACCGGTAAACCATAAATAATGCAGTAAATAAGAACAATAACAACAACATGAGAAGCACACCATAACACAATATTTTAATGAGGAAACCCAGTGTGGGAGAAACCTCGGTGGGATTTGTGACCCACAATATTCGCTTACTGGCCAATAAGGGAATATTACTCTTACAATAGGGGTCTGGACTTGCAGGAAGGCCAAGTGCCTAGAGCTTACTACTCAATTACAAAAGAAGTCACACTGACTTACAAAAATGGATTATACTAATCCAATGTCTTGTACTTCTTCAGATTAGCATTTGCTATGCCAGATTCAGTACCGGTTTAAGATCTACTACAACATAAACCCCTAACCAATAATTTGCATATTAGGTCTGCTATAACTTTTCCATACTTCGCATCCTATTTCTTGTCTACAAAATGATCTACAATGATCTCATACATATATTAGTCATATTATAATCCACCATGTTGGCTTACAAAAGATTTTACAATTAATTACAAAATACATTAATACAAAATTGGTGTCGGCCAGCATGTCAGTATTCTTCCTTTTCGATGTCAGTGTTCTGTGTGTCGATGTAGAGTTTGTCGGTGCTGATGCCTATGTCTGCCTGTCGGTATCACATGATTGAAAGGTTGCCATCAATAAAACTACCTTCAATCACCTACAATTTCTCATTGGAGTGTGCATTTTCCAACAATCTTCCCCTTTGGCATTGATGGCAACACTCATGAGAAAAATTCAAGAATGCATTCGAAAACTGAAGTCCAAAAAAAAAATCTTTGCCAAAAAATGTGTTATAAAAAATGTATGCTCCCCCTGAGAAGAGAATCTCTACTTCCTTCTGACCATTTTTCTCATCACACTACTCCCCCTTTGACATCAATGACAAAGGTTGTCGTTCACTGTTAGTGGAGTCCTGCCTAGATTCTTGTAACCGGTGGGTTACAATCTGAAAGATATCTGTCAAAATCAAATTTATACCATTACTGAATGTTTTGTTGTCTTTTATTGCCTCTTATGTTCTTTGCACTGTACCGGTGAGTATGTGCATTTTCTCTTCTGGTGTCTTCAGTCTGGGAACCAGAGCCTCATATATTTCTTTCTCAAAGAAATGAGGTATTCTAGTCTTGGACCAAGTCTGCATTTCAAGTCCTTTGCTTTATCCTTTATTCTCTGTTTGTCATTCTCTAACTTCTTGATTTTCTCTTCTAGCTCTTCAATTTTCCTTTCAATTGTCAAGGTCTTCTGTTAAGATATTTGTCTTACAAGTTTCCCTGTACAGTTTCTTGAAGTCAAAAATTATTTCTCCAAGTTCTGGTAATAGGGTATCCATTTTCTCCTTGTTCTTCTTCACAATTTCCTCAAGTTTTTCTTTAATCATTCTTTCCTTAAATGTATCCTCATTTATTTGATCAATAGTCAATATGTTGTCGGTGATGAACTTAGACAATGTGTCTAGTTGACCTAAAGAATCCTTATTATCAACAATGCACTTTGGTGCTATCAATTTAAGAATTGGAATTGTATCATCAATAGCCTTATAGGCTTGTGCATTACATTTTGTGATCTTCTTTATTGAATCCAATAAGACCTTTGTTACATTTGTAGGTCTGAATTCTGCCATAGATATACCAGATGTTTGTCCAACACTCTTTACAATATCCATGTTACCGGTTGTGGTAATTACCTTACCTGATTCGACCTCTGGTAGGTCAGTCTGTGTTTGCATTTCTACAAACAAAGGTTTATGCTTTTCAGTTTGGGTCAGTGGCACTATCTCTGTCTAAACCTATGCTTCAACCTATACTTCAACCTGTATCAGTTTCATTTTCTCTATATGTATCTCAGAGGGTTTCTCTAAGATTTCAACTGCCAGTTTCTCAGATGTAGTCTCAGTTTGTACCTCTGAACTCTCTTTTGTCGGTTCTTCAGATGGTTTTTCAGTTGTTTCTACCAGTTTCTCAGTGGTATCCTCAGTCGGTTGCTCTGCCTGTGTAGGTTTTTCTATTCTTATCTTAACTTCTACAGCCGGTGACTTAGTAGTCACATCTTCCTCCTTATCTTCAGTGGTTTCTCTATCAACCACAACATTTACTTCCTGGGTGTCTACATTCACAGTATACAAAATTTCAGACTCAGGATTTGTATCCTCTAGTGGAGTCTCCATACTCTCTATGGTCAGTTGACTGTCAATAGTATCTACCAGTGGAGTATCTGAAAGAGGTGGGGGCACATTGTCAATTATTTTAAGGCTTGGAGGTCCACCTACCTTACCTTTCCCCTTATCTTTGTCCTTTTGATATACTTTAATAGTCTTTGGTCTGAGTAATTCTTTCTGTTTTTCTTTTTTCACAAAGAATATATCCCATACATCTGTTGTTTCCTCAAAGACTTCCTTTACTCTACTTTCCATCAGTGCTACATGTTAGTGAGCAGTGGAGAATATTTTCTGGTTTGCTTCACTGATTAGTGGTGCAGGAGCACCTAGTTGAGTAAAAACTCTCCTTTTTGAGTCTTACATGCTTTCATGTTTGTAATGTCTTGTGTTAGGTCTATGATGTTGTTTTAGGTTGTTGTGTGTCTTTTCAAATGGTTTTGATCTCATTTTATGCTCAAGAGGTCAAGTTTTGTCTTTCAGGATGTGAGTTGACAATTTTGGGTTTCTAGGCCAAAAAGGGCAAAAATGTGGAAAAATTGCCTGAAAGGTCTAGAAATGCTTTCCAAAACATTGAAACATTTTTTATAAGTGTTTTTAAGCATGTCTAAGGTGTTCAGATAAGTTGATGAGGTTGGGTTGTCACAAATGTCTTTTGGAGCAAGAAATGTTGTCATTTGGGCTTGTAAAAGTTGTCAAAGTTGTCATTTTTTGTCTTTTCTAGCAAAATGAAGTTGTGGAAGCCTCATGTCCATATTGGGGCTTGATAACCAACTAGAAAAACTATAAAAGGCCTCCCTTTTCCTTGGAAATGGTTGGTGATTGTATAATCAAAAGAATCCTAATAGAAAAGCATGAAATTTTGGTTTTTTTCACTGTTTTTCTCTTCCTTGGAGTAACAGTCCGTACTATAGCATATTGGTCCATATTGTACCTTCTAGGAAGTGTTCCCATTGTTAATCCAATGTTCTCCAAGTTATCTTTGCATTGGTTTTTCCATTTGCAAGTAGTTTAGACAAATTTCTTTCATTCTGTGTGCTCACTGCCCTGTCAAGGGTTTGGGGTTTAAAAATATTGTAACTTGACTAATCCAAGCCTGGGCTTCCACCAAATGGATTTGGTCAAGTTGGCATGCATGTATATAGTGTATATATGTCCATTTCATGCCATAGTTATGCTTGGAAAGGTGAATGTGAGCACTTATTAGGCAGGTTGTCTAACTTGGCTAGTATTCTTCCTCAAGGCTCGTAATTTGGATTCTAAAGCATCAATTGTTGAAAAAAACATGGAAAAAGGTCTGCACCTATCCCAAAGTCATTTTGAAGGAATTGGTACTCCTAATTTTACTCTTTTTGCATCATTATGTGTCACTATTTGTGAGGGGCAACAAGTTCCCTGTTTTGGAGATTTAAATGGTTTTTGGCAGCAAATTGTCTTTGTGATCTTCCATGCTTGAAGAAATTGCCTTGTTTTTTCAAACATAGTGTTAATTTGATGGTTTGAAGTTCTATCCATGTTATGGTGTAGGCATTTGGTAGTCTTAATCCTCCATTTTATAGAAATAATAGTGAATTGACAGAAAATAGTGAAGGACAGTGAAATTTTGCTCATCTACAGCATGTTCACCAAGTGTTTGGAATAATGCTTGTTTATCAAAGGCAAGGAATGTTTTAATTTGTTGTGGAAGAGGTCTCCTATCAGTGTGGGATTTTGAACCAAGTTTGGTAGAGAGAATCTATGGTAGATGCATCCAAACCCTCACTAAACCCTACTTTTAAGCCCAAATTTGTGGACAATCACTAAACTTGATTGATGGAGCCTAAGACCTCTAAATTATCATCCAAGATAATTTTGTGGAAGGACTTGGCCATTGTTGAACATAATGAGCAAAAAAGTGACAATTATCCCTTCACGGGCTACAAGCCTTTTTGACTGTTAAAATGCATTTTCCAAGAACCCGATCACCTTGAACTCATTCAATTTGGAGAGATCTTTGGAAGATAGTCCAAGATAATGAATGAAATTTTAGAAACCTCCATGAAACCCTTGTGAATTATTTTGGGTTGTGAGACCTAAGGAGTTGGTTTGAGCAAGTGAAACTAAGGAGCCAAAATGAGAAAATGAAAACAAACTTTTTGAACAAAACCTTCATCTAGTCCCCTAAACCAATTGGAGGTGCTTGTGAGAATAAAGAACAGTTAGAATCATGCCCAAAAGGGATAGATGAGCATGTTGGAAGAAATGGAATAGTGTGGCATAACCAATAAGGGATGAGTAAGGGAATGAGCCCACTCAAAAGAGGAGTTTGCTAGGGAAGTTATGTATGAGTTACTGGCATGAAGACCTCAAGAATGATTTGCAAACACATACAATAGCCACAAGTAAGTCTTTTGGAAACAAATTGAACCTTTAGACTTAAACATGATTGTTGAGCACTTTTTAGCAAACTCCCTATCAATTAGTTTATCTATTTCATCAGTTGAGTTGACTGGATGTACTGCAAGTAGTTTTTCAATCTTAATTTTCTTGTCCAGATCAACTATGGCTAACCTTCTAGCTTCAAGTCTCCTATACAGATCATTTGTAATTTTATCAACAACTTCCATCAAAAATTTATTGTATATATCTAAGTGTAAAATTACATTGTTCTCTATGCTTTCCTTATCATTAGTTGATAGTGTATTGTATATTTTTTTGATGTTCTTTAGCTTACCATCCTCTGTAATTTCACTAAGAAGTTTGTCTATTGGAGCGATATTGTGTTTTACCTTCTTCTTCTTAGGAGTCATTTTCTTTGCTGGAGGCCTTACTGCCTATTGTTTTTGTCTAGTTCTTTTTGGTGTAGGAGAGGGTGTCGATGTGGGTTTTGTTTTCCTTTCTACCCTTTTAAATACTGCCAGTATATCACTCTCAGAAGAAGTTCCAACCAGTGAAAGATGAGTTTCCGGTTGAGGTGCTTCCAACTCACTTTCACTTATACTAGTTTGTCTCAAAACATCTTCCTTGATTGCTTTATCCTGCCGAGTTCCTTTTCTTACGATTGTTTCAACTTTCTTAACCCTTTTCCTCGATTGAATTCCACTTTCTATTGTTTCAACATTTCCAAAAACTTCCTCAGTAGGTTCCTTGGGTGCTTCAAGGAGGGCTTTTGCATAAGTTTCAATGATATTGTCATCTGTTTCATAGCCCATTTCAATTACCCAGATAGTTCTAGGGACAACTGCCTCCATATAGATTTCATCTTTCTTGATTACAAAATAGATTTCCTTCTTATATTTATCCACAATATCTTGTGACATTCTTACTCTAGTTTTCAGTCGAGTCTTTAATGCTTGGAAATGTTCATTTAGGTTTTTCTCTCGGTTTTCTCCCATATTGTTCAATAGATCCAACAGTTGTTTTCCTTTTGGAATGTCAAAACCAAAATCTCTTGGACCAATACTGGGTACTTGTTTTGTTATGTACAACATCAGACAAATAAGCAAATTTCCAAATCTAAATGTTCCTTTCTTATCTCTTTTAATCTTTCCCAGATTGTCTATCAACTCATCTTTGAGCCATTCACATACATCTAGTCTTGCATTATCATTAACCATATCATAGGCTAGAAACTGAGTTCAACCGATTTGCATGTGTATCCTTATAACCTAAGATCATACTGATAAATGTGACATTTATGTCTTTTACATCGTTTACCCTTAGAGACCTTTTATCAAATGTTGCACCGGTTAGATTTATCACTATTTCATTTGAGACCTTCTTTGTTTTGTCAAGTCTGTTACCGGTGGAAGGTAACTATGTTACAACTTCTTTTGTGATTTTGTGAATTGAATCTAACCAAAAAATTCATCATGTACTCTGCTTAACACAATCCTTATGATATCCTTGGGAAAATCCGGGATACTAAGGATTTCAGTAAAACCTAGGGTTTCCACTATTTTATGTTCCGGCTTGACATTTCCAGACTCATCACAAATCACAGTCTTATACATATTCTTGATCCTTTGATGGATTGCTTCACTTCTTCACTTAGGAATTTTTGCACTCTCGAAGATTTGAATGCTCAGTGAATGAAAAAGGAGACAAAACATTTGCTTTATAATGTTATTTTCTCCAACTACCACATTTAATGCTCGTTGGTTAAGTCACAACTTAACTCATCTGCCGGTATAGAAATAATTTCAACTTCTCACCATCAACCAAGGGAATAATAGCATGTTTTTCATTTTGTTGCTAAACCCCCAAAAGATTTTCCTTTAGTTAGATGAAGAGTCTCTTGCTGGTGGAGTGATACTCTATTCTACCAGTGGAGGGCTATTCCCTTCAACATTTTGTTCTGACTTTCTGATCCATTGTTTTGAGAATTCTTGCTTTACCTCTTCAACCTTTTCTTTACCTTTCAAACTAGGACCTTTGGTATTTGTCGGTGATGCTTTACTTCTACAAAATTTTGCAATATGTCCAATTTTGTTACAGACATAACAAGTCACATAGTTCTTCTGAATAACTTTCCCATATCCTATGTCAGTATGTGTTCTACATTGATTAGATAAGTGTCCAAATCTTCCACAAATATAACATCTTACATTCATTCTGCGATTTTCTAAATTATGACCAACTTTGTTACATTTAGAACATTGACCGGTGGGTGTATTAGTGTTCTGATGATTTCTAGATCTACACTGATTTTCTCTATGACCATACTTGTTACAATTAAGGTATTTTCCATTAAACTTGTAAGTATTAGGTTATCTTACCGGTTTTCTATGATCATGATTGTTTGTAGTTGTAAAGCGGAAAATCGCGATCAAACCCTAGTTGCTCTCCCCTCTTCCAACTCCGAGGAGAGAGAAGGGAGATTCACTAGGATTCGATGGTTTTCACTTAGGGGAGAGACTTTACATTCAAAAGAGGGGTTGAAACCCACTAGATCCAATCCCACGCAATGCAAGATTGGATGCTAAATGTGTTTCAAGGGTTAAGACAGCAAGGCTACCCTCTTTTGTAAAGAATGTTGATAGAAGAATTAAACTAAGCATGCATAGAAAGTGACAAAGATTTGCTTATAAACTGAGTTCGGATTATAGGATGAAGCTGCGGACCTGGAATTAGCAGTAAAATGTCGATACGGCACTGTCCTGCAAATTTGAGCAAAAGTTGTCGGGACGATGGCGCCCGGCGCCACGGTCCTCCGAAAAATCCGCGAAACGAAGGGGGATCTGTTCGTCTCTGCACAAGGATTCCAGATCTTCAATTTCAGCCGCGTACCTGCAACCTACACACAGAAAAGTGAAGACGATTGGGGGGTTAGGGATTAGGGGTTTGCCTTTAGGTCAAACCCCAGTTTTGGAATTAACCAAGAAATGAGCAAGAGCTGTAAATGTAAATGTATGTAAAACAAGTACTAATACCTTGTTCTAAGGATGTTTGTATCCTTATGTGCGAAGGTTTAGATGTTGTATGTTGTATGTTGTATGTAATATGTGATCTCCTCTTCAATGGTTGAATCCTTGACTTGAATGCAACACTTAGCCTTGAATGGAGACTTGAAATGATCAATTGCTTGAAGGAATGCTTGAATGCTTGAATGCTTGAGTATAGTTTCCACACCTTTTTCCACATATCCTCCTCATGCCAAATGAGAGAGAAAAATGTAGTTTATATACTTGTCATTTAGGGCTGATAGACTGATTTTCCCGACCTTAGGCCGACTAGGAAAGTTAATTTCCAAATTGCAAACAAAAAGACCCGAGCCCCTTAGGAGACCGGGCCCAAAATAGGACCCAGGGACCAGGGCGTTGGGCACCATGGTCCTGGGGACCAGGGCGCTGGGCGCTCTGGTCCCACCTCCCGGGACAGCAGGGTACAAGGAGGTTCAGGCCAGGGTGCTTGAAAAATGTAGTTTTCAGTGTCGTGAGCAAGTTTCAGGGTCTCCATTCAGGTTGCGTGTTGCGTCACCATCGTGAAGACCAAAATGCAGTCGAAATTGCAAGTGTCGCAATTTTAGGATGCTAAATTTAGCCCCCACTTTAGCGGGAGTATGTATGCTCATACTTCCGGTAAAGTACAAGGAAACAACATTGAAAGACTTTCACCATGTCAAGGAGGCAAGATACACCAAGCCCCCAGTGGACTAGGGATCTTACGACTTCGATTGACAAAGTAAAAGGGAAGATCATGAGGGAGAACCATGACTGTTAGTAGTAAGGTTCCCTCACTATGAGTCATGCAAGAAAGATATCAAAAATTTTCAAGGCAAGGTTAAATTTACCAAGAAATTTTCGAGTATCTTGAAAAGATATGAACGGGATGTATGCCCCCCTACGTTAAAGCGATCGCACACGCCTCACCGGGGGTGATTGTTTTAACGTAGTGATACATATAAGAATGAGAAAGGAAAGGAGCACGTTATCGCAAGGATTTAGCCCCCAAGTGTGAGATAAACCCAAGGATAATAGACACAAAACACAAAGCACGAGGTGACTTCGCTTTCCTCGGGGTCAATATGCTGTATGATAATTCATGTATATCATATGTATGTATGCATAATTGTTCTTCATTTCCCAATCAAGGAAGGTCACCTAGAAGAAGGGAACACATGTGTCTTTTGAGTCAACATGAGAGAGATCGAGAGATCTCAATGCTTTGCATCATCCTCAAGTAGACAACACTAGGGACGAAAAATAGAAGAATGAGAATAACATATAGAAGAAGTAACACAAGAGAGGAGGAGAGAATCTACTATGCTAATGAAACTAGTCTAGCACGTCATCTACCCCCCGATCTTGCTGATCAATGTTTCGGGAAGGCAGGGAACACGCTAGAGGAGGAACATCCAACACAGCAGATGGAGCTATCACAAGATCCAAACAAGGGCTATGTTCATGTTCCGAGCCACATTGTTCTTGTCTAGGAGCTAGGATAAGTGCTTTAGAAAATTCATTAGATAAATGGTTATCAATATCAACAAGTTCATATTCACTATCAGAATGAACAGGAGAAGTAGCATTTTCATCATGAATAACATTTTCATCTATATCATCATCAAGATTTATAAAAATAGGATCTTTAACTTGCACAGGATCAAGACCATCATGCATCTTATGTTTAGGAGATTTAAGCTCAATGTCCGGTTGAGGAGAAAATGGAATAATGCTTGTTGAAGGTGTTTTTGGAGATGGCAAAGTTTGAGAATCAGCTGCTTGAGCTCTAAGACGACGCTTTCGTCGGCATTCACATGCAGAATGATTTTGTCTAGTCTTAGTAGGAAGTGAAGAAGATTGAGGAGGAGGAATGTTCTCATCCTTATCACTTGGGTGTTTAGGTTGTGGTCTCTTAGGCTGGATAATAGGAGAAGAAGAAGGTCTCTTCTCTCTATAAAAGGAAGGAGGAGGAACTGCTCCATATAAGGGAAGAATATTTGGTTTAGGGAGAAGACCAAGTCCATCATGACGAGGAGGTATAGGTCTACACTTAGGAAGTTTATTAGGCATAGACATAGTCACATCCATAGGGATGGGTTGGGAATCTTCTTGAGGAAAGACATTAGTTTTTCTTTCAAAGGAAGAACTTCCTTCTCAAGAATGATAGGAATGTCAAGTTTAGGTGTTCTAGGTTCACTTAGAGATAAGATCATATCTGTTTTCCACTTTTGATAAGATTTGAAAAGATGATCACTTCGCGGAGGAAGGGATTGGAATTGTTTAGGCCAAAAGTAATCAATAGGAACGCTAGAAGTTCTTTCAGCAGGTTTAAAGAGACTATGATTGACAGTAACAACTTCACCATTATGGGGAAATTTCAAACACTTGTGAATAGGAGAAGCAATAGCTTTCATGGAAGATAGCCAAGGATAGCCAAGCTTCACACGAAATTGTTCGGAAGATGGAATAATAGCAAAGTTCACATCAAGAGATTTGTTATGGACCTCAATAGGAAATGTAATAGAACCAATTGCAGGAGAAGAAAATGCATCAAATAGTTTCACAATCACATCTGTTTTGTCATAGATCACTTGATTCAATTGCAAAGTAAAAAGGAATTCTTTAGTAATAACATTAATCATGCACGAAGGATCAATAAGCACTCCACGGCAAGGTGTATTCTTAACTTTTGCAACTATGTATAAAGGACCATCAGGTGCCCTAATGGTTTCATTGGAATCAAATGTGATGGAAGGTTCTTTAGGGATTTCTTGCTGTTCTACAAAGTTAATCACATTCGGAGTCATAGACACAAGACCATCAGATGAGAGAGAGGAATCATTAGCCTCAATTGCATTAGAGGTATGAGAAGGCAATGGATCAGTGAAAATCTGAAGATTTTGGTTAGGAGGAGCTACAGATGTGTTGCCTTTATCATTCACTCCAGAAACAAAAATAGTATTATTATCAATCAAATCTTGAATTTTACCCTTTAAAGAAAAACATTTTTCAGTATCATGCCCAAGCTGACGGTGAAATTGACAAAAAGATTTGTTATCAAAATAAGGTGAAGTAATCTTTGCAGGATCAATTTGTCTTATAGGAGGAAGAGTAAGCACATTTCGTTCCAATAACTTATTCATAATACTATGCAATGATTCATTCAAAGGAGTATACTTTCTTTCTTTCTTGAAAAATTTAGAAATAGGAGGCACACCTGATGCTGCATTCACATTGTTGTTGATGATGTTTTCATTGAATTTGATGGAATCTCTGTTCGGTTTAAACTTCCCAAATGGTTGTTGACTGCTATCACCCTTATCACTCGGAGCCATAGGATGTGATTGTTCCATTTGACTCACAGTCAGTTGATAATTGTGAAGAGTTGCACACAACTGTTGGAAAGAAGTGAACTCAGAAAATAGAAGTTTGTCTCGAATATCTTTTTGTAAATTAGAAATAAAGATTCTTTGAATATCATTGTCAGGCACTGGAAAATAAATTTGAGCATATAAATGCTTATATCTACCAATGAAATCAGTCACTTTTTCTTTAACACCTTGTTTACAATGCATTAAATCAATCAAAGTAACTTTAGGACTTATATTGTTTTGAAATTGTTGAATGAAAGCATTTGCAAGTTGTTCGAAAGAAGTAATAGAATAGGAAGGCAATGAGCAATACCATTGTAGGGCTTTGTCTCTTAATGTTCTAGTAAACAGTTTTGCAAGCAACCTTTGGTCATAAGCAAAATCAGTACAAATTGTTTGAAAAGTCTTAACATGTGTTAGAGGATCTCCTTTACCATTATAAAGTTCCAAATGCGGGATTTCAACATGTTTAGGAGGGATAGCTCGAACAATGTCAAGAGAAAGTGGGCACACTAAACTTAGATTGATTCATAGAGGCAATTTGTTGCTGTAAAGAAGAGACAGTTTGTGCTAGATTGTTAATGGTCGCTTCAGTCGAAGAATTCATATTGGATGTGTTAGATTGAGATGGAGGTGTTATGTTATTGAAAGAGGGTAAAGAGTAAGGTGGTGAGACCCTATGATAATTAGTCATAGGAGATGATTGGACAGGAGGAACACTACAAGGAGGAATGGAATGATTGAATGAATTGCCCCCTTGCGTGGTGTTCATTTGTGGAGATGTAATAGGCACACTCATTGAAGGAATGAATGAAGAAGTTGGATTTAATGAAGGAAGAGGGTTAATTGAAGAAGAAGGGTTGCCCCCATGACTGGTGATCATAGGAGGAATGTCTTGTGTAGAAGTAGCCATTATGTTTGATGTAAAGGTAGGTATGCTAGCAATAGAAGTCATCAAAGGAATAGAATGATTGACTTGAGTAGGAGGTTGTGTATAACCCAGATTTTCAGCACAACTCTTCATAGGCATCACATTCGAATCCACGATGTGTGCAATACCACGCAAAATATCAATTCCATTCTTATCACTTTGAAGCATACGTTTTAGACCCTCAATTAAAGGAAGAGCTTGACTATCAGGGTATTCTTGAGACATCCATTGTCGAAAATCGTCAAATTGGTTATCCAATTTCGAAAGTTGTTCTTCAGAAACCTCATGGAGAGCTTCTCCATCATTAGGAGGATTAGAGGAATTACCCATGTCCTCGTTAAAAAGGCTATTCAAATTAGGTTCCATCTCCTCAGTAGTTAAACCTTGGAAAGACTTAATTCTACGGCTTCGTCTAACGGGAATAGTGTAAGTAGGGCTTATTGTTGTAAAACTCATGCACTAGAAAGAGAGAGAAGATTTTGAATTTAGAGGTAGCAATTTTCAGTAAAATCAGCCAATCTTCTGGATTTAAGCTGTTAAATGCAATCAGAACAATCTCCCGAAATTTCGGAAAAAATGTCCAGGACCGTGGCGCTTGGAGTGCAACACGGTCCTTGCAACTTTTTTCGAAATTTGCAGGGATGAAAGTTATGATGATTTTAGAGCTAATCTGAAAAAATTGAGTGATTTTACGATCTGTAGATAGGCCAAATTAAAGTTGCAATCTCGAAATTGAACCCTACCAAGATTGTCGAAAAATGGAAAATTTGAATTTTGAAAAAGAGAGGGAAACTGAAATTTTGAATTTTATGATTTTTAAAGGGAATGTCAAGAGCAATGCAAATTTTGAAATTTGAAAATTGACTCAATTTCACGCAAAATTCAATTTTGAAAGTGGAAATCAAAGTTGTTGTAATTAAGCACTTAATTTCAAAAGTCACAAAATGCAAGAATTTGAATAAAGCACTGAAATTTCGAATGAATGCAAACACGTTTTTCAGATTTAGGACAGTAAGAACACAATTTTGACACAAAATTTCAATTTCAATGATTTTTAAATGTTTAGAAGCCTTAATCCAAGCAATCACAAGACCAACTTTGACTGTAATTTTGAAGGTGTTATAATTGATAAAATCAGCCAAAATTCTGGATTTTAGCAGGAAAATACAGTAAGATCTTGCTCCCAAAATTTCGGAAAAAATGTCGGGGACGATGGCGCTCGGCGCCACGGTCCTCGCAACTTTTTTCCAAATTTTCAGGGATGAAAGATGTTGTGATTTTATTGCGGAATCCAAAGTCACAGCTGATTTGGAGATGTTTTGATCAGTGAAATTGTCGGACAAAGGTTGAATCAAGAGGGTTTCAAAAATTAGGGTTTTGACACTTAACCACTTAATTTTCAGAATTAAAGCACAAATATGAATTGATAATTTGTAATAGAAGGACAGATCTGAAACAAGCATTAACATTTAGACATTTCGCAAGTTCAATTACTAAAAAGAAATTTTAGGGTTTTAATGCAATCACCTCTAAAATTTTGCAAAAGATCAAACATGGAAATGTAATCAATTTTTTCAGATCTAAGCATGAAAAATCAGAAAGGATGTTCACGTCGGGTTCACCAAAATGTAAAGCGGAAAATCGCGATCGAACCCTAGTTGCTCTCCCCTCTTCCAACTCCGAGGAGAGAGAAGGGAGATTTGCTAGGATTCGATGGTTTTCACTTAGGGGAGAGACTTTACATTCAAAAGAGGGGTTGAAACCCACTAGATCCAATCCCACGCAATGCAAGATTGGATGCTAAATGTGTTTCAAGGGTTAAGACAACAAGGCTACCCTCTTTTGTAAAGAATGTTGATAGAAGAATTAAACTAAGCATGCATAGAAAGTGACAAAGATTTGCTTATAAACTGAGTTCGGATTATAGGATGAAGCTGCGGACCTGGAATTAGTAGTAAAATGTCGATACGGCACTGTCCTGCAAATTTGAGCAAAAGTTGTCGGGACGATGGCGCTCGGCGCCAGGGTCCTCCGAAAAATCCGTGAAACGAAGGGGGATCTGTTCATCTCTGCACAAGGATTCCAGATCTTCAATTTCAGCCGCGTACCTGCAACCTACACACAGAAAAGCGAAGACGATTGGGGGGTTAGGGATTAGGGGTTTGCCTTTAGGTCAAACCCCGGTTTTGGAATTAACCAAGAAATGAGCAAGAGCTGTAAATGTAAATGTATGTAAAACAAGTACTAATACCTTGTTCTAAGGATGTTTGTATCCTTATGTGCGAAGGTTTAGATGTTGTATGTTGTATGTTGTATGTAATATGTGATCTCCTCTTCAATAGTTGAATCCTTGACTTGAATGCAACACTTAGCCTTGAATGGAGACTTGAAATGATCAATTGCTTGAAGGAATGCTTGAATGCTTGAATGCTTGAGTATAGTTTCCACTCCTTTTTCCACATATCCTCCTCATGCCAAATGAGAGAGAAAAATGTAGTTTATATACTTGTCATTTAGGGCTGATAGACTGATTTTCCCGACCTTAGGCCGACTAGGAAAGTTAATTTCCAAATTGCAAACAAAAAGACCCGAGCCCCTTAGGAGACCGGGCCCAAAATAGGACCCAGGGACCAGGGCGCTGGGCACCATGGTCCTAGGGACCAGGGCGCTGGGCGCTCTGGTCCCACCTCCCGGGACAGCAGGGTGCAAGGAGGTTTAGGCCAGGGTGCTTGAAAAATGCAGTTTTCAGTGTCGTGAGCAAGTTTCAGGGTCTCCATTCAGGTTGCGTGTTGCGTCGCCATCGTGAAGACCAAAATGCAGTCAAAATTGCAAGTGTCACAATTTTAGGACGCTACAGTAGTACCGGAGCTTTCACCGACTTCAAAGCCAAGGCCATTTGTATCACCATTAGGTTTCTGATTCTTCAGCATGTCACCAAGTTCTTCTGAACTTTTCTTGAATTTCTCCTTGTGTTGATTTGCAGCAATCAGTTCATTCTCCAAGATTCCTTTCTGGCTCATGAGTTTAGTTCTGTCATTTTGTGTGTGCATCAGATCTGTCTTCAACATATCATTTTCATGACTGAGTCTTGTGTTTTCATTTCTAGCATCATTTAGTCTTCTAATCAAGTCTTCTTCATTCTTCTTTCTCTCTTCAATTTCTTTACAAAATCTCATGGTCATATCCTGCATCTCATTCTTCATTGTATGATTTCTTGTCTTAGCTTATTTACCAAATCATTAAGAGTTTCCTTTTCATTTTACCTGTTCTGCATCTTTTCACAAAGTTCTCTCCTCTTGTTCCTTGCAATAGTAAAATTCTCTTGAAGTGCTTGAATGATATCCTGAGCAACCTTCAGATCATCTTCAAGTTTGACATTCTTCACTTTTTCTGCATCATAATCTGAAAGAGTTGTTTCCAATTGCTTTCTCAAGTTTTCTATCTCTACCAGTGACAAGATCTTCCTCAAGTTGTTAGGCTTTTGAAAATAGAGGACCAAGCTCTAATACCCATTGTTAGGATTCCCAAAGATACTGAGAGGGGAGGTGAATCAATATCTAACCGATATATCAAATTACTTGATTTAAAACATGAAAAGCATATTAAAATTGAGTACCGGTAAACCAGAAATAATGCACTAAATAAGAACAATAACAACAACATGAGAAGCACACCATAACATAGTATTTCAATGAGGAAACTTGGTGTTGGAAAAACTTCGATGGGATTTGTGACCCACAATATTCGCTTACTGGCCAATAAGGGAATATTACTCTTACAATAGGGGCATGCACATGCAGGAAAGCCAAATGCCTAGAGCTCATTGCTCAATTACAAAAGAAGTCACATTGACTTAAAAAAATGGATTATACTAATCCAATGTCTTGTACTGCTTCAGATTAGTATCTACTATGCCAGATTCAGTACCGGTTTAAGCTCTGCTACAACATAAACCCTTAACCAATAATTCGCATATTAGGTGTGCTATTACTTTTCCATACTTCGCATCCTATCTCTTGTCTACAAAATGATCTACAATGATCTCATACATATATGAGTCATATTATAATCTGCCATGTCATCTTACAAAAGATTTTATTGTTAGGTCCCGGAGACAACTGACGGGGGGGGGGTGAATCAGTTGTCAACAAATTTCAAACCAAAAACAACTTAACCAAATTAATGCTTCATACTGGTAAACCAGTTAAGTATGTCGGTAAATAGTTTTAACAGTTAATAGCTATATCAGTAAAGATTAATGCATGAAACATTAACACAAAGTCATCCATAACACATGACACCAATATTTGTACGTGGAAACCCTGTAAGGGGAAAAAACATGGTGGGAAACCTTACCCACAATCAGATGATACTACTACAAATAGTAAGTGTACATAAATGGGGTCTGCACATGTAGAAAGGCCAACAACCTAGAGCTCACTGCTCAATCACAAAATGGGAGTCACACTGACTACAGTTGGATGGTTAAATCCAATAAGAATGTACTGCACAAAATAGCATCTTCATATACTGGATTCAGTACCGGTGTAATGCTGATATGCTTTCTCAAAAACCTAGCTTCACCTTCAAATGATGTCTTCGTGTATAGCTCTGCTTAATCTTGCATATACCTTCACACAATTCTTTTTTGCATTCAACATTCGATCTTACAAATAAGATCTTACATTTATACCATAACCTAAGACCAATTTTAGTAGGTCAGCTCTACAAGATATTATAATAAAAACATTTACAAACAATATAATATCCGATGCAATAACCGATTGAGCATGTTGGCTTAATGCATTTACAACAATAATTAATCATTTCCTTAGCATGCCATGCTGATCTGGAAAAGATAAACCTGTCGGTGTAACCCTAGGTAACCCTGGACCTATTTGTCGGTAAAAGCAAATATGCAAATATGAATGTACCAATGAACAAAACTCCAGGACAAGATGTCCAAAAGATGTCTTCGACATTACCAAGTTTCTTCCACATAATTTTGAGTATCGGTGATCATTATATCCTGCTGGTGAACCATATACCAGTAACTGTGCAATAGTTACTTGCTTGTCGATGAATGCTGCTGGATCTCCAAAGTGCTAGTGTTTTAGTAGGTTTTGACATCAATGACAAAACCATACCAAATTAACAATAATCTCTCCCTTTGGCATTGATGGCAACACAAGATGGAAAAACCATCAAAGTGCCAAAATAGAAATGCCAAATACCAAAAACCAACAACCTCCAAAAAGATTATAACCAGAAATCAGAGAGTAACAATCTCTCCCCCTGAGAGCAACATGTGTTTTCCAAAGTTTCCATACCAATTTCTCCAAAAGATAATGTGTTTTTCCATAGTTATCTCTCCCCCTTTGACTTCAAATGCCAAAGTTATAATAATACCAAGTTCATATACAAAATACCAACTACTCCCTCTGAGAAGTAGCTTCCTCATCACAGACCGGAGTAAAAGTTTTTTCTTTTAATTCTACTGGTTGATGACAATCATCAACTGTCTAAGTCTCTACCAGTGGTGGTATGACTCCAAGCTGATCTCTAATATATTCAAAAGTCTCCTCAAGCAAAGGTTTTGTGAAAATATCTGCAAGCTATTCTTTAGTGTTCACATAAACCAGTTTTATCTCCTTTTCTTCAACTTTTTCCCTTAGAAAATTCAGTTTGATAGAAACATGTTTTGCTTGAGAATGTAGTGCTGGATTCTTAGATATATCAATTGCTGCAGTGTTATCACACTATATGGTAATAGGTTCCTTGCATTTTACCTTTATGTCTTTCAACATTTTCTTAAGCCATAGTACCTATGTACAGTTAGTTGTTGCTGCAACATATTCTGATTCTGTTGTTGATAAAGATGTACAACTCTGTTTCTTACTCAACCAAGAAACTAATCTCTTTCCAAGAAAGAATGCTCCGCCGGTGGTGCTTTTTCTATCATCCACATCTCCTACCCAATTTGCATCTGTGTATGTACATAATTCAAAGTTTTCATCTCTAGGATACCATAATCCAAGATTTATAGTGCCTTGTAAGTACCAAAAAATCCTTTTTACTATTGATTCATGATTTTCTCTAGGATTACTTTGAAATCTTGAAACAATACATACTACATTCATAATATCAAGTCTGGTTTGTATTAAATATAGTAAACCTCCTATCATAGATTTGTATCTAGTTGGATTAATAGGTGTAGATTCATCCCTTTGAGATAATTTGTCATTTGTAGTCACAGGTGTGCTTACCGGTTTAGAGTTCTCCATCCCAAATTTCTTTAGTAACTCTTTTAAGTATTTGGATTGGCTCAAGAATATACCTTTGTCAGTTTGTGAAATCTGCAATCCTAAAAAGAATTTTATTTCTCCAATCATAGACATTTCAAATTCTTGTTGCATTTTAGTAGAAAATTCTTTACATAAACCATCTTCTCCTCCAAAGATTATATCATCAACAAATACTTCTATAATCAAGATGTCATCATTAGTTATTTTATAATATAAATTGTTGTCTGCATTTCCTTTAGTAAAACCAATCTTTAAAAGATACTTATCCAATCTTGCATACCAAGCTCTTGGGGCTTGTTTCAATTCATCCAAAGCTTTCCTTAATCTGCAAACCATATCATTTTCATCTATCAAAGAAAATCCATCAGGTTGTTCAATGTATACTTCCTCTTCAAGATCTCCTTTCAAAAATGCACATTTAATGTCCATCTGATAAACTTTGTAGTTCTTGTGCGCTGCAAAAGCCAAGAATAATCCGACTGCCTCAATTCTAGCTACCGGTGCAAAGGTTTCATTGTAATCAACTCCTTCTTTCTGAGAATATCCCTTACACACTAGTCTTGCTTTATTTCTAACAACCTTACCATCTTCATTAAGTTTGTTTCTGAATACCCATTTGGTTCCAATTACATTTTTATCTTTAGGCCGAGGAACTAATGTCCAAGTGTTATTTTTATCAATTTGTGCTAATTCTTCTTCCATAGCTTTAATTCAAAATTTATCTTCACATGCCTTATTAACAAATGATAGTTCTATTCGAGAAATAAGACATACCTCTTCATTTGCCAATGTTCCTCTTGTCATAAATCCTTTAAATTTATTTCCAATTATATGATCTTTAGAATGATTCAATCTTACATACCGGGGTGTCTTTGTTTGTTGTTGTTCTTCAGTTATTGTGGAATCCTCAGATGGTACCGGGGTAACTGGATCTTCATTTTGTACTAGTGGATTTGGTGTAGGTTCATTTGTCACAATTTCTGTTGCCAGTTCAGAGTCTATATACCTTGAAGTTCCTCTGAATTATTCATCAATTTTTACATTTGTACTCTCAACAATTTTCTGCAATCTTTTGTTAAAACATCTATATGCCTTGCTCTTAGATGAATAACCAAGAAATATTCCTTCATCACTTCTAGGATCAAATTTGCCAATATACTCATCTCTTCTAATATAACATTTACTTCCAAAAATTTTGAAATATTTAAGAGTAGCAGTATTACCAAACCATAGTTCATGAGGGGTCTTACTGGTTTCACCTTTGATGTGAACTTTGTTAAATGTATAGACTGTTGTACTGACTGCTTCTCTCCAATATACATGAGGTAGGTTTGCTTCTGATAACATACTTCTTGCTGCATCCAAGATAGTTCTATTTTTCCTTTCAACAACTTCATTCTGCTATGGTGTCTGAGGTGCTGATAGTTGTCTTCTGATTCCATTCACTTCAGAGAATGTATTAAATTCCTTAGATGTAAATTCACCTCCTTGATCTGATCTTAAACATTTGATTTTCTTACCTGTTTCATTTTCTACCATTGCTTTGAATAGTTTGAACTTTCCAAGTGCTTTTGATTTTTCTCTGAGAAAAGTAACTCAACACATTCTAGAATTGTCATCAATAATTAGCATGAAATATCTATCACCTTGTAAGCTTAGTTCTAGCTGGACCACATAAATCAGTGTGAATCAAATCAAGAGAATTATTTGATTTTTCTGGAATACTTTTGAAACTAGCTCTAACTTCTTTTCCAAATTGACATTCCTTACATATTGTATTCTAAGGTTTGACAATTTTAGGTAAATCTCTAACTGCCTTAGTAGTATTGATCTTTACCATGCAATCAAAGTTTACATGACAAAGTCTCTTATGCCATAACCAAATTTCATCTATATGTGCAATTAAGCATGTCTTTTCATTGTTATTCAAATGAAAGATATTACCTCTAGTCTGATTACCGGTTGCAATTTCCAAACCAGTTCTATTCATGATCTTGCATTTTCCATTTTTAAATTGTAACTGAAATCCTTTCTCAACTAATTGACCAACACTCAAAAGATTATGTTTTAATCCTTCAACATAGTAGACATTGTCAGTGTTATGCTTACCATCAAGAGATATTGTACCCTTACCTTTGATTGAACAAGCTTTGTCATCTCCAAATCTCACTAAGCCTCCATTGTATTCTTGAAAGTTCAAGAATTTACCTTTGTCTCCTGTCATATGATGTGAGCATCCTGAATCAATGATCCATTCATCCTTTACTTCAACTTTAGCTGCCAGGGCCTGTACTACCGGTTGAGCAGTAGGTGTCGGTTGATCTTCTGTTATAGCAACAAAAACCCATCCATTGTCTGTTGGATCCTCATCAGAATCATCAGTCACACCTTCATCAACAATGTAACAAGATTTGTCTTTATTCTTCTTAAATCTGTATCTTTGATATTCAGGGTTAGGCTTGTATGTTCTTCTAGCTTCTTCTCTTAGTCTAGCATGTCTATCATGGCATCTTGAAGCCATATGACCAATCTTATTGTAGTTAGAAAATTTAAAGGGTGCTTTACCTTCATACTTACTTCCAACTGGACCTTTGGGCATTTTCCTTGTAAATAGTGCTTCAAGTTCTTCATTTTCTTTACTACTTTCTTCAAGTTCTCTTGCATAAAAGGCTTTCCAATCAGATTTGTCAAATGATGGAGAAAACAATGTTGATGCTTTAAAGGTCAAATCTGTCTTTATAGTAGCAACATGACCAAATTCTTCAATTTCAAAAGCTGAAAGTTTCCCAATCAATGTATCCCTAGTAACTGATGTATTAGGCATTGTTCTTAACTCATTTATAGCAGTGACTTTCATTTTATATGCTGGTGGCAATCCTCTTAAAACTTTTGAAACAATTTCATCCTCACTTAAGGTTCCTGCACAACATTTAATACCCAAAACAATTTCATTTACTCTTTCCATAAAAGCAGAAATCCTTTCATCTTCTTCTATTTTCAGATGTTCATACCTAACTTGGAAGCTGTCAAGTTTTGCAATTTTGACTGTGGAGTCTCCTTCATTCAATGTTTCCAAATGATCCCAAATAGCTTTAGCAATAGACCTATTTGATAGTCCCATGATTTGTTGATCTGATAATGCGCTCAGAAGTGTTTCTCTTGCTTTGCAATCATTTTCCTCATCTTTAGTCAAGTTAGTTGGACTAGGCTAACCTTGTACAACAGCAGTATAACCATTCTTTGTAACATCCCAAATGTCTTTTCCAATACAATTTAGATGTGTTTCCATTCTGATCTTCCATATCCCATAGTTGGTTCCATCAAGTTTAGGACTGTCCTTTCTGAAATAATTAGTAGACATTGGATCTCCTCAAGCTGTTAAACTTCTGCAAAAGAGGACTAGGCTCTGATACCAATTGTTAGGTCCCGGAGACAACTGAGAGGGGGGGGGGTTGAATTAGTTATCAAATAAAATTAAACCAAAAACAACTTAACCAACTTAATGCTGAATATCGGTAAACCAGTTCAATATACTGGTAGACAGTTTTAACAGATAATTACTATACCGGTAAGGATTAGTGCATGAAACATAAACACAAAGTCATCCACAACATATGACACCAATATTTGTACGTGGAAACCCTGTAAGGGGAAAAACCACGGTGGGAAACCTTACCCACAAACAGATGATACTACTGCAGATAGTAAGTGTACATAAATGGGGTCTGCACATGCAGAAAGGCCAACCGCCTTGAGCTCACTGCTCAATCACAAAATGGGAGTCACTCTAACTATAGTTGGATGGTTAAATCCAATAAGAATGTACTGTACAAAATAGCATCTTCATATGCTGGATTCAGTACTGGTGTAATGTTGATATGCTTTCACAAAAACCCTCCTTCAATCTTCAAATGCTGTCTGTGTGTATAGCTCTGCTTATTCTCGTATATACCTTTGATGTGAACTTTGTTGAATGTATAGACTACTATGCTAACTACTTCTCTCCAATACACATGGTAAATTTGCTTTTGATAACATACTTCTTGCTGCATCCAAGATAGTTTTGTTTTTCCTTTCAACAATTCCATTCTATTGTGGTGTCCAAGGTGCTGATAGTTGTCTTTTGATTCCATTCACTTCACAGAATGCATTAAAGTCCTTAGATGTAAATTCTCCTCCTTGATCTAATCTTAAACATTTGATTTTCTTACTGGTTTCATTTTCAACCATTGCTTTGAACAGTTTAAACTTTCCAAGTGCTTCTGATTTTTCTCTGAGAAAAGTAACCCAACACATTCTAGAATAGTCATCAATGATTAGCATGAAATATCTATCACCTTGTAAGCTTTTATTTCTAGCTGGACCACATAAGTCAGTGTGAATCAAATCAAGAGCATTATTGGATTTTTCTAAAATACTTTTGAAACTAGCGCTAACTTCTTTTCCAAATTGACATTCCTTGCATATTGTGTTCTGAGGTTTGATAATTTTAGGTAGATCTCTAGCTGCCTTGGAAGTACTGATCTTTACCATGCAATCAAATTTTACATGATAGAGTCTCTTATGCCATAACCAACTTTCATCTATATGTGCAATCAAGCATGTCTTTTCACTGTTATTCAAATGAAAGATATTACCTCTAGTCTGATTACCAATTGCAATTTCTAAACCAGTTCTATTCATGATTTTGCATTTTCCATTTTTAAATTGTAACTGAAATCCTTTCTCAACTAATTGACCAGCACTTACAAGATTATGCTTCAATACTTCAACATAGTAGACATTGTCAGTGTTATGCTTACCATCAAGAGATATTGTACCCTTACCTTTGATTGAACAAGCTTTGTCATCACCAAATCTTACTAAACCTCCATTGTATTCTTGAAAGTTCAAGAATTTACCTTTGTCTCCTGTCATATGATGTAAGCATCCCGAGTCAATGATCCATTCATCCTTTACTTCAACTTTAGTTGCTAGGGCTTGTTCTACCAGTTGAGCAGTAGGTGCCAGTTGATCTTCTGTTATAGTAACAAAAACCCATCCATTGTCTGTCAGATCCTCATCAGAATCATCAGTCACAGCTTCATCAGCAATGTAACAAGATTTGTCTTTGTTCTTCTTGAATCTGTATCTCTGATATTTAGGATTAGGCTTGTATGTCCTTCTAGCTTCTTCTCTTAGTCTAGCATGTCTATCAGGGCATCTCGAAGCCATAAGACCAATCTTATTACAGTTAAAACATTTAAAGGGTGATTTACCTTCATACTTACTTCCAATTGGACCTTTAGGCATTTTCCTTGAAAATAGTGCTTCAAGTTCTTCATTTTCTTTCCTGCTTTCTTCAAGTTCTCTTGCATAAAAGGCTTTCCAATTAGATTTGTCAAATGATGGAGCAGATGATGTTGATGCTTTAAAGGCTAAATCTGTCTTTATAGTAGCAACAAGACCAAATTCTTCAATTTCAAAAGCTGAAAGTTTCCCAATCAATGTATCCCTAGTCACTGATGTATTAGGCATTGTTCTTAACTCATTTATAGTAGTAACCTTCATTTTATATGCCGGTGGCAATCCTCTTGAGATTTTTGAAACAATTTCATCCTCACTTAAGGTTCCTCCACAACATTTAATACCCAAAACAATTTCATTTACTCTTTCCATAAAAGCAGGAATCCTTTCATCTTCTTCCATTTTCAGATGTTCATACCTGACCCGAAAGCTTTCAAGTTTTGCAATGTTGACTATGGAATCTCCTTCATTCAGTGTTTCCAAATGATCCCAAATAGCTTTAGCAGTAGACCTATCTGATAATCCAATTATTTATTGATCCGATAATGCGCTCAAAAGTGCTTCTCTTGCTTTGCAATCATTTTCCTCATCTTTAGCCAAGGTAGTTGGACTGGGATGACCAGATACAATAGCAGTGTAACCTTTATTTGTAACTTCCCAGACATCTTTGCCAATGCAATTTAAGTGTGTCTCCATTCTGATCTTCCATATCCCATAGTTGGTTCCATCAAGTTTAGGACTGTCCTTCCTGAAATAATTAGTAGACATTGAATCTCCTCAAGTTGTTAAACTTCTGCAAAAGAGGACTAAGCTCTTATACCAATTGTTAGGTCCCAGAGACAACTGAGAGGGGGGGGGTGAATCAGTTGTCAACAAATTTCAAACCAAAAACAACTTAACCAACTTAATGCTTAATACTGGTAAACCAGTTAAGTATGCTGGTAAACAATTTTAACAGTTAATAGCTATATCGGTAAAGATTAATGAATGAAAAATAAACACAAAGTCATCCATAACACATGACACCAATATTTGTACGTGGAAATCCTGTAAGGGGAAAAACCATGGTGGGAAACCTTACCCACAATTAGATGATAATAATGCAGATAGTAAGTGTACATAAATGGGGTTTGCACATGCAGAAAGGCCAATAGCCTAGAGCTCACTGCTCAATCACAAAATGGGAGTCACATTGACTACAGTTGGATGGTTAAATCTAATAAGAATGTACTGCATAAAATATCATCTTCATATGCTTGATTCAGTACCGGTGTAATGTTGATATGCTTTCTCAAAAACCTAGCTTCACCTTCAAATGATGTCTTTGTGTATAGCTCTTCTTAATCTCGCATATACCTTCACACAATTCTTTTTCGCATTCCACATTCGATCTTACAAATAAGATCTTACATTTATACCATAACCTAAGACCAATTTTAGTAGGTCGGCTCTACAAGATATTACAATAAAAACATTTACAAACAATATAATGTTGGCATATGGACACTCCAATGAGACATTGTATGTGATTGAAGGTTTTGTCATTGATGGCAACCTTGCAATCCTATGATACTGGCAAGACATTATATCGGCAAAGCATTACACATGCAAGATAGTGCATCGACATCAACAGATCACTCTACACCGGCATCAGCACAGAAGAAAATATGTATACCGGCATAGAGGCCGACATGATTTTTGTCATGTAATATTTTGTTTATTATTCTAAGCCGACTTGGCAAATTGTAAAATGACTCTTTTTTATAAAGGAGATCATTATAGACATTTGAAAAAAGTGATGTAAGGGCATAAAGAAAATTATTAGGCAGACCTAATGTGCAAATTATAGGTCAAGGGTATATTTAAAGAACAGAGCAAGAACCAGTACTGAATCTAGCATTGGAGATGCTATTGTAAAGCAGTACAAGTCATTGGATTAGTATAATCCCTATTGTAAGTCAGTGTGACTTCCCATTGAGTAGTGAGCTCTAGGCAGTTGGCCTTCCTACATGTGCAGGCCCCTATTGTAAATAATATTCTCTTATTGGCCAGTTAGTGAATATTGTGGGTCACAAATCCCACCGAGGTTTTTCCCACACCGATTTTCCTTGTTAAACATCTTGTGTTATGGTGTACTTTTCATGTGGATGTTCTTGATTCTGTTTATTGCATTATTTCTTGTATACTGGTACACTGTTATATTATGTTCTGCATGTTTTAACTTAAGAAATTCTTATTACCGGTTAGATACTGATTCACCCCCCCCCCCCCTCTCAGTATCTGTGGGACCCCTAACAATTGGTATCAAAGCCTGGTCCTCTATTTTCAGAAGCCTAATAGCTTGAGGAATATCTTGACACCGATAAAGATGGAAAATCTGATGAAGCAACTTGAAGGAGCTCTTACAGACTATGATGCAGAGAAATTGAAAAATATCAAATTAGAAGATGATTTAAGAGCAACTTAGGATATCATTCAAGCACTTCAAGAAAATTTTACTGTTGCAAGAAATAAGAGAAGATAACTCTGTGAAAAACTGCAAAATGAGAATGATGAAAAGGAATCACTTAATAATATGATAAGCAAGTTGAAACAAGAGATTATGACAACAAAAAATGAAATGCAGGATATAACTATGAGATTTTGCAAAGAGATTGAAGATAGAAAGAAGAATGAAGAAGAATTAACTAGAAGACTAAGTGATGCAGCAAATGAGAACACAAGACTTAGCTATGAAAATGACATGTTGAAGACAGATTTGATGCATACTCAGAATGACTCAAATGAACTGATGAGACAAAAATAAATCTTGGAAAGGGAACTGGAAACTGCAAATCAACACAAAGAAAAATTCAAGAAAAGCTCAGAGGAACTTGGTACCTTACTAAAGAATCAAAAACCTAAAGGTGACACTTCTGGAATTGGCTTTGAAGTTGGTGAAAGCTTTGGTACTGCAAATACTCAGGATCACAGCAAACTGGTAAGACAACCTAATGCTTATAAATTCAATGGAAAATGCTTTAACTGTAATAAGTATGGTCATAGAGCAAATGAATGTAGATCTAGGAATTATCAGAATATCAATACACCCACCGATTAATGTTCAAAATGCAACAAAGTTGGTCATAACTCTGAAAACTGTAGAATGAATGTGAGATGTTATCTTTGTGGAAGATTTGGACATTTATCAAATCAATGCAGAACACAAACCGGCATAGGTTATGGGAAAGCTATTTAGAAGAATAATGTAACTTGTTATGCATGTAACAAGATTGGGCATATTGCTACATTTTGTAGAAGTAAAGGTACACCGGTAGACAAAAAAAGTGCTAACTTGAAAGGTAAGGAAAAAGTTGAAGAGGTTAAGCAAGAATTCTCAAAGCAATGGATTAGAAAAGCAGATCTAAATATTGGGAATACTTCTCCACCGGTAGAACCAATCAATGCTCCATTGGTAGGACAAAGTGATGCTTCATTGGCAAGACAGAGCAGTGCTCCACCGACAGGAAGTTCTTCATCTAATTGAAGAAAATTTCCTTGAGGGTTTGGCAATCAAATGACACATATGCTAATTATTCCCTCGGTTAGAGATAAGAAGTTAAAAATTACTTATTACTGGTAGACAATGTTAAGTGAATACTTAATCGACATGCAATTAATGTGGTAGATGGCAAAAAGACATTATAAAAATAAGGTTTTGGCTCGATTTCATTTCACTGTGATTTCAAATTTTTAGAGAGCGCGAAGATTCTGAGCTAAGGCATTTCGAGCAAGAAGCAAGCACACTCCAAGAAATCATCCATCCAAGGTAGAAAAAGGTATTTAATCATGGCATCCACCTCTGCAATTGAATACATAGCAAACCTACTATTTTTGAAGTAATTCAAAGACCTAGGCCCATATTTCAGTTAGTCCCTAAGATAGCAAAGAAGGATGATACCTTAGGTGCTTTTTCTCAAATCCCTAAAGGTGTTGTATATGCTGAAGACCCTAGAATGTACATCCACTGCAACATTGAAGAGTTAGGAGATGAGGAAATCAAAACCATGTATAAAACCATAATATGTGATGATACCGACAATGTTAAAGCTGAACACAAGGTTATTGAAACCCTAGGATTCACAGAAATCCTTAGCATTCCTGAATTTCCAAAGGATGTGATTAGGATAGTGTTAAGAAGAGTTCATGGAGAATTTTTCTGGCTAGATGCAATCCATAAGATCACCAAGGAAGCTGTGAAAGCTGTCACAGGGTTACTGACCACCGATAAGAGACCAGACAAAACCAAGAAGATTCCAAATGACCTAGTTACAAAACTAACAGGTGCAACATTCGATAAGAGATCTCTAAGGGTTAATGATGTAAAAGTTATCAATCTCTACTGATGAGAAAGAGCAAGTTGAGGAAAGTGTGATACTGCATATGGACATGTACAAGAAATTTTTGATGGAAGTAGCAAATGAAATTCCTGATGATTTGTACAAAACACTAGAAGCTAGAAGGCAAGCAGTGATTGAATTAGATAAGAAAATAAAAATAGAGGAACTACTTGCTGTATATCCAGTAAACTCTCCCAAGGAAATTGATGATTTGATTGCTCAGGCAAACCGGTCAGTATTCTCTACTGCACATCGACACATTTCACTGATGGCAAGAAGAGTTACTGAAGTAACAGAGGAAACAGAAGATGGTTGGGACATATTCCTGGTTGACAAGGAAAAACAAGAAGAATACAAGAACCCTAAACCTATAAAGGTATATCAGAAGGACAGAGACAAGGGGAAAGACAAAATTGGTGCACCACCAAGCATAAAAGTTAAAGACAACCTACCCCCACCTGTGAAAATTACAACTACTGAAGATCAACCAGCAGCAGAAAGTATGGATGCAGAGGATAGCAATCCTAATACTGAAGTTCTGTATACTGTAAATGTTGATACCCAAAAGATCAACATAATAGTTGATAAAGATACAACCAACAAGTCAAATATGGCTAATGAGCCTCTGGTAGCAGGGGAAACAGAGAAACTGGCACAAGATACAAAGAAAAAGGTAGAATCTGAGGCACAGACAAAGACAACACAACATACAAAGAAACCAACAGAGCTAAAGGCTTCGGAACAAGTTCATAAGGAAACAGTGCCACCGGTAAGTAGTGAAGTAGGAAAACCAGTGCTAAAAGAAATGCAGACACAAACTAACCTACCAGAGGTCAATACAAGCATGGTTACTTCCACAGGCACTCAGATTGTTGGGTCATCATCAACATTCAAGTCAACAAATGTGACTGAGGTATTATTAGACTCCATTAAGAAAATAACTGACTGCAGTTCATAGGCTTATAAAGCAATAGATGATTCAATACCAATTTTGAAGGTAATAGCTCCAAACTGTAACATAGATAATAAAGATTCTTTAGGACAATTGGACACATTATGTAAATATATTTCTGAAAACATTGAGAAAATAAAGGAAGAATCAGTAAAGGATAAGGTAGAAAAAGAGAAACAAAAATTCTTTGATGAGGAAATAAAGAAGTGTAACAGAAATTTTGACACACTTCTACCGGAACTATGTAGTTTGTTGAAAGAATACAAAAATCTGTATAAAGATACATGTAAAACAAACTTTTTGATTGTAGATATTGACAAGAAAATAAGCAAGACACAGGATGAGATAAATAAGATTGCAGACAATTTTGTCAACTCACCAGATTCATTATCAATTTTTGAAGAGAAGATAGCAAATTTTGAGGAAGAATTGCTCAAACTGGAAAGAGAAAAAGAAAGAATAATAAACAAGGCAAAACATCTGAGGTCTAAACTAAGTCCAAGAAAGGACTATTTAGCATCTTTGCGGAAGGAAATTTCAGAGGCGCTAATACAGGGAAGCAAAACACCGGCAGAGCATTTACAACATCTCACCGGTATAGTAAAGAGGACTGAAACAACAATAAAAGATAGTAAAAAGTTTATGGATAGTATAAAATTAATTTTGGGAGATCTTTTTCAGATAATAACTACCTAGCTACAAGGTTGAGGATATGGATAGATGAACCTACAAACTCTACTAACATCTTGACAACCTTTGTCATTGATGCCAAAGGGGGAGTAGTGGGATGAGAAAGTTTAAAACACAGGAATCATATGCTCAGGGGGAGCTCTCATATTTTTGGTAACTTTTTTTGGACTACACATTTTGGATACTTTTTGAAATTTCTCATGAGTGTTGCCATCAATGCCAAAGGGGGATATTGTTGACATATGGACACTCCAATGAGACATTGTATGTAATTGAAGGTTTTCTCATTGATGGAAACCTTGCAATCCTATGGCACCGGCAAGACATTATACCGGAAAACCATTACACAGGCAAGATAGTGCACCGGCATCAATATATCACTCTACACCGGCACCAGCATAGAAGAAAATATGTATACTGGCACAGAGGCCGAAAGGATTTTTGTTATGTAATATTTTGTTTATTATTGTAAGCCAACTTGGCAAATTGTAAAATGACTCTTGTATATAAAGGAGATCATTATAGACATTTGAAAAAAGTGATGTAAGGGCATAAAGAAAATTATTAGGCAAACCTAATATGTGAATTATAGGTCAAGGGTATATGTAAAGAACAAAGCAAGAACTGGTACTGAATCTGGCATTGGAGATGCTATTGTAAAGTAGTACAAGTCATTGGATTAGTATAATCCTTATTGTAAGTCAGTGTGACTTCCCATTGAGCAGTGAGCTCTAGGTAGTTGGCCTTCCTGCATGTGCAGGCCCCTATTGTAAATAATATTCTCTTATTGGCCAGTGAGTGAATATTGTGGGTCACAAATCCCACCGAGGTTTTTCCCACACCGGGTTTCCTTGTTAAACATCTTGTGTTATGGTGCACTTTTCATGTGGATGTTCTTGATTATGTTTATTGCATTATTTCTTGCATACCGGTACACTGTTATATTATGTTCTGCATGTTTTAACTTAATAAATTCTTATTACCGGTTAGATACTGATTCACCCCCCTCTCAGTATTTGTGGGACCCCTAACATATAATATCCAATGCAATAATCGATTGAACATGTCGGCTTAATGCATTGCAACAATAATTAATCTTTTCCTTAGCGTGCCATGCTGATCTGGAAAAGATAAACCTGTTGGTGTAACCCTGGACCTATTTGCCGGTAAAAGCAAATATGCAAATATGAATGTACCAATGAACAAAACTCTGGGACAAGATGTCCAAAACATGTCTTCGACACTACCAAGTGTCTTGCACATAATTCTGAGTACTGGTGATCATTATATCTTGCCGGTGAACTATATACCAGTAACTGTGCAATAGTTACTTTCTTGCCGGTGAATGTTGTTGGATCTCCGAAGTGCTAGTGTTTTAGTAGGTGTTGACATCAATGACAAAACCATACCAAAATACCAACAATAATTAATTACAAAATACATTAATACAAAATTGTTGTCGGCCAGGATGTCGATATTCTTCCTTTTTGCTGTCGGTGTTTTGTGTGTCTGTGTAGAGTCTGCTGGTGCCCGTGCCCATGCCTATCTGCTAGTATCACATGATTGCAAGGTTGCCATCAATGACAATACCTTCAATCACCTACAATTTCTCATTGGAGTGTGCATTTGCCAACACAAAACAGTGACATGATTTTCAAAGTCAAATCATACACATAGAATATATAAAAAAAAACATGACCATTATGAATGAAGACCAAACACTCCAAGGAGCAACATAAAAGATCTTAGTGCATTTATAGAGCAGCATTCCTAAGAAAATAATGGGCAAAGGGAAGTGAGCATAATTTATAAGTACTGTCAATTGCATAAGAATACACAGTCCTTATTGGTAGAGCAAGTGACTCATCAATCATATATTAAAGGCATGAAGCTTTGCTAATAGTCAAAGCATCTACAAGAACATGGTTCATTTACAGTCAAGAGAACAATCATGAGCAACATTTGTAAAGGGTGGACCCTTATCCTTGGTAGTGATGCGCAAGTTCATGATATGAGTAGCATAGAGTGCTAATATTGAATTCAAAGACACAAAGAGTTTAATGCAATCCTTATCGATGGATAACAATAAGAGCAGCCATCAAGATAGAAACTTCAACATAACCCTCATCAAGGCACAACTCATGAAAATAAAATCAACAGACATAGGGCTTCACGATACCTTCATGATATCCGTATAAATTTACAAAATGACAAAGTCATGGCCTTGCACAACTATGAATTTGTGATCTTCTTCAAAAAAACAAACACAAAAGAGATTGAAATGATTTTATTGTTGAAGTTAGGAAAACTTACCATACACGACCTGTCCATAACCTGCAGAGATTTCCAGAAAAAGCCCTTGAAATATCCATTCAAAACCCTCATGGTGGGGGATCATTTCTAGAAGCAAAAAAAATAATAATAATGAAATGAATGCTTTTGATTTAGGGTTTCCTTTTCACCCTAATATGTTTGATTGCAATAAGGCATTTTTCTTATAGGTATATTTTATTTTTTTACAATTGCCTTGTGGGTAGTAAAACATCTTTTGTTTTACTTTGTATCTTTTACTTGCTAAGTATCTTCTATTAAAATTATGACATGTGCCAAATTATAATAGAGTTTGAGTTTGAACTTGTGGGAAAAGCACCAAGTATGAAGCACATGTACATGTTTTTTATTCTTAATTGGAATCTTCTTGTATATTATTCATTTGTAAAATAATGGTTAGAGTGTTTTTTTTATAAAACACCTAACTAATTGATATTTTTTAAATGAAAAAGTGTCACATAGAGATATTTATTTAATACGAAGAGAGAAGTGGAGGGTGGTTTTGGCCAAGTGTTGGAAGACATTTATGTTTTTGACCAAATATGAGGAAGTAGTCAAGTTTTGTTGGAAGTGGTTTCAGGACATGTGGAGGGTATATAGGGACTCTTTATGAGTCATTTTGAGTTTATTTTTGCATTTTTGAGGAGTCATTATGTTGGATATGGTTAAAATTGACATTTTCAACACCTTGGAGCTCTTTTGGGAGAAATCTTGTTGCTAGATTTGGGGGACATCCGACCCAAGATGTTTCTAGAGCCTTTTTTGGTGGAACCACTTGGAGGTGGATACTTAGTCACATGTTGTAACTCATTTAGAGTCGGTTCAAATTATGCAGATTGGAGATTTAGTGACTTTTTGGGTCCATATTCAAATTTTTTGCAAGTTCTATAACTCAGTTTTGGATATGAAATACAATGCAGACCTTGGAATATTTTGGTGATAGAATTATTGCCTCCTTGTTCTTGCATATTTGTGCATGTTAGTGATTGATCAAGTTACTTGTGAAATTTTCATAATTTCTTTTAGCTCTGTCTCACAATTTATGTCTTTTGTGCAATTCAGAGAATCAATGTAGGTTCTTGATTGTGTCATAGGATTGCTTATAGTTTCCAATTGTGAAGTTTGTCTTCCTTTTGTTAATTACTATGATTGACCTTTTGGTGAAATATTTATGCAAATATTCATTGTAACAGGTTGTGCAAACATAGTTTCTATCGATTGAAGCAAAGTGTTAATTTATGTTTTTTCATTATCAATCTTAAGTTTGGTGTATCATTTTATAGTTTCATTTTTTGTTTTAATTATTTTCCTTAAAAGTTATCTTTCTCTCTTTTCCTTGCAAATCTTTTAGTTAAGGTGATAGATTGGTTAGGAGCTGACCTCATCTAGAGGTTCATTCCAAACTTAGGTGACCCACAACCTTGGGATGTTCCCATGTTCTTCTAAGATACCAAGTTCTACAACTTGGTAAGGGTGTACTTTTAGGTGATAACAATTTTTGGCACACCCAATGGGACATGTTCGATTCGACCAAGTTAGATTAGTTTTTATTTCTTGTTGGTTTTGATATGCTACTAGCGAGTTGGAGACTTGTGTGATGTTTATTTTTGCATATCCGATGGCTCTATTAGTAAAATAATAGCGGAACTAGTGTGTATATGAGAAGTATTCAAACTAGAAGTTCAAGTTCCAAAGAGTTCAAGTATTTGCAGTTGTCACCACCTAGGAGACAAGGTAGAAGAGCCGAAAGAACTCCTCCATCAAAAAGGGTATAGTGTACACCGCTTGGTGTTCGACTAAAATTTGTCCATTCACCTAAAAGGAGATGAGGACCACCTAAAAGGCAACACAAAGCTCATTCATCTGCTCAAAGTTGTAGAATAACTGCAACAATTCCTCAAACAGTGAATGCACTTACTACAACAGCTCAAGTTTAGGTCTTGCAAGTATGAGCAACTCTAATGGCTAGAAATCAACCTCTTGTGCCATTTAATGAAGGCAGTCCTTTAAATCTGACGCAACATGACGATATTCTTGTAGTTTCTTTGAAAAGCTTGCCTTTTTTCAAAGGAGAAGATCAAACTACTCCAATAGAGAATATTAGGGATGTAGCCTCTTTGTGTGGGGTTCATCATATCATATAAGATAATGTAGCAATCAGATTACTTGTTGCTTCTTTCAAGGGGAAAGCTTTACAGTGGTTTAGGGGTCTAGCAGTTGGTAGCATTGCAACTTGGGATGACTTAGGGTATAAGTTGCACAAACAATTTCAAGACAAATCAGATTACTTATCCTTGGTAGAGCAGTTAACAATGATAAAGAGAGTTCCTCAAGAGTAGATGTTAGATTTTAACTTTAGGTTCTAGAGGACTTGGTTCAAAATACTTGAAATAGTAAGGCCTTCTCCTAAATAGGCCTTTTTGTACTATCTAAGTGCTATAAAAAATGATGTATTGGTTATGATATTGTCAATGGGACAAGTTTCATTACCTAATTCTTATGAGATAGAAATCAAAGTAGAGAATAGTTTAATACAAGATGGAAACATTTCTCCCAGACTGCCAATGCCTATCTTTCTGGATATTCATCCTAATATGCCTTTGCTGATACCACCTTTTGCACCTTTGCTAGTTGTACCAACATTACCAACTGTTGTTCAAGCTATTGTTACTCAAGAAGCCACTGCCCTAGGCTCATCTCAAGAGATACAAGAGATCAAAAGTCTGCTTTAGACTTTTGGTAACAAATTAGTGAGCATAGAAAAGCAGCAATCTCATGGTAGACCACCTTATCAACAACTGAACCAAGTAACAAAATAGCCTTATCAAGGTCAACAATAGCAATACCAAGGCAATAGACAATTTTACCAGGGTAATTATCAAGGTCCAAGATAGAATGTAAATTCAAGGCCTTTTCAAGCATACAATCCTGCTCCAATTATTGCAACTATGGAGCTTGTCCCTATTCAAAATAACTTAGCTATAGATTATGAGTGGTGTTATCCTTGCAACTAGCCTCATAACCAAGCCATGTGTTATAATGGAGTCATTAACCAATCTTTAATGGTGTAGAGTGCTTCAAGCACACAACCTAACTTACCCAATGATGGAACTCCACATCAGCAAAAGCGACCTCTAAGTGATGCTACTCTATTGAACTAGCAAGGAGAAGAGTTTTGTGGAATTAATGCAGATGATTCCCTTGTTGTAGAAAACATAAGAGCAAAGAAAAGAGCTTTTGAGCTTGGGAAAACAACTGACAAAGGAAAAGAAATAGTTGCAGAACCATCTACATCACAAGTACCTCACATTTTGTAGAGAAATCTACAAGGAGCTACCAAAGAGAAGTAACACTTACAATTGGATCATGCTGGTCTAAATACCCATCAAAAGGTAAATTTGGTTGTCCCTTTTAATATTATTGATAACATGACAAAGATGAATGTAACAATGTCTATGTGGGATTCTTTAGCTATCCCAGGTCAAAGAGATGTGTTGCAGTCAACTTTATCTGATTTAAAAGTGTCTAATGAGCCATCAGTAGGTTAGGTTAGAGTTTTTCTCACAAATACTTCTCAAGACAACAAACGACCCAACAAAGAAATGGGAAAGGATGTCAAACCACCTCCGTTTTATTTATCTTTCATTATAGGTGATAAACCAGTTCATAATTGTATGGTGGATAGTGGGGCTAGTAGCTCTGTGATGTCAAAGCAAATTGCAGTTAGGTTAGGACAAGAATATCAACCTTTAGAGAAGGGAGTAGTCCAGTTGGATGGAACTTCAGTTAATGCCTTAGGTGTCATCAAGGGTTTTAATCTTACACTTCATGCTTGCCCAAATTATTTTGTTCCTCAAGATATAAGCATCATTGATCTGCCACCCTTCTTTGCCTTATGTTTGTCAAGGGACTTTACAGCTAAAATAGGAGGTTATGTATCAGCTGACAAGTCACATATTTTATTCAGAATGAGATATGGAAATAAGGTTACCATAAAGTCTGAGAGATTGTCCAAAGATCATATAAAACCTTATAATCCAATTGTGATTAATCTTGTTCCTAGTGCTGCAAATACAAATTGTGTTGTTTTTATGACAATGAGCTTGTTGTTACTCAAGAGCTGCAATCCAAAGTTATACCTAATGTGTTGTCACACGAATGGGTAGTAGAAAATGTAATAGCTAATCCTAAGAATCATATTCAAGATGTTGGTATGGGTGTTTATGTGCTACATGAACCTAATATATAGATTCCAAACATTAGAAGAGTACAAATTAGTTTTTAGAGCAGCAAGGTGAGCTTTGGGAAATGTATTTTGATGGCTCTAGGAGTAAGAATGGAGCTGGTGGGGGTGCAATGCTTGTGTCCCCACAAGGTGATAAGTACTCTTATGTGTTTCATTTTTCTTTTTCCTGTTCTAAAAACACTACTAGTATGAAGGTCTTATTCGAGGTCATGAATGGGAAAGGAAAAGAGGAGTAAGTTGTCTAAAGGGGTATGGAGATAGTGAGCTAATTGTTAATCAGGTTAGAGGCTTGAATGTTGTTAAGAATGATGCCTTGAATTCATATAGGAATAGGGTTCGGGATGAGATAGAAGAGTTTTGTGCTTTTAACCTAGTTTGTATTCCTAGAAATCAGAACAAACATGTAGACAAGCTTGCAGCCATTGGAGCACAATTTGATATTCCCAATGATATCAAGAGGGAGAAAGTTCAGCAGTATGTGAAAGTTGTAGTTAGGCCGTTAATTCTTGATAACAATGTTCACTAGCAAGTTTTTGATAGTAAAGAGAAGATTCTGTCTTTTCTACTTGAAGAAGATCACTTTTATGTACTAAATCAAGGAAAACTTAAGTAACTGTATGATGATCAAGTCATGTACCTAAAGGCAAATAAGTTACCCAAAGGTCTTGTTACCTTGGAGTCAATTTTCAACACTGATGATCAGCTTAAGAAGGGTAAAACTGGTTTGCAGATCAAAGAAGAACACTATGAAGAGTTGGAGATTTTCAAAGGTAAGATCCTTAAGATAGGCAAAATCTATTCAGCTAAAGATAAAAAAGTTTTTGTTGTTTTATGTCAAGAGTTTCATGATATTTTTGCTTGGGAATACTCAGATTTAAAAGGATTTGATCCCCATATTGACCAGCATACTATAGAGTTAGAATTTGATGCTAAGCCTGTTAGGTAGAAACAAAGGCCTTTAAATCCTAAATTAGAGCCTCTCATGATTAAGGAGGTGACTAGACTGGTTGAGGGGGGTATTATTTTCCTAATTAAACACACCTCATGGGTATCTAGCCTTGTATCGATTAGAAAGAAAAACAAAGAAATCAGATTCTGTGTAGACTTTGGGGATCTTAATAGAGCATCATTAAAAGATCATTACCCACTACTCTCCATGGAACAAATCCTTCAGGTAGTTGCTGGTTCAGAGAGATTCTCCCTATTAGATGGTTATTTTGGTTATAACTAGGTTCTCGTCAAAGAAGAAGACTAGTTTAAAACTTCTTTTACAACCAAGTGGGGTACAATGGCCTACAAGAGAATTCCTTTTGGCTTGTCCAATGCTGGAGCCACTTTTTAGAGGGCTATCGATGTGGCTTTTCAAGGTCTGATCAATAAAATTGTCCTTATTTATCTAGATAATGTCATAGTGTTCTCCAAGAATTTTGTTGAGCATCTATCCCATTTGAAACAAGTATTTGAAAGATGTAGGGAATTTGGTATATCCCTTAATCCAAAGAAAGGTATATTTGTTGTCCATGAAGGCAAGCTTCTTGGATACAGTGTCAAAACAAGGGATTACTATTGATCCTGAGAGAGTCAAAGCCATATTAGAGCTGCCATCACCCAATCATAAGAAAGGGTTGCAAAGTTTCTTAGGCAGAATTAATTTTTTGAGAAGGTTTATACCGGATGTTGCCAATATTTTACATCCTCTAACTGCCATGTTAAAGAAGAATGCAATTTTCAGCTAGACTAAGAAAGCCAAGTACAGTTTTGAAGCAATTAAGGAGGCTTCAGCAAATCCTGATTTTTCAAAAGATTTCACTCTATAGACATAAATTTGACCACTTTCTTAAATAAATATTTAATATTGATTTTAACCCCACTCCTCCTATTAATTAATTTCTTCATTTTCATCTATTTGATTAAATTAATTACTCAATTTATTTTATTAAATTCACCTAAACCTTTTCTATCTTTTAATTAAATGAATCACTTTATTTAATTAATTCCCCTTTCTCCCCTTTTAATCAAATTTATATTTAATTAAATTGATCCTTGAAAATAAATAAATCTAATTTATTTATTAAATCCCCCCACTTGTATTTATGCAAGTTGCATCTATTTTAGTTGAAATAAAGCAATTTTATTTTCATTAAAATCATTTTCCCTCATGCACTTGCACTTTCCTACATCTCCCACTTGCCTCCTAAACCCCTTCTATATCAAGCATTCCTAACTTTAAACTTAGTTATCCTATTAACCCTTGCACAAGAGTTTACCCCTTGGGTAAAAGCTTTATCCATTTTAACCCTAATTTAACCTTAACCCTTACCTCCTAGGGTAACCTTCATGCCTTCTCAGGCATTTAATGCTTCTTGCATCTCCTCTCAAGCAACCTCTTGTTAACAATTGTCACCATTTCATTGGTGAGAATTGTAAACATGGATTGATTAACTTTCAATCCTAGCCCTTGTTAAGATTATTCAATCTTCACCATCCATTGCCCTATTTTCCCTATAAATAGAGCTCTCATTCCTCATTTTCAAGGAATCCAAGTTTCATGCATCTACATTATAGTCTAATTTACTAAGCATTTTAGCCTCTATTTGTTAAAACACCATCATAAACATTTAAAATCATTTCATTTTCATATCAATAGTATATCTATGCTAGCATATCATGACTAGGATAATTTAGCAATATCTTTATCACATCATTATCTTCATACTAGCTTAATCATCATAGTTTAACATCATATATATCTTAGAATGAATTCATGCATATAAATCAAATATCACTCATTCTTGGAGTTGTCATTCCTAAGTCACTTGCTCAATGATCTGAGAGAAAAACATTGACTTTAGGGATCCTGTGAGATAGAGAACAATGGGACACCCCTTGGGAGGTTGAACTAATTGAATTAGTTCATATACTTGCATCAAGAGTCTCATTGGTGTGTGGGTCTTTTAGATTCGATTTATTCATTTTTTTCACCACATTTTCCTGCATACACACTCTATATGCATTTTCGTAGCATAGATTCAATTTTTGCTATGCGGGTTCAGAAAAATAATGATGGTTTAGAGCAGCCAATAGCCTTTTTAGTCAAGGCTTAGTTGATTATGAGAAGAAGTATACTTTTGTTGAGAAGTATGTTTTTGTTATGATTATAATCTTAAACAAATTTAAGCCTTTAATCTCTAACAATAAGATTCATGTTATGGTCGCACACCCTAGTGTGAAGGAGTTTCTATTGAGAAAAGATATGAATGAGAAAAGAGAAGGATGCATCACCAGATTCATGGAGTTTGATGTTCATATCAAAATTACAAATCTTGTCAGAGGTAAGGGATTGTGTCAATAGTTAGCCTCAAGTCCTGAAAAATGAATAGAAATTAGAATTAGAGACTGTTTTAGTCAATGATAATGAGCTTTAGAATGCTACACCTGTGTTACACGCAAGTTGGGTTCAGGATATGACCCATTTTCTATAGACTGGTGAATGTCCACCAGGTTTAGATAGAGCTAAGAGAATATACTTCAGGTTGCAATCTATTCCATATGTGCTAATTGATAACATTATTTTTAGAAAAAGACCTTAATGGTGTTCTATTAAGGTATATTGATAATGATCAAACAAAAAAGGTACTTCATGAGTTCCATGATGGAATTACAGGGGGTCATTTTGCCCCAAGAACAACACCATGGAAAACAATGAGAGATGGTTATTATTGGCCAAGCCTGTTCAAAGATGCTCATGCTTGGACAAGGAAATGTGTAAAGTGTGCTCTCTTTGTAGGAAAAGAAAGGTTGCTAGCTATGTATTCGCAGCCTATTCAAGTAGAGAAGCCCTTTATGAAATGGGTATTGACTTTATAGGCCCCATTAACCCACCTTCAAGTGTAGGTCATAGATGGGTATTGACTACAACATATTACTCCACAAGGTGGACTGAGGTAATTGCCTTAAAGGAATCAAATGAATCTGTTGTACTTAATTTTTATGCTAACTTAGTAACCATATTTGGTGTACCTAAGTCAATCATCTTAGATAATGCTTTAGCATTTGTGGGATTAAGAGTTGTTGATTGGGTTGTTAAACATGGAGTATATTTGAATACCTCTTCAAATTATTACCCACAAGGTAATGGTTTGGCTAAAAGTGAAAATAAGATTCTCATCGAGATTATTAAAAGAAAAATGGAGGATAATCAGAGAACCTAGCACACAAATCTAAAGTATGCACTTTGGGCAAACATGATAACACCCAAATGATCCATTGGAGATTCCCCATATATGCTAGTTTATGGAAAAGAGGCTAGATTGCCTCTATTAGTAGAGCTTCCTGCTCTTGATATAATGCATTAGTTGGAGATAATTGATGGGGACGACACAATGATAGTTTGTTATGCTCAGCTCATGGAGTTGGAAGAGTTGAGAGATAAGGCAATGAAATCCATGAATTATCATCAACTCCAAACAAAGAGAAGCTTTGATAAGAAAGATACACCCAGAATCTTCAGAGAGGGTGATGTAGTTCTCAAATGGGATGAATTGAAAAGAAGACTAGGTAAACATTCAAAGTTTGATAACTTCTAGACTGGTCCATTTGTTATTACTGAGTACAAGGAGCACAACACATTCCAATTGTCAAGCATGGATGGAGAAGTTCTACCTATCCCAATCAATGGGATACACTTCAAACATTGTTTTGAGGTATGATCTACTTTTGTGCATACTAAGTTAGGTTTTATGCTTTCAATAAAGTGTTGCTACACTATAGTTTATATGTCCTTTTCATTTCCCTAAGTGTTGTTTCAGCACAGTTAGAGTAGTTTAGGTTGTAGTTTTTCCTGTTTTCAATAAGTTTCCAAGTTTTCAGTCTGTTAGAGTTGTAGAAAATAAGAAGATTTTTTGTTGTCAATATTTACCAATTCGTTGAGAATAAATATACAATTCATGGCAATGAAGGTTATATTTCACTGTCACAAAGAATACATCCATACCCAAACAATTAGGAAAGGCAAAAACAATATGTGCAAGAAAATTTTGAGTTTTAGTCATGTTTTCTAAGTGACTATGTGCCCAATGAATAGTTCAGGCAATTGGTCTTTATGTCTAGCAGGCAGACATATAGCAGATGTCACCAAAAATGATACCTAAATATCACTATAGTTCATTCAGGTAGAGCTTGTTGATTTGAAACTAAAGAAATAATAGGTATATTTTATCCATTCTTGATTTACATTTAAGTACATAAACAAAAATATAAAATTATCTGATGGTTTCATGCAATTACTCAGAATGTTTCAACATGTAAGAGTTTTGGCAAGATTATGTATGAAAGATATTTATATTGATTACAAAAGGTAAATTCGTCTCACACAAGTCGTGAGACTAACTTATTCAATGAAAATAGAAGAAACTATATACATGAATAAGTAAATAAATTTAAATAAGAGGTGAGACCAGTCATTGTCTTAATGGCTGGTTCATTGTATCACTCTGTTATGTGTCTTGTCTTGTGTATCTCACTGCTCTAGATAGATCCTACTACCTGCATTTGAGTAATCAAGATGATGTTAGATCATAGATATCTAAGCAGTGATAAATCTCAAGCATCCTATATACATTTATCCCTATGCCTATATATACTGATTCATATGCACATTGAACAAGAAATAGAAAAAGAAACAACCAAGTCATCATAAGCATTTGCAATATGCATTGGTTTTCTAACTTGTTTGCTTCATGTGTAGATATAAGGTATAACTATGTCTTGTTTTGATCTATCAAATTCACCATGTGGGGTAAAATATGGCTCCGATAAGGGTTGAGCCCAACATGCATTAATAATAGTTATGATATCACTTTAAATGAGAGCTTCTTCATGGCAACTGTGTAGCAATCCTTTACCCCTTTCCCATGGCAATCACAATAAATTAGTCATTGTTGATCATGGTACTTGGCTAATGGCAATATTCAAATCCTAATTATCATTACCAACCTGCTATCAAGAGTAATAAACACTCATTTACGGAGATCATGATTCAAAATGGGCAAGAAAAGATGCATAGTTGTCATCAAGAATGTATGAGTCTTACGGGACATTAACAAAAGCATATGAAATGCATCAAAGCAAATAATCAAGGCAAGTGGATATCAAAAGGAGCTAGTTAATACCACTTCCACAGTGAGTTTTAGTGATAATATATTGTAGTGGAGTCAAACCTTATAGCTAATCACAGTAAACAATCATAAAGCAATAGTGAAAACATAATGAAGGCTCTTTCAATCCATAGCTAACAAGGAGAATACTCTAGTAAGGGTTTTGAAAGTGATCACACATGCCATAAATATGTTGATATATAGAACAGCCATACAAGAAATATCTTGTAGGTCTTTTACTAAGTTTAGACTTAAGTCTCATAGAAGATGCAAATAAGTTATAGATATAGTGGCAGCAGACTTGTGATAGCCACAAGGCAAAATTAGTTAATGGATGACTTTAATAGAGGCTACATTCTCAGTCAAACAAATCATAGAGACTTAAATCTAATCAACAAAAAAAAGACTTAAATCAAGAAAGAATAAGGAGCATGTTCATAGAAGATAGTCTCAAGGCCAAGTTTCCAATACATTGTGCCAAAGAAACATAGTGATGATAGTCCTCAATGCATAAAAGAACAATCATTCACAAAGCTACAATAGTTGAATAATGACAGTCATTACCATGAATAAACTACAGTTTCAACCAAAGCTTTATAATATCACAGTCAAAGACTAAGTTGTAGTGAGCAAGGAATCTAAAGTGGCTAAGTATAAAGGAGCAAAGAGATAATTTAAATTTTTTGATAATCCATGCAAATAAGGGTTCATGATATCTCTGAGCACAGTATTCAAAAGTCTATATTGAGGATATTGTTAAAGAATCTAAGAAATCATTCTCAAAATCACTGGTTTCCTTATAAGCATTATAAAAGTAAGCCACTTAGTAAAGGTGATGATGAGTTAGAATGCTAGAGGAACAATGAATGTTGTTGATAAAAGAGATTTGAGAATGCAGGAGAACATCCATGGTCACAATGATGTCAAAATATAGTGATCTGAGACCATCTTAGAAAGAGATATTAGTTGTTAAGAGCTTCAAGAAAAATTACACTCTAACTTAGACATAGTAGTGAGCTTCAATCAATAGTCATAGCATAAAGCTTTTGTCTCAGACATAATCATGAATAGTTCATGAAGGCCAAACCCTCATGAAGTCTTGATGATAGGTTGCAGCATATCCAGATCAAAACAATGACATGATTTTCAAAGTCAAATCATACATAGAGAATATATAAAAAAAAACATGACCATTATAAATGAAGACCGAACACTCCAAGGAGTAGCATAAAAGATCTTAGTGCAGTTACAGAGCAGAATTCTTGGGAAAATAAAGGGTAAAGGGTAGTGAGGATAGTTTATAAGTACTGTCAATTGCATAAGAATACATAGTCCTTATTGGCATAGCAAGTGACTCATCAATCACATGTTAAAGGCATGAAGCTTTTCTAACAGTCAAAACATCTACAAGAACATGATTCATTTACAGTCAAGAGAACAATCATGAGCATCATTTGTAAAGGGTTGACCCATATGATTGGCACTGATGCGCAAGTTCATGATATGAGCAGAATACATTGATAATAAAGCATTCAAAGACACTAAGAGTTTAATGTAGTCCTTATCGATGGATAACAATAAGAGCATCCGATAAGATAGAAACTTCAACAAAACCCTCGTTAAGGCACAACTCATGAAAATAAAATCATGGCTTCATGATATCTTCATGATATCTATATAAATGTACAAAATGATAAAGTCATGGCCTTGCACATCTATGAATTTATGATATTCTTCATAAAATCTAACACAAAAGAGCTTGAAAAGATTTTATTGTTCAAGCTAGGAAAACTTACCATACTTGACCTCTCCATAACCCAAAGAGTTTTCTAGAAAAAACCCTCGAAATATCCTTTCAAAACCCTCATGCTGGTGGCTCATTCTGAGAAGCGACAGCAAAAAAGAATAATGAAATGAATGCTTTTGATTTAGGGTTTCCTTTTCACCCTAATATGTCTGATTGCAATAAGGCAATTTTTCTTTTTCTTTTAGGCATATTTTCTTTTTTACAATTGCCCCATGGGTAGTAAAACATCTTTTGTTTTACTTTGTATCTTTTACTTGGTAAGTATCTTCTATTCAAATTATGACATGTGCCAAGTTATAATAGAGTTTGAGTTTGAACTTGTGGGAAAAGGACCAAGTATGAAGCACATGTATGTGCTTTTAATTCTTAATTGAAATCTTCTTTTTATTTTATTCATTTCTAAAACAATGGTTAGAGTGTTGTTTTAATAAAACACTTAACCAATTGTTATTTTGTACAAGAAAAGTGACACATAGAGATATTATTCAATACAAATAGATAAATGGAGGGTGGTTTTGGCCAAGTGTTGGAAGACATTTATGTTTTTGACCAAATATGAGGAAGTAGTCAAGGTTTGCTGGAAGAAGTTGGAAGTGGTTTGAGGACATGTGGGGGGTATCTAGGGACTCTTTATGAGTCAGTTTGTGTTTATTATTGCATTTTTGAGGAGTCGTTATGTTGGATATGGTTAAACTTGACATTTTCAACACCTTGGAGCTCTTTTGGGAGAAATCTTGTTGCTAGATTTAGGGGTTTTGAGGGACATCCGACTCAAGATCTCTCTAGAGCCTTTTTTGGCAGAACCACTTGGAGGTGGATACTTAGTCACATGTTGTAACTCATTTAGAGTCAATTCAGATTATGCAGATTGGAGATTTAGTGACTTTTTGGGTCCATAGTCCGATTTTTTTTCAAGTTTTGTAACTCTATTTTGGATGTGAAATACAGTGTAGAGCTTGGAATATTTTGGTGATAGAATTCTTGCCTCCTTGTTCTTGCAGCTTTGTGCATGTTAGTGATTGATCAAGTTACTTGTGAATTTTTCATAATTTATTTTATCTTTGTCTCAGAGTTTATGTCTTTTCTACAATTTTAGAGAATTAATGCAGGTTATTGATTGTGTCATAGGATTGCTTATAGTTTCCAATTGTGAAGTTTGTCTTCCTTTTGTTAATTATTGTGATTAACCTTTTTGTGAAATATTTATGTAAAGATTCACTATAACAGGTTGTACAAACATAGTTTCCATTAGTTGAAGCCAAGTGTCAATTTCTATTTTTCCATTATCCATCTTAAGTTTGGTGTATCACTTTATAATTTCATTTATAGTTTTAAGTCTTTTCCTTGAAATTTATGTTTCTCTCTTTTCCTTGCAAAGATTTTAGTTTAGGTGATAAATCATTTAGGAGTCGGCCTCATCCAGAGGTTCATCCCAAACTTAGTTGACCCACAACCTTGAAATGTTCCCATGTTCTTCTAAGATACCAAGTTCTGTAACTTTGTAAGAGTGTAATTTTAGGTGATAGCAAATATACCTAAGATATGCAATGACTGATAATGATGCTTTTCTTCTTGAATATAATCACATATTTTATATGAAATGGCATGGACATGAAAAAACCCTAATCACACACACACACACATGCTTGCATATGAATGATGTAATTTTTTCCACAATGGTTGAATCAAGAGTATGCAACCTTGAAGATCTCTACAAATGCTTGATGATGAACACTTCAATGCTTGATTACCTTAGGTCGAATACTTATGATGCTTGGATGAAATTAAGTTGATCAAATGCCTTTATATATGAGATCCTAGGTCAATTTACCAATTAGGCCGACCTCCAACAATCATATTGAGCCACCAAATTCATTTCTCGTAGGAGAGATGTCACACCTCTCCCTTGAAAATTGGGCCCCATTGAGGGGGATGAGGGTGTTGGTGGAACCCTAGTCCTCTTCAATCAAGGACCAAAATTAGGGTCTAGGGAGGAGGACATAACTCCAAGGGATCATTTGGTAGGTGTATGAGACATAAAAGTTAGAATTAAGGTAGTGAATGGACCCAGATAGGATATGAAGTGGTGACACGCTAAAGTAAGGGAACAAACATGAGGTGTAAATTGGCCTGGTGATAATTTACTATGCTACAAAAGTATGACGTGTTGGATCCATTAACAGTTGGTGAATTAAATGCATATTTTTCTTAAGAGAAAATAAATTATAAAGACTCAAGCAACATTATATATTTTGTATTCATACATCATGTTTTTATGGGTTTCCAATTAAATAACTCAAAAGTAAAGAGGTAGCTAAATTGAAACAAACATGAGTTGACTCCCTTTTACAATGAGTTACTAAAGATCATATTTAAGCACTTTTGAGAATAGGGGAAAGGAAAGGTCATTCCCTTTGAGAGTTGCAAAATATAAAAGAAACAAGAATATGAACATTTGTTTTTACCATTCCTTCAAATTCTAATTTTTCATTATATTACAAATATTTGTACATGCTAATTCCTAATTAGATCCATCATAAGATTATTTTATATTATGTAATTGAAACTTATCAACAACTATCTTTATGTTATTTGGATCAAAACCATAGGAGTTGAAAAAATGAAGACTTCATTAGATAAAAATTTCCTACATTTCCTTATGTACCTATTTGAATCCCACGACCTTTTATTTAAAATCTTCATATGATACCCACTCTTATTAATTTGGTAATAAAAGAAGAATCCAAATTTCCTCCATTATGTGACTCTTTTTGTAATATGTTTTTTTTGCAAACTAGGTCTTCAAAATTTGCATATAATTCAATTTATTATATTCATTGTAAAAACCATATCCAATTATCTTCATAAAATTATTGATTTCTTACAATATGTGTTGTACATCATGGGCAAACCCATCATAATGGGTTACAAACTTGTGATAAACAAAAAGTTCAGGTGCCCTAAAATATTTTGACAACCACAATTTTTTCAAGGTACACCATAATAATTGGTTCCTGTAACAAATAACCATGTGGAGAACATGCATTTTGTGGGGGATAAAGATTTCCCTTTCAATTGGCATAAAACACCTCATTATTGAGGGGGATTTAAAGCTTATTATCGATGTTGTCAAAGGGTTTACTAATCCTAGCTGGAACCTTGAAACTATAATTACTGATATCAAGAAGCTCTTGTTAATGTTGTAAATGTTTGTCTCACAACACATCTTCAAATAGGGGAACAAATTTGTTGATTCTCTTGTAGATTGGGATCTTTACACTATCCCTTTATGGTGCTGGTGGAGCTTCAAATATGTTCCTACTAGGGTTCAAACCTCCTTTGTAAGGAAATCAACAATAATCTTAATGGGGAAGGCCACTATTCTTGTTTTCCCTCCTCACCTCTATTGGGGTTATTTTTTATTCTTATTCTTTGGCCTCACTTGGCAGGATTGTGGTATGATTGGGTTTGACTAATGGAATAATGTTGAGATGGATGGGAAAACTAGCTTGATGGTCTCAATTGGTGAGATGGGGTACCTTACTTGTTAGTTTACTATTTGGGCCTTTGTGCTCATTGAGATTGGATGGGATAGCTATCGGTGAGACTTTTCAAATCTAAATTTGGTGGGGTGTAATGCCCCTCCAAGAAACCTCGAAGGGATAAAGCTAAAACACACGAATGGAGTGCAAATAATTTTTTTTTAAACAATAAGACACAACATAATGATACAATGAGTTATCAAAAGCTTAGATAAAACAGCGGAAGACTAAACAATATCTAAGGAGTTTCCCAACGTGATTACTTAATTTAACATCTAACTCAACTCATGACATTTGATCCATTTAAGCAAGTCAACTTAATTACAAGTTATTACTTAAAACATGGATATAATTTGTTCAGTAAATTAAATTTATAGATAATAGGACGTGTCCATCCGTTAGAGTTAAAATTAGATAACATGATGATTTTATCCATTAATGTTAAATTTTAGATGACATGATGAGGTTTATCCCTTAGAGTTAGAACTATGGATAACATGATTAGGTTCATCCAATAAATTTTAACCATTCATTACATTCAATTTTACATTAAACACATGCCATGCATCTAGTTTCATAACGTACTTTAACTTCATCATAAACGAATGAATACTTTCCATGCATGCTTAATTGGGCTATCGATAACTGAATATATTCCATTAATCAAATCTACATTCTTTTATGATCCCTATTACTGCATTTAATAAATGACTGCATACATGCATTTATGATTAATTTCATCTAATCCCAATTATACATTTTAACAGAAAGCATCCATACCTGACCAATTTAAAAGGTAACATAAGAATGGAAAAATACCACATAACACCGAAATGATCTCAGAGTTCACCCCTAGTGGGCTACATCTTCGAGTCTGCTCAACTGCAAGACCCCTCTAATACTTAATCAATAGTCAATAATACATAAGGTTTACATCAATTACAATTTTGCCATCAAGACAAATATAACCAATAAAACATATGACCACATTGGTCAAATAAATACATTAATGATCCCTAAATAGGAAAGGATCCAACAGAACATAAAAAAAATAGTTATAATAGATCAACTGGAACATCCATGAAATTAAATCTTCACCACCCATCATAAGCATCTCATTGTCTCACATGAATATCAGGTTCTCATGAGGGCAATAAACATCAAGACGACTCCACAACCGAGCTTCGATCAAAGACAATACAACAACATATTGGTGAATATATTCAAACGAACTCCTAAAACCCAGGAATATACAAGGTCAAGCAAACAAAGTTCAATATGGTAGGATCACCCACTTGATCAAACTAAACTTCATATGAGGTGCACTGACTGGCAATACTCTAACTAGAGACCTGACTAGCTATGGTCTACCACAAACCAATATTTAACACTGGCACAAAGGATATGATCAAATACAAATAGTTAGGATTCAGAATCAAAGACATAAACCGGTACCCAAATTGACAAATGACAATAACCAACAATTACAAATGAGGACTTGCCATTTCATAAGCAAATGTGGATACAGAAAATTACATGCATAGGTAGAGATTAGGAAGGACAATCTATTCCACATTGGTTAAACATTAAAATCGATCCAGTTTTCTAACGGATCTAAGTTGATTGTAGTAATCTACCTCATCTAGGTATAGGTTGGTCATAGTTCTCTAACTATCTAAGTTCATTTTGCATCTGAAACTAATATAATCACTTCGTCCTGAGTTCCTATCCAAAAACCCATAATTATAAATATTCTATAAGTAGAACACCCAATGATATAAAATAATTATTTAGATTAATCAACTAACATATGATATTTATTGTTCAAAATAAATCATCATTCTTATTCTTTTTTGAAATAAATAAACCACTCTCATATCTCCAAAACCAACATATACTTTCCAAAAATGGAAATATACATATAAAGAAACAAAAGAAATAGATAAACATTTCCCAATGAAATATAATTTTTCTTGCATATATTAAAACAAATACACGATCTAAAGATATTAATTAGTATATATATCTCTATATATATACCTAAACTAATAAATTAATGACTGAACAATAATTATTGTATATTTGAAAATATATGCTAATTAAGAATCAATAATTAATATATAATTAATAATATATATTAATATATAAATTATTAGTTAACATATATTACCGACAATTAACATATATTTGGTAATATATATTAATTAATAATTAATAATTAATTAAATATATTAATTAAAATTTAATAATAATAAAACATTTTTAAAAAACAAAATTTAAATTTAATAAAAATAAATAAATTTGTTTTAACAGCCACACGGCTTCTATCATTTCTCAAAAGCCCAAAACTTGATTTTTATGAAATTTATACAGAAGTTCGAATGCAAAGTCACCAAAAAACCCAAAAAATTTCGTAGAAACCCAATTTGTAAATTTGGAGATATCGCCGACATTCTGAAACAGCATAATAAAAACTTCTACGGGGGTTTCATTTTGGAACAAAATTTGGCAGCATAACAACATACCAGGGAAGAATTTTTAAACCAAAATAATTCCTTCCATCTTAAATTTATTGGAAATAAAACATGAATCAAAACTATATTCAACCAGAAATTGGAAATCAAATAACAAAATCATGAAAAGTTTTCCTGTCCATTTCATTTTTTCCCAAATTTTAAAAAAAAGGAAACTAATTAAATACTGGTAAAAAGGAATTCAACCAGTCCAGAATTCTGTGACAACACAGAGAGGGCAAAATACTAATAAGAATTTTTAAAACAAAATTCATAGGGCTAAATTGGCTGAAACTATCAAATTAATTATGGCTACAAAGGAATGGGAAGAGGAAAAATATAACTCTATTCCGCATTCCTCCAAAATGAAACTACCAAAACAAACACATAGGCTGGAAGCACAGGAGGGTGATTCTGGCAAAATTTTGCCAACATAACCCCTGTGATTTAAACTTGAAAATTAGTCATTTTCTCATAAACAAAATCAAACATGAAAACAAAACCCAACCAGAAATTGGAGACACAGCCATATCATATTTCTTTTTTTTTTTATTAAAACACACAAGAAAATATAGAGGGACGAAGAAATATTGATCTAATATATTTTTTTGTTAAATGAAACCAGGCAGAAACTATCCAACCTGTGAAGCTTTCCTAGAAGATCTTGTGGAAGAGCTCAGCCCTGCAACCAGACTTCCATGCCAATCATTCCTTCCAGCCCACCTCTGATTCTTATTTCCCCAGCATGCATCTAAGAAATAAAATTTTCTTTTTTTCTTCCCACCGTCTGTAGCCTCCTTCCCGTGAACTCACAAGCATTCCCCATAGAAAAATATGCAACCTAATCTTTTTAGGTTTTCCAAAAAACTATTTTCCAATAATAATGATATTTAATTATAAAAGAAATTCTTTTTCAAATTAGAAAAATCAAAAATGTTTTTCTCTCCCTCATGTAATTTCTAATTTTTCCCAATTAACACAACTTAACATTTTTATTTCAAAATAATATGAGGGTTATATATATATATATATATATATATATATATATATATATATATATATATATATATGATAATAAAATCTTAAATTCATTTTTTTTAAAAACTATATCCAACATATTTTAAACTCGCTTTTCTAAGTAAATTGATTTTCTTAAATAATTAAAATCAACCTTTCTATTTTTAGAAGGTAAGAGATTAAATTAATTCTATTTCAAATTAATTTAAATCTTTCCTTTCCTAAAAGCATAACTAACTAAATTAAACCATTAAAATTTACCATTTAATTTAAACTAGCTACCAATTTGAATTGAGCAATTCTAAATAACAATTAATCGCATAAAGGGAACCTATTTAATTTAGTCCCTTAATTTTTAATGCATAAACACAATTTAATCAAATAAAATAAAAATAAAAGGATTAATTACTCAATTTAACCACACACACAAAACACGCAATCCAAGAAAGCCAACCAAACAGATGACCTGCATACCCAACCAAAGGAATATTGACAGATGACTGACGATGCTCACTTGAGCATGACTAGGGGCAAATGAGGGTCTCCCGACCACCTAATCCAATTTCTAAGGGTTAATGCGGAGCACTCAAACTTGTGAACCCAGATGGAGTCGAACCTCGCACCCATGTAGTATTGTACCTGCAATCTCCTGCAACCATGAATCACACACACACACACACACACACACACACACACATATATATATTTAATAAGAGTGTTAGCCCGAGATTAATAGCACAATTCAGGAGAATAATAAACTTACATACAAATTGACGTAAAAATCACATTAATAGTTACGCACAAGAATTAGAACATCTGACTATAACTTGATTACATGATAACTAACCAAGATTAAATTCTGATTAGGGCAGGGGTACTACATTCTCCCCCCTAGATTCTGACTTACTCCTAGAAGTCGTAAGGCTAGCCGAAGAACATGTCGCACGCATTAGCCCTGAAACTCATTCAACAAATATAAAATTGCACATATGAATCTTTCCACAAATAAATGAAACATTATTGCCAAATCCTCTACAAATGCCATAATCCATTGGCAAGATACATCTAGATCCATACATTTCTTAAAATATTCTAGGAACTATCTACAATCATAGCAGAGAAACAATAATTTTCTTCCTTTCATTACTCCAAATTAATGCATTACAAAGAGGTAAGAAACAATTACCATACTCATGTAACAAATATGACAAGAAAACATGCCATCAGATAAATTTCTTTTTTTCCAATCCATCCTCATCATAAAATTTTATCGCATAGAACTAGCTTCAAAATTCAACTTTTACAACTAAGTTAACATCCAATAAATAAGAGCAACATATAGTACACAATTGTTTACACTTGTTGGACATATAAGAACCTTTCCAATGACTATGTCCCATAACATAGTGATAAGATAGCACAATTTTACACCATGATTACACATAATAACCATCCACATAACTGGAATGCACAACTCAAAAGGCCACATGTGAGCATGTCTAATGCTCGGTCAAAGATAACATGCATGATCAACATCTCTATGCCTAATCTCAGAACAATAACATGATATAAATATCCAACATCTCAGTCAAGGGCTCGATGGTGCTAGGGCACACCATAGCGGTGCTACCTTCCATACAAGACCTTTGTGAACATCCCTTGTTGAGTAAAGTGGTTAGCCTCCAAGAGATAGTCACCACACATAGGTAGGTAGTGGATCCTAGCTGTATCACAACCTCACATACCCCCATCCTCAAGGTTTCCTACGTTGACTTCCTCATATACACTCATCCAAGACCGCCTCCTACATTCTTGGAGAGGAATTCACATTACAACACAAAACTAGCATACGAAAACAATAAGGATAAACCAGTTTAGCCACCAAAGTATAGATCAATAAAGATAATAAATCATCAATTCCAATAGTAAGGCAAGAAAATAATCTAGAATTTGCAACACCAAATCAAGTATGCAAAAGATCACAAGATTGTGGCCAAACCTTCAAAGTCAAAATAAAATAAATTGCTAGTCCCCAAAGAAATAAATAATAATATCTTTAGCATCCTAAAATTGTGACACTTGCAATTTCGACTGCATTTGGGTCTTCACGATGGTGGCGCAACGTTGAACCTGAATGGAGACCCCGAAACCTGTTTACAACACCAAAAACTGCATTTTTCAACACCCTGGCCTGATCCTCCTTGCACCTTGCTGTCCCTGGAGGTGGGACCATGGCGCCCAGCACCCTGGTCCTTCAGGACTAGGGTGCCCAGCGCCCTGGTCCCCCAGGACCATGGCGCCCAGCGCCCTGGTCCCTGGCCCTATTTTGGGCCCGGTCTCTTATGGGGCTTCGGGTCTTTAAGTTTGCAAATTGGAAAATAATGTTTCCTGGTCGGCCTAAGGTCGGGAAAATCAGTCTGTCAGCCCTAATTGACAAGTATATAAACTACATTTCCTCTCCCATTTGAGGAGGTCGAAAAGAAGAAAATAAGCAAGAGCAAGACGCGGAAGCAATATTCAAACATTCAAACATTCAAGCATTCCTTCAAGCAATTGAGCATTCTAGGTCTCCATTCAAGGCTAAGTGTTGCATTCAAGACAAGGATTCAACCATTGAAGAGGAGATCACATACAACATACAACATACTACATACATTACACCTTCGCATGTAAGAATACAAACATTCTTACAACAAGGTATCAGTACTTGTTTACATTATAAACATTTACATTTACAGCATTCTCATTTCTAGGTTAATTCCAAAACCGGGGTTTGACCTAAAGGCAAACCCCTCATCCCTAACCCCCCAATCGTCCTCTCTTTTCTGTGTGTAGGTTGCAGGTACGCGGCTATAATTGAAGATCTGGAATCCTTGTGCAGAGACGAACAGATCCCCCTTCGTTTCGCGGATTTTTCGGAGGACCGTGTGCACGTCGGGTGCCATCGTCCCGTCAAATTTCGCTCAAATTTGCAGAACAGCACCGTCTCGACATTTTACTGCTAATTCCAGGTCCGCAGCTTCATCTCATATCCCTATCTCTATTTATAAGTGAATCTTTCTTGCTTCTACATGCATTCCTAGTTCAATCTTTCTATCTACATTCTTTACAAAAGAGGGTATCCTTGATGTCACAACCCTTGAAACTCATATAGAATCCAATCTTGCATTGTGTAGGATTGGATCTTGTGGGTTTCAACCCCTCTTTTGAATGTAAAGTCTCTCCTAAGTGAAAACCATCAACCCTAGTGACTCTCCCTTCTCTCTCCTTGGGGTTGGGGAGGGGAGAACGACTATGGTTCGATTTTTCCGCTTTACATTTTGGTGAACCCGATGTGAACATCCTCATTCTGATTATTCATGGTTAGATCTGAAAATTTTGCTTCCTTAATTACATTTCCATGTTTGATCTATTGCAAATTTTAGATGCTAATTGCATAAAAACCCTAAAAAAAAATTTTTAGTAATTAAACTTGTGAAATGTTTAATTGTTAATGCTTGTTTCAGATCTACCCTTCTATTGCAAATTTTCAATTCATATTTGTGCTTTAATTCTGAAAATTAAGTGGTTAGATGTCAAAACCCTAATTTTTAAAACCTTCTTGATTCAACCTTTGACTGATAATTTCACTGATCAAAACACTTCCAAATCGGCTGTAACTTTGGATTCCGCAACAAAATCATAATATCTCTCATCCCTAAAAATTTGGAAAAAAGCTGCGAGGACCATGTGCACCCCGAGCGCCATCGTCCCTGACATTTTTTCCAAAATTTCGGGAGCTAGATCTTACTGTATTTTTCTGCTAAAATCCAGAATTTTGGCTGATTTTATCAATTCTAACACTTTCAAAATTAAAGTCAAAGTTGGTCTAGCGATTGCTTGGATTGAGGCTTCTAATCATTCAAAAATTGTTGAAATTGAAATTTGTATCAAAATTGTGTTTCTTACAGTCCTAAATCTGAAAAGTGTGTTGGCATTCATTCGAAATTTCAGTGTTTTATTCAAATCTTTACAATTTGTGACTTTTGAAATTAAGTGTTTAATTGCAACAACTTTGATTTCCACTTTTAAATTCGAATTTTGCATGAAATCGAGTCAACTTTTAAATTTCAAAACCTGCATTGCTTTTAGTATTCCCTCTAAAATCATAAAATTCAAAATTTCAGTTTCCCCCTCTTTTTTCAAAATTCAAATTTTACATTTTTCAACAATCTTGGTAGGGTTCAATTTTGAGATTGCAACTTTAATTTGGCCTATCTACAGATCGTAAAATCACTCAATTTTTTCAGATTAGCTTTAAAATCATCATAACTTTCATCCCTGAAAATTTCGAAAAAAGTTGCGAGGACCGTGTGCACTCCGTTCGCCACGGTCCCAGACATTTTTTCCGAAATTTCGGGAGATTGTCCTGATTGCATTTAACAGCTTAAATCTAGGAGATTGGCTGATTTAATTGAAATTTTCTACCTATAAAATTCAAAATCTTCTCTCTCTCCTTAGTGCATGATTTTTACAACAATAAGCCCTTCTTACACTATTCCTATTAGACGAAGCCTTAGAATTAAGTCTTTCCAAGGTTTAATTACTGAGGAGATGGAACCTAATTTGAATGGCCTTTTTAACGAAGACATGGGTAATTCCTCTAATCCTCTTAATGATGAAGAAGCTCTCCATGAGGTTTCTGTAGAACAACTTTCAAAATTGGATAACCAATTTGATGATTTTCGACAATGGATGTCTCAAGAATACCCTGATAGTCAAGCTCTTCCTTTAATTGAGGGTCTAAAACGTATGGTGCAAAGTGATAAGAATGGAATTGATATTTTGCATGGTATTGTACACATTGTGGATTCGAATGTGATGCCTATGAAAAGTTGTGCCGAAACCTTTGGGTTATACACAACCTCCTACTCAAGTTAATCATTCTATTCCTTTGACAACTTCTATTGCTAGTATACCTACTTTTACATCAAACATAATGACTACTTCAATACAAGACATTCCTCCTATGATCACAAGTCATGGGGGCAATCCTTCTTCTTCAATCAACCCTCTTCCTTCATTCAATCCGACTTCTTCATTCATTCCTTCAATGAGTGTTCCTATTATATCTCCACAAATGAACATGACGCAAGGGGGCAATTCATTTAACCCTTCCATTGCTCCTTGTAGTGTTCCTCCTTTCCAATCATCTTCTATGACTAACTATCATAGTGTCCCACCACCTTACTCTCTACCTTCTTTCAATAACATAACACCTCCATCACAATCTAACACATCTAATATGAACTCTTCGACTGAAGCGACCATTAACAATCTTGCACAAACTGTCTCTTCTTTACAGCAACAAATTGCCTCTATGAATCAATCTAAGTTTAGTGTGCCCACATTTGATGTTGCGAGCCCACTTTCTCTTGACATTGTTCGAGCTATTCCCCCTAAACATGTTGAAATTCCTCATTTGGAGCTTTATAATGGTAAGGGTGATCCTCTAACACATGTTAAGACCTTTCAAACAATATGTACTGATTTTGCTTATGACCAAAGGTTGCTTGCAAAACTGTTTACTAGAACATTAAGAGATAAAGCCCTACAATGGTATTGTTCGTTGCCTTCGTATTCTATTACTTCTTTCGAACAACTTGCAAATGCTTTTATTCAACAATTTCAAAACAATATAAGTCCTAAAGTTACTTTGATTGATTTAATGCATTGTAAACAAGGTGTTAAAGAAAAAGTGACTGATTTCATTGGTAGATATAAGCATTTGTATGCTCAAATTTCTTTTCCAGTACCTGACAATGATATTCAAAGAATCTTTATTTCTAATTTACAAAAAGATATTAGAGAAAAACTTCTGTTTTCTGAGTTTACTTCTTTCCAACAGTTGTGCACAACTCTTCACAATTATCAACTGACTGTGAGTCAAATGGAACAAGCAAATCCTATGGCTCCGAGTGATAAGGGTGATAGTAGTCAACAACCATTTGGGAAGTTTAAACCGAAGAAAGAGTCAATTAAATTCAATGAAAACATCATCAACAACAATGTGAATGCAGCATCAGGTGTGCCTCCTATTTCTAAGTTTTTCAAGAAAGAAAGAAAGTTTACTCCTTTGAATGAATCATTGCATAGTATTATGAATAAGTTATTGGAACAAAATGTGCTTACTCTTCCTCCTATAAAGCAAATAGATCCTGCAAAGATTAATTCACCCTATTTTGATAACAAATCTTTTTGTCAATTTCATCGTCATCCTGGGCATGATACTGAAAAATGTTTTGCTTTAAAGGGTAAAATTCAAGATTTGATTGATAATAATACTATTTTTGTTTCTGGAGTGAATGATAAAGGCAATACATCTATAGCTCCTCCTAACCAAAATCTTCAGATTTTTACTAATCCATTGCTTTCTCATACCTCTAATGTGATTGATACTAATTGTAGACACCTAAAATTGTCATGTCTAATTAAATAAATATTTTATTTATTTAATTATCTAAGCTTAATTCTTCTATTAATTAAATAAATCCTTATTTATTTAATTAATTCATTTATCCTCTTCTAGCCTTATTTCTAATTTAAATAAATACATTTATTTATTTAAATTATCATTTTCCTAAATTAAATAAATATCTTATTTATTTAATTGATCCCACTTCTTCTATTAATTAAATAAATCTTTATTTATTTATTTAATTCATTAGCCTTTTCTACCCATGACACATGTCATTCATCTCTTAATTCATACACTACCTACCCCTCTCATTATTTTATTATTTCTTCTACCTACCCTCTAATCATAGCCGACCTCCTTTTACACCTCTCAATCTTATCCCTCCATTTCATATTGTGTCTTCTATTTAAGGAGATGCTTCCTTTATTATCAAACCCTAATAGCTCTATGCATTCTAATCATTCATCCTAATCATTCATGCTAATCATCTTTTATGCAATTGACTACACTACGATCCTACTTGCAACCACATTCCGTTCTTTGTTGAGCTCTTGTACACATAAAATCTGAGAGCAAATATATCAAGCAAGATCAATGGAGATAGGAAGAATGGAGATCAAAACCCTATTGGACATGTAATGGTATAATCTTTGTGATTTCATTTGATTTGCATTGTCTTAGGTAATCTTCATATGTTATGGTGGATCTTTGTTGATTGTTAGGCTAGGGTTTGGTGGTTGAATTCATTTAGCCTTTCAATATTGTTATTATTGTTATCCATTTTCACCATATACATTTTGGCACACCCCATAGGACATGGATTTTTCTTAGATCTATGTTTTTTGCAGATTTTTCTAACCCTATATTGCTATTTTGTAAAACAATTTGGAGAATAACCTTGTGCAGCTAGGGTTTTGGACACAAAATCAAGATCTTGGAGAGATTCGAGCATATCACAAAAACAGCTAAGAAATTTTGTACCAAATTTTTTTTGCAGGTTGAAGAAAGTATCAGGAGCTCTCAAGCCAAAATTCAAAATTTTTGGAGCACATTTTCATTTTCTATGAATTTTTTATGATTTTTCATAAAAAATTAATTTTCAGAGAAAATGAGAGAATTTTTTGGATCTTCTTACATTTTTGGAAATCTCTCATAATTATACATAGGATCTTTTCTTTGTGATTTTAATTTTGATGCAAAATATTTCCCTAAAAATTGGATCTTTAAAAATTAGGGTTTTTCCTTATTTTGATCAGATCTCACAAACCGATTTGAATTTCAACATCAAATTTTTTGTACAGGTCAGGAAAAGTATTAGAAAGATTTAGTAAATATTTCAAATTTTTTGGATCTATTTTGCATCTTGTATGAATTTTTTATGATTTTTCATAAAAAATTAATTTTGAGAGAAAATTAGCGAATTTTTTGGATTTTCTTACATTTTTGGAAATCTCTCAGAATTATACATAGGATCTGTTGTTTTTGATTTTAAATTTGATGCAAAATCATTCCTCAAAAATCAGATCTTTGAAAATTAGGGTTTTGCATTATTTTACTCATATCTCACAAACTGCTTGGATTTGTTGCAGAAAATTTTTTGTGCAAGTTTGGAAGACCATCAAGACTTTCCAATAAAAATTTCAGATTTTTGGGATCGATTTTGCATTTTATATGAATTTTTTTATAATTTTTCATAAAAAATTAATTTTTGGAGCAAATTAGCAAATTTTTTGGATTTTCTTACATTTCTGGAAATCTCTTGAAATTTTACAGGTGGTCTTTTTTTATGATGAATCAGATCTTTGAATTGGTCAACAAAACGCATTATTGAAGGCCCCTATTTCACAAAGTCTTTTGGATCTAAAATTTACCTAACTTGTGTGCTTGCAGGAAGGGGTGATTATTTCAAACAATCCAAAATACTAATAAATCTTTGTTGCAGATCCTTGGCAAGGGTTTTTGGATTTTTATTGTGTGCCTTGTTTTCATAGACTAGCAAACACTTCAATTGGTGCACTAAAATTGAATCATTGTCTTTTGTGTCTTGAGCAATAGGCTCTTTTTGTTTAATCTTTAGAGGGTCTGTCTTCCTGTGTGGTCATTAGGACTACTAGTGACAAGAGAATGACCCAAGTGGTAGCGAGGAAAACCCACCTCATCCGAACCACTATAATCAAATGTATTCATGGTGAAAACTATGAATAACGTGTGCTGATTAGTTCATACTGACACTATGTCTCCCCGTAAACCCGTTTGATCAAATTTATTTGATCATTTGTAGGGCGCAACCCCTACCGGCTAGGAGCCTTCTGTATTTATAGAGCTGAAAGTGCCGCATGTATGGCCACACGAGCGGATGCTCTTACTAGCACCTTTTTGTTTTAGAAGCCCAAATCCTTCTAGTTGTTGGGGCAAGAGGTCGGACCTCTGGTAGCGGCCCACACACATATAGTTCTTAGTAGAGATACAAAGTTCGCCATGGGGAGTTTTCATGGGGACTGATGCTTGGCTGACCCAAGAAGTGAGTGCCGAGGGTGGAGCCAGTGAGGTCAAGCATCTAAGTATCCTCTTTGAATAGCGTAGCCTCAGGGGTAAAACCCCATGTGGGATCAACAACTATTGTCTTGGCTAGCCATAAGAATTATGCTTGACTTATTTTAAACATTCAAAACATTCAAGACCAAACAGCAAAACATTGTGTCTTTTGTGTTTTCAAGTGTATGCAAAACATTTTTACATCAAACAACACACTTTTCTTGGAGAGTCTAAACACTTGCAAACATTGAGTCCTCATCAACATTGTGTCCTCTTGTCACGAAAAACAGTCAAACATTCAGATTTGGTCACAACCAACAACTTCACAAATTGGAAAAATTTTACAGGCCAGCAAACAAGAGCAGTCAGTTTCAAAATTCTTGAGCTTCCTGGGTTATTTCTCCAGGGTTTCATTTAGCAGTCAACCTGTCCTTGGGTCTCACAAAGTCTATCATTGCTTCACACCTTACATTACATTCACATTTGTCTAAACTTGAGTCAAAAGGTCACTTGCTTGTCCTCATCATACTTTGTCAACACACTACATACAACAACACTTTGCTAAGTGGTCCCTCATCAAGGTTTCTTACCTTTGGGTCTCATTTGGTTTTACTTAGAGTCAAGGTCAACTTACCTCATCAAGAGAAACTATCCTCTCTTTGGAAGTCACACCTACTCTACTACATACATACTTGGTCTTACACTTTGGACATTGCAAGTACACTTCAGACTCATTTACATTCCATTCAACTCTTGGTCTTCCATACTCTTTCCATTTTTCATCTAGTCTCTCACATCTTGGTCAATACCTAGTTCATGGTTGAAACCCGTCTTCAAAAATCTAGGAGAGAAACTAAAGAGGCTCAAGAGTCCGCAAACATGAGTTCTTATGAGTATGACAATGATATCTTTTTCAATTCTGATCATACTACATTACCTGACATGGATGCCTATAGAAACAATCCAAATGTTGAGAACATGGACACTATAAACAACAATGCTACACAAAATGACAATGTGGACAACTTTTCAGTACATTCAGCAGATGTGGAAGAATCCATTATGAATCCCCATTTCAATCGATTGGTTGAGGAAATAATGAGGAGAGATAGAAAACACTTCTTACACATGATGGCACAAAGTGGAGCCAAGATACCTCATGATTTTGACATGTCTCAAATAATGGAACATAGACCTTTGCAACAACCTCACTCCAATATGAATCAAAGGAGACCTAATAGTGGAGGAAATAGAGGACCACACATGGTACCTGAATCACCATCAGCTTTGCTTCAAAAACCAGAGGTCCCACATACACATGGTCAAACATATGATACTCACCTTCGCAGACCATTATGGAAGTCTTATGGAGAAAAATATGCTCAATCACATATCAATGCTAAGGATCAACCACCAAAGCAATGGAATATTCCAAGGCATGCTCAAAATTTGGACACAAGGAAACCTCATGTCAAATTTGGGGGCAATACAATAGAACATGACATGCCTGTAGAGTATGGTATACATGCACAAAATAGATATGGTGTTCCTCAACATGAATCTATACCAAGTGGTCCATATATGCAACATCATTATAGACCTCCTCCATATGAACATGTGTACGATCAATATCATCCATATATGCAACATGCACCTCCTCCAATGGGTACCTCAAACATAGGATATGGTCCAAGAAGTCGATCTCCACCTAAGAGCAATTTGGAGCAACAAATCAGGGACTTACAAAAGAAAATGGAGGACATAAATACACCGAAGCCAACATACACAATGAGAGACATATGTCCTTATCCATTTGACAAGAGCATTCCAATGCCTCCTTTTCCTACACACTTTGTGACGCCTAAATTTGATAAGTATAGAGGAAAAGGGGATCCTAAGGCACACATAAGACAGTTTTTCACAGCTTGCATTGAGGTAGCAGCAGAAGAGACATATTTGATGAGATTATTCCCACAAAGCCTAGGTGATCAAGCTATGGAATGGTTCTCCCAACTTCCACCTGGTATTAAGTCATGGGGTGACCTAGCAGAAGCATTTATTCAACATTTCTCCTACAATATAAAGACAGACATATCAGTCACTACTTTGTGCAACACCAAGCAAAAAGAGGGAGAATCTTTTGCATCATTTTTACAAAGATGGAGAAATCTAGCCAGCAGATGCTCTTGTGAGATTCCACAAAAACAAATGGTAGAGATGTTCACCCAAAATGTTAACAAAGAGATTGGTTATGACTTAAGGAAAGCTTGTTTGTCTACCTTCAAGGACGTTATCGAAAAAGGCTTAGCAACAGAAAAGGTCCTAATTGAACAAGGAGTCATTAAGATATTTAAGGAAAACAAAGATGACTTTAAAGGAAAAGACAAGCCAAGATTTTGGAATAAAAACAAGAACACAGTCAATGATGGTGTTGTTGATGCCAACACAGTGCGACCTAAATTCATCTTTTCAGGATCAAGTTCTACAAACAATCAAGTAAATACTCAAACAACTTCTAGATCACGAAGGAAGTACACTCCATTGGGAGAACCACTTGAGTCAGTTTTCAAGAAGCTTGTGGCAAACAAGGTAATCACAATTCCAGATTTTCCTCCATATGAACCAAAGGTTAAGCCGAATTGGTGGAATGATGATGAGTATTGTGAATTTCATAAGAGCAAGGGTCATAAGACAGGAAATTGTCATCGACTGAAGAACATCATACAGGATCTCATTGATAGAGGTGACATTGAGATTGAGGGACATTCGTCTAATCAAGAACATGAGATGTTTAAGGAACCATTCCCAAAACATGACAAAGGAAAAGCTAAAGCCACAGATGACCAAACCAACTATACTAGAGCACCTTACAACTATGATTCAACTATCAATAATATCTCGATGGACAATTACGTCTCTACTATTATCATCAAGGACAAAGCATCTGAGAATTCTACTCAGAGACCCAGGATTGTCCTAAAAGGTGTTGGATCTTCTTCTGAACCTACCTCTGAATGTCACGTTACAACCCGTCAAGGTAAAATTACTTTGCAAGGTGCTCCAGCTAAAAACACCGCCTCTTCATCAACCAAACCTGAGTATGACCTTGTAGAACAGTTAGGGAAGACACCCACGCTCATTTCAATCCTTGAGCTATTACGCATATCTCCCACACATAAAGCTATTCTTGACAAAATCTTGAGAGATACTATTGTTCCTACTGATCTAAACGTGGACCAGTTTCAAGCCATGATGGGATACCTTTCTATTCCACACTCTCTTACATTCACAGAAGCCGATGATGCCTCCATAACTCAGCCACATAATGCACCTTTACACATTGAAGCCTTCATACACAAACATCGAATAAAACGAGTCTTGATAGATGGAGGAGCAGGTCTAAACATTTGTACATTGAGCACTATTAAACAATTGGGATATTCCGACAAAGCTGTGAATTCTACAAACAAAATTACGATCAAATCATATGATGATGAAGAGCGTTCATCCAAAGGCACAGTCATCTTACCTCTCAGAGTTGGGCCAGTTACAAAGGATGTGGTTTGTCAAGTCCTAGACATCGATCTCACATACAACATACTCTTGGGATGCCCATGGATTCATGAAATGAGCGCAGTCCCATCTACATATCATCGATGTATCAAGTTTCCACACAATGGAGTTGAAGTGACCGTCAAAGCAGATCCAAATCCATTCATATATTGCAACAATCTGCAACCTCAATTAGAAATAACAATCCCAGTCAATCATGAAGCTATTCCTTCATCAGTATATGTGGATCTTGAATCCTTAAAAACTTCTACATCCAAACAAGCAGAGCTAAAAGAAAAGTTCAAGATTAAAGACCTAGGATGTGGTGAGTATATATTTCATGTTGACCAACTCCCATTATCTCCTAAGGTATTCTATCAACAAGAACAACCTACAAACAATTTTCAATGCCAAGGAATTGGGTGTGAACCACCTAGTGTTGTGGCTACTAAGTCTAAATGTAAATCTCCTCTAGTGGTGCAAGCAACTCTTGATATCAATAGTCCTAAGAGTGGTTCCAACAAAGAATCTATTGAGCATATCACCAACCCTCTTGAAAACTCAAATAGCCTTACCATTTCATCCACTCATTCCATTCCCACTCCACTTCCAAACTTGGATCAACAAGAATTACAAAAGCCCTTACTCATTGAGGATCAAAAATCAAGCTTTGAAAAGAAAAATCTAAAAGTCAAAAATAAAGAAAAGTGCTTTAGTCCAAATCAAAATCAAAAACTATTGGACTCTGCAAAAATCAAGGTCAAGGATAAAACTCCTATGAAGCAAAAAGAACAAGAGTTGATCTCCCCTAATATCAAAATAACTGGGGGCAAAAATTCTACAATTGCAAGTCAAAAAGCATACTTGTTGATCCTAAGTCTCCATCATGTCATGATACTTTCACTTCTTTTCATAGTCATAAGCCTTCATAACTTATCCCCTTGTTCCACACATCCATTCCCTTTTGGTGATACATCATGGACCTTTAATGGAGCTTCCTCGAAGGACTTTGTTATCAGGGATGCCCAAACTTCTTCAGATGACACGCATATGGGCCTGTGTAGTCCACACACTAGTAATTCTATCTCAGTTCCTTTATCAAGGAAGACAGTCACTCGAGATACACATCATTCAGTCAAGGAACGTTGCAACTACAATCATAAAGTCAAGCCTCACACATTTGAGGTGGGTGCCTTGGTTCTTAGAGAAAATCCTAAAAATCAGCAAGACAGAGAGAAGAAGGGAAAGTTCGAACCAAATTGGTTTGGTCCTTACATCATTACAACAGCATATGGATCTGGGGCATATCAGCTCTCAACTGCAGAAGGTGAACCTTTGGAGGATCCTATCAACAACATGCACCTTCGCAGGTTCTACACATAGCTCTTTGGAATATCCTAATTCAAAAAATACAAAAAAATTCAAAAATTTCAAAAATACAAAAAAAAATTTATAAAACAAAAAAATCGTTACTTGGTGAAAACCTGGCAAACAGGTGCCTTGTGACACAAAAAACATTGAAAAATCAAAAAAAGTAAAGAGAAATAATTTCGTCCAACAGTGAAAACCACTTCGGTGGCGCCCTGGGCAAGTTCCATGGTGAAAACTGGGTCACCAGCGCCATGCGTAGAGACATTGCTCCTCCCTCCTTCAGGATTCACTTTCATCCTTTCACTTTGCACACACTCACAACCTATTCATCCATAATAAACTTACCCATTCCCATCATGGCTTGTTATTGATCTACCTAAGATTGGTTAGCCATTCATAATAAACCTCCATTTTCACCTCCCTTTCCATCCATAATAAACCAAATCCTATCTGTGGCTAAGGCAAATCCTATGTCTAGTGATGGGTGTGGAACTGAGAACATCACATGTTTTGAGGAGTACAGTTTCTTCCAGCTTCCTTCAGTTAGTGATGGGTGTGGAACTGAGAACATCACATGTTTCAAGGAGTACAGTTTCTTCCAGCTTCCTTCAGTCTATCCGTGCACAATCCACAATAAAGCAACATTTGCATCACAGATCCGCAATAAAGTTTCATCTTCTTCGCAATAAAGTATCAGTTTCATGGATTCAGTTAGTTTCAGATGAGACAACAGCAACAATGGGCTTCAACAAATCAAATCTTTCAACAGACTCAGACAACATTATGGTTCAGTGCTATCTATCCTTTCTGTGAAAGTAAACATTGTGACCACAATCAAATAAGACTTATACAGGTGACAAGAGACACTAAACTTGAGGACTACAGTGGATGTTGGTGTCGAGTCTTGGTTTTCTTTTGATTTCATCTTTTTTGGTGACATGTCTTTTAGCTTTTCCGGGATGTCTTTGACTAGAGATTCTATCTCTAGGATGTCTTTGACTAGAAAGGCGAGGATGGGGTATCATCACCTATTTGTATTTGCTATCTGTGGATTGTCTCTTAGTAATGCTATGACTTGTCCAAGGATATGAGGACACTGTGAGTCTAGTACGAACTGGGGCATTCCTTGTTTGTGACTGTCTTATCTCCATGCAAACAGGTACAATGACTTTCTGGGTCGAACATATGCCTCGATTGTCATAACCTACTTGCCATAATAAAGCTCAATGATGATAACGCACGAGAAGCTCTTTCACTTTCATATCTTCTGTCTTTCATCCCCCCTTTCTTGATTGACGTCCATCATCCTTCTCGAGTCCGCGTAGCCTGCTATCACATGACTGAGTATAATGACACACCAAAAACATTTGCATTTCATGTAGCTGCACCTACATTACCACATATAAGTATTTCATACATACATATAGATATCACAACTACATCACATCCTGCACACAACACCTGTTAGCACAATTTACATTTGCATTATCATATTCATCTGCATTACTTACATTCACATTTGCATCATGCATACACATATAAAACATAAACGAACGAAAAAAAAAAAATATTGCATTGGATCATATACATATTTGCATCCATATCATAAGCATCACATAAGAACATCTCATCACACAGCTACACATGCATATAGCTGCCGCAAAGATGCATCATCTCATATATATATATAAAGTGTCATGATACAATGATGTCAAAATCATATGGCTACAATCACCCGCAGGTGTCTACATCATTATACAAAATGGTACAAAACTGATACAGAGGAACTCACTGATCGCTCCTGCCAACACTATTGGTAATGCTAATCCTATCCATGTCATGGTATCCCATGCCACATGTCCCACCCTCATCTCCAATCTTGGATCCTAGAACACTCGTCTAAGGGCATCCCTATCTCCGTCTCGATTGTACGGAATCAGCTCCCCATCAATCGGTTTTCGCATAATCCTATATACATCCTCCAGGGTGATTGTCATCTCACCCATCGGCAGATGAAACGTGCACATCTCAGAGTGCCATCTCTCAGCCAGTGTAGTTAGCAAACCCATGTTTGCCCGAAACTCAGGCACATACAACACATGTCTCAAACCCATCTCCTCGATGGCAGCTCTATCCTTGAGCGACAACTCAGGTCGCAACCTCTGCGTCGACGGGAATCTCTCCCGTGACTCTAGCATCGGCAAATACTCCTGCAATCAAACAACTCAATCATGTCAGTTATAGTGGCATTTACTGTTTATCACAAAATGCTACTCGCTATCTAAATGCATATGGCTATCTACCCTAGTGACACTCACTGTTCATCATAAAGTGTTGCTATTTATCCTAGTGGTACTCCCTGTTCATCACAAAGTACTACGTGTGTGACACTCCCTGTTCATCACAAAGTGTTACTCACATTTGCACTCCCTATTCATCACAAAGTGCTTCTCATATTTCAGTACTCCCTGTTCATCACAAAGTACTCTATCTTGGTACTCGTTGTTCATCACAAAGTGCCTTGATCTATCCTAGTCTTCCTAGAGGACCTGCTTGAGTGTATCCTCTCAGCAGCTTATCCAATCGACAGCATATGTTTATCACAGAACTGCCGATTTGACCTAGAAGACCAAACTTGCATTTTTCAAATGCAAACACGCTTACATGACATAAACGCACTCAAAGACTGCATAGACGCGCCTGAAAAACACAGACGCACCTTCTTGACACAGACGTGCCTATGCTCTGCACAGACGCGCCTGGACATTTTTTGACACTTTTTGGACCCTAGTCTAAGCGCATTTATTACCCTATTCGACATGCATTAATGACAATAAATGCATCAAAGTACAAGGAGGTTTTGTGGTACTTACTGGCTCTCCTGCCTCTGCTGGCCTCTGGAATCGGCGAACGCGATCGAAACTGTGAACAAAGGCCATCGTTGCTGACTGCTACTGCTCTATTTTCGCTCTGCACTCTGCTCTCATGGATGTATAGATGACAATGAGGATGTATTTTCCCCCATGGTCTATCTTATAGACTACCCCTAGCCTTCGTTTCCCGAGTCAGTCTTCTTTATCTCGTGACTTTGTCACTTTATCCGGTCAGTCCATTCTAGCCTCTCTTTCTTATCGAGAGATTGTCTGCAATCTTTTCAGACATTTTCATCCAATCTCTCGAGGGGGCATATCATTCCCATTCTGGGGCAACTCTATATTAGTTCATCTTATCTTCTTTGAAACAATGCGACAAGCCGCATTGTCTCAAAGAGGGGCAAAATGTAGACACCTAAAATTGTCATGTCTAATTAAATAAATATTTTATTTATTTAATTATCTAAGCTTAATTCTTCTATTAATTAAATAAATCCTTATTTATTTAATTAATTCATTTATCCTCTTCTAGCCTTATTTCTAATTTAAATAAATACATTTATTTATTTAAATTATCATTTTCCTCAATTAAATAAATATCTTATTTATTTAATTGATCCCACTTCTTCTATTAAATAAATAAATCTTTATTTATTTAATTAATTCATTAGCCTTTTCTACCCATGACACATGTCATTCATCTCTTAATTCATACACTACCTACCCCTCTCATTATTTTATTATTTCTTCTACCTACCCTCTAATCATAGCGGACCTCCTTTTACACCTCTCAATCTTATCCCTCCATTTCATATTGTGTCTTCTATTTAAGGAGATGCTTCCTTTATTATCAAACCCTAATCGTTCTATGCATTCTAATCATTCATCCTAATCATTCATGCTAATCATCTTTTATGCAATTGACTACACTACGATCCTACTTGCAACCACATTTCGTTCTTTGTTGAGCTCTTGTACACATAAAATCTGAGAGCAAATATATCAAGCAAGATCAATGGAGATAGGAAGAATGGAGATCAAAACCCTATTGGACATGTAATGGTATAATCTTTGTGATTTCATTTGATTTGCATTGTCTTAGGTAATCTTCATATGTTATGGTGGATCTTTGTTGATTGTTAGGCTAGGGTTTGGTGGTTGAATTCATTTAGCCTTTCAATATTGTTATTATTGTTATCCATTTTCACCATATACACTAATGATTCCTCTGTCTCACTTGATGATCTTGTGTCTATGACTCCGAATGTCATTAACTTTGTAGAGCAGTAGAAAATCCCTAAAGAACTTTCCATCACCTTTGATTCCAGTGAAACTATCAGGGCACTTGATGGTCCTTTATATATAGTTGCAAAAGTCAAGAATACACCTTGCCGTGGAGTGCTTATTGATCCTTCTTGTATGGTTAATATCATTACTGAAGAATTTCTTTTTACTTTGCAATTGAATCAAGTGATCTATGACGAAACAAATGTGGTTGTGAAACTATTTGATGCATTTTCTTCTCCTACAATTGGTTCTATTACATTACCTATTGAGGTCCATAACAAATCCCTTGATGTGGACTTTGCTATTATTCCATCGTCTGAACAATTTCGTGTGAAGCTAGGCTATCCTTGGCTATCTTCCATGAAAGCTATTGCTTCTCCTATTCACAAGTGTTTGAAATTTCCCCATAATGGTGAAGTTGTTACTGTCAATCATAGTCTCTTTAAACCAGCTGAAAGAACTTCTAGCGTTCCTATTGATTACTTTTGGCCTAAACAATTCCAATCTCTTCCTCCGCGAAGTGATCATCTTTTCAAATCTTATCAAAAATGAAAAAAAGATATGATCCTATCTCTAAGTGAACCTAGAACACCCAAACTTGACATTCCCATCGTTCTTGAGAAGGAAGTTCTTCCTTTGAAAGATAAAACTAATGTCTTTCCTCAAGAAGATTCCCAACCCATCCCTATGGATGTGACTATGCCTATGATTAATAAACTTCCTAAAAGTAGACCTATCCCTCCTCGTCATGATGGACTTGGTCTTCTTCCTAAACCAAATATTCCTCCCTTATATGGAGCAGTTCCTCCTCCTTCCTCTTCTCCTATTATTGTTCAACCTAAGAGACCACAACCTAAACACCCAAGTGATAAGGATGAGAACATTCCTCCTCCTCAATCTTCGCAACTTCCTACTAAGACTAGACAAAATCATTCTGCACGTGAACGCCGACGAAAGCGTCATCTTAGAGCTCAGGCAGCTGCTTCTCAAACTTTGCAATCCCCCAAAACACCTTCAACTAATATTATTCCATTTTCTCCTCAGCCGACGATTGAGCCGAAATCTCCTAAACATAAGATGCATGATGGTCTTGATCCTGTGCGAGTTAAAGATCCTATTTTTATAAATCTTGATGATGATATAGATGAAAATGTTATTCATGATGAAAATGTTACTCCTGTTCATTCTGATAGTGAATATGAATATGTTGATGTTAATAACCACCTATCTAACGAATTTTCTAAAGCACTTATCCTAGCTCCTAGACAAGAACAACGTGGCTCGGAACATGAACATAGCCCTTGTTTGGATCTTGTGATAGCTCCATCTGTTGTGTTGGATGTTCCTCCTCTAGCGTGTTTCCTACCTTCCCGAAATATTGATCAGCAAGATCGGGGGGTAGATGACGTGCTAGACTAGTTCATTAGCATAGCAGACACTCTCCTCCTCTCTTGTGTTACTTCTTCTATGTGTTATTCTCATTCTTCTATTTGTTGTCCTTAGTGTTGTCTACTTGAGGACGATGCAAAACATTGAGATCTCTTTTGGTCTCTCTCATGTTGACTCAAAAGACACATGTGTTCCCTTCTTCTAGGTGACCTTCCTTGATTGTGGAATGAAGAACAATTATGCATACATACATATGATATACATGAATTATCATACAGCATACTGACCCCGAGGAAAGAAGTCACCTTGTGTTTTGTGTTTTATGTCTATTATCCTTGGGCTTATCTCACACTTGGGGGCTAAATCCTTGTGATAACGTGCTCCTTTCTCATTTCTTATATGTATCACTACCTTAAAGCAATCACCCCCGCTGAGGCGTGTGCGATCGCTTTAACGTAGGGGGGCATACATCCCGTTCATATCTTTTCAAGATACTTGAAAATTTCTTGACAAATTTAGCTTTGCCTTGAAAATTTTTGATATCTTTCTTGCATGACTCATAGTGAGGGAACCTTACTACTGATAGTCATGGTTCTTCCTTGTGATCTTCCCTTTTACTTTTTCAATCGAAGTCGTAAGATCCTTAGTCCATTGGGGGCTTGGTGTATCTTGCCTCCTTGACGTGGTGAAAGTTTTTCAATGTTGTTTCCTTGTACTTTACCGGAAGTATGAGCGTACGCTTATACTCCCGCTAAAGTGGGGGCTAAATGTAGCATCCTAAAATTGTGACACTTGCAATTTCAACTGTATTTGGGTCTTCACGATGGTGGTGCAACGTTGAACCTGAATGGAGACCCTGAAACCTGTTTACAACACCAAAAACTGCATTTTTCAGCACCCTGGCTTGATCCTCCTTGCACCCTGCTGTCCCTGGAGGTGGGACCATGGAACCCAATGCCCTAGTCCTTTAGGACTAGGGCACCCAGCGCCCTGGTCCCCCAGGACCATGGCACCCAACGCCCTGGTCCCTGGCCCTATTTTGGGCCTGGTCTCTTATGGGGCTTCGGGTCTTTAAGTTTGCAAATTGGAAAATAATGTTTCCTAGTCGGCCTAAGGTCGGGAAAATCAGTCTATCAGCCCTAATTGACAAGTATATAAACTACATTTCCTCTCCCATTTGAGGAGGTCGAAAAGAAGAAAATAAGCAAGAGCAAGACGCGGAAGCAATATTCAAACATTCAAACATTCAAGCATTCAAGCATTCAAGCATTCCTTCAAGCAATTGAGCATTCTAGGTCTCCATTCAAGGCTAAGTGTTGCATTCAAGACAAGGATTCAACCATTGAAGAGGAGATCACATACAACATACAACATACTACATACATTACACCTTCGCATGTAAGAATACAAACATTCTTACAACAAGGTATCAGTACTTGTTTACATTACAAACATTTACATTTACAGCATTCTCATTTCTTGGTTAATTCCAAAACTGGGGTTTGACCTAAAGGTAAACCCCTCATCCCTAACCCCCCAATCGTCCTCTCTTTTCTATGTGTAGGTTGCAGGTACGCGGCTGTAATTGAAGATCTAGAATCCTTGTGCAGAGACAAACAGATCCCCCTTCGTTTCGTGGATTTTTCAGAGGACCGTGTGCACGCCGGGTGCCATCGTCCCATCAACTTTCGCTCAAATTTGCAGAACAACACCATCTCGACATTTTACTGCTAATTCCAGGTCTGTAGCTTCATCCCATATCCCTATCTCTATTTATAAGTGAATCTTTCTTGCTTCTACACGCATTCCTAGTTCAATCTTTCTATCTACATTCTTTACAAAAGAGGGTATCCTTGATGTCACAACCCTTGAAACTCATATAGAATCCAATCTTGCATTGTGTGGGATTGGATCTTGTGGGTTTCAACCCCTCTTTTGAATATAAAGTCTCTCCTAAGTGAAAACCATCAACCCTAGTGACTCTCCCTTCTCTCTCCTTGGGGTTGGGGAGGGGAGAATGACTAGGGTTTGATTTTTCCACTTTACAATATCACAATTGCACAGAACATCACTATGTGACTAGCATTTAGCCACCAACGAGGAAGGAGGTAACAATCTTATAGATGTCGCAATAGCTCATCATGTGGTGTGGCCTAGTCACACATCCACATGGCATGGCAGTGTGCACCTCAACATTACCCCGCATCACGTCATCACGTGGCATGTCAATACTCCAAGCGGAGAAGACACGTAATGGACGTATCCCGCATGGTAGTGTACCTAGCGAAAAAAGGCACGCGTAGGTCACGTCCCGCATAGCGACGTATCTCTCAGGATACTCGTCGTAAGCCAGCGGTATACATGGCTAAGGTCCACCCACATGTCTACCAAAACCTACTAACTAGCAGCTCATGTGAATAAACCTATCTTTCATGAAGACAAGGAAAAGGATCCTCCAATAAAAACCATCATTATGCTCAAGAACTGTCTTCAATATGCTCAAATAAAGGATAGGAATAGGTTGGCACACATAAACCTTATAAATCAGTTCATCAAAAGGGAAAGTATCGAGTACACCTATAATACAGTTTTATTATTTAAATATATTTTTCCTCAAAATAGAGAAGCTAAAGTCGCTTCGCATTGACATTACTCATATGACGATCCATACTATTCAAAGAATGGTGACTTCTAATACTACCCCTTAACATACTGAATTACCAACAACCTGAGGTTTGGTACTCAATAGGGTAACAATTAAGCAACATCATATAAAAAGTATGGTTTCCCATACTCATAAGTAAACATATCCTCCATGGTTGATTCCTTCACCATCCCATGGGCACAAAAAGAAAGCACGGATTTCTTACAATACATAAAGAAAGCACTAGTACTAGTTTAGTCACATTTACGAGGAGTACTTTTCAGTACACTATCATCTACTCAAGGAAGGTTTTAATTATGCTTTTCACATGAATAACTGAATAAAGTTTATTCTAGATACAAGTACTGAAATTCATCTTAACCATTCAAAATTACATAAGGAGATAACATCATTCCGATATCTTTTCTAAATCCATTAAGCATTCACAACCACATTACTAACTATGCAAATTTTGTAATGAAGCTCAAGACTTTCATCTTTCCATAAAAAGCCAAAAATGCAAAAAGTACAATTTCACATGTTTTATAAACACTCTATTTAAATCAATGCACTCTTTAGTAGCATTACTAAAATCTAATAATCTAGGCAAAGAGGAGGAAAAAGAGAGTTTGATAACCAATATATTTCATACATGGACACAAGATCACACGACATGCTAAAATTTCTCATTATAAGTCTATCCTTTTAATAGTATGGTTTTCATTTCACTGTCATTTTTTTAGAAGAGTGCCAATAGCCTAACATGACATTCCAATTATTATGGTTGCAACAGAATGTTCTAGTTTTTTTTTTCAAACAATAGAGATCAAGTTAGACAATCTTTTCGATAATACAAGACCTCTTGCGAACATTCACTACTCTTAATTCAATACAAAACATGACATAATCTACAACCTATCATTTACAATCAAAATATGATAAGAAGGTAAATGAGGATTCATCAACCAAATAATACATATTAATGCATGCACATCAAACAAGTTTTTCATTTGTACTTTCTAATCAAACTAATTCAATTATATATATCCAAAAGCAAGTTCAATGTAGCATTGTTAAAATAGGTCCTCAATCAAATTGGTTTAATGAAACACATAAGCAATCTTTCATGGGACACATTAACACACTCTCTTAGCCACTATAACATATTCCCCTTTTTATACATCTTTTATCAACAAAGTAGTTTCACATAACAACTATTTGCATACTAATGCACATTACTTAAGGTAGAATTTCCATTATGTTACTCCTACAATACACATGAATAATTCTCTTACAAAAACATAAAAATTTTCCTCCCAATAACCATTATGATCTTTCAAACCCATTGTCCTTTTATTATTTAAAAACACAGAAGCATCATAAGGTTCACACAAGGGTTCAAAAAGTCACAACCTTTCTCTTGCAAAAGAAAACTCACATAAGAGATAAATACATGTATAACAAACATTTTAATTTCTAGAGAGAAAGAGGAGGAAGGGTGATAATCGTTCAATTTACTACAAAATAAGCCTTCAATATCTGCCATACAAGTCCTTCAAGTGGACAAAACTAAGCTAGATCCTAATCTTAAACAAGCACATTTCGTACTTCCAGATTCAAGACAAGCAATGACCAACCCAAATGGATTAGTCTAAAGAGCACAACCATCAAATAGGAAGGTACATATGACTCTCTTTCAGAATAAGAGTAATCCTAGACCAAGACGTCAATAAGAAAATAAAGTACATATAATCACTCAAAAGCACCAACATCAAGAAGGTGAAAACAAGGTGTGAACACACACGTTACACATAATTAAGGTTTGCTCGAAAGAATACACAAAAGACCAGAACAAGAGTCCTTAAGATCTTCAAGATCCTATGCCTCAATCACACACACACAAAAAGAGGACAAGCATACAACATAAGGTCAATACACCACACACAAACTAAGGGCACAACTGACACTAGAGATCCCAGTGTTTGCAACATGGGCTTTGATACAAAATGTAATACCCTGCCCGGAAACCCAAAAGGGATAAAGCTAAAACACACGAATGGAGTGCAATTTTTTTTTTTTAAATAAGACACAACATAATGATACAATGAGTTATCAAAATCTCAGATAACATAGCGGAAGAGTAAACAATACCTAAGGAGTTTCCCAACGTGACTACTTAATTTAACATCTAACTCAACTCACGACATTTGATCCATATAAGCAAGTTAACTTAATTACATATTATTACTTAAAATATGGATATAATTAGTTCAGTAAATTAAATTTATAGATAATAGGACGCTTTCATCCATTAGAGTTAAAATTAGATAACATGATGAGTTTATCTGTTAATGTTAAATTTTAGATGACATAATGAGGTTTATCCCTTAGAGTTAAAACTATGGATAACATGATTAGGTTCATCCAATAAATTTTAACCATTCATTACATTCAATTTTACATTAAACACATGCCATGCATCTAGTTTCATAAGGTACTTTAACTTCATCATAAACTAATGAATACTTTCCATGCATGCTTAATTGCGCTATCGATAACTGAATATATTCCATTAACCAAATCTACATTCTTTTATGATTCCTATTACTGCATTTAATAAATGACTACATACATGCATTTATGGTTAATTTCATCTAATCCCAATTATACATTTTAACATAAAGCATCCATACCTAGCCAATTTAAAAGGTAACATGAGAATGGAAAAACACCATATAACATCGAAATGATCTCAGAGTTCACCCCTAGTGGGCTACATCTTCGGGTTTGCTCAACTGCAAGACCCCTCTGATACCTAATCAATATTGAAGAATACATAAGTTTTACATCAATTACAATCCTGCATCAAGGCGAACATAACCAATAAAACATACGACCACATTAGTCAAATAAATACATGAATGATCCCTGAATAGGAAAGGATCCAACAGAACATAAAAAAACAATTATAATAGATCAACTGGAGCATCCACGAAATTAAATCTTTTCCACCCATCATAAGCATCCCATGGTCTCACATGAATATCAGGTTCTCATGAGGGCAATAAACATCAGGACGACTCCACAACTAATCTCTGATCAAAGGCAACACAACAACATACTGGTGAACATATTCAAACGAACTCCTAAAACCCAGGAATACACAAGGTAAAACAAACAGAATTCACTATGGTAGGATCACCACTTGGTCAAACAAAACTTCATACGAGGTGCATTGACTGACGATACTCTAACTAGAGACCTGACTAGCTATGGTCTACCACAAACCAATATTTAACACTCGCACAAAGGATATGATTGAATACAAACTATCACATGAAAACAGTCAAGATTCAGAATCAAAGACATAAACCGGTACCCAAATCGACAAATGACAATAAGCAACAATTACAAACGAGGATTTTCCATTTCATAAGCAAATGTGAATACAAAAAATTACATGCATAGGCAGAGATTAGGAAGGACAATCTATTCTACAATGGTTAAACATTAAAATCGATCCAGTTTTCTAACGGATCTAAGTTGACTGCAATAATCTACCTCATCTAGGTATAGGTTGTTCATATTTCTCCAACTATCTAAGTTCACTTTGCATCCGAAGCTAATATAATCACTTCGTCATGAGTTCTTATCCAAAAACCCATAATCATAAATATTCTATAAGCAGAACACCCAATGATATAAAACAATTATTTAGATTAATCAGCTAACATATGATATTTATTGTTCAAAATAAATCATCATTCTTATTCTTTTTCGAAATAAATAAACCACTCTCATATCTCCAAAACCAACATATACTTTCCAAAAATGGAAATATACATATAAAGAAACAAAAGAAATAGATAAACATTTTCCAATGAAATATAATTTCTCTTGCATATATTAAAAAAAATACACGATGTAAAGATATTAATTAGTATATATATCTTTATATATATACCTAAATTAATAAATTAATGACTGAACAATAATTATTATATATTTGAAAATATACGCTAATTAAGAATCATCAATTAATATATAATTAATAATATATATTAATATATAAATGATCACAATTAACATATATTTAGTAATATACATTAATTAATAATTAATAATTAATATATAATTAATAAAATGTATTAATTAAAATTTAATAATAATAAAACATTTTAAAAAAATAAAATTTAAATTTAATAAAAATAAATAAATTTGTTTTAACAGCCACATAGTTTGTACCATTTCTCAAAAACCCAAAACTTTTGTTTTACGAAATTTATTCAGAAGTTTGAATGCAAAGTCACCAAGAAACCCAAACAATTTCGTAGAAACTTAGTTTGTAAATTTGGAGATATCGTTGACATTCTGAAACAGCATAATAAAAACTTCTACAAGGGTGTCATTTTGGAACAAAGTTTGGCAGCATAACAACATGCTAGGGAAGAATTTTTAAACCAAAATAATTCCTTCCAGCTTAAATTTAATGGAAATAAAACATGAATCAAAACTATATTCAACCAGAAATTGGAAATCAAATAACAAAATCATGAAAAGTTTTCCTGTCTATTTCATTTTTTCCCAAATTTAAAAAAAATGAAACTAATTAAATACTGGTAAAAAGGAATTCAACCAATCCAAAATTATGTGACAACACAAAGAGGGCAAAATAGGGCCAAATTGGCTGAAACTATCAAATTAATTATGGCTACAAAGGAATGGGAAGAGGAAAAATGTAACTCTATTCTGCATTCCTCCAAAATGAAACTACCAAAACAAACACATAGGCTGGAAGCACAGGAGGGTGATTCTGGCAAAATTTTGCCAACATAACCCCTGTGATTTAAACTTTAAAATTAATCATTTTCTCATAAACAAAATCAAACATGAAAACAAAACCCAACCAGAAACTGGAGACACAGCCATATCATATTTATTTATTTTTTTTATAAAAACACACAAGAAAATACAGAGGGAGGAAGAAATATTTGATCTAATTATTATTATTTTAAATGAAACCAGGCAGAAGCTATCCAACCTATGAAGCTTTCCTAGAAGACCTTGTGGAAGAGCTCAGCCTTGCAACCAGACTCTCACACCAATCCTTCCTTCCAGCCCACCTCTGATTCTTATTTCCCCAACATGCATCCAAGAAATAATTTATTTTTTTTCTTCCCATCATCTACTCCTTCCTTCCCATGAGCATTCCCCATAGAAAAATATGCAACCTAATCTTTTTAGGTTTTCTAACCAAATATTTTCAAATAATGATGATATTTAATAATAAAAGAAATTATTTTTCAAATTAGAAAAATCAAAAATATTTTTTTCTCCCTCATGTAATTTTCCTTTCTATTTTTAAAAGGCAAGAGATTAAATTAATTCTATTTCAAATTAATTTAAATCTTTCCTTTCTGAAAGCATAACTAAGTAAATTAATCCATTAAAATTTACCATTTAATTTAAACTAGCTACCAATTTGAATTGAGCAATTCTAAATAACGATTAATCACATAAAGGGAACCTGTTTAATGTAGTCCCTTAATTTTTAATGCATAAACACAACTTAATCAAATAAAATTAAAAAAGGATTAATTACTCAATTTAACCACACACACAAAATACGCAATCCAAGAAAGCCAACCAAACAGATGACCTGCATACCCAACCAAAGGAATACTGATAGACGACTGATGACTCTCACTTGAGAATGACTAGGGTCAAATGAGGGTCTCCCGACCACCTAATCCAATTTCTAAGGGTTAATGAGGAGCACTCAAACCTGTGAACCTAGATGGAGTTGAACCTCGCACCCATGCAGTGTTGTACCTGCAATCTCCTGCAACCATGAATCACAACATGCATATATGTATATATATATTTAATAAGAGTGTTAGCCTGAGATTAATAGAACAATTTAGGAGAAGAATAAACTTACATACGAATTGATGTGAAAATAACATTAACAGGTACACACAAGAATTAGAACATCTGACTATAACTTGATTACATGATAACTAACCAAGATTAAAATCTAATTAGGGTAGGGGTACTACATGGTGACTGAGAGGAAGATGTGAATGTTGAATCAATGCCCCATGATGATTTGGTAGGCCAACATAAACATTGGCACTGGTGGTGGGACCCCTTGCATTTGGTGATGTCTTGCTTTCATTGGGCTTAATCTATGTTGGTTTCATGCGATGATGTGCCTCCCTATCTGCTCACCTACTAGGATGGATCCCACTTGAGGCCTCCACTTTTTTCATGCCTTTCATAATAGTTATTAAGAGAGTACTTTTGTGATCTTAATCTGGATCCAAAGTTGTTTCCTTACCATATATATTATCTCCCCACTATGAGTTTGGCCATCATGAATATTTGTGTTTTCCTTTTTGGCCTATTTTTTGTACCTTGGGTGGCTAGTGACACATTTGGCATCTTAGACAAAGAGTTCCTTGTATTAATTTCTATTACCTTGGCACGTCATATTTACTATAGGTTCATCCATAATTTTCTTATTTTTCTAACCACTACTTGGCTTCTTAGACATATTTTTTTGGTTAAGTCTATTTGCAAAATTGTTGAGAAAATGGGGGTTGATAGGGTTAGAATTGAGCCAAGTTCTCATTTGAAATTCAAAGACAATAGGACTATTTGGCACATCTATATTGAGGGTGGGGTTTCTTATTTTATTAAGAGAATGAATGGATTTGACAAAAAAATTTCCATTTAGCTCGCTACTTCTTGGGAGAATCATAAGGTTAGGGTGTTGGCATTGTGTTGTCATTGATGTCAACCGGTATTAGATGACCACCGGTAGATGAGATGTACGTGCAACACTGATATGAAGGAGTACAATATGTTTTAGCTTGGATATCACCTTGTGTCGTTGAACATCGGTAAAGGTAATGAAGATGATCACAGAGGTCATCAATACACAAGTTAGCACCTGACTTTTGTGATGAGATAGAAAGGTGTTTGAGTAGTTGTTTGTGATGAAGAGATAGAGTGTTATCCGAATCACATCAACACTGGAAGAGAAGAATGAAAGATATGCTAAGAGGTTGCAGAACAACAAGACTCCCACTGGATGAAGAAGCAATCATCATGTGAAGCATTGACTGACAGTAAATATGCTCACATCAGATCACATGAAGAACATTGCAAGATGTAGAAGACAAAGTGTCACCTCATCTAGCAAGTGGAGCTTATCTCCTATTATGATTTTATCGCATCATAGTTTGGAAAGATAAGAGTGAGGACGTAAATGCATGATACCAATATAGAGGAAATGTGAAGTGTTTGTCATCTTGACAAACCGGTTGAGATATGGTCAAAGCTAATGAGGGAAAAGGCAAGGCTAAGTAGATGCAAACAGAGGAATTGGACCTGACTGAAAGAAGATGGAGCCTTGAGAAAGAATGATGACATGGTGTCATCAAGAGTGGTAACTAGTATGTAAGTCTACCGGTTATATAAAACAAGGTACAGATGTAGAAGACCTCCCCACTGTGGGAATGAGCATATTTAGGACCTATCAGTCTAGAGACCGATTTGAGTGTGTCCATTGACTATTCAAGTCAAGAGCAAATATGACAAGGTAACTGGTAGAATGGTTGAGATCGGAAGGGTTAGCAAACTAGTCGAAGTAAGGAACTGGTAGGGTGGTTGGTTGGTAATCCTACTTGGACCAACTTGAAGTGCCAAGCTGGAAAATAGTCGACATGGAGACAACATGGCAAACCTGTGGTTGAATAAAGATAGAATGTACAACGATAGGGTTGTTGCAGGGTTGGTCAGCTTTAATGAAAGACCCCACAAATCATAGACTTGCTATAGAGCAATTGTAGGGGTTTGAGGCTCGAGGTCTAGAAGACAACTATGAGCTAGCTAAGAGATATTGAGAAGATTGAGGCGATGAAGGAAACAACCTGACATATCTTTCATGACTAACCGAAGGATTTGCTGTGAAGGTATAAAGAAAATCGCCAGGAATGAAAGGCGTGATCAAGGAGATGCGACTATGGCAGAGATGTGCATTTAGATGTCAAAAAGATTAGATCATGCAAGACCTGATTGGATTTGGTTTGCCTCAAGGATGGTGAGGAAACCCTAACTGCCTGAACTTTGAATTAGCTTTTGGCGGGAAATTTGGGCTATAAGTAAAAAGGCCTAAGAGATTATTTATGTTGCTGAAGAGATAAATATTATGTTGTTGCGAAGTATAACACTTGTGCAAGTAAGAACAAGATCAGCCGAGTGTTTAATGAGCATCTAAGAAGAGAGTGAGAGAAAACCTGGTTGAACCCTTCAACCGATTGGAGAGAAGAACTGATATTTCTTACACTGATAGAGTGTGATACTGGTGATGGGCAAAGAGTAAGTTGTAGATCCACCAGAGAAGCAGCAAGTGCAGAGCAGGAAGAAGAGTGAGTCGATAAGGGAAAGGGTACTCTGCCGCCAAAGTAAGGCATTTGATAAGGTTGCAAGATTCACTTGTAACATGATAACAACTTATGTAGTTGAAGTTTGCATTGTGAACACTAAGTTGTAGCTCGGTGCAAGGGTTGAAGCTCCTTTGGGTTGTAGCCCATAAAAATGATAGGGGTTGTAGCTCCTTGGGTTGGTGCCCTAAATTTAGGGATTGGTTCTCCTTGGGTTGGTGCCCTAAAATTTGTAACTATGTTTTACTGTGAGGTTGGATTGGAGCAGTAGTCTCAAGCAACATTGCTCACCAAGGTTTTTTCTCTTTACTAACCGGTAAGCCTGCACTGTTCTTGATTCACAAACCGGTGTTTCTCACAAAGGATAGCTAAAAAGAAAAGTTTTGAGAACCTTTGATTCACCCCCTCCCCCTCTCAGTGATGCATTGTGTCTAACAATTGGTATCAGAGCCTAGGTTCCCAGTTAGAAGAGTGTTCTCCAACTTGGGTAGATTTCGGCCTAAGGACACAATGGTTTGTTTACTATCAATCCCTGATCCAGTATTTGATGGTTCAAACTTTTCTATTTGGAGTTGCAGAATGGAAGTTTTCTTATCTGTTTAGGGTTTGATGTGTGGATGTCGGTAGTGGATGGTCTCCCTAGAAAGGTCAGTCTTCCTACTGGATGTGCAGAAGAAAGAAGAAACTAGTGCAATGAAGAAGCCATGAAGGCTATTTTCAGTGCGCTCACTGATGATGTCTCTTCACAAGTGGACAAGTGTAAAATAACAAAGAGCTTATGGGAAAGATTGAAGAAGCTCTATGGAAATGAACCCTCCACAATAGATCCTGCATTTGAAGGAAATATGAGAAATACATCTCATATTTATCTGGATGAGGAAGATGGATCTTCATGCAGTCACCGCAGTAAAGAAGAAGGAGCTCAACTCTTTGTGGCTCAAGAATCTGAAATTGGTTGTGCAACTACCAATTCTCAACAAGATGTGTTGAGTAGTGATGATGATGAAGAGGAAGACATGGCAGATAGCTCTTGCCATCAAGATTTCTCTAATGATGAAGAAGTAGGTGAAGTTGACCTTGAAGGAGAGCTTGTAAATACACTTGAAGAACTCAATAGAGTTAAAAGAGAATATAAGCTATTCAAGAATGTTGCTATTGTGGAATAGAACCGGTTAGTCATATGCCTTGAAGAATCAGAGAAATACATCTCAGAGTTGAAGACTTAGGCAAAAGACACCAAGGTATGCCAGTGTGAAGATCTAGCCTCTCAGCTAGAAATAAAAGACAAAAAAATTCAGTGGCTACTTGAAAAAAACAAAGGCCAGAGCTCTCCAGTTAGATGTGCTCCTCGAAAGAAGGTTTACCTGACCACAATTGTTGTGGACTTGCAGACAAAAGTAAAGATCAGTGCTGCAAGGAGGAATCTTCATACAAGTCCTAGAGGTAAGGGGATGATGGGAAAAGAAAACCTCATCGGAAGTACGAAGATGAGGAAGCAGCAAAGGAGACCCTCTGATGGCAGAGGGCAAAGAAATGCTATCACTCATAGGGGGAAGCATGTGTGTGAGAAGAAGAAGAGATCAGATGAGAGAGGTTCTCAGAATGGACAACCAAGAGTCCATTCCCAAAGAGGAAAATATGGGGATGCAAAACTAACAAGATCCTCTCGTGCATGGCAGAACAAATATGTAAGTCATATGCCACCATTTACCAGTTATTGTTTTACATGTAATGATTATGGCCATAAGGAAAGGGAATGTAGAATGAGATCCAGAAAGGATAATGTAGGATTTCATAGAAATCATGCTTATGGGAAGGGTGTATCCAAACATAGATATATGCATGACCTTTCTCCTAGTTATGTCAAGATTGGTTGTCATAACTACAATGGATTTGGCCATAGAATGTTTGAATGTAGGAAGAGGAACCTGCAATTACATAGAGGTCAACAAAATGGCCATGCTCTACAGAAAGGTGAAAACAGAGCATATGGAAAGCAAATACCCACTTGGAACAAGATGAGTGGTGTTCCAACAAGGTATCCAAGGAGACTAGGTAATGGCTGCAATGACATGACAAGAAGAAGAAGAGCGAACCAGTACATTAGAGGGTTCCCTTGTCATGAGGTTATTATGGATGTTGTGTGCTACTATAGAACTACTTTTGGTTGCAATGAAGAATCAGGAAATGGAAGGACCCATCAGCAGAAGAAGGAAAGACCTACTCCAAAATCTGAAAATGGGAAGAAGAATGAACTCATGCAGGTATGGAGGAAGAAGACCATGGATTGGCACTATGCATTCAGAGCACATGTGATATCTCCTAAGGCCTAAAGGAGATGCAGAATCTTAGGGGGAGCAATGTACATTGAAACAATCATTCACCCTCTCGTAAATGAAGGCAACATGAAAAACCATGTTGTTGCTGGCATAAATAAACAAGATGACAAGAGTGTGTAGGTGTTTCCTTAACCACACATATATAGATCAATGATGGATCACCACTGCATGTGTCAAGAAGTAATGGTTAACAATTAATATCAAGTATTAATCGATATGTGAAGAATGTTACCAGTAAGACTGCTAACAGGTACTTGCAGGTTATGTAAGACAATGAAGTTGGAACTTCATTGCATTAGACCTAGTAACTTGAAATGTGGAGTTCATGTCTCAGGTGGTATTGGAAAATAACTGAATGACATATGATTGGCCCAATTTTTATCGTGTTTTTGGGCTAACCAGTTTTTAATTCTTGGCATGATGATAACATTGTCTAACATTGTGTAAGTCTAGGATCATGTCATAAGCTGTGCTAGATAAAATAAAGATGAAGGATCATCAAATGATCACATATGAATAGCTAAACCGGTGTATGGTGAAGAATGGAACTCCATTATTATACCTAACCAGGGATGAGGACCTGAGATGTATGACTCAGGGGGAGTTCAAGTGCTCCTGATGAAGAGCTGGCTTGCTTGAACTGGTAAGAATATTGACTGCCCAAACTAAAGGAGATAAAATTTTCAAAGGTGTTACAGGTTGATCAATAGGAGAGCAATATTCACTGACACATCAACAATTGGTATTAGTCTTTCTTCACTTCAGACCCACATACTCAATTGGTGTCAGTTGATGGTTAAGTTCCCCATCTCAAGTGTTGTGACTTGAGAAGATGTAACAACTGATGACTAGATAACAAGTGGTATCTAAGAAAGTGTTACATCCAATGAAGACAAAGGGGGAGAAAGTATTATGTCAGTGACTGGCACATACAAAGAGTAATAATAGCCTGACAATGTCCTTTGTCATTGTGTCAAAGGGGGAGAAGAATTCTATAGTATGTCAGATATTACATGTGTTGACATCAATGCCAAATAGGGAGATTGTTGGCATTGTGTTGTCGTTGATGTCAACCAGTATGAGATGACCACTGGTAGATGAGATGTATGTGCAACACTAATATGAAGGAGTACAGTATGTGATAACTTGGATATCACCTTGTGTTGCTGAAAACCAGTAAAGATAAAGAAGATGATCATAGAGGTCATTAGTACACAAGTTAGCACCTGACTTGTGTGATGAGATAGAAAGGTGTTTGAGTAGTTGTTTGTGATGAAGAGGTAAAGTGTTATCCAAATCATATCAACACTAGAAGAGAAGAATGAACCGATATGCTAAGAGGTTGCAAAACAACAGGACTCCCACTAGATGAAGAAGCAGTCATCATGTGAAGCATTGACTGATAGTAAATATGCTCACATCAGATCACATGAAGAACATTGCAGGATGTAGAAGACAAAGTGTTATCTCATCTAGCAAGTGGAGCTTATCTCCTATTACACATTTCATGCATCATAGTTTGGAAAGATAAGAGTGAGGAAGTAAAGGCATGATGCCAGTATAGAGGAAGTGTGAAGTGTTTTTCATCTTGAAAAACTGGTTGAGATATGGTCAAAGCTAATGAGGGAAAAGGCAAAGCTGAGTAGATGCAAACAGTGGAATTTGACTTGACTGAAAGAAGATGGAACCTTGAGAAAGAATGATGACATGCTGTCATCAAGAGTGGTAACCAGTATGTAAGTCTACCAGTTATATAAAACAAGGTGCAGATGTAGAAGACCTTCCCATTGTGGGAATGAGCATACTTAGGACTTATCAGTCTAGAGACTGATTTGAGTGTGTCCATCGACTGTTCAAGTCAAGAGCAGATATGACAAGGTAACCGATAGAATGGTTGAGACCGGAAGGGTTAGCAAACTGGCCGAAGTAAGGAACCGGTAGGGTGGTTGGTCGGTAATCCTACTTGGACCAACTTGAAGTGCCAAGCTAGCAGATAGTCAACATGGAGTCAACATGGCAAACCCACGGCTGGATAAAGATAGAATGTACAATGATAGGGCTGTTGTAGGGTTGGTCAGCTTTAATGAAAGACCCCACAAATCATGGACTTGTTGCAGAGAAATTGTAGGGGTTTGAGGCTTGAGGTATGGAAGATAACTACGAGCCAGCTAAGAGATATTGAGAAGATCAAGGCGATGAAGGAAACAACCCGACAGATCTTTCGTGACTAACCGAAGGATTTGTTGTGAAGATAAAAAGAAAATCGTCGGGAATGAAAGGCATGATTGTGGAGATGCGACTATAGTGGAGATGTGCATTTAGATGTCAGAAAGATTAGATCGTGCAAGATCTGATTGGATTTGGTTTGCCTCGAGGATGGTGAGGAAACCCTAACTGCCTGAACTTTGAATTAGCTTTTGGCGGGAAATATGGGCTATAAGTAAAAAGGCCTAAGAGATTGTTTGTGCTTCTAGAGAGGTAAATATTGTGTTGTTGCTAAGTAGAAGACTTCTGCAAGTAAGAACTATAAGTTCTGATACTAAATGTAAAGTATTGATGCCAATAGCTAACAAGATGAGAGGGGGGGTGAATCAAACAAACTTAATCTTCCATAAAATCACCAGATTCAACCTTGGTAACTTATACTTTAGCAATATAACCAAAAACTACTAAACATGCTAACTCATAAACACATAATCATCATAACACATATAACACTAGATTTAACGTGAAAACCCAAATAGGGAAAAACCACTGTGGGATTTTGGACCCACTAAGAAATATACTCTTCTAGAGTATGCTCGGCTAAAAGAAAATCCTGTTAAAGATTACAAACACATTACTAGATGTGACCTGGTTAAGGGATTTCCCTCAGATCTATTAGGATCTTCAATTTGTTAGAAGTGACCTTGTCAAAGGATTTCAAACACTCATTTAGAATGTTACCTTGCTAGAGGATTTATAAATAAGACTGTTAAGTCCACTCGGTTAAGAGATTTTCTGTCACTTTACAAAATAATAGTAATAAAAATATATCTGCAACTTCACATCTAAAATGCTAAAGCAGATTCTTATTTGCTCAAAACAATCTAATCATAGGACTTATCTTGTCCCTCTGCTGGGCTCCCTACTCTATTAATCAAATAGGTCTTCAAGCTTCCGTGCTCGGTAATCACTATGTAGCATTCCTGTGCTTACACTTGCCCGCATACATTGTTTATCAATAATTCCTTATTTATAAACAATTTTCTAACTATTGAATCTCCTTGATCACATTTCCCATAATCAATCTTGACCATCAGATCATCAATCTTGACTAGGTTCAATGTATCCTTCGATCTGAAAATGTTTTTCCTTGCCTTGGAACTTGCATTCCTTCCTAGGAACTTGTGCTAGGTTATTGCGGTTCAATCTGTGCTGTAGATCTTCCTCTTGATTTTCCATTGCCGTAGATCCTTAACAAACTTCATGCACGACATACTAATCATCTATTCATCTCCAACTCATCAGCTTCCTTCATTAAATAATGCTTTTATCCATCCAATGCGATCTATCATAACTTGGTTGTTACTCAGTAAATACTAAACTTTACTCGGTAGACATTCCGCCTTCATTAACCGATATCGATAACCTTAGGGTTTACCAACTAGGTTCCTTAGGGTTTACTGACTAGGTTCTTTGATCGGTGACATAGTATAGTATTAACCTTACAATCAACAACATATGTAGGATATCAAAACAATCAAAACAACATGATCTCATCATTGTCTAACTCGGCAATAGTTTCCCATTGAATAACTTATTATTCCCCTTCATTATCACATTCTTTCTGTGTCACTTACCAACATCTTAATTCTCATCAATACATACTTATCAATATATGGCAACATCATACTGAATCAGATAATCAATTTCTTGACATCAATGACAAAATAATATTATAAAGACAGTAATCATCCTTCTTCAGTTATATCAATAATCTCCAACAACCTTCTCAATATCCTCAATGAAATGCCAATAATCACCTTTCTATTGTAATGCCAACAATCTCCCCCTTTGGCATTGATGGCAATACCAACATGTAAATGATAATACCAACAAGATATTCAAATTGATTCGGATTCAGATTGTTGTTGAGACTTTTCCTGTTATCCTTGAGCTGTTAAAATCTTCTCCCTTTTTCAGTAATCTTCTCCCCTTGTAATTAGTCTTCTGTTATCTTCTTCATTTGAGGGTTTTACCATTTAGTCTATCATTTAGTCTTCTCCCCCTTTGACAACAATGCCAAAAAGTAAAAGAACTAAATCATGAACTCTTCTGCTGTGAAGTGTTTTGCCTTTCTCTGTTGCACATGCAAATGTAACATCTAAAACTTGATCAGAGCAATCTTTCCTTCAATACTATTTCCTGCACACTTTTAGAAAACCTCCTAAAGTGTGTAAATCAGCATCAATCCACACATAATATTCTATAGATTCATTGAATTGATGCTTTCACCGAACTTTGTCAGTGAATAGAAGATAGGGGTAGGACCCCTAACTTGCTTCTGAGATACTCACAAGTGTCCCTTGGCAGTGGCTTTTTGAAGATGTCTGCTATTTTCTCCTTTGAACTGATATATTCCAGCACAACTTTCTTCTCTGGAACTTCTTCTCTGAGATAATGATACTTTATAGAGATATGTTTTGTCTTAGAGTGCATTATTGGATTCTTTGAAATGTTAATGGCACTAGTACTATCATAGAATATAGTTACTGGCTCGGTAACTTTCTCATTTATACCTTCCAATAGTTGTTTGATCCATGCAATATTGGAACAATTCAATGCTACAGCAACATATTCAGCTTCTGCTATTGACTGTGAAATACATCCTTGTTTCTTGCTAAGCCAACTCACTAGTCTTTCTCCTAAAAAGAAAGCTCCACCACTTGTGCTTTTCCTGTCATCAATGTTGTCTGCCCAATCAGCATCAGTATAAACTTTTAAATCAAATTCATTCCTCTTTTCATATACTAAGCCATAATCTTCAGTGCCTCTTAGGTATTTGAAAATTCTCTTGATTGTTGTCATATGGGTTTCTTTGGCATCTGCAGAGAATCTTGCAACAATACCTACTGCATGTGCTATATCCAGTCTACTATGAACAACATATTGCAACTTTCCAATTATAGATTAGTAAAGTGTCTCATCAACAGATGTAGATTCATCATTCTTTGATAGTTTACAATTAGTAGTCATAGGAGTACTTATAGATTTTGAATCCTCCATTCCAAACTTCTTCAAGATTTCCTTTATGTACTTGGATTGAGTAATGAAAATCTCATCTTTCATTTGCAGTATCTGTAAACCTATAAAATACTTTATCTCACCGATTAATGACATCTCAAATTCTTTGCACATTTCATTTCCAAAGTTCTTGCATAGAGAATCATTTCCACAAAAAATAATATCATCAACAAATATGGTTGAGATCAGTATTCCATTGTCCTCATCATTCTTCATGTACATATTGTTGTTTTCACTTGTCCTTATAAATCCAATCTTGATCAAATAAGAGTGCAGTCTTTCATACCATGCTCTAGGTTCTTGTTTCAGACCATATAAAGCTTTGTTCAATTTACATACCTGATCTTTATTCCTATCTTCAACAAATCCTTCGAGTTATTCAATATAAATTTCTTCTTCTAGTATACCATTCAAAAATGTATATTTAACATCTATTTGATATACCTTGAAATTTTTGAAAGTAGCATATGCCAACAATGTTCTTACTCCCTCAAGTCTAGCCATGGGTGCAAAAGTCTCACCATAATTTATTCCTTCTTCTTGAGCATAACCTTTGCAAACTAGTTTTTCTTTGTTGCGAATGACCTCACCTTTTTCATTTAGCTTGTTTCTGAAAATCCACTTTGTACCGATTACATTTTTGTCCTTCGGTCTTGGGACCAGTGTCCATGTGTCATTCTTCTTGATTTGATCAATCTCTTCTATCATAGAATTTACCCAATCTTCACTGTTAAATGCCTCTTTTACTATTCTCGGTTCAAATTCAGATATCAGACATGTGTTCTGTCTCAGTTTGTTCCTTGTCATCACTAGATCATTGTTATCTCCTATAATATGACTTGATGCATGGTGTCTTCTGACATATTTGGCTAATACAGGCTCGGTAGACTCTGTATGATCTTCTTCATCACTCGGTAACTGGACAATATCTTCATTTTCTTCACTAACTCTCTCGGTAGGACTTCTCGGTTGAACATAAACAAACTCTTCATAATTTTTTGGTTCTTTGGAATTTCCTTCATCATTTCTTTCTACAAATTCATCAATTTTCACATTTGCACTTTCTAATATTTTGTTAGATAATTTGATCAGACATTTAAATGCTTTACTTCTAGAAGAATAACCTACAAATGTTCCTTCTTCACTTTTCTGATCAAACTTTCCATTTTTGTCATCTTTGTGTACATAGCATCTACTTCCAAATATTTTAAACTAACTTAAATTAGGTTTCTTTTCATACCAAATTTCATATGGTGTCTTCATAGTTCCTTTCTTCAGTTGTACTCGGTTCAGGGTGTAGATTGCAGTGTTGATTGCTTCTCTCCAAAATTTTTGAGGTACCCTCTTTTCTATCATCAGGGTTCTAGCATAATCTACAATTGATCTGTTTCTTCTCTTAGCTATCCCATTTTGCTGAGGTGTTCTCGGTGTAAACACTTGCCTTTTTATACCATGATCATTGCAGAATAAGTTAAATTCATCATAAGTGAATTCTCCTCCTCTATCAGATCTAAGACATTTCAGTTGTCTTCCTGTTTCATTTTCAACTCTTGCCTTGTACCATTTAAACATTTGAAAAGCTTCTGATTTTTCTTTTAAAAACATAACTGACATCATCCTTGAGTTATCATCCACAAATAATATGAAATATTTATCACCATAATAACTCTAAACTTTCATCGGACCACAAAGATCAGTGTGTACTAGATCTAAAATTCCTTTAGAAGTGTAGGACTTACTTGTAAAGCTTGATCTTGTCATCTTACCCATCTAGCATCCTCGGCACATTGCATTCTCAGGTTTTTCTAGACTCAGTAGACCTCTTACTCAGTGCTTCTTACTTATTTTGATCAGATTATCAAAATTTACATGACAAAACCTTTTATGCCATAACTAGGTATCTTCTATTTTTGCATATAGAAATTTTTTTCGAGTTGAGTCAAGATGAAATGTATTACCTTTTGTTTGTATCTTGGTAGCAGCCAACTTTCCATGTTTGTCATGAACTTTGACACATCCCTTCTGGAATTCTATTCGGTATCCTATATTCTTTAGTTGTGCTACACTTAACAAATTGTATTTCAATCCTTCAACCTAGTATACATCATCACATTTAGCATTGTCAAGAAGTGTGATAGAGCCTTTACCTTTCACCAGACATGGTGCATCATTACCAAATCTTACATAACCTCCATCATAATCTTCTAATTTAATAAACTTGTGTTTATCACCTGTCATGTGATGTGAGCATCCACTATTTATGAACCAAGAATCATTATTATTTATGTGAGATATTAGGGCTTTTTCTTCATACCTTTCTTCATCTGATCCATCTTTAATAGCCACATAAACAACTTCCTCTATATCAGTTTCATCAGATTTATCATCATTGGATTCCTCATCAGCTACTAGGCATGTCTTTTTGTCTCTCCTTCTGAAGTCTCGATATCCTCTGTATTGGTTGTCTTTCTGCTTGTTATCTCGGTATTCTCTTTTCACTAGATTCTTTGTCAGGGCAATTAGAAGCCATATGTCATATTTTATCACAATTGAAACATTTTAAAGGTAGCTTTCCTTTATACTTACCTTTTCCTCTTGGTAACCTCTTGGCTAATAATGCTTCAAACTCTTCTTGCTTTTTGATTTCCTCATACAGTTTGTGCACTTCTTCCATGTTCTTATGAAATCTTTCACTTGCTCCACTATGATTCCCTTTAGAATACTTACTCATTCTATCATTGTAATCATCAGATTCACCAATACGAAAAGAACTGAATGCAAATTCTACTTTATTCACTGAAGACCCACTGTTATCAAAATTACTTAGCTCAAATGCATGTAGCTTACCAGTAGTAGCATCCAAAGAAACTGGCATATTTGGTATAGACCTTAGTTCATTGATTGTAGATACTTAGATTGTGTAAGAAGGTAGAAGGGTTCTAAGCAACTTACTTGTTACATCCTTTTCTTCAATAGTTCCTCCAGCTCCTTTGATTTGATTGACAGTCTCCTTTAACCTTGTACTGTATTGGGTTATGTTCTCACCTTCATTCATTCTCATGGATTCAAGTTGTCCTCTTAGACTATCTACTTTTTCTCTCTGAACATGTTCATCACCGCCATACACAGATATGAGCTTGGTCCACATTGCTTTTGCATCATTATAGCCTTCTAGATCATTCAACTCTGAGTCGGTCAATGTTGATGTTATGTCAATCATAGCTGGAATATGTTCTTGGTTTGCCTTTATCTCTTCCAAGGTCATAGGGTTGGTGCTTGGTGCTATGTAATCATTCTCCAAATAATATGCTACATATTCTCCAATTCCTGATAAGTGCAGCTTCATCCTTTTCTGCCATGTGGAGAAACTTGACTTGTTCAGCTTTGGTGCATCCCTTTTATACATCTTCAGATCTTTGCCTCAAGTACCTTTAAAATTTTCTTCCAGAGTCCAGAGCTCTGATACCAATTGTAAGTTCTGATACTAAATGTAAAGTACTGATGCCAATAGCTCACAAGATGAGGGAGGGTGAATCATACAAACTTAATCTTCCATAAAATCACCAGATTCAACCTCGGTAACTTATACTTCAGCAATATAACCAAAAACTGCTAAACATGCTAACTCATAAACACATAATCATCATAACACGTATAACACTAGATTTAACGTGGAAACCCAAATAGGGAAAAACCATTGTGGGATTTAGGACCCACTAAGAAATATACTCTTCTAGAGTATGCTCGGTTAAAAGCAAATCTTGTTAAAGATTACAAACACATTGCTAGATGTGACCCGGTTAAGGGGTTTCCCTCAGATCTGTTAGGATCTTCACTTTGTTAGAAGTGACCTTGTCAAAGGATTTCAAACACTCATTTAGAATGTTACCTTGCTAGAGGATTTACAAATAAGACTGTTAAGTCCACTCGGTTAAGAGATTTTCTGTCACTTTACAAAATAACAGTAATAAAAATATATCTGCAACTTCACATCTAAAATGCTAAAGCAAATTCTTATTTGCTCAAAACAATCTAATCATAGGACTTATCTTGTCCCTCTGCTGGGCTCCCTACTCTGTTAATCAAACAGGTCTTCAAGCTTCTTTGCTCGGTAATCACTATGTAGCATCCTTGTGCTTACACTTGCCTGCATACATTGTTTATCAATAATTCCTTATTTATAAACAATTTGCTAACCGCTGAATCTCCTTGATCACATTTCCCATGATAAATCTTGACTAGGTTCAATGTATCCTTCGATCTGAAAATGTTTTACCTTGCCTTGGAACTTGCATTCCTTCCTAGGAACTTGTGCTAGGTTATTGCGGTTCAATCTGTGTTGTAGATTCTTAACAAACTTCATGTGCGGCATACCAATCATCTATTCATCTCCAACTCATCAGATTCCTTCATTAAATAATGCTTTTATCCATCCAATGCGATCTGTCATAACTCAGTTGTTACTCGGTAAATACTAAACTTTACTTGGTAGACATTCCGCCTTCATTAACCAATACTGATAACCTTAGGGTTTACCGACTAGGTTCCTTAGGGTTACTGACTAGGTTCTTTGCTTAGTGACATAGTATAGTATTAACCTTACAATCAACAACATATGTAGGATATCAAAACAATCAAAACAACATGATCTCATCATTGTCTAACTCGGTAATAGTTGCCCATTAAATAACTTATTATTCCCCTTCATTATCACATTCTTTCTGTGTCACTTACCGACATCTTAATTCTCATCAATACATACTTCTCAAGATATGGCAACATCATACTGAATCAAAAAATCAATTTCTTGACATCAATGACAAAATAATATTATAAAGACAATAATCATCCTTCTTCAGTTATATCAATAATCTCCAACAACCTTCTCAATATCCTTAATGAAATGCCAACAATCTCCTTTCTATTGTAATGCCAACAAGAACAAGATCAGCTGAGTGTTTAATGAGCATCTAAGAAGAGAGTGAGAGAAAACCTAGTTGAATCCTTCAACTGGTTGGAGAGAAGAACCAGTAGTTCTTACACCGACAGAGTGTGATACTGGTGATGGGCAGAGAGTAAGTTGTAGATCCAGCAGAGAAGCAACAGGTGTAGGGCAGGAAGAAGAGTGAGTCGATAAGGGAAATGGTACTCCGCCGATAGAGTAAGGCATTTGATAAGGTTGCAAGATTCACTTGTAACATGATAACAACTTATGTATTTGAAGTTTGCATTGTGAACACTGAGTTGTAGCTTAGTGCAGGGGTTGAAGCTCCTTTGGGTTGTAGCCCATAAAAATAATAGGGGTTGTAGCTCCTTCAGTTGGTGCCCTAAAGTCAGGGGTTGGTGCTCCTTGGGTTTGTGCCCTAAACTTTGTAACTATGTTTTACTATGAGGTTGGATTGGAGCAGTAGTCTCAAGCAACATTGCTCACCGAGGTTTTTCCCATCTTGGGTTTTCCTCGTATATACTGGTGCTATCTGATGTCTCCTTGTTTATGTGTGTGTATTTGAGTTAGTTTTTTTACTAACCGGTAAGCCTACACTGTTCTTGAATCATAAACCAGTGTTGCTCACAAAGGATAGCTAAAAGGAAAAGTTTTGAGAACCACTGATTAACCCCCTCCCCCTCTCAGTGGTGCATTGTGTCCAACATAGGATTGGTGGCATTTCTTTTGAAATTAATGAGAATTTTATCCCGAAGGCTACTGGTCTTCCCACTAAAGGTAATAAATTGGAAGAAATAAATATGAGTTGGAGACAACATCAACTTCACCATGTTCTTTAAGGAGGGATACAAACTTGTTGAAGTGCATGGAGGGTTCGATCAAGAGGAGCTTCCATCATATTGGAACCGTATGCCTTACGATCATAAAAATTTCCACTCTTGAAGGCAAGTTTAAAGTCTATTATTATTACAATTTCCCCTTGCTAAACCATTTCAACCATAATGCCTTAATTTTCTGATTAACTCCCTTGATAATAAAATCAAGGATACCCTAGAAGCTGCAAAAATATCTAACAAGAAGCCTGTTTCACTTCACCAAGGCCTTATTTTTAAGCTCCATCAGGTTCACCTTGTCATGTGACCTTGCAAGCCCATTACAATCATGGATGTTCCTGTGCACTCTAACTCCCTACCACTAGCCACTATTCTAAACTCTCTCGATAGCCATAAAAGAAAGAAAAAGTGCCTCAAAAACCTCGATGCTAGTAAATCCATTACTAAAACCCCCTTCTCCACTCTACCAAATTCAAGTCTAACTACCACTAAGGGGACTAAAACTAATCCTACTACTTTTGGCCTTGTTATTTTTGGACTTTGTGACCTACAATACCTTGCCATCCCATTGATCTCAGCTAAAAAAGCTAAGCTCCTAGCTCAACCCTACATTGAGGAAATCGATATTGAGGGGGATGAAAAAGGAACATGAAAAATTAATCCACACACATCCAATAGGATAGCCAGTAAGATGACAAAAAAAGAGGAGGCCACAAACACTGATGATGATGATCCTAAGGAGGTCAAGGAGACCGAGGACAAGGACGACATGTGTTGCTCTAAAAAGATTACTAATTCCCACTTGGAGAGTACCCCATAGTTCCTAGATCTCACTGAAGTTTCCCACTTGTTGGAGGATTAACTCCTAGTTGAGAAGCCCCATCCAAACAAGGAGGATTATACCTATGCAAAATTTAATGCCATTGTTGTGGACCTAGAGGCTCTGAAAGTGAAGTTGAAGGATATGGAGAAAAAGTCGGTAAATGTTTCCAGGTTCAATTCGAAATTCATGCATAGTTCGGATACTACTTTGTGCTTGTTGTAGAAGAAGGTCCTTGGAGATGATGCTAAAAATGAGGGCAACTATAGGGATATTTTCAAATTTCTTACTAAAGATTGGGGAAAATGTTTGCCTAACCACCCTATGGTTGTCTTTTTTGATAGTTTTTGTTTGTTTTTTATATCTAGATACTATTATAAAATTGTTTCACTATAAGGCTTTTATATGTTTTTTATAGTTTAATGTTGGAATACATGATGTTGTTAGTGTGTTGTTAATGCTACCTTTGGGATATTTGTAAAAAGGGACAACACCCTTATTTTTTTGCTTTAATAATGAAAAACAAAGTCTACATCAACATTGAATCAATGCCATGGATATTGATAGTTCACTTTTGATTTATCCCACTACAACCAAATAGGTGGCCAACACACATAAGTACATAACTCATAGATCCCTAATCCAATGAAAAATACAAGATCATAATCACATCAATAGTCAACAAACCAGGATATCAAAGAGGATAACCTTGTGTGTGTGTGTGTGTGTGTGTAGATTATTTTGGCTTCCAATATTGCAAAGCTTTGATTAAGATAAACTTGGGAAAAGGGATCGAACCTATAATATAACAACCATAATGAATTGATGATCATTTAAATGGATTAAATTTAATTTAAATCTTATCACTTTTAAATTATCATATTTTAGAATAACAAAATTTTGAAATTAAAATAAAAATACAAAATAATACAAAATATGCAACTAATAGTGACTTAATTGATTAGAATAATTATCAAATATTATAGAAATTCTTGAAATCGACTAGATCCATCTTTTAAAAGTTGTGATCAAATTAATTTAATTTAAAAAAGTATTTTAAATTGATATAAAATATATAATACTTCAAATCTAAATGATATTCTACATTGACCAAATCTAGGTTAAACACTAGATAATCAAAAGTTGAAAACAATGAGAAAATGTTGAGAAAAACAACATAATCCATGACAAAAAATGACTTCCATTAATTCTCTTTGCCTTATGGAAAGACAAAAATGTTGTTTTATTTTCTCACAACTCTATTGATACACAAGTTTCCCTTTATGCTAAAGCTTGTATATGTAATAATGTTATGTTGCAGATCTAGGTGCAAGCCAACAAGGTCGCCCTTGAGGTGGCCCACCTTCAAAAACTTCTAGAGCGTTGGGGAAATGCCCCTTATATAGTTGTGAGAGTTTCTCCTAGTCATCCCCCTTCAAGGGGTCAATCCCAACCTCGTGGGTGGTGTCACAGGCATAGTTCTTCTTCCCGCCACTCTCAGACCCCATGGTCTAATGCTCGTTGTCGATCTGGCAGCCAATATTTTCACCATCAGCATTCCTCTTCACCTATTCATGGTGGGTGGGGTTCTAGAGGCATTTCTTCTCCCACTGATGGTGGTAGTGAGTGGCCCACTGGAGATGATAATACATGGCCTAGTATGTCTAAGGCCCTTCCTCGCTTGGCTTTGGCAAATTCCCCTATGCACCATGATGAGACTACTGAGGAGGCTATTTTTGTTGATGAGGATTGGACCCTCTCGGATAATGTTCTAGACCTCGCTGACGTATGAGGTCCTACAAATGATAAGGATCCACCTCTGCCTCCCACTAGGATTACTCTAGCCACCTAGCGTCCATTATTATGTAATTTTGTGTTATGTTTTCGAGCACTGCCCACGTTTGTTGGATTTTCCGAGCTCTGCCAGTCTGAACTCTTAGGGGTGATCTCATATCCCCCTAATTTTTTTGTGAATAGTGTATCTTATTTCTTAATTAATAAAATCCAAACTACCTATTTATCAAAAATGACTTCCATTAATATAGAATGCACATTTTTAAACTTTAATTGGATCTATCCATTTCTCAAGCTCAAAAAGTAGAGAAATTTGAAAATATAATAATATCCTAATGAAACATCATATTTATTAATTCTTTATTGTCAAGTTTCAAAATAGTAATTTTAAAAAAATTGACCTCCAATCCATCAAAATAATCATATCTTAACTTGGGCTGGGTTCATAGGAAAGAACATAAATTAATCAAAATTACCTTATGTCAAATTCCAAACATGACTTAGTTATAAACAAGACAAAATACATGGAATATATGTTTAACAAAATACTAAGGAAAGAAAAGCTTGCTAAAATCCAACTATGAAATACATTCCACTTGCATATAGTTAAACACACATTGGAAAAAAATGGTTAAAGCCACATGGTCACAATTAGGTTTGGAATTATTTCACATCAAAAATGGTTATTTATATTCCTTATATATTTGACTTCAAACTTAAATTTGGATTTGGTTTATTTCTACACCATGTATATTGATCAAAGATCATTTAAATTTAATTTAGTGTTTTTCTATTAATTTATAGATTGGTTCATCTGTAGACTTATTCAATGTGTAATTTTTTTTATTTCTATATTATATCTGATATAATTAAGACATTTTTAAAATATTAATCACTTCAACAAAATTTAAATGATATAAATTGGAGTCAAGTCTAAAATAAATTTCAATAATGAATTTATCAATTTTGAATGTGTTTCTCTTGATTTCATATTCCCCTCAAAAATATATTTTTTATGTAAATTTAATATTATTCATGAAAAGGAAATTAGACAAACACATGATTTTATATTTTATTATAAGTCAATAATTCTTGAGACATATTATTTATGATAGATTAATTATTATTTATAAAAGGTAAAATTTATCATGAAAACTGATATACTTAACAAAACTTATCAAAATTCTACAAATATTTTTTTAAAGTAATGTTGACTAAAAAAATCATATATAATCAAAACAAAGATAATATATTTAGTTGTAAATCAAGAAAATAGACAATACATTAAATGAATTTAATAGAATTTTAAGTTTTAATCTGATTAAATTATGATGTGGAAGACTCATTTTGTATTAATTAATAATTAGATACAATATTTGAAATGTAAATTTAAATTAATTATAACCCGGGTATAAATCTAAATGTGGCTTATTACCATATTGTGATATATAAGATACAAATTGTAGCATCGTAAATTGTACGCACTTGCTAAAATGGTACAATTTCACACCTAGTTTAGCACCCGCCTTGGCGCATTTTGCATTTTGCATTGCATTTCCCCTTTAGCACTTAATTGATTAAATTAATTAGGTCTAAGGTTCTATTTTATCATCTCCCATATCATAAAGTTTGGCCCTTTTCATTAAAGTGTGCCCCTTTCATTTTATTCCTCTAATACATCATTTAATCAAAAACCCTAATTAGGTCCTATTTTGAACTTGGGGGCTTGATTTTGGGGGTCAAAACATCTCAAAATCAGCTGTAACTTCGGGATTCGCTCTAAAATCATCATATCCGACGACCCTGAAAATTTGGTGAAAAGTTGTGGGGACCATGGTGCCCGGCATGCACATGGTCCCGGACATTTTTCCCAAAATTTTAGGAGCACGACCCAATCATAAAATAAAGCTTAACCCCAAGAAATTGGAGGGATATTCAATCTCTAGGTCGACCAAATGTTGAAATTAAGACCTAGGGTTTCATATATAAGAGCTCTCTTTCTTCATTTGAAAGGATCCGAATTTTTTGTTTTCAGGGACCTTCTATGCAGCGAATGAGTAGATCTTTGAAGACTTCAACAACATTTAACATCCATCAATCAAGCATTCATCAATTTCATTCATTCAAGGCTTTGAAGGCATTGAAGAACAATAGGGGATCACCGACTGAAGATTGGCTTGTACCCCTCCCTTGGAGTTGGGTATGATTTCATGTTGTTTTCATGTCTTTGCATAAGCTTCATCATATCATTTGTATTCATGCTTTAGATCACTTTGCATCTTGATTTGGAGCATTTACATTATCATTTACAAGCAATTAGGGTTTACTTTCTAGGTTGCTCTAGTTTGCTTACTTGCATTTTAGGATCTTGCACACACACAAGGTCTGCACACACAACTTTTACTATACAACTTGGCTATTCATGGAGGTGGAAATCACCAAAGCGGGGGTTTGACTAAGGCAAAACCCTATATAGCCACCCACCATACCTTTTCAGATATAAGTGCAGGTTTCAGGATTCGGACGACGCCGCAAGTTGCAGATCTGACGGAAGCGGACCGAGATAGAACAACACACCAAATTTCAGAGCAAAAGACCAGGACAGGGGCGCGGGGTGCCCTGGTCCTGCCAGGATAGGGGCGCTGGGCGCCCTGGTCCCTGGGACAGGGGTGCTGGGCACCCTGGTCCCTGGGACAGGGGTGCTGGGCGCCCTGGTCCCTGGGACAGGGGTGCTGGGCGCCCTGGTCCTTCTGTCAGACAGCAAGTTTCAGACAGCTTTTCAGGTTGCAGAACAGCAGTTTCAGGGGCAGTATCAGGACAGTGGCGCCCGTGCCCCCATCCCGAACATTTTCACTCAGATTTTAACTCCGGGTACACATTTGCATTCTTGTCTTGTCCTTGTGTTTACAGCTTTCCATTGTTTAACCTTAATTCTGCAATCTTGTTATTAGTTCATACTTGCACTTTGGGATTAGGAATTGAACTTGTATCATTTTATCTTTCAATTACAACAAAGGGATAGAAATCCTAATAGGTAGCCCGTGGCTCTCTCTTCCACAAATAGAAGTAGCCAATTGTGTGATACCTCTAGGCTCTTTCATATTCCACAATGTGTGTCAAAAGGTAGGATTAGGACATGTTAGCCTAGTCTCGCTTTTTCTCCTACACATTTTGGTGAGCCTAACGCGAATCTTATTATTGCTTTCTCTTGCATTACATTTGTTAGATCTAAATCTAGATTTAGCGTGTTTCATTTAAGTTTCATAAAGAAAAAAAAAGAAAAAAAAAAAAAAGGAAAAGAAAGAGTGTGTTTTGTTTCTTTGCATTGTGTGCAATTTTTATCTCAAAATGTCAGATTTTTATTTGCAAGATGCTCATATTTGTGATGATTATGAGTTAGATGAAGCTTTAGATGAGTTTTTGAAACCTAAAGATACCAAACCTTCATTTTACCAAAAACTCATAAACATTGTTACTATACCATTTCATTGTGATGAGAAAGATAAGTCGAATGATTCCTCTCAAGGGTACATTCCTATCAACTCTTCCACTAAATCTAGTAACATGGTTGTTTTCAATGATCCCCTCTATGAAGAGATATCTCCTTTTGAATCAAAAGATAAACCTTTTAATAGATATGATCATGCTTTGTTGTATGATGCCCTTGATGACTTTGTGGCTCCTAAAAAATGCTCCCTTCATGAGGATCCTTTTGTGCAAGAAGATGACATTATCCCTACATTTCCTAGTGATGGCATTTCCTTTTCCAACAAAATTCCCACTACAGATGATGAATTAATGATAAATGCTTACCCTTCTCCTAAAGTTTGTCTTACCCATAAGCATCCCTTAGAGAAAGAAGATGAAATAAAAAGCAATTTCCTTAATTCTCTCTCCCCTAAAGATCATATTGAACATATTTTGAGGAAAGAGGATGAGTTTAACCCATCTATTGATGCTTTCCCTCCTAAGGATGAGGAATTAATAAACAATGTTATCTCCTCTCCCGAAATTGACAATACTTCAAACAATCTTTTCAACAACCTCACTATTTGGGATGAACCATTAGAAGAAGGTGTAGATTATTCTCTTCCCCATGAGAGAACCCTAGCCAAAGGGGATGAAATCAAGATTGAAAACTCCCTTGATATTTTCTCACTTTCCTTGAATCTCAATCATTCTCCCTCTAAAAATAAAGCATCTCCCTCTCCTCAACTTGGTTCTACTCATAAGGAAAACCTAGTTCAAAACAAGATGGTTAACATCTCTTTCAAAGATCTCCATCTCAAAAGTGAGACTTTAGAGAGTAATGTTGATCCTTCTCCTAGAGAGTTTATTCCCCATGTAGATCCTTTGATGATAGAGGATGATATGACCTTTCCTAGTATTACTCTTCCTACTAGAACATCAATGCCTACCCCTTGTCTCTCTCCTAAAATTGATTTAATCCATGATAAGATTTTAGTGCAAGAGAAGACTATCAATAATTCTTCCAACACTTTTGTTCATTCCTCTAAACCATCCTCAATTAATTTGATATGTGTGAATGAAACACCTAACAAACCTCTCTTCACTATCCAAGGGGCCTGTCCTTCTCAAAATTCTCAATCTTTAAATAAGCCTATCTTAGTGGTCCAAGGTGGTTATGCTAATGATTCTTTTTGCACTCCTAAGAAACCTATTATTACTATGCAAGGAGGTTATTCTACTAAGAGCCCCTATGAGTATGCTAAGCAACTGACTAGAGAGAGTTATAATGTGGTTGCTCATACCTATAACACAAGAAATAATAGGCAACCTAATCCTCCTCCAGTTATCCCAACTTCACTTCCTCCTTCCCAACCTATTCTTCCTCAAGCTCCTCGTATTTCACAAATGCTTAGTAAGGACTATGATCTCATAGAACAACTTAAACCTACCCCTGCTAAGATATCCCTTTGGGATTTGATCCAAACTTCTTCCGCTCATCATGGAATGTTACAAGATGCCTTGAAAGATTTGAATGTTCCTCCACCTAATACATCTAGTAATATAGTGTCTTTGGTTAACTCTGTGATGAATCCTAAAGCTCAAATTGTGTTTACTCAAGATGAGTTGCCTACTAGTGAAATTCAACATCAATATGATCCCTTGATGATTGTGGTTATCATAAATGACACTGCTATAAGATGAACACTGGTAGATAATGGTTTTGGCCTTAATGTGTGTAGCATTAATCTATTGCATAAGATGAATGTGGATACATCCCTTATTGAGCCTGACTCTCATCCCATTGGAGGTTTTGATAATGTGGCTAAGTCTTCATTAGGTATTATCACCTTACCCATCACAGTGGGATCTATTACTTTGCCTACTCCTATCCATGTTATATCAGGAAATCTAACATACAACTTGTTATTAGGGAGACCTTGGATTCACAGTATGCAAGCTGTCCCCTCTACATTGCATAGATAGGTTAAATTTATTTATAATAACAAGACATATACCTTGATAGGTGATACTAATTTTCAAGCTTGTTTGCAAACATCTACTTCCAAAGGGAGTTCTTCTAAGCCTTCCTCTTCTAATGATGACTTGTTAAACAAGATACCTATGGATGAATCATCACCCTCTGATAATCAAAATTCTTTGAATGAGTCTGATGTTCCTGAAGAAGATTCTTCTCAACTTGAATCTACACATGAAAAGGCTTTTGATCCTGAGAAGGTTCTCGTAGAAGACGATTGGGGATCTCTTGATTTCAATCCCACCTTTGTAGGTGAGTATAGGGTTCCTCCTAGAGAGCTTAAAGTTAAAAAGAAGGAAGAAACTAGAGATCAATCAGTCTTACCTGAACCTATGAGCAATAATCTTGTGGCCAATTCTCAAACTTCTTCTCCTCACACCTCTAATTCTGAAGAATTTGATTCTTTGTCTTATGAAAAACCACCTTTTCTTTCTGAAATGGCTAATCGTTATGGTCGTGGTTTTCATATTTTGGCTAAGAGTGGCTATAGTGGAAATGGTTGTGGCACAAATGAACAAGGAATTAAAGTTCCTTTAGAACATAACATGCATGAATATTCATTTGGACTTGGATATAATCTTTCTAAGCCCACCAAAGCATCTAAAAGACCATCTCTCAATGTGAATGCTATATTTAGTAGTGATGATGATCTCACTTCAACTAAATCATCTTCTACTTCTATCAACTCTCATTCCCCTCATAAGGAAATCTTGGCGATGAACAAATCTCTTTATGACTCCCCTCAAATTTCTAAATCCACTTATGAATCTTTATCTCCTATTCATCATAAAGTCCTTTCCTCTAGGGATAAGGCTCTAATAAATTACACTCATCCCTCTTCTAAGATTTCTTGTGACTTTTCTTCTTCAATCTTTATCACTTTATACATGTTTTTGATCTCACTTATAGTTGAGCATTTAGCATGTCATATTCAAATACCTCATTTAGTCTATCATGTCTTTAAATAACATTAATGGCTATTATGTTGCTCATCATTATGTGACATTGGTAGCTCATTTACTAGGGGCTCGTTGTCATTCATGATGGTACAATTTCAAGTGCAATCATATTTTTGAAGCAACATAATAGCCTAATTTATCTATGTTATCTCTTGTTCCTATGGGTTAATAGTGTGGAAATATTGATCATCTTTTCTTTAGAATCCTCTTTTTCTAGATATGGGAGAAGATGTGTACTCTCTTTCTTATCCCACCCACTTCTTGTGAGGAGCATTTTGCATACACTAATGTCTTTCTTGCATGAACTCAGGTGAGTATGTATTACATTTTGCTTATGTCTAAATCTCTCCCTAGAAGATTGTGTAAGTCCTTCTCATTGTCCTTATCCTTGGGAGGCAATGACCTTTTCTTATTTTTATCTAAGGATCCACTTTTTCCTATTTCGTGGATGGTGTGAACTTTATTACTTGATGTTATTCCTTGTATGCATTTGTTGTTGTTTGTTCAAGGATTCTCTCTTACAAGAGGTGTAAGTTCTTGACTACAACCTCTTTTGCACTTGGTCAAATACATCCATAATGAATTCACTCTCCCAAGTGGGTTAAAAAGAGCGTCATCCTTCATTAAGAATCACTTTCACCTCGCAAAAGAAGGGAGTATTGCATTCTTATTCTCTTCTTTGTCTTATTCTAGAAGATGTTATATTTGTCTAAGAGAATTCCTCTCGGGGATAGGTGTCTTTTGTACAAAGATCTCTTCTCCTCTAAGGATCTCCTTTACACATACTACAAGATATCCCTTTTCAACTATCTTATCTTTTCTTCTCTTTGCATTTTGTTTCCATTTACATCCTTCATCTTGTGTTAGAGAACTCTCAAATCCTCACACCCTTTGTTGTGTTGGAATTGAGATTTAGTCCTCTTTCTTACCAAATGATTCTCCATTAATTTTTGATCTCATATCAAATCTTCTTGTGAGCATTTGTCATCAATATTCTTTAACAATTCGAAGTGGTAAACATGATACCCTGTTTCAACTCACTAAAATTAGCAAGCCGAAATAGGGGGGGCATATAGCTACCCTTGAATTTTCATCACCTTCCTTAGTAAGCATTAGGTGATTTTGTGATCTATCGTGTGTTTTGTAGGGTGCGGTTCCTAACTGTGTACTCCAGATACCGCTGGGGGCTTCGTTCGACAGACTTATGGATATATCCTTTTTCAAATAATGTTTACTTTTCTGTACTTTATCTTGCATATGCACGTAGTGTTCATATGACTGCTAAAGTGGGGGCTAAATGTAGCGTCGTAAATTGTACGCACTTGCTAAAATGGTACAATTTCACACCTAGTTTAGCACCCGCCTTGGCGCATTTTGCACTTTGCATTGCATTTCCCCTTTAGCACTTGATTGATTAAATTAATTAGGTCTAAGGTTCTATTTTATCATCTCCCATATCATAAAGTTTGGCCCTTTTCATTAAAGTGTGCCCCTTTCATTTTATTCCTCTAATACATCATTTAATCAAAAACCCTAATTAGGTCCTATTTTGAACTTGGGGGCTTGATTTCGAGGGTCAAAACATCTCGAAATCAGTTGTAACTTCGGGATTCGCTCTAAAATCATCATATCTGACGGCCCTGAAAATTTAGTGAAAATTTGTGGGGCCCATGGCGCCCGGCGTGCACATGGTCCCGAACATTTTTCCCGAAATTTTAGGAGCACGACCCAATCATAAAATAAAGCTTAACCCCAAGAAATTGGCGGGAGATTCAATCTCTAGGTCGGCCAAAAGTTGAAATTAAGACCTAGGGTTTCATATATAAGAGCTCTCTTTCTTCATTTGAAAGGATCCAAATTTTTGGTTTTCAGGGACCTTCTATGCAGTGAAAGAGCAGATCTTTGAAGACTTCAACAACATTTAACATCCATCAATCAAGCATTCATCAATTTCATTCATTCAAGGCTTTGAAGGCATTGAAGAACAATAGGGGATCACCGACTGAAGATTGGCTTGTACCCCTCCCTTGGGGTTGGGTATGATTTCATGTTGTTTTCATGTCTTTGCATAAGCTTCATCATATCATTTGTATTCATGCTTTAGATCACTTTGCATCTTGATTTGGAGAATTTACATTATCATTTACAAGCAATTAGGGTTTACTTTCTAGGTTGCTCTAGTTTGCTTACTTGCATTTTAGGATCTTGCACACACACAAGGTCTGCACACACAACTTTTACTATACAACTTGGCTATTCGTGGAGGTGGAAATCACCAAAGCGGGGGTTTGACTAAGGCAAAACCCTATATAGCCACCCACCATACCTTTTCAGATATAAGTGCAGGTTTCGGGATTCGGACGACGCCGCAAGTTGCAAATCTGACGGAAGCGGACCGAGACAGAACAACACACCAAATTTCAGAGCAAAAGACCAGGACAGGGGCGTGGGGTGCCCTGGTCCTGCTAGGACAGGGGCGCTGGGCGCCCTGGTCCCTGGGACGGGGGTGCTGGGCGCCCTGGTCCTTCTGTCAGACAGCAAGTTTCAGACAGCTTTTCAGGTTGCAGAACAACAGTTTTAGGGGCAGTATCAAGATAGTGGCGCCCGTGCCCCCATCCCGAACATTTTCACTCAGATTTTAACTCCGGGTACACATTTGCATTCTTGTCTTATCCTTGTTTTTACAGCTTTCCATTGTTTAACCTTAATTCTGCAAACTTGTTATTAGTTCATACTTGCACTTTGGGATTAGGAATTGAACTTGTATCATTTTATCTTTCAATTACAACAAAGGAATAGAAATCCTAATAGGTAGCCCATGGCTCTCTCTTCCACAAAAAGAAGTAGCCAATTGTGTGATACCTCTAGGCTCTTTCGTATTCCACAATGTGTGTCAAAAGGTAGGATTAGGACATGTTAGCCTAGTCTCGCTTTTTCTCCTACACACAAATTTGTAATTCTAAAATCACACTAGAGCTTTTAATCATTTGATAAGCTATGATATATCAACTTGCTTGATATTTGTTGTCATGAACATAATACCTCATGAAATTAGTTTTATGCATCCATCCTAGCTTTATTTAAAATTTTCAATTTTAAAATAAAAATTTTTGTTTTTTAAGAATATGTGGTAATAGATGTAATTTGGAAGAACTGCATTTTTTTATTAACTTTGGAACATTGTTTCTTTTTTCTATTGAAGTGAAATCATATTTATGAGGTAAAAAAAAAAATTGCCACATTATTCGAATGCCATGGCTAGTCTTGTCATCCCATTTTTCATTATTGACAAATTGAATTTTTGTGGATTATTAGAGACACCCTTAATTATAGTCTACAACTACAAATATGATCAATAACAGAAACCAAATAATAGCTCTTGTCATTTTATAAGTATGCAAGATGAACAAAGGCAATACAAAGTGGATTTTAAGATCCTTAAAAGTTTACTAATTGATAAGTCATACTTCTTTGACAAAAACAAGTAATCTTGAGGAAAACTAGTTATTGTGTTGTCTTAACCATGTGGAAGAACAAAATATCTTTGGATTGAGCTAGTATATTCATAACATTTATTATAACGTATGAATAGATGATATTACCTATTGTAAAATGTCAAACCTTCTTATAGAATGATAATTATCTTCACTAAGTAAATTGTGAAGACAATATAAAATATTTTTATTAGACATGAAGAGAGATTGAGCAGAACTTGCCTGAGAAATTACATGAGCTATGAGAATAATAAAGGGCTTATTAGTTTAGAAAGATCTCAAATTCAATTTAATTTCAAAAATATTTCCTTTTTTTTAACAAGATGATTACCAACTTACAAATTTATGCAAAGTGCATGAACAAGTTGGGATAGAAAAATGTGAGAAAATTGAGATAAGTATGAAAAATGAAAGACATGAATAATATAGCACTAGAAATTATAATAAGAAGGATCATTGTATATGCATAAACTACATTATTCTTGAAAATATATAATAAGTAGTGTTACAAAGATGAAGTGGCAAAAGTTACTACCCATTGACAATAAATAGAATCCAATTGAATTCCACAAATAGGCCAACAAAAATTATAACCCCAATTGTTAAGGATATGGGTATGTGCACCAACATGGGGGACTATAAAGATGCCAACTTTTTTCTTGCCCAAATGAAGCCATTTGGCACATGCCAAATAGGGCACTCACCATATTTGGGGTGTGCCAAATAGGTTTGGTCATGCTAAACCTATTTGGCAAGTGCCATATTTGGTGCTAGCCAAAAGGAAATGCATTTTTGAAAGTACATTTTCATTTGGCGAGTGCCAAATTTGGCTCTTGCCAAAAAATTTGTATTGGATTAAATCATTTTTCCTCTCTCTCTCTCTCTCCATCCCAACAAAAGTATATATACATGAAATATAACATTTAAGAATAAGTCACATTTCAAAACCTCTTTTTCCTTTCTTATACTTTAAGTTATATTTCATGTATATATTGGCAAGATGTTTGAGTGGTTTTAGATCTCTAGGATTTATAATATAGATTCTCGGTTTAAAATATCATTTTAAATTTTTCAAACAGTCAAATTCTAGTAATTAGCATGCTCCTATCAACATTCTCCCACTCTCTCTATCTCACTCTCTTTATGCCCCCCAAAATCTAGACCTATAGATCTCTCTCTATCACTCTTCCTCTATCCCCTTTCTTCCTCTCTATCTCACTCTCTCCTCTCTCCCCCAAGATATAGCACTGCCTCTTTACCCCTCTCTCTCTCTCTCTCTCTCTCTCTCTCTCACATATGTCTACCCTCTGTTAGGATTAATGATAGTCCCAAAGATACTGAGAGGGGGGGTGAATCAATATCTAATCGGTTTACAGAATATTTAACCTTATTAAGTATTTTGCATTCTAAAACAGTGTACCAGTAAATAAGAATTAATGCAGTAAACAGGAACAATAAAGAAAACATAGAAAACACACCATAACACAAGATGTTTAACAAGGAAACCCAGTGTGGGAAAAACCTCGATGGGATTTGTGACCCACAATATTCACTCACTGGCCAATGAGTAAATATTACTTACAATGAGGGGCATGCACATGCAAGAAGGCCAACTGCCTAGAGCTCACTGCTCAATCTACAAAATAGAAGTCTCACTGACTTACAAAATGGATTATGAGAATCCAATATAATGTACTGCTACAATTCAGAATCTGCTATGCCAGGTTCAGTACCGGTTTAAGCTCATACTATAACCATAAACCTTTATACAAAATCTGCCTTAATATTCGCTCATTCCTATCTCATCTCCTATATCTTCTCTTCTCTCTTATCAAAATGATTTACAAGATCTCATACATATATGAGTCTATTACAATATTCCATGTTGGCTTTACAAAAGATATTTACAATTAAATACAATAAACAAAAGTTTGTTCCTTTTGGCAGGAGTGTTGGTATGCATTATTGCCGCTGCTGGTGAAGTGTCTGCCAGTGTCAGTGCCTGCTGGTGGTTTACCAGATGAATGCCAACAAGGTTTCCACAAGGTTGTCATGAATAACAACACCTTTAATTCTCATTAGAGTGTATAATGCCAACACCCTCTCTCTTTACACATCCCCCTCACTCCCTCCCAATCTCTATTTATCTATGTGTCTCCCACCCTCTCTCTCTCTACCTCACCTTCCATCCTTACCCCCATCTCTATCCCTTCATCCCTCTCTCTTCTTCTCTCTCTATCCCTAGGTCTCTCCTTCCCTCAATCTCTACTTCTCTACATCTTTCTCCCCCACACTTTATCCCCCACATCTCTCTCTCTCTCTCTCTCTCTCTCTCTCTCTCTCTCTCTCTCTCTCTCTCTCTCTCTCTCTCTCTCTCTCTCTCTCTCATTTTATTCTCTTTCTCTCTCAACTATCTATCTCTCCCTCTATAGGTATCTCACTCACTCCTTAGCCCTCTCTTTCTCTTTGTTCTTCTTTCTCTCTTCTTCTCCCCCTACCCTCTTTAGGGCATCATCTCTCTCCTATTATATACCTCTCTATCTATCTCAACCCTCTTTATCTCCATCTAGGTATCTCACCTCTCTCTCCCTCTCTATGTCTCTCACCTCTCTATCTTTATGGAGGGATAGAACTAGAGAGGGGATAGATAGAGAGGTGAGAAACCTAGAGGGGAAGAGAGAGGTGAGAAACCTATATGTGGAGAGAAAGGGGTGTAATATCTAAAGAGGGGGATAGAAGAGGAGATGTGTGATGACCTAGAGAGGGGAGGTAATGAGAAGAGGAGAGAGGGAAGGACAAAGAGAAAGAGAGGACTAAGGAGGGAATGAGGAAGAGGTAGATATGGAGTGGTTGAGAAACCTAGAGGAAGGGGATAAAGAGGTGAGGGAGAGAGAGAGAGAGAGAGAGAGAGAGAGAGAGAGAGAGAGAGAGAGAGAGAATAAAATGAGAGAGTTAAGTTCAGAAAGAGAGAGATGGGTAAGGAGGTAAGGAGAGGGGTGGAGAGGGTGGGTAAGAACTAGAGAGGATAGAGGTATCTAGGTGAGAGACGTAGAGCTTGGGAGAGAGACATGATAGAGAGGAGATAGAAATTATAGGTTTTAGGGAATGGGATGGAGGGAGAGAGAGAGCTAGGGAAGGAGGACATATAGAGGTGACAGAAGAGAGACAAGAGAATGAGGTAGTTCATAAAGTGAGAGTGGTAAGAGAGGAGGATATAGGGGTGGATATGGAAGGAGAGAACTAGAGAGGGGATATATAGAGAGGTGAGAGACCTAGATGTGGAGAGAAAGGGGATAAAATGTTAGCAAAAACCAAGAAGGAAGACTGAGAGGGGGGCTGAATCAGTCTTCATCAGAATATAAAACTTAATCACAAAACACGGTTCTGATAAACTATAGTAATAAGAAAGATAAGAAAATTGAAAGCACAACACACAACACCAAGATTTTGATGTGGAAAACTCGATTAAGGGAAAAACCACGATGGGAACCTACCCACAGTAAGATGATACTCTGTAGTAGTATGCGAAAATATTACAATGGGGAATGCACATGCATTCTCAAGCACACTACCCAGAGCTCACTACTCAAAAGATGATGGCCTAGAAGGCTACAACCCTCAGGGAAGTCTCATTGACTTAAAACAAGATTCAGACTACAATCCGGAAGAAATGAACTGAAATAATAGCATCTCCAAATGCCTGATTACAGTTCTAGTTAAGCACAGATGTCTTCTCTGCAACACCAATCTCTTATCAATCACAACACTGAAGGATAAATCACTTGCTCACACATAAACCTCTCTCTAATAATGCAGACACTTCATCGACACCCAAATTAGATGACTATATCACCCATATATACAATTCATCAACCTTGATAACAAGGTCGGCTAAACCCTCAACCCTCAATTACAAAATTACAACACATGATACAAATATCAACCACTGGACCAATACAATGATTTACATAGCATAAATTGGACCTAAAATAAATTCTCAAATGATCAACTCCACTAGAAATCACGCCAAGATCAATCGCAACACGCTACACCACCAGGAAGACCATATAACATGAAAGTCATCACTAGTTGATGCAAACCACCAAAAAATCGCTCAACGATCAATGTGGATTGCCAAAACAAATAGGACATGACTAGGAAACACTAGCAATCATGTTAGAATCATCAAGAATAGTTGCACCAACACCACTTTTCAAATCTTCATCGGTCAACGTCTAAAAGCTCAAGAACACAACCAATCAACAACTATCACAAAGAAAGATAAATTGTGAAGCACCAAATCACTATCCATCTAAAATAAAGATACATAAGACCATCCCAAGAAATATCCCAAAATCTCAACAAAATATCGGATCACACCGAAATATACCAGAGGATAAACTGAATTCTGCAAAACAATGATCAGCAAAACCAAACTACAAACCGGATCATAAGATCTTCGCAATTTACAATCACTAGAGAAAGCCATAGGAATATGTTGACATTAATGATAACAAAATATCCTAGCAGCAACAATGACCAACAATATCCAACAATCTCCCCCTTTGGCATTGATGGCAACATATGAATGTGAAAAACAATCAATACAAAGAAAGAAGATATGTCCAACAAACTCCCCCTAAGATCAGAAAATATAAAGCAGTTTTTCATGTGATCTCTCTCCCCCTTTGATAGAAATTCCAAAGATCTTCAAAATTTCTATCCTCCTTAGAATATAAGACATAAGTATCTCTCCCCAAAACACATACTACTCTAGTAGTGGAGCAACACCAACACACCAATCTGGATAAAAGGATAATGCTCTGAAGTCCACCGAATTGATACAACTCAATGCATCTAGTTCACATCAAGAGGGGTGGATACCCCTAACTTGTCTCTTAATTAGACAAATGTATCTACAGGCAAAGGCTTAGTGAAAATATCAGCTATTTGTTCCTTTGTAGATACATACTCTAGCTTTACCTTCTCTTCACTGACTTGCTCTCTCAAGTAATGATATTTGATTGACACATGCTTAATCTTTGAATGTTGCACCAGATTCTTTGACATGTTAATAGAACTGGAATTATCACAATATATAACAGTAGGCTCAACATAAATAACTCTGATATCCTTCAACATTTGCTTCATCCAAACTACCTGAGTGCAGTTACTAGCAGCAACAATGTACTCAACTTCAGTAGTAGATAAGGACACTGAATCTTGTTTCTTACTAGCCCATGAAACCAACTTTTTACCCAAAAAGAATGCTCCATTAGTAGTGCTCTTATGGTCATCAACATCAGCAACCCAATCTTCATCAGTGTAGGCATATATCATGAAATCATCATTCCTCAGATACCATAAGCCATAATCTACCGTTCCCTTCATGTATCTGAATATCCTCTTAACAGTGACATGACTCTCTTTTGGATTAGCTTGATATCTAGCAACCATGCACACAACATGCATAATTCCCAGTCTAGTCTGAGTAAGATATAGAAGTTCACCAACTATAGATCTATACAAACTCTTATTAGCTTTAGGAGATTCATCATTCTTAGACAATTTACAACCAGTCACCATAGGAGTTCCAACCATCTTGGAGTCATCTAATTCAAAATTCTTTAGTAGTTCCTTCACATACTTAGTTTGAGATATGAATATACCTTTACCAGTCTGTGAAATCTGCAAACCTATGAAAAATTTCATCTCACCTATCATAGACATCTCAAATTCTTTTTGCATATCACCGACAAACTTCATGCTCAAATCATCATCACCTCAAAAGATAATATCATCAATAAAGACTTCAACAATCAGGATGTTATCATTTTCTATCTTAAAGTACAAAGTATTGTCGTCAGCACCTTTACTAAATCTCAATTTTAATAAATATTTATCTAGTCTAGCATACTAGGCTCTAGGGGATTGTTTCAATCCATAAAGAGATTTCTTCAGTTTACATACCATGTCTCTATCATCTGACAGTGAAAATCCATTAGGTTTCTCAATGTAAACTTCTTCCTCAAGATCACCATTCAAAAAGGCAGATTTGACATCCATCTGATATACCTTGAAATCTTTATAAGCAGCATAAGCAAGCAACAGTCTAACAATTTCAAGTCTGGCCACCAGAGCAAAAGTCTCCTCATAATCAATTCCTTCTTTATGAGAATATCCTTTGCAAACCAGTCTAGCTTTATTTCTGACAACTTCACCGACTTCAATCAATTTGTTCCTAAATACCCATTTAGTACAAATAACATTCTTATCCTTAGGTCTAGGCACAAGTTCCCAAGTATTATTCTTTTAAATTTGATATAGTTCTTCTTCCATAGCTCTCATCCAATTTTCATCTTTGCAAGCTTCAACAACATCTTTAGGTTCAACTTTAGAAATCAAACATACTTCTTCAGCAACTAACCTTCTTCTAGTCATTACACCTTTATTCTTATCACCAACAATCTAATTTTCAGAATTATTCAATCTTACATACCTTGGAGTCTTCTGATTATTCTGATTATTAGGTTCTTGCACTCCTTCACCAGCAGCAGCAGCATCCGGGTTAACCATCTCTACCAGATCATTCTGCTTAGGCTCTTCAGTCTGAATAGGATTTAAAACAATATGTTATCCATCACCATAACCACATGCTCTAATCTCTTTTCCAAGGTTCTCATCCACCTTCACATTTACACTCTACACTATTTTCTCAATCTCTTATTGTAGCACCAGTAGGATTTTCTCTTTGTAGAATATCCCAAGAAAATTCCTTCATCACTTCTAGAATCAAACTTTCTTATATCCTCATATCTCTTGATATAATATTTTCTACCAAATACTCTGAAATATCTCACAGTAGGAACATGACCAAACCAAAGTTTATAAGGGGTCTTACCGGTATCCCCTTTAATTTGAACTCTATTGAATGTGTAAACAACAGTGCTAATGGTTTCACTCTGGTATATCTTCAGAACATTACTTTCAATCAACATAGTCCTTGTAGCATCGAAGACAATTTTGTTCTTCTTTTCAACAACTTCATTCTGTTGAGGGGTTCTAGGAGCAGATAATTATCTTCTAATACCATGCTTCTCACAGAATGAATTGAACTCACAAGAACAAAATTCCCTACCTCTATCAGATCTCAGACACTTCACCTTCAATCTAGACTCAGTCTCAACCTTAGCTTTGAATATCTTGGATTTTTCCAGCACTTCTGATTTCTCCTTCAAAAAGATAACCCACATCATCCTAGAATCATCATCAATTACTAGCATAAAATATATATCACCCTGCACACTTCTAACATTTGTAGGTCCACATAGGCCAGTATGCACAAAATCTAGTAGTCCATCAGATGTATATTATTTTCTTTTGAAATAAATCCTTGTTTGCTTACCCAACTGACATTCCTTACAAATTGGATTAGCAGGGTTAACAATCTTAGGCAAATCTCTAACAATGTGTGTAGAACTAATCTTGATCATTGAATCAAAATTTACATGACACATTCTCCTATGCCACAACCAACTTTCATCTATCTAAACAATCAAACAACTTTTCTCAGTAGAAATCAAATGAAAAATGTTACCTTCAATCTTAGTTCCAGATACAATCTCTATATCGGAGGCATTTCAAATCTTGCATTTTCTATCCTTGAATTTAAGATCATAACCTTTATCAACCATCTGTCCAACACTCAAAAGATTATGCTTCAAACCTTCAACATTCTGGACATCATTAGTGTTATGCTTACCATCAAAAGAAATGGAACCTCTCCCATGGATCACATAGGCTTTGTCAGCTCAAAACTAACTATTCCACCATCATACCTTTCCATACTCACAAATTTTCTTTTATCACTAGTCATATGATGTGAACAACCACTATCAATTACCCATTCATCTTTCTCTTCAACTTTAGCAACTAAATCTTTCTACTCAACTTTAGTAGATAAATCTTTCTCCTCAATAGTACAACTCGTGGAATCAATAGGTGCAAGTCCATCTTCCTTAATGGCAAAATACAAATTCATCTCCCTCTGATTCTTCATCTGTAATACCTTCATCAACAACATAATAATAGTTCTTATGATTCCTGTACTTCTGGTTAGGCTTGTAAGGCTTATCATACTTCTCATGCTTGTCAAACTCATCATGCCTGTGATAATTAGCCATTCTCTCTGGGAATCTATAAGAAAAATGTCCTATCTTATTACAAGAGAAACATTTCAAAGGAAACTTTCCATCATACTTACTGACACCCTTAGGAAATCTCTGGGAAATCAGTGCTTCAAGTTCATCTAGCTCCCTTTCTTTCTCTTCCATCTCTCTTCTCTCTCTCTCATATCTAGATATTATGCATTCATTGAGATCATATCTCTGTTTAGTGGATATGGATGTAGATGCTCTAAACATAGTCTCAAAATTTCCATGTGATTCTCCAAACTCACTTATCTCAAATGCAACAATCTTTCCAACTAGCATATCTCTTGTCACTGTAGTCACATTCCAAATCTCATCAATAGCAGCAACCTTATGTTTATAAGGAGGAAAAGATCTCAGCACCTTAGCAACAATTTCATCTTCCTCAATGGTTCCACTGGTACATCTAATACCTAGGACAAGATCATTCACCTTATCCATGAAAGAGTGCATGTTCTCATCATCTCCCATCTTCAACATCTCATATTTTCCTTTTAAACTCTACAACTTAGCAACCTTCACCCGTTTATCACCTTCATACAAAATCTCAAGCTTCACCCAGACTTCATGTGCGATCTGAAGTCCCATTACAGTTGTCATCTCAGAAACAGTCAAGGCACTAAGAAATGCTTCCTACTCTCTAATATTATGTTTATCTTCCTTGATCTCATTAGGAGTAGTCAGTCCATTCAGAGGAACAATATAGGCATTATTTGTAATCTTCCAATAATCTTCACCAAGACATTTCAAGTGCACTTCCATATGATCCTTCCATATAGAATAGTTTCTCCCATCAATTCTCGGACTGTCCTTCTTAAAGATAACACCTTGAGATTCCATCTCAGATCTCCTCAAGTGATTAAGCTTCTACCAGAGGATCTAGCTCTGATACCAATTGTTAGCAGCAACCAAGAAGGAAAACTAAGAGGGGGGGGTGAATCAATCTTCGCCAGAATATAAAACTTAATCACAAAACACATGTTTGATAAAATATAGTAATAAGATAGATAAGCAAATTAAAAGCACAACACACAACACCAATATTTTGACATGAAAAACCCGGTTAAGGGAAAAACCATGGTGGGAACCTACCCACAATAAGATGATACTCTATAGTAGTATGTGAAAATATTATAATGGGGAATGCACATGCATTAAAGAAAGACTTCCTAGAGCTCACTTCTCAAAAGATGATGGCCCAAAAGGCTACAACCCTCAAGGAAGTCTCACTGACTTACAACAAGATTCAGACTACAATCAGGAAGAAATGAACTGAAAGACTAGCATCTCCAAATGCCTGATTATAGTTCAGGTTAAGCACAGATGTATTTTTTGCAATACCAATCTCTTCTCAATCATAACATCAAAGGATAATACTTGTTCGCACAAAAAAATCTCTCTGATAATGCAGACACTTCATCGACACCCAAATTACATGACTATATCACCTATATATACAATTCATCAACCTTGATAACAAGGTCAGCTAAACCCTCAACCCTCAATTATAAAATTACAACACACAATACAAAGATCGACCACTAGACCAATATAATTATTTACATAGAATAACATGGACCTAAAACAAATTCCCAAATGCTCAACTCCACCAGAAATCACGCCAAGATCAACTGCAACACGCTACACCACCAAGGAAACCGCATAACATGAAAAATAATCATCTATTGATACAAACCACCAAAAACTCACACAACGATCAATGTGGATCACCAAAACAAATAGGACATGACAAGGAACACACTAGTGAGCATGTTAGAATCATCAGAAACAACTACACCAACACCACTTTACAAATCTTCATCGGTCAACGTTTGAAAGCTCAATAACACAACCAATCAACAACTGTATCGAAGAAAGATAACTTGTGGAGCACCAAATCATGACCCATCTGAAATGATGATACACAAGACCATCCCAAGAAATATCCCAAAAGCTCAACACAAGATCGGATCACATCGGAATATACCGGAGGATATACCGAATTCTGCAAAACAGTGATCAGTAAAACCAAACTACAAACCAGATCATAAGATCTTCCCAATCTATAATCACCAGAGAAAGACACATGAATATGTTGACATCAATGATAATAACATATCCTAGCAGAAACAATGGCCAACAATATCCAACATAAAAGAGGAGAAAAATGATGACCTAGAGAGAGAGAGAGGAGAAAAGTGATGACCTAGTGAGGAGGGAAAGAGAGAGAGAGAGAGAGAGAGAGAGAGAAGATGAGAAAAGTGATGACCTAGAGAGAGAGAGAGGGAAGGGAGGGAGGGATATGTATACAAGGAGAAAGTGGGAGGATTAAAAATGGGATAAGTAAAGAAGTATGAGATAAAGAGAATAAAATGAGATAGAGAGAAGGGTAAGGAGGAAGGGAGAGAGGTAGAGAGGTAGAGAGAGAGGGAAATAACAAGAGGGGAGAGATATAAAGGTGAGAGACATACATCTTGGGAAGAGAGAGGTGTGAGATATAAAAGATAAGGAATATATGTTAGAGAGGTGGGTAATGAGACATGGATGACGAGGTGGAGAGGTGGAGAAGAAGGGAGATGTAAACCTAGAGGAGGGAGAGAGGGAGAGGGTGGGAGAGAAAGGTGATGACCTAGACAATGGAGAGAGAGAATAAGTTTTAGTGGGAGACCTAGGGGTAGAGATAGAGGGGGAGAGAGACCTACGGGTGGAGATAGAGGGGGAGAGAGAAGTTGGTAATGAGATAGGAAGATAGGTAATGAGGTAAAGAGGGATAGAGGTGGAGACCTAGATATGTGGAGAGAGAGGGATGAATAGATAGGTAGTGATCAAGAGAATGGAGAGAGAGGGGAGAAAAATAATAATAGAGGGATAGAGAAGAATAGAGAGGGAGGGAGGAAAATATAGAGATGGGGTTAAGGATGGAAGACGAGGTAGAGAGGGTAGGAGAGATCTAGAGAGGAGAGAGAGGTGAGAGAGAAGAGAGGGAGAGAGATAGGTCTAGAGTTTTGGGGAGATAAAGAGAGTGCGATAGAGAGAGAAATAGAATGCTAATAGGAGTATATTTATTACTAAAATTTGAGTATGTTTGAAAATTTATATTATCTTCTAAAACCTAGAATCTACATTATAACCCTTAGATATCTAAAATCACTCTCAAACACCCTACCAATATACACACAAAATATAACTTGAAGTATAAGGAATGAAAAAGACATTAACATGTGATATAAAAAATATGAAAATCTGACTTATACTTAATATATATATTGCACTGATGAAGAGAGAGAAAGCAAGATGGAGAAATTTCTAATGCAATATATAGCACCAAATTTGGGGCTCACCAAATGTAAAAATGCAATTTTTCAATTTGGTGATCGCCAAATGGTTTGTATTGGGAAACACCAAGCCTTTGGATTGGATTTTCCTTGCCCATCCAGCCTAAACGCTTGGACGACCATTTCAGGCCTGAGACAATTTTTTTGAAATGATGAAAAAATCCTCACATTTTTTGTCATTCTCTCCATCAAGTTTGTGTGTGTTTCAATGCAAAGAAAAATAAACACCTTGATGATGTTTAGCTCTCTCTTAGATATCCAACCATTTATTTTTTTCACATTTTGATTATGTTAAGGTTTTCATCTCTAATTTCTTTTGTTTATGTGTTTTTTGTCAAAAACCAACTTGTGATATTTCATGCATAGATTTTTACTCGTTCGTCAAATTTTGGAACAAATTACATTTTTAGAAACTAGACTCCATTATACACATATTAAAAAAAATGAATTTTGATTAGTTTTCAAAAATTCAGGGAGGAGCATGCTCAAATTTCTATATTTCAAGATTTGTCCACTTCAAAATTTAGTAAAAAATATATATTGATTAAAAAATTAGCCAAAAAATCTGACATAAACTACATGGTGTTAGCTAATTTCTCACCATAGCAATTTTCAAAATTCTAAAAAAAAGTTAACATTTTAGGGGCACCACATTTGATGCTATTTTATGTTTTTCTGATAAAAACAAGACCAATAAATGTGCCGTTAATCTCCACCATTTAAAAAAAAAATGTAGTTTATATAGTATATTTGAAGCACTACAACTCTTGTTCTTGTTGCATCTTCACATTTTGAGTGTAGCAATCTTCAATTTCTCGTCAAAGTTTAGACTTTGTTGATTTCAGAATAAAGTGGCATCTTAAAACCCTCTTTTGGTCCCCCAACTTGGTGAACATACCCACATTGAAGAAAAATGTTGAAATATTGAAGTGATAAAGATATATTTTGGAGACCTTGCCTCATTCCTACAAAATTTAGTGATAACATTTTTTAAATGAGGTACTCTGTAGCAACCTAATTTTCTTTAATGATTTATTTTAATATTTTAATTATATGCCCATTAGAAAATATTGTGATCTTATTTGATATAATGTGAAGATTTGAAGGTTTTATAAAAGAAAAAGTAGAGTTGAAGGGGATTTGATCCTTTTTCTTACTAGAAAGAATAAAAAGTCATCTAAATTGAACTCTTAACAAAATTCTCATCAAGAATAAAATTATAGAATTTGATAGTGCTTTATTTTTCTAATTGATGTAGTTGAGTCTCATAAAATAATTCTTCTCCAACTCTAAAATTTAAATATTATCCATTTTCAACCTCTTGAGATATAATAGTGGAAAACTTATCCAAAGAACAAGATGCCTTTTTTCCTTCAATCTTATGAGAGTTAATAACAACTTAAGGTTGCCTAGTTCAAAATATGGAGGATCTTGTTATTAACCTTTGTAGGTACCACCCTCATTTCTATCCATGAAACATATTCAAAGTATCAATAATTTAACAAATGTTGGATCCATCAACATTTGGTGAATTAAATGCATATTTTTCTTAAAAGAAAATAAATTATAAAGATTCAAGAAAAAATATCTAAGTTGTATTCATACTTCATTTTTATATGGGTTTTCAACAAAATAACTCAAAAGTAAAGAGGTAACTAAATTGAAACAAACATGAACTTACTCCCTTTTATAATGAGTCATTGAAGATTATATATAGGAACTTTTGAGAATAGGGAAAAGGAAATGTCATTCCTCCCGAGACTCACAAAATATAAAAGACACATGAATATGAATATTTATTTTTCTTATTCCTTCACATTCTAATTTTACATTATATTACAAATATTTGTACATGTTAATCTTTCATTAGATCCCTCATAAGATTACTTTTATTGTGTAATTCAAACTTATCAATGACTACCTTTATAATATTTGGATCAAAACCATAGGAGTTAAAAAAAATGAAGACTTCACTAGATAAAATTTTCCTACATTTCCTCATGTACCTATTTGAATCCCTCGACCTTTTGTTTAAAACCTTAACACTATATGTAGATACTCTCATTAATTTGGTAATAAAGGAAAAATCCAAATTCTCCATTATGTGACTCTTCTTGTAATACATTTTTTTTAAAACTAGGTGATGCAGGAGCATCCCCAGTCGATGAGCAATCTTTCATCAACCAAAAACATTTCCTTTCTTGTTTAGTTCTTTGTGCAGTTTTAGTATTCTTACTGGTATGTATCGGTAACTTTGCTTGTTCTTCGTGGCAGATCTTGTTTGTAATCTCCTAGCGGTTTCATGTGGTTAATTCCATATTTCTAGTTCATTTGGGTTCTTCTCCAATCAGTTATCACTTTCGGTTAGCTATTTCTTAGTTCCCGGGATAGTTCTTGTGCTAACCGATTGGTTTTCCTTCATTACCAGCACAATTCTTGGTGTGTGGATCCATCTTGGATCTTGTCCAATGTTCTTTGGTGTTTGGAACCTTCATGCTGAACCACATCACTTGGTTGTGATTTTCTGGAAAGACTTCTTAAATCTTAGGGTTGACCTAACTACACATTTCATTTTCTTGCATTGGTGAATGTAATATTTTGAGGCCAACCAGGATATGTTCCGGTGGGTATAAATATTATGTTATGTAATCATTTGTAGGGGTAGAGGAAGTAGAACTAAGAATTAGCATTGATATTAGCATGTTGTGATCCAGTTGATTCTTAGAGTCCCGGTTGGATTGTATTTGGCTTGAAGCCTGCATGTAATTGGTTAATTACCAGATGTTCTTTGATGATAATCTGATGATTGCCAAAATTTCTATGGCTTAAAAATGATCTGTTTATATGAATTTGTTATGTTTTCTTACTATTTTTGTTCTGTCTCTCTCGTTGCATAAGCTAGTTGACTCTTTTGAGGGTTTTTACTGGTTACAGCTGCATCAATTGGTATCAAAGCTAGTTATGGACCGGCTAGTGGAAGAATTGTTTGCCAACATTGAGGCATTCCTTGAGGTGGACAGGTTGCCCATTGGAGGCAGGCTATGTGTGTGTTCAATAGATCGTCAAGGGGAGGATTGAAACCGGTAGTTAGATCATCAAGTTGAGGCAGTTCACCGGAGTGGAAGGAGAGATGTCATCAAGGAGAACAAACCCCAAGAGGGTAGAACAGATGATGGAAGACTTCAAGAATGAAGTAAGGAATGAAATCCAGAATGCTTTGGTTGGTTTGCGAAGAAACCCTGACTCTGAGGATGAGTATGAGGAAGCCAATGAAGAGGTTGAGGAAGCTGAAAGACCGGAAGATGAGAGAGAGGAAAGATTCCTAAGAGAAGTCGCGCAAGAAAGTAAAGTGCATAAAGTTTAGGTTTCTAACTTTTCCAGAATGGTGAACCCAGAGGATCTGATTGATTGGATCAGAGAGTTGGAGGACTACTTTGAGTTTGAGGATGTCAAGGACACGCAGGGAGTCCAGTTGGCATAGACCAAGTTGAAAGGGCATGCTACCTTGTGGTGGAAAGAGTTATAGAAAGACGGAGTGGAGAATGGTGAATTGAAGATCATCTAGTGGAGATAGATGGTTGCAAGGTTGAAGGCCAAGTTCATACCGGGAGGCTATGAACTGGAGTTGTTAAAGAAGTTGCAGAACCTGAAATAGAGAAACATGACTATGAAAGAATATACTAAGGAATTATACAAGGTGGTAAGTAGATCTAGGTATAGGGAGATTGACAGAGAAAAGGTGGCGAGGTACATCAATGGACTTGCTTTTAACATTCAAGATGAGATGAGTATGTTGAAGGTTTCAACAGTTGAAGAAGCTTACCAGTATGCTTTGAAGGCTGAGGAGAAAGTGAGAAGAAGACAATTGAATAAGGGAAAGGAGAAATTTAAAATGAATGATAGTATGAAGAAACCGGTTGAAGAAAAGGATGCAAAACCTAAGTGGAGTAAAGAACTGGAACAGAAGATGCCAAGGAAGGGTAGCAGCATTACCGGTAGAGAATTCCTTGGCAAATGCTTCAAGTGTGGAGAAACCGGACATAGATTCTATGAATGTAAGAAAGGAATGTCAAGAAGTTGTGTGGCAAGTGAAGAACTAGATGGTACCGGATTTGACTATGCACCGGAGAAAGGAAAATCTCTCATGTTCAGAAGAAAGGATACCGAATCTACTCAGAGGAGGAGTCTTTTATGAACGGTATGCAAATTAGGCGGTAAGTGTTGCAAGGTCATTGTAGATAGTGGAAGTATTGATAATTTAGTATCTAAGGAGATGGTTGAGAAGCTTGGGTTGAAGAGGCTTGAGCATCCTTGTCCTTATGAGGTAAGTTGGTTACAAGATGATCAGAAGGTAGAGATAAAGGAGCAATGTTGGGTGAGTTTCAATATTGGGCCTTTCAGAGATGAAGTTTTATGTGATATTGTGTCAATGAATGTTTATCATGTCTTGTTGGGAAAACCTTGACAATATGATAGAGGATCTATTTGTGGTTGTAGAAGAAACCTAGTTACTATTGAAAAGGATGAGCAAAAGTTCACATTGATTTCTTTGAAGGAGAAAGAGAAGGAGGTGAAGAATCTGAGTCTTGAGAAAGGTTGCAAGAAACCAGTGGTAGAAGTTATACCAGAAGGTTTGAAGGAACTGGTGGTAGAGGTTATACCAGAAAGTTTGATAGAACCGGTTGCAGAGGTTATACCAAAGGTTTTGAAGAAAGATCTGATAGAACTAGTTGGCAGAAGGATCTGATAGATGAGTCTAATGAACAGATGGAACCGGATGACAGGGAGCTGATGGTAACAAACCGGATAAAGTCTTGTGGTAGAACCAAATCAGAATTGAAATGTGCAGACCTGAAGCAAAGAAAGAGAAACAAAGAGAGTCACAGGTTAGAGAAGCCGGTTGAAGCACTAGGAGAGATAGAGCAGCGATTGGCAGATAAAGAAGATATCTGGATCAAAAATAAGCATGGGATATTCATCTTGAATCCTTTTAGATGTCCATGAGTTTCCTCTCATGGAACATCTTTTTCTACCTGGTTTGTCTGATGCAGGAGCATCCCCAGTCGATGAGCAATCTTGCATCAACCAAAAACATTTCCTTTCTTATTTAGTTCTTTGTGCAGTTTCAGTATTCTTACCGGTATGTACCGGTAGTTGCTTGTTCTTCATGGCAAATCTTGTTTGCAGTTTCTTGACGGTTTCATGTGGTTGATTCTAGATTTCTAGTTCATTTGGGTTCTTCTCCGGTCAGTTATTGTTTCCGGTTGGTTGTTTCTTGGTTCCCGGGATAGTTCTTGTGCTTACTGGTTGGTTTTCCTTCATTACCAATGCGATTCTTGGCGTGTGGATCCATCTTGGGTCTTGTTTGATGTTCTTTGGCATGTGTCCAACCTCCTACTGAACCGCATCACTTGGCTATGATTTTCTGGAAGGATTTCTTAAATCTTAGGGCCAACCTAATTACACGTTTCAATTTCCTGCATTGGTGAATGTAATTTTTTGAGGTCGACCTGGATATGTTCCGGTGGGTATAAATATGATGTTATGTAATAATTTGTAAGGGTAGAGGAATTATAACTGAGAATTAGGATTGATATTCACATGTTGTGATCCAGTTGATTCTTAGAGTCCTAGTTGCATTGTATCTAGCTTGAAGCCTGCATGTAACCAGTTAATTACCAGATATTCTTTGATGATAATCTGATGAAGTTCGGATGATTGTTGGAAGTTTTATGGATTGAAAATGATATGTTTGTATGCATTTGTTATGTTTTCTTACTGTTTTTGTTGTGTCTCTCTCGCTGCATAAGTCGGTTGACTCTTCTGAGGGTTTTTATTAATTATGGTTGCATAATTAAGTCTTCAAATTTTGCATATAATTCAAAGTATTATATTCATTGTAAAAACTATATCCAATTCTCTACATAAAAGTATTGATTCATTTCATAATGTGTTGTACATCATGGGTGAACCCATAATAAAGGGTTAAAAACCCATGACAAACAAAAAGTTGTAAGTGTTCCAAAAGATTTTAACAAACACCTTTGTTTGAAAGTACACCATAAAGTACTTTCATTCGAAGGTTGAAAACCTTCAAACAAAGGTAATTCCAAAAATAGAAAAAAGGGACAATCATTTGAAGGTCCATTTTTATTCCTTTTTTAGCAACAAATGTCCCTTTTTATTCCTTTTTGGTAATTTCCAAAAAAGGAATAAAAAGGGACCTTCAAACTAATGTCCCTTTTTTCATTTTTGGCAACTACATTCATTTAATTAAATTTTTTGGGTCATGCAATACCTTCAAACAAAGGCCTTTCAATACCTTTGTAAGAAGGTAGATTCAATCAAAGGTCCTTGGATATGCCTCCTTCTCATCCCTCTTCAATTTTCCTCGAGATGGAATGATGTTGACAAACCAATTTGTAGGATCATAGCCCTCAAAATGAGCTTTCCAACAAGTATAATATTAATATATTTTAATTTTATTATAAATTTATTTTTTTATGTTTTGCTAAACATATATTTTTCACCAAACATCATGTTCTCTATCCTACACATATGGAAAAATAGTAAATTAGTGAAAAATTATAAAAAAATATCTACACATGAGGTATATATATCCTTGTTCCAACAAAAAAAAATTGAATTAGGATACATACAAAATAAGTTATGCGTGATGTTATATACCTATGTCTAAATTATAATTAATTTCACTTCACAATTAATTAAAAAAAAATCAACAAAATATTATGAAACCAAATGCAAGCATTAGCTATTGGTGTTACAAATCTAAATTCAAAAACATCAAAATTTTTATCCTTTCTAGAAAAAAAGTTATGCACAACGTCATAAACATGACTTTTTTAAAATGTTCTTAACTATTAAAAACTAGTTATTAAAAGTTGTGTAAAAAAAATTATAATTTAATTCTAAAAAAAATAAAAATAGAATCTACAGATAAACTCTCACAAATGACTAGGTTGCATCATCTTCAAGTTCCTAACGGTTTAGCTGCTATAGATGTCAGAAAGTGAAAATTTAGTTCAAACTATTGATTTTAAGGTCAAGTTTGGCCAAAAGATGTAACACATTCTTGTGGGTGCATCATCATTTATTTCCAATATATGAATGTTTTTCATCTAGAATGCTCTCGTTAATCAAAATCTAAATGTTCACCTTAATAAGCTCTAAGATATATGAGTACTCAATTTCAATAAATTGTGGATAATTATTGATGTATATTACCTTCCATAATTTTTATAGCATATTGTACTCTTACAAAGTTCTTACTCTCATTTTAATAGATTCTATTGTGCACTATTCCATGCTCTAGTTGATATTACTATATTCTTCAATTTGTTAGTAATAGATACTCATTTTCTTGCATCATTAGCAAATTATATGAGAAATTAGTGTGGAATCCAAGAAAATAACTTAGCATCTTGTTATGATTGTGATACATGTGATACCAAGAAAAACTTTGTACGGGTTTAAGATAGAGAGATAAGTTTTAAAATAGTATAATATGATTGGTGGGGATTTAGTGTTGAATAAGGAAGTTGTAACAACGAATTGCATCCAGAGATCCATTTGAGAGTAGTGGGATATTATTGTGAGAATATTTTTTTAAATCTTTTATAGGTATGTTAAAATAGTTGTGCGAATGTTAGCACCCATGAAATAAAGTCTACTGAGTTGATAGGTGAAATAGGGGATACAATCATGAGATTTGGTGAAATGAGACGTTTTTTAGAAGTATTTAATATTTAATAGATATAAGAATACATTGTTAGAATATAATGTTATTTAGATTCATATTTATTTTTTTGATCGGTAAAGGCAAAGCCAAGATTTGTATTGATTTAGATTAAATACATAAATTTCTTATCTGAGAATAAACCATTGAAAAAACCTATTCTCAGTAAACCCAGCAAGACATGATTTCTTCAACATGCAGGAAACCATTAAACTTATAGTTTAACCATTTTAACAAAGCTATCAAAAGTTTAGCAGTCTGAAGAAAATGGGCTAAAAACGATTATGGCAGATTCCCAACTACCCAGTACCAGAGTGTTTGAGCATAATCAAAAGAAACCACAATGAAATTTATACAATGATATGTTAAGCAACGATAAGGGATAATAACACAACATCAAAAGAGAGCCTAGCTTGTAGTGGGAGGGTCAGGTTGGTGCAACTCAACTCTTGCTCTTCCACGGCCTCTGCCTGTTGGACGACTCCGGCCATGACCCGAACCCCTACGACCTCTGCTCAAACCGCCTCTACTCAAATCACCTCAACAACTCTGTCCAACTTGTGGGTCTATCTTTGTAGCTTTTATGGGCAGGATTCCATTCAACTTTGCAAACTGGAAGAGGTCCCCCTCATTCCCTACGGCCTCTGAATCGTCTCCCAAAAACCTTGATTTAAGATAGCTCAAGCCAACTCCAACAAAGACTGTGTGCATATCCAGATCTTTTCCTTTCAGATCAAGTAGGAAAGGGTAGTATTTGATGAGCTCTCCATGAGAATTGAAAAGAATCCGGTTGCTTGGTCGAGGTGCCCCAGAATCATGGATGGCCTTGTTCAAGATTTCTTGGAATTCCTGAAAAATTTCCTCAAGAAAAAGCTCCTTCGTAAGGCTCCAGACAGCTTGCTTGGGTAGCTTCTAATCCAATGGAGAAGCCATGAACCTAGAGGAGATGTTGGTATTGTCTCACAGGTACTCTTCCCTCCTCAAATGGGCACTGCCCAGGATCATTTTGACTACAAGCAAAACTGGATGGTCTACATGGATGAGGAGACACTTCAGTCTCAAATCCATGATCCTTCTGAAAGAAACCTAATGAGTGGAGGCATTGAGAGAAATAGGAGTGTCTGCACCAAAGCATGAGGAGGTCCTTGGGTAGATGCTCATGATGAATCCAAATGGTATTTAGAAGCCATTATAATCAGAGAAGAGAAGATGAGCTGGAAAGGAAACCAAAGAGAAAAATGCAAATTATGCAAGAAGAAATGAAGGTTGCATGTAGAAGAAACTCCGGTAGGAAAAATGGGCGCACGTCTCAACACCTAATAATGAGGAGCAGATGAGCATTAAAGGCTCCCATGAAGGTGGCGAAGGATAAATGCCCTGATCAACCAAATCTTCCCAAGCGTAGATGAAAAGAGTGATGAATACTAAGAGGGGGGGTGAATTAGTATACCAAAAACCTCTGCTCTAAAACACTTAAACAATCTGAAGATAAACCAGTAAAATAGTTTAACAGACAGACTGGTTATCACACATGCAAACCAAAATGCAAATAAATCATTCACCCACAAAAGTAATACAACCATAACACAAGATATTTGACGTGGAAACCCAAATGGGAAAAACCACGGTGAGATGGAACTCACAAGTCACTATCTGCAGAATAGAAACCAGACCAGTTAAGGTCTTACAATGTTCTTCACCAGAATAGATCCTGTTAGGAATCTCAATCTCTGTTAGGAGATAAGTCCGATTAAAGACTACCTTGCTAGAGGATTTTAGATTCATAGAGGTGAACCACCTTGTTAGAGGATTTTACAAAAGTCTTTTGGGCCTACCTAGTTAAGCGCTACAGACTTGTCAAAGATGTGAGTAATCAACAAGTGTTTGATCTATCTAATAGCACAGACTGCTTGGTTAGATCCAGTATAACTCACAGCTAATGCATTCCAGCATTACTTCAGTCTTCTCTATCTCTCACTCAGTTACAACCTGATCTTCTCAGACAAGATCGCTCTTACAACAACTCATCAACCACCTTAAACCCTAGCACAACATAAACCCTTTTAGACATGATGTCCTTTTAAAGGAATTTGATTTCATGTCGGTCCAATAGGATTACATTACAATTTCCTAGGTTCAATGAATCTAGACATACTTAGTAACACGACACAAGAAAAACCATCAGTGTGTCGGCACTATCAAACAATCAGTGGATTGGTAACTCATCACAAAATGTCAGTTGGTAACTCATCACAGAGTATTACCGGTTCATACAAAATACCAGTTGCCGGTTTGACAAAAATGAAGACTGGTAAGAATGTGTTATGCCGCTTTGCTCCCTCATACCGCTTGAGATCTACAAACTGCTTGGGGTTGACATGCCACTTCAGACCGGGAAACACATTTTGCAAAATCGCCAATAGTCTAAAGACTAGAATACAACATACTAGTTGGAAAAAATACCGGTTGAGCTCTAGCTCATACATGTAAAGGAGATCTCAATGCAAGTGTGTGTCCATCAATGACAATCACAACATAAACATCAAAAATGCCAACAATCTCCCCCTTTGGCATTGATGGCAACACTTAGGAAAATAAAATTTTGACATCTAAGTGTTTTACAACAAAAACATGCCATTAACAAAATTGCTCCCCCTAAGCATATACACTATCCCTTAATCAATACAATGTGTAGCAATTTTGCATACAGAGCATAAACATTGAGATATCAGAGCATAAAGCATATATCAAAGTATATAGCAAAATTTTAAAGCCAGATACTTCTCCCTATTTTCTTCTCCAAAATAGATAGAGTAATTCTCCCCCTTTGCCAACAATGACAAAGTACCGCTGAACAACCCTGTTTCCATATTAAAAGAATAAAAGTTTATGACAACAAGGAATAATACTTGTCAAAAACTAATTTATAGTCTTGCAAAAATTGTTTCATTGATAGAGACCAGGACTCAAGTAGGGAGGTGGCCACTTCTTTCTTTGTTTGCATCTGGGATACATGTTCTTCCATGGCATCAACTGTGCTCATCTCCTGCGTAACTATCAAGGCATCCAGGTTTAGATAACACTTCTAAAGGATTTGTAGACGTGGAAGTAAAACCAGTTGTAGCTCCTGCAAATCTTTAGACTGTGTACTGATCTCTTGCTCCATTTTGGCTGATTGGATCTGAAACCGATGAACGGTTTGCCCATAAGTTGCAAAGGAATCATAAGGTGGCTTAAATGTGCTTAAGTAAGACTGTAATTCCATTTGAAGCTTTTGCTTCTGGGCTAGCACATCATCATAGAATAGATAGGGTTGACAGATTTTGCTTAGTAGCAGGTTTTCCTCATCCAAAGCGTCCCTTATATCCTTTTGGTCTTTCAGCAGTTCAGACCGGAGTTCATTCAACTTCTTCACTAGAGCAATGTTAAGAGCCTTTTGATGCTCTTTCTTGACATTTTCCTCAGCTACTTCTTCCAGGCTCTGCACCTGATCATCCACTATAGTACATAGTAGCTTAAGCTATGCTAGTGATGATTCAGTGTTGGGAAGATTGGTACCAGGGATCAAATCGGTAAGGGTGTCTACAGCCGCTTGAATTATATCTTTCTCCTTTTTCCTTCAAATGATTTCAAGGCACTCTTAAGAAACCTTGATGCTCTACATTAGCTCCGATTCACTTGCAGACTGGAGATCAATAGGACTAGAGATATCAGCCGGTTTGGCTTGAGTCCCGGTTAACTTCGAAGTATCCATCTGTGTGCTCTTCGTTGCTTCCGCTGCCTTGTCCGCTTCTTCCTTCTTCTTTTTCTCTGCTTCCTTCTTCTTTTCTTGTTCCTTGTCTTCTTCTTCTTTCTTTTTCTTCTTAGCTTCCTTTCTCTTCTCCTCTTCTTTCTCTTCCTCTTCCTTCTTCTTCTTTTCTTCTTCCTTCCGCTTTTCCTTTTCTTTATCTTCCTCTTCCTTCTTCTTCTTCTCTTCTTCCTTCTTCTTCTTTTCTTCCTTATCCTCTTCTTCTTTCTTTTTCCTCTCATCTTCTTGCTTCTTTTTCTCTTCATCTTTTCTTTTCTCCTCTTCCTCTTTTCTCTTCTCTTCCTCTTTCTTCTTTTTCTCATCTTCATCCCTCTTCTTCTTCTCTGCCTGTTCCTCAGCTGCCTCCTATCTATCCTCAGCTTGCTCACTGCTTTGTTCGGCCTGTTGCACCTATTATGTTCCCTCAGAAGGTATGTCCTAAGTGACATCTTCTATGTCTAGGGCATCGACATCAATAGTGTCGATTGGTTCTTCAACCAGGTTTCCTTCTTCATCAAAAACTACATCCGGTTTGGATATAACCGATTCTTTTTCCGCTTACAGGTTGGCCATCCGTGATTTGTGAGCTTGGATAGCATGATTCATATGTTGATGAGTGTCTTTTTCAACATCATCAATTCTTCCCTCTAATAGCCAGAGTCTTCTTCTCCTTGTGAAGAAGAGTCCTTTATTTTGGTCCAAAACATCAAATAATTATGAGTTTGAGAGGTCGGGAAAGTACTGTGCAAAGACTTTCTCCCTAATCTCCTGTTCTTTTTCTATGGCAATGCGCCATTTATTATCTAATGCCTTATATAATGAATCCGATGTCTAAGATTTAATCTCTGATGACGACCGGTCATTCTTACACAAATAAATAATAATTTCTTGTAGTACTTCTTCTTTCAACTCATCACTAAATTCATCATGATAATCTACTAAATCATGAAGTAATTTTCTCCTAATATTCTTTATTGTTCTTTGACAATGTGTCAAAGGTTTATATGAGGAGATATCAATATTTACCGGTGCAGACGTTGCCGGTTCATTCTTATTCATCTTCTTCATCTATCTGGCCTTCTTTGGCATCTCCTCAGACTCAGTCTCTTCAGAGTCTGGTTCATTTGACTTAGTCTTCCTTTTTCTTTCAAAGACTTTTGCTGATGCCACTTCCGATTTCTTCTTTGCAGGTGACCGCTTGGTCACTCTTGGAGTTGTAGTAGTAGCTGGTGCCGATGTTGTAGGCACTGCCTTTGCTTTCTTTGCTGTCGGTTCTTTTCCTTTCTTAATAGAGGGTTCCTCAACTCGTGCAATCCTTTCCAGATAGGTTCCGGTCCTTTTTTCCTTAAGATTGAGAGGTGAGGCAATAAGGGTTGAGGCATACCCTTCCAGCATATCGTACATCACCTCATACCCCATTGGCTCCACTTCTTCCATTCTAGGCTCAACAACCTCCATTAAGCATTTGTCCACCTGGATGGTGAAACATATGTCATCTTCATATTTCTTAACAATATCACCTAAGATTCTCATCATTTGGCTCATCTTCCGTCTGAACTCATCAAAATATTTGTTCAGCACATCAGGGTAACTAGTTCTGATAGCTTGAATGCTTTCCTTGATCTGCTTGGTTACCAGTTGGTCAGGAGACCACTGGACATCTCCTACTCCAGGAAAGTATCCTTGGAAATAGAAGAACAACTGGTGCAGGTGCACCCAAGCAAGCTATCAAGACCATGAAGAGTTATGAATCAAGACAAGTGAATTGGAGTGTTTTGAAGCCAATAATGTCAATTTGTAATGATCAATATGATTTTAAAGTTAAATGTCTTGAAGGTCTTAATAAGGGCTTTAGGACCAAAATTATGTAAGGGAGGCCAATAGCCTAAATAGGATTTGGATGGTTAGATAAGTTTGTTTGGATTCTAGGAGTAATAAAACATTAATTTTGATAGGTTAGACTTTAAATTATTCAATAAATTGTAAGTTAGAAATTCAAATTTTTGAATTCTAACGGTTAGTTGTTTTTAGGTGGGAAAATGGATTTTAGAGTCTAAACAAGTCTATAATGATAAATAACTGATTGATTTTGGTTTGGGGAGTTGGGGGAAGGTATTATAAAATATTTTAATTCCATTTTGGTGTGGTTGGATGCTACAATACGGATGTTGTACGGATTTAACAGGAAAAGTGGAAAAAACCTTCATTTTCTTGCAATTTCTTGTGTTTTGTTGCTTGAAAGTGATTGATCTTTCATGATATAAGCCTTGGGAAATCATTGAGCATTGTAATAAGTGTTTTTGAATGCTTTTGTAGAGGTTTTTGATCAGATTTTTCCATTTATTGCTGACTGTAGTTAAATTTCTGGGTTGTGTCATTGGCATTGAAGGCCCAAAATGCAATTTGGAGCCCTTCTATGGATGTAAGGTCCTATTTCTCATAGATGAGGCTCTATCTAACATGTACCATATGAAACTAACAAGTTCCATGCAGGAAAGTTAACAAAAATTGGGTGTACACCATTGGAAAGTGCAGGTTGAGAAGGGGAAAGTGGTGACTAACTTGTAGCAGTAGAAGATCTACCCAAAGGAGGCATACTTTTTATGAAAAAAAGTCAAATATAAGGTTGTATACATGCTATATGACCTTTTGTTGAGGTCCGGAAGTGAAGGGAAGTGCCTAAACAAAAAGGCCTTTGATTTTGGAGCAAGATGGTGAGGGGTTTGGGGTTTGCACATAAAACAAGATCATAGAACCTAAACAATTGGATTTTCCTTGGTTTGGAGTCAAAAAAAAACTACTGTTGAAATTTTTAGGGTTTGAAGATAAGTACTTCTTATACTTGCTTTGTAAAAGTGGGGTTCTTGCATAGGAAAAATAGTCTCAGTCTTAGGACAGCAGAGGCATGGTCCAAAACAACCCTATCTGATTTTGATATATGTTGTAATACTCCAAAATGGGTGTTTTAAAATATAATTTTTTTGGTGATTTCTTTGGGAAAATCTACAGAAAACTAATTTTTTCAGTCTCAGGTGGCCTAGTAAGGGCTAGTAGCCTAATTGAGGCTTAGAAGGGTTTGATTGTTTATTGGTGGGCTGGAACTTTGTAACCTATTGATTATTGTTGAAATAGGCGTGAATAGGTGTTTGAAACCATTTGGAACCATTGTAGGGTGTTGGAGTGAGAAAAGCCTTTCTTTATCCATTAAGAAGCCTTTGAAACACTAGGTGAATTCAAGAAGTTGGAAGCATTGAAACAAACACATTGGCTTAGATCAATTTGACCCCTGAACCCTCTACATCAACAACCCAACCAATAGTTGTCTGAACTTGAATCTTAGTGCATTATCCTGTTTGATCGACTTCAGGTTAGACAGAAGTTGCCTCTGCATACCGGTGCATAGGTCAAATGATGCATCCTCTTTAATCATCCGGTAAGCAGCATTTACCGCTGCAGCAGATACAGAGTTAATTTTGCTGGCAGAGAATTTTCTGTAGCCTATCACCATGCAGGCATACTTAACAAGCTCATCCTTGATGGAGTTGACTGTCATGCCTCATGAATCACTCACTAAACCGGTGAGCCTTGACATTTCCATTTTGCTTATTGTCCTTAGAGCTAGCACTTCCCCTGTGTTGCAGAAACCGGTGACTGCATGAATTGCCTGAGGCATGATATCATGCATCCTTTCCAGGTACATCTTGTCACCATGGACTCTACTCAAAATGATCCTAATATGATCCTCTGTAAAGTCTTCCAGAAAATATACTGCATTATGGAGTTTCTTCTTCTCTAAGATACTATATTCCAGTTTGATTTTCTTGTCCTTTCCACAAAATAGACCTATTTGAGAGTGGATGGATAGGGACCCTAGGTCTTCAATCTTGCAATCAATATAGTCAGAAATTCCCTCTTCCACTATCACTCCAGCCAAAACTTGTGATAGGGCATTATACTTTGACTTCCTTTGAATGAAACTTTCAGACTCAATGGATGTACTAGAACTGGTATGAGAAGCGGAAGCCATTGTAGAATATTTTAAGAACTCGGGGAATACCTTTAAAATGTGAATTTAGGGCTTTCTAATTCTCCTTCAGTCCACACTCCGTCAGTTGCCGAATCATCGCTTTGTGTTCTCCACTTGACCATTTGCAAACTGAATTTGAATCTCCTTCAAGACTTGTCAATTTCTTGAAATCTCAGCTCAAATTGCCTTTTCTTCGCTCTGCTCTTTGAAAAACTTTTCTTCACTTGAAAATAGATAGTGAGAAATGATTTGAAAAATGCTTTTATACATGTCTCTCACCTACCACCATTAATGCTCGTCTATTAGGGCATAAACCCTAATTTGTCTTTTTACCATTTCTGGTCTTCTGCCAAGCGATAGGTATCACATACCGGTTAAGGTCTTTTACCGGTTTGAACCGAGAGTTCAAAAACATTTTGTTGTTTGCTCCCCCTAAGCCTTTTGAGGCTTAGTTTGTCAGTTCTGATATTTCCACACTAGGTGCAGAAACCGGTTCCTCTTCCAACATTGTTGGTTTCTTCCTCCAGGTTTTGTTCATGTCCACTTGAACTATTTCAACATCAATTTCTCCTTCTGGAGTGACCCGTATATCATCAAATATACTCTTTCTGCTTCTACAGAATCTTGCAATGTGACCCAGTTTGTTGCAGTGGTAGCAAACCAATCCAGGTGCTCTCCAAGGTCCATTGTTCAGGTTTCCATTCTTCCTTCTGCATGTTGCAGCAGTGTGACCATGACCATGACAGATCATACAATTTTCTCTCCATCTGATTACTGCTTGATGGCCACCGCTTCTTGACTGATGATTGAAGACATTAAACCAGTTGTGGTTCCAGTTCACAAAAGGTTCAGGACCAATTCCTTGGGTCCTTTGAGGATATCTTCCAGTGTTATTCATCACAGACCTGCATTCAAATGCTCTATGTCCAAACTTGTTGCATGCATAACAATGACCATTGAACTTATTGGATTTAGGTACATTGTTAATAAAGTAAGGAAAATTATTGTAGGCTTTGCTCCTACATACATTGGTAGTGTGTCCTTCTTTAAGATAGTTAAAGGAAACAAGTTTGAATTTTTGCTTACCTTTTCCGTTGAATACTGGTTGCTTCTTTGATGCTTCAACATTTGTTCCTGAGGATTCTCCTTCCTCATGTCCAAAGAAACCAAGTCCATTGGTATTCTTTACTGGTCTAGATGACTCAAGCGTTTGCTCTAGCTTGACAATACTTTTGCTGAACTTAGCAAGTATTTCCTTTGACTCGGAGAGTTCTTTGGAAATAGCAGTATTTGTCTCCATTAGGCTTACATTTTCAGAGATGGCTATGTTCAGTTCATCTTGTACTCCTTCTTTTTCCATTCTACTCTCATGAAGGCGAGCAGTCAGTGCACTAATCTCTTGTTTCAACTTGGAGATCTCATGATCTTTGTCCTTCACCAGATCTTCAGCTTTCCTCCTGTTCTCAAACTCTTGACTAAACCGGATAGTCAGTCCTTCCAACTCCTTTCTCAAATTGGAGTTTGATTCATTCAACTTATTTACTTCTTCTATCATGGCTTCCATATCTGCTTCATCTGCAGAACTATTTTTAGATAGCTCCATCATCTTTTCTGCATGTTCTCTCCCTTTTGCTTGAGATGCCTTTTATTTTACCATAAGATCATCATCGGCTTACTCAGACTAAGTGAGCCATTGAGTAAGTTCCCTCAGGATGTATTCCCCCATATCTCTTTCCAAGTGGTTAAACTTATAGAAAGGTAGGCTCTGATACCAATTGATGAATACTAAGAGGGGGGTGAATTACTATACCAAAAACCTCTGCTCTAAAACACTTAAACAGTCTAAAGATAAACCGGTAAAATAGTTTAACAGACAGACCAGTTATCACACATGCAAACCAAAATTCAAATAAAGCATTCACCCACAAAAGCAATACAACCATAACACAAGATATTTGATGTGGAAACCCAAATGGGAAAAACCACGGTGAGATGGAACTCACAAGTCACTATCTGCAGAATAGAAACCAGACTGGTTAAGGTCTTACAATGTTCTTCACCGGAACAGATCCTGTTAGGAATCTCAATCTCTGTTAGGAGATAAGTCCAATTAAAGACTACCTTGCTAGAGGATTTTAGATTCATAGAGGTGAACCACCTTGTTAGAGGATTTTACAAAAGGCTTTTGGGCCTACCCGGTTAAGGGCTACAAACTTGTCAAAGATGTGAGTAATCAACAAGTGTTTGATCTATCTAATAGCACAAACTACTTGGTTAGATCCAGTATAACTCACAGCTAATGCATTACAACATTACTTCAGTCTTCTCTATCTCTCACTCAGTTACAACCTGATCTTCTCAGATAAGATTTCTCTTACAACAACTTATCAACCACCTTAAACCCTAGCACAACATAAACCCTTTCAGACATGATGTCCTTTTAAAGGAATCTGATTTCATGTCGATCCAATAGGATTACATTACAATTTCCTAGGTTCAATAAATCTAGACATACTCAGTAACATGACACAAGAAGCATCGTCAGTGTGTTGGCACCATCAAACAATCGATGGATTGGTAACTCATCACAAAATGTCAGTTGGTAACTCATCACAGAGTATTATTGGTTCATACAAAATATCGGTTGCCGGTTTGACAAAAATGAAGACTGGTAAGAATGTGTTATGCCTCTTTGCTCCCTTGTATCACTTGAGATCTACGAACTGCTTGGGGTCAACATGCCGCTTCAGACCGGGAAACACATTCTACAAAATCACCAATAGTCTAAAGACTAGAATACAACATACTGGTTGAAACAGATACCGGTTGAGCCCTAGCTCATACATGTAAAGGAGATCTCAATGCAAGCGTGTGTCCATCAATGACAATCACTACATAAACATAAAAAATGCCAACAAAGAGCAACCTGCAGACAGCTCATACAAAAGGTACAGAATGACAGTGGGAGCCAGCTGGAGCTTCAAAAGGCATAGGTAGATGAAGTCGTGGTTAGGATTAACGAGCTGCTAGCAAAGCTAAATCGGGCCCACCATAAACCCCAGGTTTAAGTGGGTGCATGAATTTGAGTAAATGAAATAGCCATTAGCGAAAACCGCCAAAGGAGAGCGGGTAAGAAACATTCAAATTTGAAATCTGCATTCCTCAATCGGGCTGACAGAGCGCAACCCCATAACTCCAAAGAGACAAAACTAGCTAGGTGACCTAATCTGCATTACCACAAACCTAAAAACTCTGAGACCACCAATGAGTGAAAGAGCCTTGAGATGCTATTTTTGATAAGGCATCTGCCACTGCATTCGCTTCCCTATAGATATGTTTGGCCTCAAATTGCTCAAGTAAGCTCAAATTTTCTAAGATTTTTTCTAATATTGCTTGAATCCTCTAGTTTGGGGGTTTTTTTTTCCTTATTGCATTTATTGCTATCTCCGAGTCTCCTTCCACTTAGACATTTCTTTGACCATGGTCAATGCAATCCTTCAAGCCAAGTAGCAGGGCAGTGAATTCAGCTATGTTATTGGTGTCTGGGGGAATTGACTTTGCCATTTTCCCAATAACTACTCCTGATTGATCTCTGATAACATAACCAATTCCAAAAGGGCCAGGATTGCCTCTAGAGGTCCCATCAAAGTTTAATTTCACCCAATCTGGCTTTGGGGGGACCAGGTTGCATCTTTTCTAGCATTGATTTTTTGACCAGAGGAAAGAGGGATATTAATTCCTTGCCATTTTAGCCTGATATATTCATCCCATGAAGAAAAGACTTTGGGCTGATCCAAAGAAAATGCTATTCTACAATTGACTGAGTCCACTATTTCTAATTCAATTGAGTTCAAAATTGAATCCTGCCTCCTAGCTTTGCCTTCAAATAACCTTTGATTCCTTTCTTTCCAGATTTCCCAGATTAAGCAAGATGGGGACACTTCCAAAATTTCACTTAGAGAGCTCTCCTTTATAGGAAGGGGCAAACTTTGAAATAAGGACTTGATGTCATTCGGCAAGGCTATAATCAGACCCAACTTGGCACAAAGCCATCTCCAACATTTGGAAGCAAAGGGGAAATTCAAGAGAAGGTGGTCCACTGTCTCTGATTGGGCTTTACACAAAATGCATATTGATGGTCCTTCATAGCCCATTCTTGTAAACTTCTCTGCAGTTAGGATCTTTTTCTAAAAGGCCAGCCATGCAAAGATGCTTGCTTTTGGAATGACTTTGGAGCTCCAAAACAGCTTCAAAGAGATATCTTGGTTGCACTGATCTACAAGGCTAACTAGAATTCTATATCCATCCTTTGAATTATACTGTCCTATTTTGGATGGTGCCTAGATAAGAGAGTCTTTTCCTATTCTGGGACTGATGTTTCTTGCTTCTAAAAGTCCTAGGAGTTGATCCAAGTCTTCCCTTGGAATTGGCAGGCCCTCCATTAATTTCCATCTCCAGCCTTGTGGGTTCGACAAGTCAACAATTTCCAAATAGTCTCTAACTCGGGAACCCCAATGTTGTTTGAACTAGTGTTCTGCAACAGGGATATGAATTCAATTTTCCATAGGTGGATAGCCACCCCTAGAGTCCTCCCAGAATAGAATAGATGAGTCGTCATGAATATCCCAAGAAATCAAATTTGAAACCAAATTTCTACAGGAGATGATAAAATTCCAGGTTCTAGACCCCTTGGGAAAATTGTCTGATCTGAAGATGTTGACATGGTTCTGGTCTGGAAGATACTTTGTTGCCCACATTCTAACCCATGTTGCATTAGGGTTTTTTATGAACTTCCAGACTAATTTAGCCCCTAGGGCTATATTTTGCAATTTAAGGTCCTTGATGCCTAAGCCACCCATTGACCTGGGCTTGATGATTTTGTCCCAAGCTATTAAAGCAATTTGATTCTTCTCTTCAATGTTTTTCCAGAATAAATTTCTTATCTTCTTAATAATGAAGGATTTGGCACTCATTGTTATGGATAAAATGGATAAGAGATAAATTGGAAGGGTCGAGATCACCGCTTGGATCATCACTAGTCTTCCTGCCCAAGAGAGTCATTTTCCCTTCCAGGAATTTGCTCTTTGTTCAACCTTTAGTTTTAAGGGATCCCAGAATTTTGAGTTCCTTAGACCTCGGTCTATTGGAATGCCCAAGTGAGTGCATGGAAGACATCCATCTTTGCAGTTTAGAATTCTGAGAATTTTGGTCTGTAGAAAAATTGTAGTGAAGAAGTAAACTTTAGTTTTATCCTTGTTTCTAAACTAGCCTGAAGCCCTTCCATACATTTCTAAAATCTTATTGAGATGAGAGGCTTCCTTTAAGTTTGCTGCCCCCAAGAGAAGGTTGTCATCTACAAACTGCTGATGAGTAACTACAAAATCCTTTGTTATGTTGATTCCTTCTAACAGGTTATTGGCGTAACTAGCTTTAATTGCCCTTCCCAGTGCCTCGCCCATTATAATGTAGAGAAAAGGGGATAGAGGATCTCCTTGTCTGATTCCCCTTGAAGAGGAAACCCGTTGGTTTTCCATTAACTAGAATTGAAACTTTAGGCATTGATATGCATTCAAATACCCAGTTGATCCATTGATTGTCAAAGCCAAATGCTTGCATGATTTTGCATAGAAAATGTCAATCTACACTATCATAAGCTTTTATTATGTTTAATTTTATTATCATACCTAGCCTATTTGTGCTTTGAAGGGTGTGGATTGCTTCTTGGGCTACAATCACCCCATCAAGGATTGAGCGACCAGGAACAAGGCCAGTTTGTTATTCTGAGATGATGTTGTCCATGAGAGGTTTCAATCTGTTAGTGATCACTTTTGAGAGAATTTTATAGACTGTGTTGCATAGGGAAATGGGCCTATAATCTCCAAGATTTTATGCCTTCTCCTTATTTTGAATGAGAGTAATGAAGGTTTTATTTACTTCTTTGAGAATATTCCATGATCTTCTTGAGCATTCTAGAGCTTCTGAAAGTTCCTGACCTAAGATATGCCAACATTTCTTGTAAAAATATAAAGGAAAACCATCTGGATCAGGAGCCTTACTAGAGGGGAGCTGGTTTAGAGCTTGGAATATTTCTTCCAATTTTATTTTCTCATTTAGAATCTAATTTTGATCATCTGATATGATTTTGGGGATCCCTGCTAGCAACTTTTTTTGATCCAACGGATGAGATCCTTCATTGTTGTTTAGAAGATTAGAATAAAAGGATATAATATCTTCCTTAATTTCCTCTAGGTCCTCTGAGATTTTGTTATCCTTAGTTTGCAGTTTAGATGTCCAATTCTTGCTTGTGTTGATTTTTGTTACATTATGGAAAAACTTGGTGTTTTTGTCCCCCATTCTGAGCCAGTTCTCTCTAGATTTTTGCTTCCAAAAGATTTCCTCTTTAAAGAGAATGTCTTCATACTCCAATAGTAAGGACCTTTCCTGTTGAAAAGATTCTTGATCCATTGCCGCCAAGATAATCTTGTCATTAAGATCAGCTAATCTCTCTTCTAGTGACCTTTTCATTGAGAAAATGTTTTTGAAATGCTAAGAGTTCCATTGAAGCAGTTTCTGTTTAACTAATTTTAGCTTTGCAATGAAGCAGAAAAGTTTTGAGCCCTCAAAAGATCCTTCCTTCCACCATTTTTCTATCAGTGAAAGAAAATTTTGATCTTTCATACACATATTTTCAAATCTAAATGGAGTCCTGGACAATCCCTGAGAGCCTTGCAAAGAGAGAAAGATGGGGTAGTGATCTGAGCCTAAGCAAGGAAGGACATTGTAGGAGGGAGTAAAAGGAAGAAGAGCCAAATCTCCTTGCCAAAAGAATCTGTCTATTTTTTCTGCTATATTACTAAAACCTTTTCTTTTGTTTGTCCATGTGAAAGTTTCTCCTAAATCTATTTCCAAGAGACCATTCCTTTCGATCCAATTATTGAAATCTTGCTGAGAACCCCCTAAACGAGTGATTCCTCCCCTCTTAACTGAAGCACTCCTGATAGCATTAAAATCACCCCCAATGAAGACTTGTTCCTTAGATAAAGTGGATAAAACTTCATCTAGAGAAGACCAAGTGAGCCACTTTTTGTGTGGGGACACTGGGCCATAGATATTGATGATGAAGAAAGAAGTATTTGACTAAAGATGGATGGTTTTGGCAAGGATCCAATCCCTGCTAGATGAAATGCCTTCAACTTTAATTTGAGAGGGCTTCTAGATTATCATTAGTCCTCCAGAGGCACCTTCTGACGCTACTGTCATTTGGAGAGAAGCTTGGAACAAAGAGCTAATTCCATTTCCAAAGGTGACTGCTAGCTTGTCCTCCAATTTAGTTTCTTGCAATGGGATTAAGTCTGCACTGACCAAAAGAAGTCATCTTTTGATCACCCTCTGTTTGTTAGGGGCATTGATTCCCCTAACATTCTATGAGAGGATTTTCATTGTTGTTCAGGAAGGGGATTCCCCTTCCCTACTTTCCATAGATCCACTAGTTTAGACTGATTCTTCGCCACTCCATCCTAGGATCTAGCCTCTATGAATGACTTGCGGCCCTTTTTGGGAGGAGAGGAACCAAAATCCAACTTCTCCAAACCCTCTTGATTTTGATGAAGCCCTAACTTCCTTTTTCCTTAATCTATGAGTAAAGAACTGCAAGAGGAGTGTCTAATATTGCATCTTGGTCTTCCTCTCCTAACATGAGATTTTGCAGAAGATTATGAGCATTTTGTTCATTAGTCAAATCCAGACTATTTGTCCCTAATGGTGGGGAAAAGAGAAAGGGAAAGGGAATTTCTACCAAGAGGTTAAAATGTTGATTGGAATGGGGAGGATCTGAAGAAGGATAAGTCTCTCCCTCTGATAAGAATGGCTCTGTATTCTCCTCCATGTTTGCTTTAAGATCCTCTTCAATAACTTCCTCTTCCTATAAGATTTTTGAGAGGTGGACATTTTTGCTTTTAGTGGATTTTGTTGTCTGGAAGGAACCCCTAAGATTCTTATGCTTTAAGGAGCTCTTTCTTTTGGAGACCTTAGCTGGAGGTTGTGAAAATATATTGAAAGCCCCTCTGCTCAAGGAACGGGTTTTTTTTGGCCCAAACAAACCAAGAGCATTACCGATCTTCAAGAGTGACTCTGGGCACTAGAACTCAGATGGAAGGCCTACTAAAGATAGCCAAATAGGAGTTTTATCAAATCTGTGTTGCGCTAGATCAAATCCTGGTTTCCAATCAAATAAGTCAAAGGTGGAGCCTTGGAAGAACAGAGGACTGCTTTTTGTGATTGCTTTCTTTAGCGACGCATCCACACATTCTATGAACAAGAAGTCATTTTGCATTTGTCTTACTGTTATGAGATCTGGAAAGGAAGATTTCCACCAGAAAAGTATGTCCTTGCTTGACCCACTAGTGCCACACCATTTTGCAAAAAAGGCATTTCCTTGAGGTGGTCAATTGTGGGATTCAAAAAATCGGATGGAAGCACAAATAGTTTGCTTCCCATAGATTTCCTATTCCATTTCTGATCCTTACTCTCAAAAGTAGGTGTAGGCCATGGGGGAAAAGAGTTTCTGAAACCTGTGGCATGCAAACCCATGTAGGGCAAACCGTGGTGCGCGAACCTCTGTAGGGCAACCCAGTTGCACGGGGAGGGCAGTCTTGCAATCTTTGACAGTGGCCCTGCTGCTTGACAGAGAGAGGTTTCTTGAGAGGAATAGAGCTCTTATTTCTGGTTCCAATAGGAATACAGTTTGGGCCAGTCGCAACTTTCTTTGCCCAGGAGTCTAAACTTTGATGCTTCAAAAATGCATTTGGCCAACATTTCTGATGTTTCGCCTATCGGATGAAGCTCTGGAATGAGGGGCTACCTTGGAGGTTAAGATTTTTCTGGTGGCTCGAAAAACTCTTTAAAGCGTGACAATCAAACTGGGATTGAGTCTGCAAAGGGTTTTGAATCATCTGGCAGCTCTGATGATTAGGTCTTTGGTCCTGGTATGTAGGGAAGAAGCGGCGAGCAGACCAGCCATGGTTCGCCATTTTACGTTCCTTATTTAAAGTCATATTTTTATAACATTTATATAATGTTTTAAAATAAGATTATAAAATCTTATATATTATATGTTTTATAAGTATATCCCATTTGAAATAATTATAATCTAATAGTTATTAGATTATTAATTATTTGTGAATTATTGAAAAGGTGTGACTAGTGAAGCCACCCTTCTCCTATATTTAAGGAGGTTCTCTCTCATTTGTGAGGTGTGTGAATTTGGAGATTTATAGTGAGTTGTATCACTATGCATAAGAGGTATTATTGGTCATGTGGAAATATTGGAGGAATATCCCCAGATTCAAGTCTATTTTATGATAAACTACATTTGTAAGTGTTTTAATAAAATGTTGTTTTAGGGGGTTTTTTACTCGAAATGGTTTTCCCCATGTATATCTTGTGTAATGTGTACATTTATGCATGTATGATTCTTATTTCATTTTATGTATATCTTGTTTATAATTATTAGTATCCTAAAATCATAATTTCTAACATTGTATCCAAGCAAGGTTAGGCCATACTAATCATTTTTACAGGTTATACTAGAAGATATGTAAAACTTCATAGAAAAATTCTTTATGCTCAATCAACACATATGCAAGACCCCCTTTACAATGCATTTGGTATGATTTCTCTGTTGTTATAAAATCAATCCATCAATGCTAAGTTAGGAGAGACTAATCATCCTTTATAGGTAATATCTAACTAGATTTTCATGCTAATTTTTTTTTTTCGAATAAGTTCTTGAAAATTTGTTCCATAGCCTTTTTGCTTGCTCAAATGTATTATTTAGTAATTTTTTATAATTAACTACCAAATAACATCCAAGATATATTGATTGAAGTGAGACCATAACAAAAGTAACAATTGGTTTACTTTATGCTTTTGTGCTAGTATCTCGCTGGTCTTTTGCTATACTTTTCTCTGGCTGTTGTCTTTTGTGTTGATCTTTTGCAGTCTTTCTTTCTTCGTTCTGTCCTTTCTTGCTTCTCTAATGCTTTTCTTTTTGATATGTAAGTGGGTTTCGGGTCCCTTAAAACCTATTTTTCCTTAATAAAAAATAATTGGTTTACTTTATGCCCCTCACACCTTCATGAGAAACTTCAATATTGAAATATCACTGCAATCCTTAAGATAATACTTTTTTAGTAATCAAATTTTTTTTATTGAAGCACATAAATAAGATAGACAAAAAGATCCAAATAATTCTTCAAATCTAAGAATACATTAAATCAAACATTAATCTATTTGAAATAAACCTAGATAGAAATTGAACACTATTATAACTTAATACACAAAATGCAAATACTTATTTATTGATTACAAGAACTCTATGAATATTCTTATTATTTAAAAAATAAAATTTGTAAAATTTGTATACTCTATTAGATAGCATTTACCATTATAGTCTACCCACACCTTTTGACTCTTTTAACATTTTATAGATTTTTATATATGATAAAATTGTTGATATTTAGACACATAACTACACTACCACTCTCATGACAAGAGTAGTGACTCCATTCTCGAGCACCAAGCCTGGTTCCGTCCTTTGCAAGATATATTTTACACAAGTGTTATTTAAGAATAAGCAGAAGTGCTAGTGTCTTTAAGGCCTAAGTCATATACAATAGTTTACTACATTTGCAGATATATATGTCATATTTGATGAATTTGGGCATATTATTATGAAGCGTAATGTTTTCTATTTGTGATTTTCTAACATATTGTATTTAGTCTTGCCTTTCTTTTGTCCATATATTTTTTGTTATTGTTCTTCGACTGTAAATTATAATATTATGAATTTTTTAATAGGAAATAAAAAAAATTTGAAACATGTTAGAAAGTATATTGTAATTAGAATAGAAGACATACATCTTTACTCAATTTTTGTAGAATTTTTTATTTTATTTTAAATTCATAATTAAAGAGGAATCCAATTAATCTTCTAACATTGACAAAGATTTTTCAGATTTAAAGGTTAGAAATATCAATCACATATTTATAATAAATATCAATTTGTGATTTTTTCATAATTCAAATATAATATTGATGCTCTGCAAAAAGGATTAGAAAATCTATTTGATGGCAACACACACAAGAGCACAAGAAACAAACATTAGTGTTAGCAACAAAAGATTATCCTAAACAGGCATATCAAGAGAGATATTAAGCATGTTGGATGTTTTGTTTTTCAACTTCAATAAAAACTTTGGGTTATAAATGGGACAAACTCTATCTCTTCCCTTTCGAGTGTTGGTGGTATTTCTCGAGCTGTGTTGTATGTGATGCAGATGTTGGGGAAAAAGTGGGGATTAATCTTTCCTCCTTGATTTTTGTGATAACTCAGAGCTCTATATTGCATAAAAGCTCTACGATTCAATGATTCTGTATCAAACTCATTTGTTTTACCTTGAAGGTATAGACGCATGCGATGTAGAAAGACTCTATGTGAGACAAAGATTTGTCTATTGAGATAGAAGAAGTTCCTCCTTTTGATCAAAGCCTTTGAGCTTAATGGTCTCCTTTTCAAGTTGATATTCTGATGACACTTCTTCTTTCGCAAGATGTGAAGAATGGTCATAAAATTTGTCTCTTTGTTGTTTGCACTTTGTTTTTGGTATTTTTGTTTGTTTTTGAGAAATGTTGGATGAATACTATGTTTTTGGGATTGATTTTCTGATTTTTCTTTGACAAGAAAACAAAGCAAGCACACAAACACAAGAATGTTGCCTCAAAGGCACAAATGAGTATGGGTCTAGATCAACCCAATCCTTGGACTTGTTTTTGACCCTTCCTTTAGATGTATTTTAAGGTGTATTTCCAAAGCCTGAAGTCGGCTCAATTTGCACTTGGTCTTTAAAACGAACACACTTCAAACACTTTTTATCCCTAAGGTCAAATGGCCAGTTGTGATAAATTTAGCCCACATCTTGATATTTCTTCGACTTTGGTACTACATACCTTATGAATCCCGTCGTGGCAGGTAAGGATGTGATATACTAAGTCTTGCACGAGCATAACAAATAGATGACCCCTATGATGGGGGAGTCACCACTTTTATCAAGCCACAAGTGACTTTTCAAAAAGCTATGTTTCTACTCAAGGAAATATGTATGGTGAGTATCTTGGGAGCAAAACCATCTATGCTCTTGCACTAAATTATATCTCAAATATCCTCAATCAATAGAACGGGTGGGCTACTACTTAAAGGTGTTTAGTCATGTTCGATGTTTTTGGACATAAGTTCATTCTGCAGTGACTCGCTTAAGAGCCTTGTAACTAGTGGTGGGGCCCATTTGTCCTTTCGGCCAGTTACACTGTAGGAACAGCTATACCCAAGGCTACAGCTTTCGCTCTCACCTGATTTCTATAGTGGCTCGAAGGATTTACCGCTCGAGGTTGTTCCCAAAAGTATCGATCTTGGCAGGCCTCTCTTAAAAAGATAAAATGTGAGTGTTACTAACCTTTTCTCTTGCACCTAGGACCACGAAAGCCAAGGGAGAGGATAGTGTGTGTTAGAAGTAGGACCACTCGACCAACTCTTTGCACAAGTGTGTCAAGCACGAAAAACACTTGTTCTTTTTAATCTATCATTGCAATGTGATCTAACTATTTGGAGATGTTGCTCCAACAATCATGGTGTTCTTTTTAATTTTCAAAGGCAATTGTTTGAGTAAACTAGAATTTGAAAATCCTGGTCAACTTAATGAAAAACACGTTTGCATGAAGTAAAATTGCTTTAAAAATGAGACAAGTTGATTGTGAATTTTATTTGCACCAAAAATGGAAGTGTGGATTGTGAGCTTTATCTTGATGCAAGAAATAAATTTTGCCTTGTTTATTTTAAGCACCAAAATGAAGTTTGTTTCCTAACTTGCAAAAAAAATAAAGTTGTTTTTGTATAAGTTTGTGGTTCTTTTTACCTTGGAACAATGAAATTCTTTTTAAGAGCCCCAAACAAATATGTGATTCTTTTTTTAAAAGCCCAAAGTTGAAATGTGAAGTTAATTTTAAACCAAAATAAAAAGTGAATTCATTTTTAAAACCAACTTCAAAAAACAAGTTAGTAAAAAAATATAAATCTACTTTTTAATCTAATTTAAATCTGCACAAAAGAGAAAAATAGTTAGTAAAATCCGCCTATTTGGTGGGCTTCTACAAGCCTAATTTTATTTTATTTTTTGGCTACAAGGTGATTTGTACAACGTTTTGTTACAATAGCGCTAGTCTGCGTTTGAACAGAGGCACTATTTAACACAAACGCACTAAAAGAAAGGGAAAGACAGAGAAGGAAAAAGCACTGAAACATGGTGAATAGCGCCAAAATAATGTCAAATGCACCAAAACATTGTCAAAAGCGCAACCTGTGTGACATTTTCAACATTCAAACATGTTATTGGTTAAAAAAAAAAAAAAGTTGATCTTTTTGGTGTTTGGATTCACGTCGGGTTCACCAAATGATGCTCTGCAAAAAGGATTAGAAAATCTGTTTGATGGCAACACACACAAGAGCACAAGAAACAAACATTAGTGTTAGCAACAAAATATTATCCTAAACAGGCATATCAAGAGAGATATTAAGCATGAAATAGAAAGCATATAAACATAGAATAAAATAGCTAATCAAGATGCTCATAGTTGCTCCTCCCTTGTTCCTCTCCTCTCCAAGTCCCAAATGAGTGTAGCTCTCAGCAGCTTTTTGCACTATGGATGCTTATGGAGGATTGAGATTTAATATTAAGCTTCAAATATGAAATGAAAAGCTAAATACTATGCTATTGATGCTAAAATGATTGATTTTACCAAAAAGACAAGATTTTAGTTATGCTATGCTAAATGCTCTCTAAAAATGTCTATAGCCTAAATGCATACAAGTTTTCAGGATCTGGATTATGAAGGAATGGGCTCTATTTATAGGAAAAATGGAGCAATGGATGGCCAGGATTGAAAGGTTTAATCAAGGGTCAAGCTTGAAAGTTGGGGATCCATGTGCACAATTTGCACCAATGAAATGGTGACAAGTGTCAACATAAGATTGGGTTGAGAGAAGAGGTTGGAGGCATTAAATGCCTGAGGAGACCTCATGGTTATCTAGAAGGTAAGGGTCAAGCCTAAATTAGGATTACCCACTGGATTAAGAGTTAATCCAAGGATAAACCTTTGTGCAAATGTTTAAGAGATAATCATGGTCAAAGCATTAATGGCCTGATGAGACCCTTGGGTTGGGTAGAGGTTGAGTCAAAACAAATGTTTTAACCATGTGGGAGGGTTTGAGGTAACCATTAATGGTTATTGGAGACTTTGGGGATTAAGTGGTTGAAGGTTGAAAGCCTTCAATGGTTATCAAAGACTTTGAGCCATTTAGTGGTTGAAGGTTGGAAGCTTTCAAAGGTTATCCAAGACTTTGAGACATTTAGTGGTTGAAGGTTGAAAGCCTTTAATGGTTATCAAAGACTTTTAGGCTTTGAGAAGTGACTCCATTTTGCTTAGGAATGTGACAATAATTAGGGGATGGATTAAGTTAATTAGGAAGGGGTTAGAAGAATCTAGAAGGGGATTAGATTTTGCAAGTGGATTTGGTGGGTGAGGGAAAATAGGATTCTATTAAAATAAAAATTCATTTATTTCAATAAATGTGTGCAAGTTGTATTTGGATAAATATTCAAATAAATATTAATTTATTTAAATGAGAAAAAGGAAGATAAAGCATTAAAATGCTTGAAGACTTTGAGGGGAACCATTAAAGGCTTGAAGACTTTAAGGAAAACCATTAAAGTCTTAAGAAGACTATAGAAGGAAGCCATCAAGTTTGAAGACTTTAAAGCCATCAAGTTTGAATACTTAAAGGGAAACCATTAAAGGTTTCAAGTGGGTGAGGATAAATAGGATTTTAAATAAATAATTTATTTAAAATAGTTGTGCAACTTGCTTTTGTAGGAAAATACAAGTGGGTGGAGGATAAAGGTGATTTAAATAAATTATTTATTTAAAATAATTGTGCAACTTGCTTTTGTAGGAAAATACAAGTGGGTGGAGGATAAAGGTGATTTAAATAAATGATTTATTTATTTAAATGTGAGAGGTGGGATTTTGGGGGATTTAAATAAATATTAATTTATTTAAATGTGAGAGGTGGGATTTTGGGGGATTTAAATAAATATTAATTTATTTAAATGTGAGAGAAGATTTAATTAAACAAATATGATTTATTTATTTAATTAATGGTATGAATTTGGTTAAGTGAATTAAATCAAATAAATTGAATAATTTATTTAATTAATAGGAGAAGAGGGTTAAGATGAATTAATTAAATATTAATTTAATTAATTATTAATTGATGGTTAAATAATCAAATAAATACTAAGTATTCATTTAATTAAGTGGACAAATTTATGTGACTACATTTGCCCCTCTTTGAGACGGTGCAGTTTATCGCGTCATTTCAAAGAAAGAAAAATAGGTGTGAAGAAATGCCCCATAAAATGTAAATTTAATGGGTGGTATGCCCCCTCGAGGGATGGGCCGAATTTTTTTGAAAAATCGGGCGATCTCTCGAAAAAGAATGAAAAGCGGAGGGGGGGTAGAATAGAAGAAATTAGAACTAATGATGAAAGAATGGGAGAAAATGGAGTGAATATGAAGAAACAACAAGCCAACGAGTACCCTGAGGTCATGCAAGAGATACATAGTAGATGTAGTGTGGGGTTTGGATTGATGCTATACAATTGATCAAAATTGTTTGGACAATCTGGTGCAATCGGTTTAATTGCCCCGGTCAAGTCAAAGCATGATAGTTGATGTCAGTTGGTTGCTTGGACATGATAAAGTCTGAGTAAGTGAATCAAAGTGACCTGATGTGACTTAGACAATTGATGTAATTGCCCGATGAAATCAAGGTATATGAAGCAAAATACTCGTTGAGACGTAGACAACTGATGTAATTGTCCGTTGGATTGTGTTTGATTGGTTGATCAATTGATAGTATGTGCGTGTGATGGATGGTTGTGGGGAATCATGGCAGCCCCGTTGAGACTAGGTCATTATGATAAATGCCTGATGTAGTCTAGGATTACCATAATCGATTACCTGTTGAGACCCGAAGATAAGTGATCAGAGTATTTGTTGATAGTCTAAGTGTGTGGGAGTCGATGTATCTGTGTAGACAAAGTAACTGGCTTAATTTTGTGGATGAGTGAGGATGGGAAGCGATGAAGGGAATAGGATGATGTTGATGATAAAGATAGGGAGGGTGAGGGGGGATTTGATTTTAGATAGAAGATATGGAGGACTAGGACCGAGTCCTATGGAAGAAGATGAGTAAAATAGAGTATGCATTATTATGACTATGTATGCATGATATGCAGCTATTATGAATGTATGGATGGTTGGAATGCAACGAAATGCAATATATATAGATGAGATGGAATGACGATCCATAGTGCTCTATTTTCATCATTGAGCTTTAAAATGTTGGAAGAGAATACAAGCATCTTGACATAATGATTCAAGATGACCTGAGTATTCCTTACATGGATTTTATATAGCAAGTTAATACAAACGACTTGATATAAGGGATCAAGTCGACCAGAGTATTGCTTGCGGAACAGACAAGGATTATCTCTATTCATGCATGACTTGGATCGTCCTCCTTGATCTTAGGCTGATCATATCCTAAGACAAGTTCATACCGTACTAAGAGATAAAAAACCTTTATCCAGTTTGGATGAGGTAGGAGGAACCAAAGGAAGAGCATTGCACCTGCAAACAAACAATATATACATAAAGAATAAAGAACAATATATACATAAAGAATAAAGAATATGGTTGAGGTATACGCTGTAGTCAGCAAGCCGTAGTGATCTATGATTGCATTTGGCATAAGATCATGTAGCCTAGTGAACTTCCCACGTAGACACCATTAGTACATGCCCCAGAACTTCATCGGAAATAATGCGCAAATGATACAAAATAATGCCGCAAGATCCTGATACAGATAAATGAATGATTGTACTCACAAATCAACCAAGTATTTGATAGCTTAACACAATTTTCTTGTCAAAGAAAACGTCATCTTGTCTTTGTTTTGGTAAGGAAGGATGCATCCTTGTTTTAAAGACAGTTTTGGATTGTTGATGTTGATGGTGTGGTTGATTGGTAAATGGTCATTGTGTGAGTAGTTTGTCAATGTTTGTTTTGGGATCTGCATAGATGGGTATGTACAAGGTATTGTCATGTTTTTGTGTGATTTTCAATGTTTTTGTTGATGTTTTTGGATTTTGAATTGTTTTGAATGTTTTTGGTATTTTTGCGAGATATTTTTGAATGTTTTTGGATTTTTGATGATTGTTTGAATGAAGAACTTAATGAATCATAAGACAATGTAGAATCCACCTCCATCAATAGGTTAAAGGCATTGCCCCCAGTTTTAGACATGACTATGAAAAAGTGGGATGCAAGATGTATGGAGTACTATCATAATTGCAGAGGAATAAAAAGCCATGGTTGATGGATGGATGGATGTATGTATGAAGTATATGTGATCACAACAAGTTTGAAAGACAATGGAGCCATAGCCTTTACGAGTGGCACCTGTTTTCCAGGTTTTCACCATCGTACTTACCCAAGGTGCCACCGGAGTGGTTGTTCACCGTTTGGATGCATGATTTTTCTTTACTTTTTTGAATGTTTTTGTATTTTCTTTAGGACATTTTTCTGAATGTTTTTGGTATTTTCTAATATGCAGGGGGAGCCTGATGCTTTGTACAGCTTTATGTGTAAAACCGTTTGAGGTGCATGCTATTGATTGGATCTGCAAGCGGTTCTCCTTCTAATGTAGCCAGTTGATATGCCCCGGACCCGAATACAGCAGTGACAACATATGGGCCCAACCAGTTTGATTCAAACTTGCCTTGATGTTCTCTGTTTGGTTGGTTGCGAGGATTCTCTCGTAGAACAAGATCACCTACCTCAAATGTACGAGATCTAACTCGGTGATTGTAACTTCTGCTCATGCGCTGCTGATAGGCTTTGAGGTGATTGTATGCAGCTTGTCGCTTCTCATCAAGTAACTCTAAGTCCTGAAGGTGTGAGACTCTGTATGCTTCATCATCAATGAGATTATGCAAGGAAACTCGTAATGATGGTATCTCGACCTCAATAGGCAAGATAGTCTCTGCACCATAGACCAATGAATAAGGAGTTGCACCTGTAGGGGTTCGAATGCTGGTTCGATATGCCCATAGCGCTGGATTTAGTTGAACATGCCAATCACGGCCGGCATCATTGACTGTCTTCTTTAGGATTCTCAATATGTTTTTATTGGATACTTCGGCCTGACCATTGCCTTGTGGGTAATAGGGAGTGGAAAAGCGGTGTTGGATATGAAATTTCTCACAAAGCTCACGGACATCCTGATTTTTGAAAGGAAGACCATTATCTGTGATGATGGACATGGGCACACCATACCGGCAGATGATGTAATTGAGGATGAATGAGGCGATCTGCTTGCCGGTGACTTGAGTAAGTGGAACAGCTTCGATCCACTTTGTGAAATATTCAATGGCGGTAATAATGAATTTATGGCCATTGGATGAAGATGGATGAATCTTACCCACAAGGTCAAGGCCCCATTGACAAATAAGGTTATAAAATCTTATATATTATATGCTTTAAAAGCATATTCCATTTGAAATAGTTATAATCTAATAGTTATTAGATTATTAATTATTTGTGAATCAGAGTAATTGAAAAGGTGTGACTAGTGAAGCCACCCTTCCTCCTATATTTAAGGAGGTTATCTCTCATTTGAGAGGTATGTGAATTTGGAGAATTATAGTGAGTTGTATCACTATGCATAATAGGTATTTTTGGCCATGTTGGAGTATTGGAGGAGTATCCCCAAGTTCAAGTCTATTTTATGATAGACTACATTTGTAGGTGTTTTAATAAAATGATGTTTTATGGGGTTTTTTACCCGAAAAGGTTTTCTCCATGTATATCTTGTGTAATGTGTACATTTATGCAGGTATGATTCTCATTTATTTTAATTTATATCTTGTTTATAATGATTAGTATCCTAGGATCCCAATTTCTAACATATACACTATACTAGGCCATAAGAGTATACACTAAATTAGTTATAATGCCATAAGAATATACACTAAAGTGAGTGCAATATATAATGTGAACATTGTAGAGGGCATGCAACTTCCAATGCTAATTTACTAACAACATGGGATTGTATCTATAATTAATACTAAAAGGGTGGAGTGATATCAATGGTATGTAATGTGAAACACATGAAGCCTAAGAATAATCTAACCAAATCTTTAAAAGTACTAAAGGTGACAAATCTTAAGCATGTTAAATGGTAAAATGATATAAAGTGCAAATGAGAAATGATAAAAGAAGAAAATATATGATGACAATAACAATAAGATTAGAATAATATTGAAATAACATAGATAGATATCAAATGTATTTATAATTGAAACAAAACTCTCAACCAACAAAGGAAGTGTAATGACAATAAATTAATAGACCAAGTATTACATATTTTGTTAGTAATAATTGGGTCATATGAGGAAAATAATTTATACCTGAGACTCCAAAAGGATGTATATGAGTATTTGGCAAAGAAAATAAATAGAGGGGCATTAATAATGATTGTACATTGATGATTGTTGAAGGGAGGGAGAAGCCTGACAACTATAGTATATATAGAAGGAAAAATAGAAGTGGCATAAATATCAAGAGAAGAAAGTATCTAGTCATCATAGAAGGATAATGGTAATCACTATATACCTATTAATTAATAATGATTGTACATTGATGATTGTTGTAGGGAGGGGGAACCCTGACAACTATAGTATATATAGAAGGAAAAATAAAAGTGGCCTAAATATCAAGAGAAGAAAGTATCAAGTGTAGTCATCATAGAAGGATAATGGTAATCACTATATACCTATTAATAGGAGAATGGTTTGTCATTCTCCATTTAATTAGTTCCTTATAAAAAATTAGGAGTGTTATCGTGAGAAAGAAAGAGTGATGTATCATCATGACAAACAAGTATTATCACCTCATTATTTAAATCTTGTATTTTATTATTTTGGTTTTGACATGTATTAGTAGAGTGAATTACATTCTATGGTATGTGGGAGGTTTCTAGAGGACAAGATGTGAAAAAATTATTACATTAGTTTCTAAACTTGAAGGGGTCAAATCTTATTAGGAGGATTGAATTTAATACATAAAAATATCTTTTTATCGTTGATGTTGGTGTAATTAAGGTATTTTACCTTGGTTTATTCTTTCCTAGGTTCGAATTATGCTTTACTTAAGCTTACTTAGGGAATTGCATAGGAGTAGTTGGAGCATCTCTCCACTTTAGGTGGACATATCACTTTATCACATTATCATATCCATCTTTTGTGGCCCAACATGAGAGATGACATTGAAAGTTATGTACAAACCTACATCACGTGCCAGCAAGATAAAGTTGTGATGTAGTTGTCAAGTGGTGTTCTTCAACCACTCTTGTTCCTTGTATGCCTTAGGTCATCCAAGAGTATGGATTTCATCACTCAATTGCCCAATGTCGATAGATTCACAAGTATTCTAGTTGTGGTTGACCAGTTTTTGAAGTATGCAACTTTTGTGCCTTGCAAGTTGCCTATCATTGTTATGGCTATAGTAGCACTCTTCTTCAAGTTTTTTGTCAAACTTTGGGGTGTGCCATTGAGTATTATCTCAAACCGTGGGGTAAGTGCACCAAGATGGTGAACAGAAAAGTGGCCACATGCCAAAAAAAACCAAATTTTTCATAACCCGTGTGGGTTCTAAAAATTCAAAAATGTGCTAGGCTTGGTAACACCAAGCCTAGAGAAAAACAATTTAAAAAACCAAAAGTTCCTCAAAACCCATCCAGGTTTTGATGAACATTTTATTTTTTAATAAAAAATTAAAAGTTTCTCAAAACCCGTACGGGTTTTGTGAAACATTATTTTTGGGTGTAGGCCACGGGTTTTGGCCATTTTCAATGCCAAAACCCATGGAACAACAGCAAGGAAAAGCCAAAAAAACATAGAACCTGCACGAGTTTGCAACTATTTTGGATTTTCCCAACATTGAGAGCAATTTTCAACAATGGCACCTCGTCGAACAAGTAAGATTTGATTGGTTTGATTATTTTTGTTTGCATTTTAATTGAAGTAGGATTTTTTAATTGATTTAAGTTTTGTCTTTATTAATTTGATGTCAGATTCTTCAAGCAATCCCCCAAAATGAAATAAACAACAAAGACCTCATCCTGCACAAGCAACACAAGAAAACCATGTAAACATTACACAAGAGAAACAAGAAAACCCTCAAAATCCTCAAAATGTTGCCCCTCAACAGCCATCGCCACCCCGAAACCCTCCACATCCTCCATTAGATCATGTAGATGCCACACAAGAGGATCTCATCAATCATCTTACACAAAATAGTGCCCAAATTTCTATATTGGTGAATAGGTTGAGGTCCTCTAGCCTTGAGCACCACTCAACCCTCACCACTAGAAACAATGGCTAATAGTGCAAATGAGGTATCTAGGGAGGTTACGAAATGGGGTTCATGGAGGGATAGATGTCGAACATTTTATGTAGATGGGTTGTCATATGATCAAGTGAAGAAAAAGGGCATAGGTAAAGCTGGCATATGTTCTCTTTTCACTAATATTGTTACCAGTAACAACCTAGAACTAAATACGACTCAGTTTCCTATACATTGGTGTGTTCATGCTAGGTTGAAAGAAGCTTTTTGGGATAGGTGGTATATGGTCTTTGACCAACCACCTTGTAATAATTGGGAGGTGCCTCTATATTTTTTGAGAAAGTTGTATTGTGAGTTTATCCTCGATGAGAAGCCAAATTACTTTGACACCCGACAATTTCAGGGTAGAGGGAGAGGCTCTGGTCAAGATACACTTGGGGCCCATAGGGTGGTAGAGCCACGGCATAGGAGGCGTACAACTCCTAAACCCATGGTTCATGTCACTGTCCCTATATCCTTGAAGGAGTCTATGGAATTACAGACTCTTCAAGTAGCTGCATCATTGACTGATGTCATTGTTCAACATGGCACACAGTTGGTTGGAGCAGAGGATGTACAAGCACCTGCGGCACCCCCTTCATTAGCGGCACCTCCTTCATCAGCATCACATCATGCATCATTTGGCACGAGCCAACCCATTCAACATATGTGCCCCACCTGCCAGGGTGTATGTTCTGGTGTAGACACTGACGTGGAAAATGATGGTTTGACATCTCATTCATGTACATGTTGCGGGAGTAGATGTCATGCTTCCACTACAGAGGATGTGACCCTCACCGACGAACTAATCAATATGTTGTACCCTCTTTATTAAACACGGGTACGTTTAATTATGTTTATGACATGTTATCAATTAAGTGACTAAATCATATAAAAAGAAATGAATTTTTATTTTTAGAACAATTTAAAGTGACCAATAAATAAAATGCATTGTAGGGTGCAGTAGGTGGTGGGAGTATACCACATACTTTTCAGTCGACTCGACGGTCATGAGTAGTTTTGCCACCAGAGGTAAAGATTTGTAAATTTGTTAAAAATATAATAATACATTGGTTTCAAAATATCTTTTGTTAATTATATGTATCATTACTTTGTATTTTATAGGGCTTATCAGTGGCTGAGATGTCCCAACTTGATGATATCACACTTTCGGCCATTAACTTTGGCCAAGATAGCTATGCGGTACCATTTAGATTTATATATTTTTTACTTAAGTGATATATTAAATACATACTCTTTTCCCTTATGTTAATTTTTTTCCATTAGTTTACCCCACCTGCCTCGAGGACATCTCATGTGAGAAAGCCATCCTCTAGCACTTTGAGGCAGAAAAAGATATCCTCTCGGACACCCAAACGACAGAAGGTAATTCAGTATAATTTAAATTCATTTGTTGAAATGTATTATGATTAAACATGTATATGTAGATATTGATAAATGCACTTAATTTATTTTTTCTATATACAGAAACATATGGGGTTTACGGAATTAATGAATGCACCTGATGTTGATGAGGTTCAGCAGAGGGAAGAGGTGATATCTTCATATTCACTTTGGATTGCATTCTTGCTTGTTCAAAATAACTAAATCCTTTTATGTCTATATCATATGTTATCATTTTTCATACAAGAAATGGTAATAGTTGCATCAGATTCGACTAGGCCTCCTAAGGCTACATGAGAACTATATGAGGCTTCGGTGTGCATTTGTTCTACATATGCTAAAATATTTGTTTTATCTAGTTTTTCAACAACTCTGGGTTATTAACTTGTATGATTGTCTTTAACCTATTACAGGCCCCTTCCAAACTTCCTATTGTTTTTCTACCATTCCATTTCAATAGAAGTCCTACACGTATATTATGGGATCCAACACGACCAAGGGAAAAGACATGTATGTCTTAGATAAACTCCTTTTCACTAAGTGCGCAATGGAGTTGAAACCGTTTATTTAACTCTTTTTGGATCACTTACCATGGATATAGGAAATGGTCGTAACTGATTCATCTATGACTTTGCCTCCTATGACCACCGCACATCCATCTGAGGCTCCGGTATGCTTTAGTTTTTTAGTCTATTCATTTTTAGTTATTATGTCTTATTTGACATATATGTTATTAACATGTATTAATTTTGTTTTACCAATTACTGCCTCCTTCTAGACATCCCACGAATCCTCAGCCTCACCCAATTGCAGAAGACAGAGATGAAGTAATCAATATTTCAACTTCAAACAATTTAGAGTTCAGTAATTAGTTATTTTGATGTTATATTGAGAAAATATATTTGATTCAACATTTGGATTGTCCTTGTGTAGACACCTGCAGAGCCACGTACTGCTTCGAAGAGGCTCGATTTTGATGATCCGCCATAGTCTTAGATACCGATAGAGACATATAGTTATAGTTGTGGTCATTGAAGAACCAATTTATTTATATATTCGACATTTGTATATGTATATATCGATATTGACAGACATGGCACATGCCACATTTTTGTAACTATTATTGATTTGGCATGCATGTCATTTTTTGATATGTCCACAATTATTGTTCATTTTGATATATATGAAACTTGATATTCGATCCAATTTGTTCATTGATATATATGAAACTTGACATTCTTGAAACTTAGTTATTTGCTATTGAAATGTGATCAAACTTGTTCATTGTGTATATGTCTTGAAATGTGATCCAATTTGTTCATTACTTGTAACTCATATGGCATATACTTTTAAACTATCTATTGCTCATATTGTGTATACCCAAGTACCGACACCGGTAATGCTGATATTGTGTATTTTGATTGAGTGAATTTTCTTTGAGTCCTTTATGCATGAAGAGATTGGAGTGAAGTTATTATTTCATAAAGTCATGTTTATGGAGTGAGGTTCATCATTTCAAGAACCAATTACAACAATATTTGAGAGCACAAAGAAGATTTGAAATTTATCTAAGGATGAGTCGGCTTAGGTAGGGTTTTCATTTAAATTTTATTCCATAACAAGTCAACCTTAGGGTAAGAGACACACCTATTCATCCAAATCGCCCATAAAAGAAGATTTGAAGCACTTATGGATGATCTGTGTGAACCTATGGGGTCGTGATGTTGCTACCTAAAAAGGCCTCTCTCAGTTTCAAACAATTCGATTCTGTTTTCTTGTGGTGAGATTTTTTTTGTCGCATCAAAAACTGTCAGTGAGAGGTGGAAAAATAGTGCATCTTTCGTTCTTCTTGTCATGGGAATGAACCATCAGTGCAAGCACATTCGGGTGGCTGATTTTATGCTAGGTGTGCCCTTGTCTTTCTCCCCAAGATGTCTGATCGTTTCGAGCCACCTCGTAGTGATGTTTTCCCTTGAGCGCTCAAAGTGGAAAAAATGGTTAAACTTTGATGTCTCGTAACTCAGAGACCATGGTACTTATGGACAATATGTTTGAATCTATGGGGTCATGTTGTTGCTATGTAAAAAGGCCTCTCTTGGTTTTGGACAACTCGATTCCATTTTCTTGTGGTGAGATTTTTTCTGTCGCATCAAAAACCGTCAAAAACCGTCAGTGAGAGGTGGCAAAATAGTGCATCTTTCATTCTGCTTGTCATGGGAATGAACCATCAGCGTGAGTACATCTAGGTGGTCGGGTTTACGCTAGGTGTTTCCTTGTCTCACTCCCCAAGACGTCTGATCATTCTGAGCCACCTCGTAGCGATGTTTTCCCTTGAGCACTCAAAGTGGAAAAAAAGGTCAAACTTTGACGTCACATAACTCAAAGACTGTGGCACTTATGGACAATCCATTTGAACCTATGGGGTCATGTTTTCGCTTCCTAAAAAGGCCTCTCTTAGTTTTGGACAACTCAATTTCATTTTCTTGTGGTGATATTTTTTCTGTCGCATAAAAAATTGTCAGTGAGAGGTGGCAAAATAGTGCATCTTTCGCTCTTCTTGTTGTGGGAATGAACCGCTAGCGTGAGCACATCTGGGTGGTCAGTTTTATATTGGGTGTGCCCTTCTCTCGCACCCCAAGATGTCTGATCATTCTGAGCCACCTTGTAGTGACGTTTTCCCTTGAGCGCTCAAAGTGGAAAAAATGGTCAAATTTTGACGTTGCGTAACTCAGAGACTGTGGCACTTATGGACAATTCATTTGAACCTATGGGGTCATATTGTCTCTTCCTAAAAAATCCTATCTCGGTTTTGGACAACTCGATTCCTTTTTCTTGTGGTGATATTTTTTCTGTCACATCAAAAACTGTCAGTGAGAGGTGGCAAAATAGTGCATCTTTTGTTCTGCTTGTCATGGGAATGAACCATCAACATGAGCACATCTGGGTGGCTGGTTTTACACTAGTTGTGCTCTTGTCTCGTTCCCCAAGATGTTCGATTATTTTGAGCCACCTCATAGTGATGTTTTCCCTTGAGCGCTCAAAGTGGAAAAAACGATCAAACTTTGATGTCGTGTAACTCGGAGACCGTGGCACTTATGGACAACCCGTTTGAACCTATGGGGTCATCTTCTCTCTGTCTAAAAAGGCCTCTCTCAGTTTCAAACTATTCCTACTAGCCCTTCAAATCAGGTAATTCAACAATAACTCAAAACTTTCCCAAAACACTTGGAAAAAAAATTGCATAGTCAGATACCCATTTGCAAGTTATTTAACAGACTCAAATATTTATAATCAAATAGTACAAATTTTTAATCAAATAGTACAAGTTTATTACAAATGTATTTATAATCAAATGGTACAAATTTGGGCTCTCAATATTTGCAAATCAACCCCATGGACACTTTCATATATAAAATTTGGCATCTAATATAAACGATCAAGCTCATTACTATTTATATTTACAAAATTTTGCATCTAAATATGCAAATTACAACTCATTGTTGTTTTTTTATACAAAAATTGGCATCTAGATATCACATTACAACTCATTGTTGTTTTTTTATACAAAATTTAGCATCTAGATATGCACATTGCAACTCATTGATGCTTTTATATACCAAATTTGGCATCTACATATGCACATTACAGCTCATATGCATGTAGAGCACATCCAAAAAAGCGAAGTTACAATGTTTCGCAAAAGATATATACAAAATTGTCAAAATTATTCTACCATATTGTAGAATTATTCTTCTAGATGACCCAAAATCAATCAAGTGAACCTTCTGGATCAACTCTAACCCTTAGTGTCTCAAGTATTGCTTCGTGGTTTGATTCACGAACTTTCCACAAATGCTTGTTAAGAGGTCTGCCACGATATTTAGTCAAATGAATATTTGTTGCAACAAGAAGGTTTGAGTAATGAAGAATATGTCTATGTGTCTCAAAGTCCTCAAACAACCAGGCATTAGAATTTTTTATAGGGTATCTACATTTTATAGAAGGATAAGTTAATGCCAAAATCAATACAATGATTGCTAAATAAATGAGTTTAAGAGGTCTCAATACAACTTGACACAACAATGGTACCTTCTAAGCCATGTCCTTGTCACAACAATGGATCCTATTGGGTACTCAATACCCTCTCCATCAACCACTATAGAAGTCAATTTCTTTTTTGCCTCAATACAATGACACAAAAATTAATTTGTTCCTTCTTCGTTGTTCTCATCTACAATAACTGCATATACATGACCTGCATTAAATAGAAGGATATAAGTTCATACCAAAATCAGCATAAGTTAATACTAATAAATTAAGCTTAAAATTGTAGCAAATTGCAACCCTTTACCTGGTTCAACTATGTCTGATACATGGTCAAGATCCACTGATGCTTCAATCCAGTTCATTTGTAGTGCTCTAGGAAGTTGATATGTATCTAGGGTTTGCAAAGGTCTACAAGACCATTGGTCAACCCACTCTTTTGATTCACATTCATCCCACACAAAATGCATACACGAAGAGCAAAAACATACAATTTGTCTAGTATAAATAACTAGTGATGTTGCATTTGAACTTCTAAATGAATGCATGTCACTTGATCTAGTAAGTGTAAAACAATCTAGATAGTTTTCAATGTTAGATTCACTTATTAACCAAAAATATCTAGAAACCATAGACTTACCTGCATTACTTGTTCCCATCATAGAGTTACACCATTGCATAATTGTTTCTGCATCTATTAACATTGCACCACCTTCATAATTCAATTCCTCTCTGGTAAGAGCTCTTTTCACACATGCTCACGCACCATCATGCTCTCCCTTTCCATGCCCTGCCTCAATGAAATTCCAAAAATGATACACACCACTTGTCACATGCATCCTAGTCAACCAGTAGAACATCCTTGCATTCTTGAATTGTGTGGTGCAATTGTCTAACCATATTAAGTGTTGGTTGTATCTTATATCTCTTTCCCTTAAACTATCATAGAAGACTGTAAATCATCCTTGCATTAACTCTGAGGAGTGAGTATGATCATCGCTGATATAGAAGTGATATTCTCTTATAACCTTTATGTCCTCCTCAATGCTATCATGTGCATGCATGAATGTTATGTGTACAAAATATGTAACTTGTGTAGAGTGGTAATACATAGATTGTACTTCATTTTGCGGCTTTAGTGTATAATTCTTAGCAAAATCAATAACAGAGACAATGGTATCGAGGGGGAAAGTGTCCTTACACAACTTGAATTGCTCATCTAACCACCTAGTTCTATGTGTGTGACCTATGTACTCATACACTAGTTTCTCTTGAAACATCTTCATAAAATCAGCTACGCATATATCCCTTTTCACTAACTCACACCTCTTTAATTCTTTTCCATCTTTAACACCATATGTGACCAACTTATATTTTCCAATAGAAACTAGTTCCTTACCAATTTCATGTGTGCTATTCAGATGTAGGCATCTATGCAACTATTGCAAACTGCCACATGTAGGACAAAAACCTCTCAAACACATCATCTTATAGTAAATGTACCCATCATCTCGTTTAGATAGTACACTTGAAATAAATTCTCTCGATGACTTAGGAGGTTCTTGTAGACCACATTCCTGTAAAACATCGTTATTGTGCAAAGTGCAACATATATAGCGACAAATATCATAATGCATGGAAAATTAAACATGGACCCTACAACAACATGTAGTACGTGCATGATGAATCTTAACATAAAATGGTTTTGTCATCTCAAAAAATCTTTGACTAATTTTAATCTGAGGAAAGCTTTGAAGAAACCTTTCATAAAATTGTGTTTGTGTGGTATCTAAATAGTGTTTTGGATGTGGCTCACGATTACTAATTCCAATTCGCCTTCTAACAACATCTCTTTGGCTGGGTGAAACTCTTGTGTTGTCATGCCAATATTTCTCAATTAACATTCTTAGTGCATTAACAACAACCTTGTCCTTCCGTGGGAGTCTACCCAAGAATGCCCAAAGAGAATTATTGTTAGGATCCTTGATTTTCTCTCACCTCTCTAAGGCATAGTGTAATGTGGTTCTACTTATCCTTAATGACTTGCTTGTTTTGCTTATTAAACGAGATTTTTTCATTTCCTTTCCCATTATGGTTGATGTGAGGACATGACAACTAACATTAGCATCTTTAGTGCGTGATTTCAAACCAATGGCTTGGTATGCATCAAAAAGATTTCTCACAATGATTCTTTCACTATTATTTTTGGATGTTCTTAACCCCAAAATTTTCATTATCTCTCTAAATTTCAGATTTTTAATCATTTCAACAACTAATTGGTATCTTCCACTTTGATTTAAGTTTTCAAAATAGTTATTCCAAATTCTTCTAACCATTCTTCTACAAGTTCTTTCGAAAAATTTATCATGCATTGGCTTCACAATATTTTCATCAATATCTATTAGGAATTTTGGTTTTCTAGAAATTATTCTAAGAGGTGTTAAGATTGGTGCATGCTCTTCATTTTCATTAGGTGCATTATGTGCATTGATCACATCAAATTCAAATGGTATATCTTCTTCAATTTCATTAACATGTGCATTCACTGAATCATTTTCAAATGGTGTATGTTCATTGCATTCATTAGGTGCATTCATCATATGTATTTGAATTGGTGTATGTTGATCATTTTGATTTGGTGCACTCATCATATCAATTTCAATTGTTGAATGTTCATCACTTTCATTGGGTGCATTAGATGACGTACCTTCACGTAATCTCCTCATACGCTCCCTTTGTCTTTCCTTTGCTACCTCTCTTTGTTCATTTGTTCCTCTCTTGTTCTTTCCCATTGTCCTACACATAAAATCATGATGACAATCCATAATCAAATAGCAAAAAAACAACAAATGATCATCATTTTGTTTTTTATTAAGGTAAAAACAGGTTTTGAAGGGGCCCCGAAACCCTTTACAAGCAGAACTTAGCAGATAAAGCAAAAAGAGACAAAAAGGGACAAACCAACGAAAAGCCAGCAAAAAACCATAGAGAAGCAGCAAAATCCCCACAAAGCTAGCAAAACCAACAAGACCCAAGAGAAGAAACTAATTGATTTTTTTCAGGGAATTAACCAAGGTGTTGCTAATCCCATGCAATTCTTTGATGTTTTCCCTAAGATTAGGGATATCCTTAGCAGAAGCAGCCACAACTTTCTTGAAACTTGCACTGGTCCTCTTAGCAGCACCAGCTGGAGTAGCTTCACCACTGCCAATCTGAATAGTATCTTCATCCATGTCAAGTTCCACCACCAGTTTAGGAGAACTAGAATTATCAAAGACCTTAGCAATATCCTCTAGGTTTTTAGTGACTGCTGACAGGATATTTGGAATAATGCCCAGCAATTCATCGCCACACTCCCTTATTCCAACAATTTAACCTTCTCCTCCATATCCTGCTTCCATTTTATCTGATCCCTATCATCATCCTTCCTATTCTTGCTCGCCTGTTTCCCATTTTTTTCCAAGTTCTTCAAGAGATCATAGCTCCATCTGTCATAATCCAGTCTCACCTCACTGAGTTTTCTAAGGTTATCGAGGAATAACCCTTTACCCGCACTTTCCTTATCCTCACTTAAACTTTCCTTAGTCATATCCTTCTCAGGATCCTTGTTCTCCTCCCTGTTAGAATTCACATCTTTTTCCTCATTATCCTTGTACTCCACATCCTCCATAGGGTTGTTGTTGTCCTTGCCAGGGCAATCACTGTGCATAGGACTTTCATTGTCGGACTCATTATCACCACCTTCTTCCTCAATACCCACCTCCTCATCTTTCCAGTTGTCTTCACCATCAGAATCATCCATATCCATTTTGTTGCCTTCTTTTCCAATTTCCTTTGTTTCGATCTTTTCTTCATGGGTTTCCGTCCCAGAAGCACTCTTACTTTTTATGCTAGAAGATGCCTTCTCCTTGCTGGAATCACCTCCCTCCATCTTTCTCTTCCCCGGAGAGGCAGATAACCTCTTATTTTCCAGAATGGCGAGGGTTTTACAATGCTCATAAATGAGCAGCAAAAGCCTACAATGAAGAACCGAATTAGAGGGATTCTTACTATGTTTATTGAGGGACCTTAAAAGGTAGTAGGGCAGGGAGACCCTTTTGTCATGTCTGAAATGGTTTAAAAGAACAAAGTGGTAAGTGTGGGCCTTGGAAAATTGACCCTCAACAGTGATATATTTCATTATGACGTTCAAAACCCAGCCCCAAATTTTCTTGATATTAGAAGCTTCACAGTAACCCCCTATGGCTTTGCCAATTCTAGCTCCCTTTTTCCTTACACGGGAACAAATTAACCACGTTATTGGAGACTTTGAGGTCTCTAAGAAAATTAAGCCCAGAATGGGGCATGCCAATCATAGTAGCAATGAGTCCCGCATCCAATTTGAACTTAACCCCATAGATTTTAAAGGACCCATTACACCAATTTTCAGAAATTTTGGAAACGGCAAGATTCACCCTACCTTTGTCATAATCCACCAGCTTCTCCATAAAGCTTGTGAGGGACCCTTTTTCCAGCTTCGCCCACACTTTTGGCATCGCCTTCCATCTTGACGTATTATCTGGTTCCTCCCTCCTTAAATCTCCTCCCATATTCGAATTTGGATTCTCAGCTCCGTTCCTCTGTAAACTCAACACTTCTTTCCTTTAGTTACTCGGGATTTTGAAAAGGGTGACCCAGAAAGTGTGCAACGTAATATTAAAAATGGTTGGGGTTCTACCGCTTTGCCAGGTAATCATTACCTTTCCATCAAATCATAAATTATTCATATACCCTATCATGATTATGTGGTCCTTCCCTCCCCGTAAATCTGTCCTTTCTAAGGAGCTCTTTAATGTTCATATTAATGTCTTCCCCATGCCAAATCATTTGAAAATCAAAATTAACTCCTAGGTTCGCCATACAGTTCGCCACCATATTTTTCTCTCTAAAGGCATGTTGAATAATTATTTCTTTAAAACTAGCGATGATTTCCCTAGCTTTCAAGATGATGTTTTCAATTGACCAAGATGGCTTCGACTCCCCCTTCAAACACTTAATAATATTAAGTGAATCTCCCTAGAGCCATAATTTATCATGATTAAGATTCTTAGCTATAATTAGGATATTCAGAGCAGCTGAAACTTTGGCAAAATGACTAGTTTGACTCCCCAAAGGACCAGCCACCACCACTAAGCAACTCCCAGCAAAATTCCTAACAATGCCCCCATATCCATCTTTACCCAGATTCCCCTTAGAGGCCCCATCAAAGTTAGCCTTAATCCACCCCTGAGGAGGAAAACACCAAACAAGACTTTCTCTACCCTTCTCCTTACTAGTAGTTGTAGTAGAAAGGTTCCACCTATCATTGAAATCTTCTTTAGTAGCTGGTCCATTATCAGTACCATAGATACATTCAAATATGCTCCTGTAAATTTTATCCACCACCACTTCTGGAGTAGCACTTTTATCCCTAAAAATCCTATTGTTGCGCTCTTTCCATATATTCCAAATAACATTTGGGACAGTAAGTTTCCAAGTCTCCACAATCTTTGGATTAGAACTAGGGCATTGTCATTGCTGCCAAGAATCCCCTAGGGAATTTGGAAAAATCCAGCTCAAATTCCACCTGCTTGAGATGACTTTCCAAATTTCCAGACTAAATGTACACTGATTAAGAATATGGCAAGCGGTCTCTTCTTCCCTGTGTCAAAGAGAATGCCTGTTAGGAAAAACAAAACCTCTCTTTTGAAGGTTGTCCAAAGTTAAAACCTTGTTTTGGATGAAAATCCAAAAAAAAAATATTAACCTTAGGAACTAACTTCTTGTTCCAGACTTTAGCCCAAATAGGAATTTCTTCCACATATTCATTATGGATAGCCACAGCTGAGGACACAAAATATTTCCCATCCGGGGTTTCCCTCCATATCAATTTGTCATCTTTGTTGTCTCTAGGAACTTTAGCAGAGGGAGCAATCTGAAGGAACTTAAGCCCCGGGCAATGCTGGCTAAAATCAATCCATTTCCCATTTCTCCAGTAGTCTCTGACCAGCTCCCCAAACCTACTTTTGAACCAGTCTTTCCATTCATTAAGGATTGAAACTTCCTCCAAAGGTTTATCCATTATCCACCTATCTTCCCAAAATCTTATTTTCCTACCATCCCCAAGGTTCCAAATTCGACCAGCAGCAGCCCAACTTTTAACTGATTGGACTGCATTCCATATAGCAGATCCTTCAACAATAAAAGAATCATCTAAAAATTCTTCCTCAAAAGACCTTGCATATAAAGATATTTGTTTTTCCAGATTAAATTCCATTCTCTTTCCTCCCCTTTCATTCTCCAAATTTGTTTAGCTAATAAAGCCTTGTTCATAGAGCTGATATTCCTTAAACCCAACCCCCCTAAGGCCTTAGGGGAGCAGATTTTATTCCAGGCAATAAGGGGAATTCTATTTTTTGACTTCCACCCCAAACCAAAGAAACTTTTTTTGAATTCTTTCAATTGCTTCCGCAAACTTTCTAGGGATTTTGAACAAACTAAGAGCATAAACAAGCAAGTTTTGGAGAGTAGCTTTGAGCAGAGTAACTTTGCACGCTTGACTAAGGACTACCCCTTTCCACCCAACCAGTTTTGAGTTAAATCTATCAACCAACTTATTCCAGAAAAAATCCTTAGGCTTAATACACAGAGGAAGCCCCAGATAAGAAGAGGGAAGCTCAGATATTTTGCATCCAAAAATTCTTTCAATCCTTAATGGTAGCTTCCCCCATAGTGATAGAATCATCAACAAACTGTTCATGAGTACAAGTGAGATTGGATGAAGATGGTTTTAGACCTCTAAGATTGCCTTCTTCCACATTTTTTAATATAAATCTACCCAGAATTTCAGCTAAAATAGTAAACAAGATAGGGAATATGGGGTCCCCCTATCTAAGACCTCTAAAGCTTTTGAAGAAACTTGATGGGGATTCATTGACGATAACAGTAGAAGAAGAAGTTTCCATAAGTTGAGAGTAAAGTTGAATAACTTTTTCACCAAAACCAAACACTCTCATAATCCTTAGGAGAAATTGCCAGTTCACTCTATCATAAGCTTTAGCCATATCTAACTTCAGAAAGAACCCCTGATTATTAGCAACTTTCAGGGAATCGATATTTTCATGAACATATATTATGGAGTCCAAAATCTGTCTACCAGGGACAAAACCATTTTGTTGGACAGAGATAATTCTTGGAAGAATTTCCAGCAGCCTGGAAGTCAGAACCTTGGATAAAATCTTGTAAACAGAGTTACAGAGACTAATGGGTCTAAACTTATTCAGAGAATTAGCTCCTGGGATCTTCGAGATTAGGACAATGAAAGTTGCATTCAGTTCTTTAAGAAGCCTTCTAGAGCCAAAGAATTCTTTAACACCTTTGTAGATGTTAGTCTCCACAATATGCCAAAAACATTGGAAGAAAAACATTGGAAGCCCGTCTGGTCCAGGAGATTTATCTCCCTAAAATGAAAACACCACCTTTTTTATTTCCTGATTAGAGGGGATACGGGATACGTAGTTATTGTTTTCCACAGTCAGGGTAGATGGAATAGCTTGCAACAAGATGTCTTGATTACTGATGTCCAAGTTATCCACTTCTCTCAATAGGGTGCCAAAATACTCCAGAGCTTCCTTTCTAATATCATTATCCTCCGTTAAAATCCCTTTATTACAGGATAATCTGGAAATCCTGTTAGCCGCCCTATGCTTAAGAGCAGTTAGGTGAAAAAACTGGGTATTTTTATCACCTTCCTTCAAGAACATGGCTCTAGATCTTTGTCTCCATAACGTCTCCTCATTAGAAATAATGGTGTGGTATTTAGACAAAAGAATATTTTCCACCTCCCTCAGATCATCAGACAACCCCTTCTCTTCGATTATATCCTGAACTTCTTTTATATCAGTTTTAATTTGAATTTTACTCTTAAAGATGTCCCCAAAAATCTCTTTATTCCAGATTTTAATTTTAGCCTTTATAATATTGAGCTTTTTAGCTATTCTAAAGAGAGTCGTACCCTCAACCTCAGAATTACACCAATCAGCAACACAAGCTTCCAAGGATGGATGGGATAACCACACTTTTTAAACCTAAAAGGGAAGTTTCTCTTAGCCGAAAAAGAGTTGGCAGTGAAAGAGATAGGATAATGGTCTGACCCAATTTTGATAATAGAAGCAAGAGAGCAGCTATACTTGGCTAACCACTCAGGAGAAATTAAAGTTCTATCTAACTTCACTTGAATCAGGTCAGCTCCAGTTCTTCTATTAGTCCAGGTATAGTTAATCCCTTGAAGATCCACATCCATAAGAGCTTGATCATTAATGAACTCCATAAGGTCTTATTTCCCATCAAGCTATAAGAGGAGACCTCCCATCTTCTCTTCCTCTTTTAGCAAAGTATTGAAATCTCCCATTATTATCCATCTTTGATCAGCAAACTTAAGTCTGTCATCAGCAAGGCTTCTCCAATATTTAGCTCTCCCAATTTTGGTATTAGGCGCATAGACATTGGTTAACACCCATACAAAGTTATCCTTGATATGCTCAAGCTGCATAGACTTCCTATTAAAAACAGAGATAATTTCCTTACCTTTAATGATCATCATTTTGTTATAATCTAAAGTAACAATAATAAAATAACAAAAAAAATAAAAAATACAAGACAAATCAATCATGATCAAAGCAAAAAAACAACAAATGATCATGATTTTGTTATAATCTAAAGTAACAATGATAAAAAAAACTTCAAAAACAATCCAATATACAAGACAAATCAATCATTCCAAAGCAAAAGTGACAAAAGAATATGAAAACCTGAGTGTTATTGTCCTAGAAAATCATATGCAAAAGCAGTGGGGCCTTCAAACAACTTGCAATGCTAGTTTTCAGGTCATTGGGACTAAAATATATTAAGATTTTCCCATAACCCGTATGGGTTATGTAGATCTAGGAAAAGGAGAGGGGGAGAGGGAGAGGGAGAGAGACGGAGATTGGAGAAAGGAGAGGGGGAGAGGGAGAGAGAGGGAGATTGAGAAAATGAGAGGGGGAGAGGGAGAGAAGTAGGGAGAGAGAGAGAGAGAGAGAGAGAGAGAGAGAGAGAGAGAGAGAGAGAGAGAGAGAGAGAGAGAGAGAGAGAGAGAGAGAGATGGATGGAGAGGGAGAGAGAGGGAGATTAGTAAAAGGAGAGGGGGAAGAGAGAGAGAGAGAGAGAGAGAGAGAGAGAGAGAGAGAGATTGGGAAAAGGAGAGGGAGAGAGAGGGAGATTGGGAAAAGGAGAGGGGGAGAGGGAGAGAGAGGGAGAGGGAGAGAGAGGGGGTAAGAGAGAGAATAGGGGAAAGGAAGAGAGGGAGATTGGGAAAAGGAGAGGGAGAGAGAGGGAGATTGGGAAAAGGAGAGGGGGAGGGGGAGAGAGAGAGAGAGAGGGAGGGAGGGAGGGAGAGGGAGATTAGGAAAAGGAGGGAGAGAGAGAGAGAGAGAGAGAGAGAGAGAGAGAGAGAGAGAGAGAGAGAGAGTAGGGGAGAGGGGGTAAGAGAGAATAGGATATAGGAAGAGAGGAATAGAATAGGATAAGAAGAGGGGGAAGGAAGACGAGAGAGAGAGAGGAAAAGAAGAGATACATGCATGTATACAAACATATATACATATAGCTATATAAATATATGTATATATAACTACAGATATTCATATATACATACATAAACACATATTATATAGGTATGTCTAAAATATGTGTAGTATATGCTAAGTTTACAACCATACATTATTATGTCTTCACCCGTACGGGTTTTGTGAAACAAAAATAAAATGTTTTTAGTTTTACATAACCCGTATGGGTTTTGTAAAACTAAAAATAATGGTTTTAGTTCTACATAACCCGTACGGGTTATCTAGAACTGAAAATAGTACTTTTTGTTTTTCAAAACTCATGCAGGTTTTGGCTTGGTAAGAGGGTTGGAAAACGACCCTAAGGCTTGCAAGCCCATTTTCCCCCCATTTTGGTCCCTTTACACATTTTTTCATCCTCCAACATGATTTCTCTACTTCATCATCATCAGGTTTACAAATGATCAAGTGGGTATCTCTAAAATTACCACCATAATCTCACACATCTTCTTAGTTTTCTGACCATATAAATTTTTCTATTTTTGGACAACATTAGCATAGTAAACTTTAATTTTCTTTATCAGTGCCTTAACAGTCCTCATAGACATATGTCTACCATTTTTTTAATAACTTTTCATATACTTGACCAAATCCAAAATAAATTATATACTATTGTTCTACACTAGATTATATACACTTTAAAAAAAAGTGTGCATTTTTTATTATTTTGATGCAAGTTATGCCTAGCGCACGAACAGGTACCAAATTTTCAGGATGCGGTCACTTCAAAAAATCATTAAAAAATATATTCAACGGAAAATTACAAAAAAATACACCACTTATAGATCTCACTCTTACCTATCATCCTACCAAAGGGTTTTGAAAAATACTAAATCTAACTATATATTTTGTGCAGCGCACGAAAACAACTATGTTATATTTTTCTGAAAAAATCAGGAACAATTTTTTGTGCGTGAAAGGTTTGACCCTCTTAATCTTATCCAATTTAAAAAAAATTTAGTAGTTTAGAAACTAGATTCAAAGTACTACAATTATTATTCTTTTCTCAACTCCTAGTTTTGAGTGCATGACCTTCAAATATCTCTTTGAAGTTCAGGTTTACCTGTTTTCAAAAAAAAAAAAGTGGCCACTTATACCCCCCTTTTTGTTCACCATCTTGGTGCACTTAGCCCATGATCTGAGGTTCACTTCGAATTTTTGGATCAAGCTCTTTAAGAACATGGGAATGGAATTGCTCATGTCTATGACGTACCATCCTCAAATGGATCATGGACTTGGACGGAGTGAATTAATGGAATACTGGAAGATTTATTGATAAAATTTGTTCATGTAGATCAATCTAATTGGCCCCAATTGCTAGATGTTGCACAATTCAGTTACAATTTACAAAAATCAAGTGAGAGCCACTACTCACCTTTTGAATTGGCTACTAACCAATAGCCCTTGACTCTGAACTCTGTTCTGCATGGCTACCATGGACCAATTTGGAAGTCACAAAATACATGAAGCAATGGAATGAGAGGGTTGATCTAGCACGATACCACTCGACCAAGGCAACCAATTAGATAAAGCACTTTGTTGACACTCAAAGAAGGCAAGTCAAGTTCAAGGTGGGGGGTCGAGTTCTACTTAGGATGGAACCAAACTAATTCAAAACCCCAAAAGGGTTGAGCAATTCTTTGATCTGGCGTTGAGATGGACTGTTCAAAGTTACTCAGTGGGTTGGAAAGGTGGCCTATTGGTTGAATCTTCCATTGCATTTGAAAGTGCATCCTATTTTTCATGTGAGCTAACTCACGCCACATAATGTTGATCTTGATGATCCACTTCAAAATATTCCAATTTGAGGTCTCACAAATATCATTGATTGGCTTGATCAAGAAATTAAGGAAATTTTGGTAATGCGGTCCCGAGGATATGGAGTTAAGTCATACAGAGAGTTCCTTGTTTGGTGGCATGGGAAGCCAAAGGATGAACCTACTTGGGAGAATGATGATTCGCTACGACATTATGAGGAGAAGGTTTTGGAGTTCCTTCAAAGGAGCTCTAAACAGTATGGATAAGTCTAAGCACCACACCATTGTGCAAAAATATCTTTGCCCGGAGTGAGGATGGAGCACCGGCATTGAGGGCATCACCTATTTTGGGTGGGGGAGAATATAAGGGAGTATATTTATTTGAATATGCGACCTATTTTTGGTTATCTTGACACTACTCACATTTTCTAGAGATTGTCCCACAATGACTTCTAGGTGCGCAATGGCCCAGATTAACTCGAGTCTCGACCAAATCGATCCAACACTCTAAATTTGTCCCGAGCTGGATTATTTGTTGCGTCGCCAACTTTATTTACTGTTGACCATTTTTGTGTCAACCTTAGCCATGTAGACAACCGATTTGAGAAATCATCAATGGCTAAAAATCCTGAAGGCATTTTTGCCTTAGTAATTTTTTCAACCTTCCTGAAAGCCTCGTTCTTTCTTGGCGTTGACCAAATAGGGCAGTCATTTCACTTAAAAATTTTTGGCTGGAGGGTCCCTTCTTCGTGGCGAGACTGGACCCTTTCACCTGCTATCGACTGGTGGGAGTTCTTTTTATTGCTCATCGTGTAGTTGGGAACTTTCCACTTTTGTTCCCTACTACGACTATTCCACTTTTTCCATATGTCGCGATGATAGATGTTTTCAAGAGGAAAAGAAGTTGTTATTGCTTAGTAGGTGGTTATCACTGCTTCTCATGAAACAAGAACAATGCTACATGTTGTGACTATTCCACTTTCGTGCGACACGATGATGAGCGATGTGGTCAACGATATGAAGATCGTTGACGGGGTCCACCTTGTGAAACTGTGATGTGGCCAAGGCAGGGTTAAGTAAAATGTTATCGCCATTTTGTAGTGGTCAAGAACAAGGGTTTTCCCGAGGCTGTGAAATAGCGATGAGGCTCATGGGGCCCGCTGATTAAACGGTTAATCAAGGTTGTCTGATTTTACTAAAGAGCTAGATCAATGACCTTATTGTAAACTTCTTTTACAAGGCTTTTGAAGACTTCGTAGTGTGACATTAGTTGTTCATTCGCGCATGATAAGGAGGATCTAGTGGCCCAAATTTAAATTGGAGGTGATCATTGAAATTCAAACAGGTTCCCGAGGATGGTTGCCGACTTAATGGGTTGAAAATCTCTTTCTGACCCCGTTAGTGGTCCAAATCATAGTAGACCCCTTCCAACCATTTTCAGGCGGCCAAGGGGCGAGTGCCATTACTTCGCCATGACTCTGCAGAGGATTTTCATATGCCGACCTTGCTCATTTATTGCATAATGAAGACTTTTGGGTTGGTAGAGGACATTCAGATGCTTCAATGCAAGATTCTCCCTATTTTGCAGGGATTCTTGCTCTTTCCCAGTTCTAGGGGATATTTTTCAGACACACAACCATTGGATCAATCTATTTGAACTGATTCTCCTCTCTATTTTGTAACCTAACTCTAGCTAGTTAGGTTTTTTGAACTCAATATTCATCTAAGTTATGCATGACCTATAAAGATTCTTAGTTTATGTGATTGTGTTAACACCCCGGTAGACATTATTTGTGGATTGATTTTAGTTTTTCTCTTCATCTTACAAGATTCTAACCTTTTCATATTCTTAGGGAGATGATTAGGATAGGAAATTGTGTGTATCTTTGGGTGGTTTTCATTGATGTCTTGTGCAATTATGGGAAGGGAAGGTCAGCTTTCAATCTAGGTGCATCACCTCTTTTCCTTTTCAGCATTCCTTCTCCCCTTTTCCCCTGCAAGCTGTTAGGATAGGTTTAAAATACGTTTTATAAGTGTTGGGTTTGTCCAACACCGCACCCTAATTGATAAGGAAGTCGGCCTTCTCCGAAGACTCAACCTCACATGCGCAAGGTCCCACACTTGGAGGTTGTTTCCATGTTTCAAAAGGTTGTTGAGCACTAGTGTTCAACAAGGGTGCAAACTTTTGTGACAACAGTTACTAGTTGGGTGCTCAACAAAGCTCCGCAAATTACGACGCATTGTTGGAATGTATGCAACTTGAGCCTGCTGACGTAAAGGAGTCGCACTTTTCTTGGGTACTAATTTCTACTTGCTGCATTGAGTTTTGAGTCATTTGATTTGTTGTTGATCTATGCCAATTCAAGTCGATTTGATTCATCATGGTCATGTGATTTATTTTGTGCTTCTTGGATCTTGGAACTCCCAAGTTTTATAAGAGTGCATTGTTCATTGTTGAATAAACATTGGAGTGATTGTAAGCATTTTGTAATTGTGGTGTGAATTCTAAGTGCTAGAAGGGTTTTCTAAGTGTTGGGATTGTTTTGAGTGCGAGTGGTTTGTGAGCATGGGTTTCATGTTGCCAAGTGCTTTGCATTCATGGGGTTAGGATAGCGTGAGCAATTCCATTCAAGACCAAGCATTATCAATGTAACTCAACCTGAGTTTCTTTGAATTTGGGTCTTTGTAATCGTGTTGTTATGTAATGGACAATTAATAGATTCTTGGCCCCAAATTCTATGTATGCTTGGGTTTTGCATTGTTGTACAGTTTTCTTTATGCGTTTTAGAGTTCTCTTTATTTTGCATTCATCATATCCATGTGCTCTTTGGTGCGAGTTGTTTAATTTGGTTCTATTTTGAATCGTCTTGATCCAATTTTTCGTGAGGCGTAGTCCAACCTATGCGCTCCTTGAGTCGTTTTGAGTCAAGCAAGTAGCATGCTTGGTGTCATAGGGAGCTGTGCTCCAATGTAGCTCTCTAAAACCTACCATGTGTTGATTATAGACAAACATATACTTTCTTAGTTCTATCTTGACATTATTATGGATAGTTGATTATGGACTTCCATGTTTTTTAGTTTACAATTTATGTCATTTCATAATTATGGATGTTTAATATTTATGTCTATTATGGATGTTTATGACATGTTTATTAACAATTATGAGTGAAGGCATTTGAATTTTGGCAAAATGTTTGTCGATTCTCATATGAAATCCCAATTCAAGTCTAATGCTATGTATTAATGTCTATGATGAATTTTTTATCATTGTTATGATATGCATATTTGAGATTTCTCTATATTTCTTAAAATCCCCCTATTTTTTTACAACCATCCTCTGCCATCTCATCGAAAATGGCCCAAAAGTACCCTCATACCGGAAACACATCGTGCCATCCATTGCTATCTCTAACCTCGTAACTCTATGGAACATAGCAAGGAGCAAACTGCTCTAACAGAACAAACTAATTTATATCAATAATCAGCAAGGACAACAACCTGCTATGCCATATGGATACAAGACTAACAATACCATTGTCATATACATAATTTAAAACAACTAAACAAAAACAAGACCGAAACAAGATAGAGAAGACAATCATAAACTTTACAAGGAAGACCTTATGCCATAAAGGATTCTCTTTTTCTTCAAAAGCCAATTTACACTCAACATGGCTTTCAGAATAGTAATAGCCCAAAGAAAACACTTAAAAGTAAATTCAAAATAAAAAAATAAAAGGGGGCATAGAATGAGATAACTAAAGTAAATTCAGAATAAAAAAATAAAAGGGGGCATAGAATGAGATAACTCCAAAAGAGATATCCCTGCTATTTTTCTGCTGTTACAATTGTTTTATCAGCCGGTTAAATAATAGGGCCAATATCAGAATCTTTAGGGTTGAGAAGCCTTTCTTAAGTGCCACCTCTAGAGGCTTTATAATTGAGCTATTAAATGCATATTAAATAGAGACGCTGTTAGGAATTCCCTTCCCTGTGAGTCCTCCTTTGCCACTCTCATCAGAAGTGTTTGGATAAAGCAGAGTATAGGAAACCTCTGCCGGGCCTGATCTGTTCTTCAATCTTTTATCATTGTTTCTTTCTGTAATGTTTTTTTCGATCTGTTTCAAGCGAGACCCAAAACGCTCAAAGGCCTCCACCACACTTTCGTGATCGGTCCAATCAGGAGATGCACGCTGCCCTAAATATACCTCATCTGTTGAATGCCTGGATAGGATCTCAATCAGGGCTATTCCCAGCGTCGTCTGAAATTGGCTTGACATGGTTTTCAGCAGGAACAAATCGGGATTCTCCTTCAGCTCTGTGAACTCTTCGGAGCCCTCTTCAGGAATCAGCCTTCTAGTCACTGTGGGCCGATTGGGCATGTACCCTGCATATGGGTACTGACCAAAATTGACTGCAGCATGCAGAGCTGAGGCAACCCATATGATGGTAGTTAAGGCCTTTCCAAGATCTTGCACGCTCTGCATTTCGTACCACCATGGCTCATCCTTCTTGTCTCCGTGCCCTACGTTTCTGATTTCATACCACCATGCTTGAAGCTCTGTATCAGATGCCACAGCCTCATCATTCTTGTAGTAGAATGATATATAGTCGTTGACCCATGATTCAATGGTGAACCATATCTCTAGCCCGTCCACCGCAAAAGGGTAGTCTTCAATCGTAAGCCTCAGCCCATGTTCCGCTTCTTTATCTTCTACTGCCATTCCTCTGCAATTTTCATACATTTTGTCAATAAATTTGAAAACCTAATGTAATCCACCATATTAAACAGATGGGTATTATTGTTTACCTTTTGAGGAGGTCGGCAGGTAATCCTTCTTCATCAAACCTCCAGTCCTTGTAGACAACGGCAGACATTTCCATGGCGTATTTTCCAGGAAATACTGATCTCTCAAGAATGCCTCCTGCACTTATGAGAATTTGGCGGGCAAAGGCATTGATGTTCATTGTGTCTCGGAAATGGGGACTGAGTAGCTTGTGAACCGGATGCATAGCACTCAATTGTCTGTTTGTTGCAATTATAAATGGCTCTGTCGCTGCGTGAGTTCTAAGCCTGAAAAGAAAACCCCCAAATTGTTATAGTATGAGAAAAGTGTGTCACTCAATTGGAAATATGTATCAGGGATTCGTTAGCTGTTTACCAGTGGCTGATTAGCTGATGGTATCCTGAATCATTCATTGCAACGTAGGCTTTTGCAAGCTGCCAGAGTGCTCCTTCAACGCCTTCCTGTGCAGGAGTCAGTACTTTTCTGTAGTATGGCCGATCATCCGAAGCGGGAAGACTGAGCTCTATCGCAACAGGTTTCAATGTGCCGTCATCTTTCAGGAACAGAATAGTGCGAGTAGCATATATCTTGGTAGAATCTAGAGCGTTTATGCGACTCACGTAAGGCATGAATACGTCGTGATGGTTCAGAATGAATAATTTGCTTTTCCCAAGAGCCTACACATATTATTACATCAAAACCTAATCAATAAACTCCCCAGTCTGCACTGTACAATAAGATAAATTTGGGTCAGAAATTAAGTTCACCTGCTTCACTGTGAGGCCATCGAGGCTCTGTTCTATATCTGAATCTGTAATAAAGCTCTCCTGGGGCCCATATATCTCGGCATCTAATTCACTTTTCGGGGGGAAACTCTGAAATCGATCATTTATAATGATATTCAGAGTTTGTAGCAATATAAAATGAGGTAAATACTGAACAGTGACTTCTGTAAAAGGCAGTCTCACCTGAAGTCGCTGTATGATAACCGGATTCACACCAGAGAGCATCTCGCGTGCAAACTCCTCATCTTTCCTCCATGCCCATTTGTCCTCTGCAACCATTGTCCAGTTAATTTTGGCTCTACACTACTAGATATGATCTAATATACCAATTTGGCCCATGTAAACATGTACAGTAAAATTTGGTTCTATGCTAATTAGATATGATGTAATATGCCAATTTGTCCCCTTCAACCATGCCCATTTAATTTCATCTCTGTGCTAATAAGATTATGATATTATGTATGAAGGAGCAGGGATAAAGAAAACATACTGGAGATGACTTGAGGTGTGGGATACGCGAGGAGCTTTTGGCCTTCGCTATCAGTCCTAACCAACTCTTTTATGAGCTCCAAAGGAATGCGATTCTTCGCGTCATCAAGAGCTGGGATGTCAGGCAGCTTTATCCCATCCGAATAGAGTTTCAGAACGTCTTCAAAGGAATCGAACTCATTGGGGGTGGAATCGAAAATGGCTTTGAGTTCAGGCTGTAGAAATTGTCCCAAGGACTTAATGGCGTAGGCTAGAAAATCAGACAGTTTCAAATGCCCAAATCGTTCATCTCGCGGCACAAAGATGTTTAGGCTAGAGAATATTGACAGTCTGCTTTCAGATGCCGGATCTGTCATTAACACCCACAAAATTGAATGTTTTTATTGAACAGATAATAAATGGGTGTAGGATTTAAGTTTTAAGTTGCAGTATTAAAATCAGTATTGAAATTACCATTAACCAACCTGTCTCTGTAGGGGGGCGGCCTGTTCTTCCCCTCCTGGGGTAGGGAAAATCTTTAGATCCTCCCAACACTTGACGACTGTGTTCCTCATCTTTGTCTGGGTTTCCCAGATCATTGTACACATCATAATCATACAATCTGTCCCACTCTTCTCTTTCCCCTGTTCCATCACCTCTCAGGCTTATCAGCTCCTCATTCCTCAATTTCAGCAGAGCCAGAGGAGTCTCAGAAGGGAGATATGTCTGCAAATCAAAACATATTGCTTATGAATCCTGTAATCTACGAAAAATAAGCTTTAACCTTCTCCACTACTGCTAAAACAATATGGTCAAAATATCTATGAGAATGATTGATCTATGTGTTTACCCTGTTGGAGAAAAAGATTCGGTCTTTTTTATAACGAGATGCAGGATACACCCAAGAATTACAGACAAAATGGACATTGCCCTGACCGGGAACTTCAAGAGTGAGTGAATTTAGGAAAAACTCATGTCTATGAGTATTTTTTATATAGAAAGCTGCAGGGGTTCCCATGTCGGAGTGCCATTTGAACTCCACTGGATATGTGGTCTTCCCAGCGACGGCCCCTACGTGAATACTCCTCCAGTTCTGCAAGTAAGCAGGCTCGCTCAACTTTGCACTGGCATTGACTGTTGATGCTCCATCACAGAAAAAAAATATCAATAACGGGTTTTTTACTTAATCAAATCCAGAAAGATGGGGAAAAAAATCAACACTAACCAGAATTGCCATGAGGGGTGCCCACAAGCGTAACAGAGACTACTTTTCCGAGCAGCTCACTGATATTGTCCACGATTCCGGCATGGAAATCGTTCAAATCCAACACATTTTTCTTCTGGACTACAACAAAACCTTTTATACTCTGCTTTCCCTCCATCTTGTCAAGGGAAGGAAGATTGTTTTGTATGGCAACCGCCTGAAATATTTTCGAAGATCTTTGATGTGGTGAAGCAGAAGCCCAAACAATATTGTGTTGTAAGGCAATTGCCTGAAATCTTTTTGAAGATTTTTTATGCGAGAAAGCAGATGCCCTAACAATACTGTTTTGTATGGCAATTGCCTGAAATCTGAAATAATTTGAGGATTTTTGATGTGGTGAAGGAAATGCCATCAGGAGCATTATATAGTATTAGGATGTGTTCGTCAACTCGCGAACCAGTCTCGTTCCTCAAAGTCGCCTTTTTTAATTACCAAGAACGAGTCTCATGCTTATCTTGTAAAATATAAAAAAAAATCTTACGAAAATTCTGCAGAATTGTGCCCATAGGAAGTTGAAGGATTCTTTGTTCGACCGAGACGCAGACGGTGGGAATTGGTCTTTTACATACCTATATTAAAACATGTTTCTATCTTGAATTTTATATAAAAAAAATTTGACACTTATGTCAAATCAATCTTTGTCATGGAATAGTCTTTTCGAAAATTTCGATTGTATTTTACACTCTCTTTTTTTATTATAATTATATAGTCATCAAATTTAGGTTTTCTAAGTTTAGAATTTATATCCGTGACATAGAATGAGTGGTCAATATTTTTTGTATTTTTAAATATACATCATTTTGTTGATTGTGGTTATGTATATTTATGTATAGTCTAGTTAAAGAATTAACAAATACTTTGTGTGATAATGTAATCTTGGTTATTGTAATGGTGAAATTAGCATTCTTATGTTTATGTTTTGTATATAATGATAGATAGTGTAGTTTTCTGTAAAGATGAGTCTATGTATTCGGTTTTATTTATATGCAAACCTTATGTTATAAGTCATGCATTGATCTTCAAATAGACTATATTTGTCACGATTCACTCTATCTACTAATCCTATGTTGAGTTTATGGCTGCAAGGTTGTCCTCACAAGCACAAACTTGACTTGCTCTAATTCAAATTTTGGCTACTACCCCCATTTATCTTTCCTGCACAAAGCTATTTAAATACACACTTTCACAAATTGATGTCATGTGGTACTAGTTGAAGACATTTATTGCATTCATTCTAAACATTAAAAATTGAGAGATCAATTCTCATCCTAAATAATTAAAAGGACAATTCATAGTGATACACTTGGATTTGATTTGCTAAATAGAGTAAAGAAATTGTTTTCCAGGTCTATCTTGCTATCTTTGTTTTTTTGTATTATTGATCAAGTCAATGAATCAACATTCTTACATGGTTTCACATAAGCGAGTAATTATCCTTGTCATATACAAACTAAAATACACAACCTTTTTCTAAGAGCAAAATATTGTGAATCATGAGAACATAGGAGCAAAAGTCCAAGATTTGTCTATGACAAGTTCAAGGCATGCAAAGATTAGGTTCATAATCCACCTAGATAGAATTGTCCTTTGATTGAAGAAAGATTAGACACGATGAGAAATTAATATCAAACAAAGAGGTGGCATTTCTCGATCTCAAAACATCTTGACACATTTAGGATCTTCATTCTTTGATCCTATAGCTAATTCTATTTGTCCCCTTCATTTCTTGTCATAATTATACACATCTATTTATGTGATATAATATAATCTTACAACTATTATTATTAATTTAAATGGATTATTTTCTCATGTGTATGCATTATTAAAAAATAGCCTAAACTAACAACAAGGAACGTTTATTTTCCTTTACATTTTATTGAACCTGGCTAGTCCCACAAATCTTAACTTTCTTTTGCACTTGCTAATTTACATTTTTAATATGATATTATTCTAACGTTTCACATGTTTTCAAGCTTGCCTAGGGTTTTATCTTCATTTCCTTATATTTTGTATTAGATTTTTCGGTATACATCGTGATTTATCTTATATTTCATCCTCCCACCCTATACTTTCCTATTATTATGGCACCTATTAGGGCTTATTCTGTGGATAATAGTCATGAACACATTTCAGATTTGGATAGGTTCCTATCTCTAGTTTTAAACATCATCCATGTACCCTTGGTATTCCCATGACTTGAATTAAATAAGGATGTGACTTGTATGGAAATTTTGTTCTACCACGTCTCATATTTTGTTTCCTTTGTAGAGTTGATTTGAATACCAAATCATGACTATTGGATACACTCAGCTTAGTTTTCCATGAGCCTAATGATACTTATTTGGATATTGATAGTGATGAGTACACACCTAGTGAAAATATATACCTTGTGAATATATATATATATATATATATATATATATATATATATATATATATATATATATATATATATATATATATATATATATATATATATATATATATATATATATATATATATATATATATATATATATCATTGATGTAGAGTCACTAGCATCAAACATGATATGATGAATATATTACCAAGCCACTTTAAGGATGAAACATCCACAATCTTAAATAATAATATAATTCAAAATGTGATGATATGGGATAGACTTCACAAATAGATATAATTAGGTAGGGTCACACCATTTGTCCTAGTTAAGCTGACTTTAAGAAATAACTACTAAATATAATTTTTTTGCACATTCTAGATAACTTGGCTCACACACACTATAGGCTAACTGTGTATTTGTAGCACAATAATTTTTATTATGGTTGTATTTCTCCTATGACAAATGGAATGTCTTTTTCATCTCTACATGAGGCTTCTAGTCCTTTTTACTTATCTTTTGGTTCATGATCAATATATTGAGGATAGGTTTAGTTATAGGCATAGTGATACTTCCTTATCTTCTTATCATATGAAAGATGACTTTGTTTCATGATGATGTGGTTTATGGTGAAATTATATTAATACACCTATGATAGATTAATTCAATAGAATTGAATATTCTAAGATACATGTTATACCATTCTTATCTTTGTGATATGATTCCATACCTACGATGATAGTACTTTGATACACATAATTATTGATACTTTGATTGATAGAGATAAATTATGGTTTAGTTCATCTCATTGTTCCTATATAATTATTATTGTATATATCATTTCATGCATTGTCATGTGATTTCATAGATCAATTTTCTATCTACCCCATACCATGTGTTACTCGTGATTATCATTCTTCTCATTTTAGAGGCACATCCTTAGTGAACCCTATTGGATTTTATATGCATAATTGCATGACTGGCCACTTCTTGATAAATAATTACATTTGAATCATTTCACATGATATATATTTGAGTACATGTAGGGTACCTCCTCTTGTATCTCATTTTACACTTGATTTGGTTGTATAAGAATAATATATGGATGACATGTGAAACTAGTTGATAACACACATCTCACAATACACATGATATGCGTACATTTATGGATATAGAACATGTCAAGAGAATGATGTGTCTTCTTATTGAACTACATCATCACTAGAATTGATAATCTTTAAAATGATGCATTGATGTACAAAGATTAATCACAACATGAAAATATTGAAGCATTCCATAATCCTTTGGCATATGGCATTTTGATGTAGCCTTCACTAAATTTATTTGTGCAATCTTATTTTAAAACACATGATGGTCGAGGTAGTCTACTATGACATGTACAATACTTTTAAGTTATGTGTCTCCCTTACTTTCGAGCGTGTGCACAAAGATGGTGGTCAGAAAAGTGGACACCACCCAAAAAAAACTTGGAAAAACAAGCAGCGCATACGTGGTTTTAAAATTTCAAATTCCCGTGTACGCGCTTAGGTTTCTTCTTCCCGAGCCTAGAAAAGGTAGCGCGTACACGCTACGCCTAGGAAAATTAGCGCGTACGTGCTGCTTATAGGAAAATGAGCACGTACGCGCTAATAATCCAAATAAAACCGCGTACGCGGTGCTTGGTAAAAAATGTTTTTAAATAAAACTGGGTCTCATTTACCCGTAAAGCGCATTTTTTACTTTTTTTTTTCCCATTTTCTAACCTAAACCGCAAATGGGGTGCCAAATTTGTCCTCCAGGCTATGGATCAAGGTTATTTTTTGTTTATTTTTGTCTTTCTTTTTGGTTTATGCAATTTGTTTTACATTTTGAATTTAATTTCATTAATTTTGATTAGGTTTTTTCATTTTTTGTTTCAAAAACCAGATTCTTCTAATCTAGAACAAGAACAACCAAATGCACCTCCTAAAAACCCACAAGAACAACCAAATGCACCTTCTGAAAACACACAAAAACAACCCCCAATTCCTCCTTTTGACCGCACAGCCGAAACATAGGAAGAATTAATTAATCAGTTATGACAAAATACATCTAGAATAAATAGACTGATTGTAAAATTGAAAACTTCTGAACTTGACCATCATCAATCCCTTGCCACTAGCCTAGAAACATTAGCTAGTGGTGCCATAGCTGTTTCCACAGAAATTACCAAATGGGAAGCTTTAGGGATAGGTGTCGTCAATTCTATGCCAATGGGCTATCATACGATGGAGTTAAAAGCAAAAATATTTCTAAACAACAAATATGTGCCCTTTTTGTTGACCCCAAAACTGGTCAGTCATTACCTCCTAATGTAAAGAGGTTTCCCATACATTGGTGTACCAGTGTGCAGATGAAGAATCTTTTTTGGCAGAGGTGGTGGATGGTCTTTGATGATCCACCTTGTAATAATTATGAGGTGCCATTATATTTTTTGAGAAAAATATATTGTGAGTTTGTGCTCAATGTGCGCCCAAATTATTTTGACATGAGAGAGTTTCATGGTAGAGGTGGTGGCTCTGCCCAAGATAGACCTGGAGCTCGTAGGCGATTAGTCGCGGAGAGTTGCTGCCCCTTAGCACCCAAACCCAAGGTGCATCAAGTTGTCCCATTAGAGCAGAAAGAGTCGATGGAGCTATAGACTCTTCAGGCGGCCACAACATTGACTAGTGCCATCATCCAGCATGGGACATCATTAGCACACCCTATTGTATTGAATGATGAGTCGTTAGAGGGCGACAAAGAGCCCATCGAGCATATGTGTGTCAGTTGCTCGGGGATATGCTCAGGGATAGATGATGCAGCCGGTGCAGATGGATACTCATATCATCTATGCACGATTTGTGGTTGTAGATGTCAGGCTCACACGGTTGAGGATGTCACGCTGACAGATGAGTTGATGGACATGGTGTTTGCCCATGAGCCATAGACACAGGTGTGTTGATTTGAATTCATAACATTTTATTTATCAGTCACTTTAATTTTGTAATTACATAAATGAATTTTCATTTATACATTGATTTAAATTGAGACAAATAATATGCATTTCAAGATGTAGCAGTGGTATCCCATACACCTCCCCCAGTTACCATAGCTACAACTTCGACGCCTGAGGTATAAATTTTGTAACATGTTAAAATAGAATAGTACACTTTGAATTCAAAAAAATACAAGATATACTAACTATCTTTAATGCTTGGTCCAATTTCTAGTTTGTAGGTGTTGACAGGGGATGAAATGTCCCAGATTGATGACATCACGCTCTCAGTGATCGATTTTGGCCTACAAGGCTATACGGTATGATATTTTGTACAACTCTTTTTATGTATTGTTTTGATGGAATATGCAAGTCATTTCATTTTAGATTTTAAAAATTATGTTTAATTTATTATCTGTACTAATATCTCATGTTAATTTTGTGTTTTTAGGGTACCCCCTCCGCGTCTAGGGCTCGTCCTAAGAAAAAGAATTCCTTGAAGACGCCAAAATGTGTGAAGAAGGTAATTGAACACATTTTTAGTTGTACAATTGTTTGAAAATGTTGAAATCAAGTATTAGTTGGGGTTTGTAGATTAATTAGTGTTTTTTGTCTATTTTACATGTACAGCGGCCATTGAGCTTTGTGGATATGTTGAATGCACCTGATTCGCCCGCAGATCAAGAGAGGGCAGATGGCAACTAAAACTATGTCTATAAATCGCGTACACATTGTTAGACCATAAAATGTTGACAAGCCCAACGATATTCTTTTCTCCCATTCTGGGCTAATAAGTAGCGCGTACGCACTACTAAGCCTAAAAATGTTATCCCAAGGTATCGAATAATGGGAATAGTACCCCGTACGTGCTTATGAGTAATAAGTACCGCGTACGCGCTACTAAGCCTTAAAAAGGTTATGGAAGGGGTATGGAGGAAGGGAGAGGGAGAGAGGGAGAGAAGAGGGGGGGAAGGGAGAGAGAGGGATAGGAGAGGGGAGAGGGAGAGAGAGGGAGAGAGGGAGAGAGAGGGAGAGGAGAGGGTAGAGGGAGAGAGAGGGAGAGAGGGAGAGAACATGGGGGAAAGGGAGAGGTAGAGGGAGGGAGAGAGGGCGAGAAGAGGGGGGAGGGAAGGGAGAGAGAGGGAGGGAGAGGTAGGGAAGGAGGGAGAGAGAGAGAGAGAGAGAGAGAGAGAGAGAGAGAGAGAGAGAGCATGGGGGAAGGGAGAGGTAGAGGGAGGGAGAGAGGGAGAGAAGAGGGGGGAGGGAAGGTAGAAGAGGAGAGAGAGAGAGAGAGAGAGAGAGAGAGAGAGAGAGAGAGAGAGAGAGAGAGAGAGAGAGAGAGAGCATGGGGGGAAGGGAGAGGTAGAGGGAGGGAGAGAGGGAGAGAAGAGCGGGGAGGGAAGGTAGAAGAGGGGGGAGGGAGAGAGAGAGAGAGAGAGAGAGAGAGAGAGAGAGAGAGAGAGAGAGAGAGAGGGAGAGAGAGAGAGAGAGAGAGAGAGAGAGAGAGAGAGAGAGAGGAAGAGAACATGGGGGGAAGGGAGAGGTAGAGGGAGGGAGAGAATACACGATAAAAATCAAAGAGGAAGTTACAGACACAGTTGTAGTGGGGTATGGAGGGAGAGAAGAAGAGAAAGAGGGGTGGGGTATGGAGGAAGGGAGAAGGGGAGAGAGAGAGAGAGAGAGTGAGAGAGAGAGAGAGAGACCTTGTATGCGTTTGAGAGGGAGAGATGATACACTTACATGTGTATATATATGTTTAATATATTATATGTATATAAACATATTATACATACAATGTCATATTATACACATATTATATATTACATATATTATATGTATATACACATATTATACATAGAATATCATATTATACAATAGCACGTACACACTGTTTAAAGGGAAACAAGCGCGTACGCGTTGCTTACACTATACATATCTCGTACGCGCTTTTTAAACCATAAGTACCCTGTACGCACTTTTGACTCTTTAGGCTTGGAAATAGGCCTGGATGACAAAGCTACGAATTGAAAGTTTGAATTCCCTCCATTTCTCTCATTTTTGACGTGTTTTATTTTATCAACTTGGTTTATCGACTTTGTCATCATCAGGTTTACACTTCATAAAGTGGGTATTTCTAAAATTACCACCATATTTTCACCCATCTTCTGAGCTTTCTAACCATATAATTTTTTTTCAATTTGAACAACAATAACATATTATTATTGAATTTCTTTTACTAGTGTCTCCATAGTTCTCACAGACATAGGTGCACCATTTTTTGAATAACTTTTGATATACGTATCCAAATTTAAAAAACTTTATATATTATTGTAGTGCACTTGATTCTTTACAATTTTAAAAAAATAAAATTATATTTTTGATTTGTTTAGTGCAACTTATGCTTCGCACACGAACAGGTACCGAATTTTCAGGATGTGCTCGATTGGAAAAATCATAAAAAAAAAAAATACTCAACAAAAAAATACACATCTTCTAGTGCTCACTCTTAACTATCTTTCTGCCAAAGGATTTGCCAAAATACTAAATCTAACTATGATTTTTTTGATGCGCACGTCAGACACTATGTTATGTTTTTCAGAAAAAAAACAGGGTCAGTTTTTTGTGTGTGAAGGATTTGACCCCCTTAATCTTATCCAATTTTGAAAAAGTTTAGTAGTTTGGAAACTAGATTCAGAGTACTACAATATTTGTTCTTTGATTATCTTCATATCTTGAGTGGATGACTTTCAAATTTTGCCTCTAAGTTCAGGTTCACCTGATTTCAGAAAAAAAAGTGTCCACTTATATCCCCCTTTTTGACCACCATCTTTGTGCACTTACCCTTTCATGAGGAACAATCATTTACTAAGGTGTTCCCATCAAGCTTGAATGATTATGCACTTGCATTTCTTTGTTTATTACTACATGTTTGTATCATTTCTATTAGGGATATGGCTAGTGCTGTCAAGAGAAAATTTTACTATAGTATTTTAACCATAGGTTCTTTTTCTTGCAACTTATGCAAAGAAAAAAAAAGGAACATGGGTTAATTAAGGATTACATGTTTAGATTTCAAGATTTGGTTTCAATTATGTTATCTCTATTATGTGATATGAGCTTCAATACATGTTTATGTATGGTTTACTTCCAAAATTTTAAATTCAAGTGTTTACCTTGCCTCATAATCCATTTTCAAATGTATGTGCTATTGTGCTTAAGTGTAAATCTAGCTTATTAGAAGATGTAGTTTTATATTAATGTACTCATAACATTTCCCCTTTTTTAAAGAGTCAAAAGAAATCAAATTTAGAATATAGGGGCAATGAGGATCTACCTAATGGAGGTCATCATATATATTCCTCCAACCAAATAAATATATAGAAGTAATTACATTGGAATAAGCTCCACAAATAGTATTGAAATGATTGCTACAATATAATCTCATTTTTACCTCCATTTAAATAATGTATGTGGCTAATACTACGTCACATTAAGATGAAAGTCTTATCACCACATATATGGACATTTTATAAATAGATGCACTCTATTCAAACATAAAGTTCTATGTCTTATAGCTAAAGGGGATTTATTAAACATTAGTCATGAGTTTGATAAGGTTACACATGAAATAAAATAGGAATCCCCTACTGCATAATATGAAGGAACATACGTGTTATTGAAAATCACACAAAGAAGAATAAAAAAAAAAAAAACTTGAAAATGAACTTGATTGTTTGTTTTGGAACACAAAGTTATGAACATTTAATCTTTGGAAAAAAGGTAAAGTTTCCTAAATATGTTATATTTTATTTATGCTCATCACCTAGATATCAGAATCATTGTATTAATTCTACTCCACTTGTTATACATTTATCTTTTCGATACATTGGTTTCTTTTTCATCATTTTTTCATTTATATTCACAATCCTTGTGCTTGTTTTAATGATATGTATCCACATGCATTGATCTTATATCATTATAACATGCTTCTTATCACACCTTGATACTATATTACTTCTTAGAGAACTTACCTTATGATCATATTCTTGTTCTTATGTATTGTATATCTTTCTTCTTATGATGCCAGAATGAACAGGTCATCCAGGTGATAAACTTGGTGGTGGGTGGAGGTTTGATCTACAAATACTTATTTTCTTCAATCATTCAAACACTAGGTTCTAGAGGAGGGGTCGCAGATTGGTGGTGGAATTCAATTGGCCCACTGTATCTGCAACACTAGATGAAATTGACGAAGAGTTGGTAACTAGATTGTTGGCAGGTACCTTTGATCTAGAAAAGCAAGGGAAGGAAAAAAATTGCAAGTTTCTTGGTCTATTTTGAGTCCGGAGTGGAAAGGGATGATCTTTCAGGATTGATCCATTTCATTCGGGAGAATCCTGATTTGTTCCCTCAGGTAGATATTAAAAGGGTCCTAGACTACAGTGTCGAGATTAGATTTTTTTTACATCATTTCTTATAATGTAATCTTTTTTTCAATATTAATAAAAAGGAGCTATCCTTATATTGGTAATGCTTACCCCCAAAAAAATATCTTTCTTCTTATGATCCTACCCCTTATTCTTACATTAATATATTTGATTTTTGGAGCATTTGTCTGACATTCCTACATGATCTATCTTTATTTTTAAAGCATTTTACAACACTTATCTTGTATTCCTACATTGATCTATCTTTTTAATAGGATGAAATTTTTCTAACAAGATCTTATATTGATCTAACATTATCATTTTTCCTTGACCCTATATTGATCCTACTTTGTCATATCATCTATTCCTTGATCCTATATTGATCCTACTTTTCCATGTCAATTGTATCTTGATTTTCTATTTATCCTACACTATCACATCATTTGTATGTTGATCATATAGTGTCATATCACTTCTACTAATCCTATAATATCATATCACTTATATTGACCTTTTTTTAATCATATTACTTAAATTGTTATCATATATTGGTCCTACATTATTATGTCATATCATGATCCTCTATTGATATTGCATTAGGGGTGTCATACCTTCCCTCTTGTACATTTAGAATCTTGTTGACATATCTTGCATCTTTATATCATTAATCTTTTATATTGTCAAATGATCCATACACTTGATCACCTTCCGAGTCATTGCCCTCAATCACCATTGGTTGGTTTTGTCTTATCATTGGTTCATCACTATTTCTACATAGATGTTTCTATTTTTTAATGATAACACCTCCATTGTCTTGCTCATTTTGGGAGCAACCTTCTCCTTCGATAATAAAATCTTCAATATTCATGTACTTATTATATTGCTATATGTTAATTCACAATTCATTATTTATTGATATATGATTGTATTATCACATACTTATGATTCACCATACTTATTACCATCTTCCTTCACTTTGGAAAAATTAATTAAATGGGAGCATATCTTATCACCAATCTTCCCATTTCATATATGATTTCTTTGCAAGTTAAAAGCTACTCATGGAATATTATCTCCTCTATTTTCTAGGAATTCATGGAGAGAGAATACACATAATGCATATCCACGTGATCACATCTTTTAAGGTCCATTACTTCATATGGACTCTATATGCCCTATGGGTTGTATCCTTTCAATGTATGAATATTCATTTTACTATGCATCCATGTTCATGAGTTCCACATACTTTGAGATGCACAATCAATTAAGATTTACATGCATGTCAAAGTGGGGGTAAAGAGTATCATGGTGAAATTAGCATCTTTGTACCATATCTTATTTATTTTTGCTCTTATTTTGATGAAATATCTTAATTATTGTACATGATAAATGGTATAATCTTGTACAAAGTTGGTCTTGTCTACCTAGTCTTACTTGCACATGTTCCTAATAACATTACCTTAACTTACCTAGGCATTTGAACATGTCTTCATACATATGGATTATCCATCTAAATTTGATGATTATCCATCCAATACTAATCCCCAAGTAGCATTTGTCTATCATGATCCAATCTATCTACTAATCCCAGGTCAAATTTGTAGTTATACAAGGTTGTTCTCATGAAAAAAAATGCGCCCCTTCTTAGTTTAAAATTTGACTAACTAGTCCCCAATGATCAAACATTAAATCACAATTAGTATCAAACAAAGAGGTGGCATTTCTTGAGATCAAGATATCAGCACATTCACGATTTTCATTGGTATTCTTCACTCTTATAATAAAGCCTTCTTATTCCTCTCGTTTATCATCATAATTATGCACATGTCTATTTATCTAATATAATCCACTCCACCAACTACTACTATTCATTTGGGTTGATTGTTTGCTTATGTGTACATTCATTCTATTGTATTGGCCTAGACTAAGTCACTTGGTAAAATTTATTTTCCTTTGCATTTTTCTTATCTATTTATATTTTCCTCACATTTGCAGCCATACTTATATCTCTCCATTGTAGCCATACTTATATCTCTCCACAACAATATATTAAGTGTGGTATCATCTTGCTACTACATCTCTTGTATAGATGCATTCAAGTAATTTATAACTTTATATCACATGATTAAAATGCATTCAATTATACAATATTGTCTTGTGACTCCCATCGAACATGTTATATTAATAAAAATTGCATACTTTGCACTTTTCTTCTTCTTTTAAAGTTACCTTGATTAGGTTAGATTTATACAATGATTAATGGATACGTAGTATATTTTTGATAAATGATAAATTACTAGAGTCCTGATTAATGTCAATGCCATGCATCCTAAGATCATTCAAATTACTTTCTCCTTGACTTAGTTTGAATTCATGATGTGAAATTGATCTTTGAACTTTTACATTTCAAACTTTAAATACCATGCTACACCATTGACCAACCAATTGTGTTGGTGTATGCATGGGTTATTTGTCACCCATATAGCCTTTAATTAAGTCATATCCTCATTCATATAGCTCTATATAAATAGTACGGTCAATCTAGGTAGTCTCCATGTCATAAGTAGGATATATATAAGAGATGCAAGCTTATTGGTATATTATCATCATATTGTGAATTTTCTTTTAATTGAACAATTTTGGAGGTTACCCCTTTAAAGTGACTTTTAATTATCAAGTATTTTGATCTTATTTTCTTTTCGCATTAGATCATTATCTTAGATCATAGAAATCAAGAAATAAGACTTTTTTTTCTAAATTTAAGAGGTCATTTTTTCAAGTGCATGTCTCTCAATTTGAATTTGAATTTTTTTTAAAAAATAGAGGGTTGATTAAGGACATGTTGAAGCAATTAAAGTCTAGATATGAATTCATTTGAAGGAGTTATTGTGAAATTAGAATTTTCACCAAATTCACTTTCAAATCTAAAAATAATTTTGTTGAGATTATTTGACCAAAATGAAAGCTAAACTTTAATAATTTTTTTTTTAAATTAGCTTATTTTAATTTAATTTGGATAAATTATTAATTAAGAAGGAATATATTCATGAAATATTTAAGCAGGTCTATGTGTTCTGGCTTTGTCAGTGTCTGAAAATGTAATCTTTTTTGTTAAGCAATGAAAGAGTGTCACCCTCTCTGGTGACAATTTGCCAAAAAAAAATAAAAATGAAATATTCAAATAGACATTTGAAAACAAAAAAAAACATTTTGAGGCCATTAATCCATCTCAATAACCTATCTAAATAGCTTGTTAGGAATGCTAGTGCCATCTTCTACTTAAACAAACACCCTGATAGCTTGCTTAGTTAAGGGTAAGGCAAAGGGAATGACACTCACAAATGAGTTAGAAATGGCTTCTAGAGACAAATCTTCCTTGCTTTGGACCTCTTCATACTCTCCAATTCACTTAACAAAATTAGGAATTGTGATTCAACTCTTTGTATTAAAGTCTCAGAAATGAAGCCTCTATAATCTATGTCCGCCATTAGAATAGTTTCCTCTCTAAAACCCCTCTAACATAGAAAACCACTAGCACCTAAACCATCTCATAAGTGTAAATCTCTAACAATTGATATGAATTCATCAAATATAAATCCAGAGAAAATGAATTCAACAAACATTGATCTAGAAGAAATGGTTGGCAGAAGAAAATCCTCAAACAAATATCCAAATCAACTGTGACTTTGTCATGCTCCTTTCTTTACTTTGAGCATTTTGAAACATTTGTGTACAGATGTGTCTCTTACATGAGATATGATTGCATATAATAATTATGTGATTAAATACAGTTTAATTTATTAGACCACAATTTAATTAGATATTGAGGGTCACCTAAATAAATAGATTTATTAGCTATCCATTTACAAATGAAGAACATTTAACACTATACCTTTGAATACATATAAAAAATTATCATTTTTTAATGATTAGACCTAATGAAAACATCCGCAAGTTGCCAATTAATTGATGCATAGAATAATTCAATTTCCTTATTAAAAACGGTTTTTTTTTCAAAAAAGCTCCATGAAACTATCCATTAAATGTGCATAGAAATTGTTCAATTCTAAGACAATTTTCTTTTGGAGAACAAGAAAGCCTTTGATCGTCTCCTCTTTTAGTAGTACAGGGAATCCAATAATCACCCAAGGCAACTAATTATGCACCCTTCTTAAAATGTGCAAGATATGTAGACTAGCACAGATGAGAAAGTGCTCTAAATAGTAGTGAAATAAGTGTGAATAGAAATTAAGAATAGAGGAAAGGACCCAGTAGTTGTGCACCCTAACTTCGCGCTTCTCAAAATCCTACTTGGAAATTTCAAATCTCTCTGATTTTTTTACAGTAGCTTACTTGGCAAGTCCCCTACTTATAACTAAGGTTTCAGGGCCACATCATCAAATATGATGCCACATCAGCATGCTTTTTGCCAAGGTGTCCAAAATAGGCCCAAAAAAAAGTGAGACCAATAGGCATGCAAAAGAGACCCCAATAGTTGTGCAACTGACATGGCATCACCTGATTGGTTACTTTTTACAATATTAGTACATTTCTTAACAACTATTGGTACATTTCCTAACAACTGTTGGTACATTTCCTAACAAAAAATGATATTTTTTGTTTCAAACAATAGGTTTTATTTGTTCAGTTTTTGGAACACAAGGTATCAACAACCCTCACAACAATTGGTACATGCTCAACTACTGGATCCTTTCCCCTATATGTCAATTGTCATTTAGTTATTTTTATAAAAAATTGTCATTTAGTTATTTTCATAAAAATGGATATGAAATTAAATGGAAAACAGGATGTGTATGTTAATATTTTTTAATTTTTTTTTTTGTTGTACTGATATTTTGTATTATGGGTAAGATTATTATAATAATTTTTTATGTTCGAGTAAAAATTTGGTACGACATTTTTATTAATATATTTGGTGGAGGATGAAGTCAATTTATCACTAGTTATTTATATAATTCATGTCATTTGATATGCTATTTTATCTACTGCAATTGTTTAAATTTATTTCACAAGAGCGAGTATTTTTCCACACATTTCACAAGCAATGGAATTGTCTTGCAAGCCCCCTATTTGTAAAGTCTTTTCTAATCTCACTTGAACCCCTCTCCTCCGATTCTTCATACACTTTGATAGTACAAGTTGGAGAGATCTAAGAAGGATAAGGATGTTCTTCATTGTTGAATTCTAAAATGTTTGAGTCTTCTTAGTTAGTGGAAAACATTTGACCTTTAGAAAAGATTGGAAAGCATCTAGTGAACTAAAAATTACTATTATCATGATGGAGGGGAGCATATTGAAAAAGAGAATAAGTTAGAAATTGTCACATTGTCTAACAAAAAACTAAAACATCTAAGATTAAATAAGACTCATTAAAGATGAATCAAATCACTTTGAAATAATCAAATTTGCATATATTGATGAGTTGTTGATTAGGAAATAGATTTGTCAATTAAATAAATATTTTAAAACAATTTATGTTGTATTTTTCTTATGTCAAATAGATAATTTGAGAGGGGAGGATCATCAATCTTAACCAAGATAGCTCGAATCTAAGTTTTCTAGCTTCAAGTCGTATATATATATATAACTAACATAATTGTTTTCTTTTCTAAGAAAGGTCAATATATATATATATATATATATATAACTAACATAATTGTTTTCTTTTCTAAGAAAGGTCAAAATATATATATATATATATATATATATATATATATATATCATAATTGTTTTCTTTTATAACATAATTGTTTTCTTTTCTAAGAAAGATCACAATTGACCTTTTACAAAATACAAGATAAACTACTTTAAAGAGAATTAAACATAAAATTATGAAAGTGACTTTAGGAAAAAAGAAAAACCAAATAGAAATCTTATTAAATATGAATATTGTGTAAAATACATGTTATAATAAAAAGTTTAAGTGGAAAGTTATTCAACTTCACTATTTTGTTTATATGTTGGTATTTGATTATATGTTGGTATTTGATTATAGTACAAGGTTTAGCATGCATATTTTTATATATTACTAATATTTTTCATATTTTGATATTATATTTTTTTATTAGTTTATATTATATTGGATATCTTTATGTTATGCTTTATTTATCTTGTATTGTGTAGATGTGCATGTTATTTTTATTCAATTTTTAATCATAAACATTTACAAATTCTAATGATGGTGCATTTGAGACTATTCAATTTAAGTAGATATATTTTTATGCATTTACCCATGTCACTCAATTCAAGTTATAAGATGAATCTATGCTAATATTTGGGAAACCAAGATTCAAATTAATGTTGATTATAGATCCTTGTATTGTGGCTAAACCTATAAAGCATGTGTTTACCTTGTTTGTTCTTAATTAACTCTTTTGATGATAGCATTTATTTAATTTTGAAATTATTGGTTAAAATATTTTAAGATATTGTTTATGCAGAGAAAGAGGACATGCATTTTATTAATCTTCAAAGGAGAGATCTCTATAATAATACACTTCACTTCACTTCTCTTATCAAACTCAATAGCACTTAAATACTTGCAAAAACCCATGTCTAGAATAATGGACAACCAAGAGACATAATAAAATATTAATCTCCTTCAAATAGCTCCAATGGGAACCTAACCTATATGCACTCAAATCTTTAGCTTTCTAGATGCTTTGTAATTCTTTGATGACTTTTTAGATCACTCAACAAATGACCTTTCACCTTCCATTCTTCGATGCCCAAAGCATGACTATTCACATCCCCAAAAATGGATGCCTTGGAGGAAATCTTATCTATTTTCTCATATCCCCATCATTGACAGACGTTCACCTTTAAAAAATGTAATTACAATATGACATATAATAGACAAATAAATGACATCTAGGATTTACAAGATTAATGACACCTTATGCTCACAATGTGCAATGTTCATTTATAATTATCCTTATAATCATAAAGTATAATGCTCCATTCTTCATATTCTTCATATTTAATGTTTATCTTTATGTTCATTTTTGGTATCACGTTGAATTAGAATTATTTCTGAAATAACAAGTCTTTATTATTCTCATAGCCTATGCAATTTCTCAAGTAAGGTCATCTAAATCCCTCTTTATGTCTATAAAAATAAGTTATATTGTCTTCACATTATTTCTTAGTGAAGAAATATTTCATTCTATAAAAAAGTTTGAAATTTTACTAAGGACAATGTCATCTATTCAAGATATATTATATTAGGAAGATATGAATATGGTAGCTTATTCAAAGGCATTTTTTTTCTTCCACAATTAAGGTTGTGAGGCACAAATTTTTCTCAAGATTACATAAATTTTTATCAAATAAATATAACTTTTCAATAAGTGAAATTTAAAAGATATATACATATGCATATACATATATAATAGCAAGAACTAGCACTTGGTTTCTCTTATTGAACATATTTTTAATTCTAGATCATAATTAGAGGTTGGTTTTAATAACCCACAAATAGTTTAAATTCATATATATAATAGAAAAAGAGATGACGAAACTAGCCATGACATCCAAAAAATCTGGTAATGTTATCCTTACCCTATAAATATGCAATTTCACTTCAACAAAAAGGAAAGAATGATCCAATACTGATAAAAATTTAGGTTTTTCCAAATTATATTATTCTTTATTTTAAAATTGCAAATTTTAGATAAACAATTAGAATTGATGCATAAAAATTGATTTCACCAAATGTTATATTCATAACATAAATGTCAAGCAAGTTGATATGTCATAGCTTATCTAATGCATCAAAATCTTTCAGTATAAATTTACATCTTATGCATGACTTTATGGTAATATATCCATTCTATAATTAATTTAAATTTACATTATTTCAAGTGTTAAATCTAATTATTAATTAATGTCTTCCATGTCATAATTTAATCAAATTTTTATTAAAATCATTTAGTTTATTGTCTATTTTCCTAATCAAATATTTTCTTCATTTTGATTATATATGTAATTCTTTTTAGTAGGGATAATTTTAACAAAAGATTCTAAACTTTTTTATAATATTTTGGTAAGTTTTGTTTAAGTGTATTAATTTTTATGTTGAATTTTAACTTTTTAAACTAATAATCAATTTAGTAAATTTATAAACATTGCTAAATGATTTTTTCCCTTAATACATGTAGATTGATAGTAAAAACGAGATTCCTTTCAACAAATAAATGATAAGAAAAAAATAAAAACCTCCCAAATAAAAAAGTGAAATGGTAGATACAAACAAAAAATCTTGAAAGAAAAGAAATCCTGAAACAAATATGTGGAATGAGAATAATGACCTGAAGGTTGTTCTCCTTGATGTATTCCCAAATTTTCTTCATAGCCTACGGATGAGAAATCTCAAGGACACCACATAATTTTTCCATTTCAGCAAAAACGAGGTGGGAAAGCATAATCCCCGTTTTCTCTTTTTTTATGGGGCTAGGAATAGGGCTAGTGTTGGTCTTCGCTATAGGCACTTTTGTTTAAAGTTTTTCTGTCAAGACATGAGAGCATGCTAGACTTTGGCAGACATAATTAATAGCAATCTATTGCTCTCACAAATTGTAACCAAAGACGAATATCTAAAATTTCCGACAATATCCTTAACATGAGACTCGTGGAATCCCATGGAGAGTTCCCCACCATATATAGCCTATTAGCTAATTAAAATAATTTATTTGGAAAATTATTGATTGATACTAAAAAAAAAAATTTGTTTGATTGATTTTCTTTTTATAGACAAAAATTAAGATTACATGAAAATATAATTTTTGGAGGACTATTAAATCAAGAGGAACACATTCAAAATTAACAAATTCATCGTTGAAATTACTTTAAACTTAATTTCAATTTACATCATATTTATTTATTTTTTTAATCCATTATAACTTAAATTCATGAAATTTCCATAGCCCATAACGGTTTGTTTTTAATTCTTCTGGATTTGACCATGTAGATTTTGATGCTGCCAACGTTTAAGACAAGAGAACAAGTGAGAGACCAAGAGATAAAAAAAATAGCTATAATAACTTGAAAACATGACTATAATACATCAAATATAACACACAAATAAACCAAATTACATCTTGAATCAAAATTCTGTTTACAATTAATTTAAATGATCTTTTATCACTATATAATATAGAAATAAACCAAATTAAAGACCGAGGTCAAATATATGAGGATTAGAAAGAAAAGCACAAGTTGAATGTGAAATAATTATAAACTTAATCATTGTCATTTTTTTGTCCATGTGTTTTTGACTATAACTAAATAGGACTTGACCAAGGATTAAATTGTATTCTATAAATGGTGTTTAGTCTAACTCATGGATTAAACGGTCACTTAATAAAAGGTCATGTCCGAGCTTGACTAAACAAGATTTTCTTTCCTTAATATTCCCCTTTATTTTTTGTGTAAGTCACGGTCAGAATTCGTGTTCTTTCGTACCACTACCAACCAAGTTTTAATTTGATTATTTTATGGAGCATTTGGTTTTGATTGGAAGAGTTTTAAAATATAATAAAAATAAAAAAGCACTATTATTAGATGTGATAATAAAGTATTAAATGTGAATGTTTGATTAGGATATTATAACAAAATCTCATGTATAGGGAATTCGGTCAGGCTTTCCAGCTTTTGCAATTTTTTTTAAGGTTATGTTTTCTATATATCCGTACTCATTTTTGTATTATGGATTAGGCTGTTTTTAAAAATATTTTGAGATTTTCAATGTGTTCAGCTTTTCATTAAAGTACAACGTGGGTTTAGTCAATATAGAATTTATTTATTGACCACAGGTTTAGTTATATCTCTTAGAATCAACGTACTAATTATTATTTAATATCAGTTTAGAAGGTGAAAAATTATATTTAATGATTGAAGTTGTTGAATTAAATTAGTTTAGTGACAATTTTAAGAATTTATTAAATATTTGATATTATTCTAATCAATTGAGTAACTATTGATTGCATATTTAGTATTGGCTATTCGTCTTTTATTTTGATCTCAAAATCTAATTAATTCAATGTATCACAAGATTTGAATTAAATTAATTTAAAAGATCGTCAACTTTATAATATAAGAAGGCAAAACAATTAAAATAGCATCTTAATAATTTAAATCAAACTCCAAATGTCATTAAGACTTACAGACAAGATATGGTGATGTAAGAACATCTTGAGATTTAAGCAATAAACATTGAAAAAAAAAAACTTAAATTCTTATTTTAATTTTAGTTTTATGAACTTTAAACCCTTGTTTTTAGATTATCACGGGCTTGCTTCTTCATATTTATAAATTTAAATGTTCTTCTTTATCAATTTGAGTGACTATGTCAGTAGAAAATTCTCCAAAGAACCACATTTTTATAGCACAAATCTCAACTTCTAGTAGAAATAAAAAGGTCACAATTGCCAAGGAGCACTTGGAAATAAAAATTTGCAAGTTGCTCATTGGTTGGTATATGCACTAGTTCAATTTCTTTATTGAGAACATTTTCACAAATAAAGTGATGGTGCACTTCAATATGTTTTGTATGAGCAAAAAACAATGGATTTTTCTCTTCATTATTTGTCATCAAGGTTATAAGCCTTAATCATGGATTTATCTTTTTCTTGAATTGTCCTATTCATTCTTTCAACTACACCATTTTGTTCTAGAGTATATGGAGCTTTAAACAATTGTCTCTTAGTTCCCTTTTATTTACAAAAAATAAAAAAATCATTTGGAGTATACTTCCCCCCATTATTTGATCTCAACAATCAATTTTTATCACTTTCATTCTCAACTTGATGTACAAACTCTTTTAAAAAATAAAATGCTTTAAATTTGTTTCTCAAAAAATAAACACAAACATTTTAAGTGAGGCCATCAATGAATGTCAATAAAATTGAGTTCATGAAGCTTCCACAATCCATAATGATTTGATTTTGTTCTTCTGGATTCGACTATGTAAAATTTTGCATTGCCAACGTTTCAGATCAAATACCATGATCCATCCTCGGGGCAAACGAGAAAGCAATAGAAAAAGAGAGCAAAATGATCCGAAACGTTGGCAATGCAAAAATTTACACGAACGAATCCAGAAGAACAAAATCAATGCCATTAAATATCAAGACTCCCAATAGAAATTGTCTTCATCGATCCATAAAGATGAGAATGGACTAACTCCAACTTATTGGAGGCTCTCTAAAATTTTCCAGAATCAATTTTTGATGTACATTGTTTTCCTATGACACAAGCTTCATAGAAATACTTCTTTGTAGTGATGGGTGCAAGACCATATATACACTGATATTTTTTATTGAAGAATTCCTTTAGTGATTTAAGGTTAACATGACCAAATCTTTCATTCCATAATTGATTCCTTGAAGCAATTCTTGAAACTAAGACTTGAAGGGAGTTTGTCCCCAAATAAAACATGTCTCCTTTCATATATCCATCACATATACTAATTTTCCCCCACAATCAAATGCCTTACAAATTTCTTTTTCAAAAATAACTTTGATATTTTTGGCAATGATTTGACTAAGGTAAAAAATTTCTTTAATCTTGGACAAATAAAACATTATCAATAATTGTTTTATCTTGGGTTGGAACATCTAGAGGAGCCTTGCCAACTCCTTCAAGAGCTAATTGTGAATCATTTCACAATGTAATATTGTCTCTTGATTTGTCAAGTTGTCAATATTTCCGATCATATGGCAAGTAGCACCCGAGTTGGTAATACAAACAACATCATTTTGAATATATGGACTCGGGATTCATTGTAAATAGTGTATGACCTTCGTCATCTTCAAAATTTGTGTCAACTGTCATACTTTTTTCTTTGTTGTATTCATATATTTCTTCCATTTAAAACAATGTAGTTCAAGATGAACAAGAGATTTGCAATAATAGCAAACCCTTCCTTTCCTTTGTTCACCATTATCCACAATAGAATGTCTTTGTTGTTGTGGCTTCTTGCCCTTAAACTTAGAGGCAAATGCATTTGCTAATTCAATTGCATTATCTTTATTAAACATTTCCTCATGTTGCAATTATAGACCTTCTAGATGAATGAATTTCAGGATTGCCAATTTTCCACTTAATGTGAGAGTAGTTTCAAAATTCTCAAATGAATTAGGCAAATTATAGAAATGAGATCTTTATCAGCTATAGTCTCACCTACGTTAATAAGATGATTTAAAATACCCTTGATTTTTAATAGACGCTCAAATACAAAACCATCTATTTTCAGATTATATAATTGAGTTCAAAGCATGCATATTCTCACATTAGTCTCGTGCTCAAAGATTGTAGTGGTTATACTCGAATATTCATCTGGTGTAATTGCATTCAACACATTTTTTATCAACATACCACCAATAGACAAGTTTATCATAGCGAGTCCTTGGCCTGATTATTTGTCAAAATCATCTTGTAGACAAACATCTATGGAATGTCGTATTTTAGTTCCATTGACAAAAGATGTGAGGTTTTCCTAGAGAAAAATATTTTTCATTTTCCATGATTGTCAATAGAGACAATTTAATAAAAATGACACTCAATAAATTATTTGCCATTTGCAATGATCTTTACTATCAAAATAACTTTTCACATTTTATAATGATATTTGTGATCAATGATATAATGTTTCCTTTAAAATTCACCAATGATTTCTACAATCAACACTGCAATTCCTTCCTTTTAAAAATCCATCAATGACCTCTGCAATCAATGCTGCAACTTTTTCCTTCAAAAAATCAGCAATGACTTCTACAAATAATAACGTTGTAATGTTTTCCTTTAAGATTCAGCAATAAATGCTGCAATTGTTAAAATTCTCTATATAAAATAAATGGATTACAAAGATCTTTAAATAAATACACATTGCGCGAGACATGACTGCAAATTGTTATGTGATTAAATACAATTTTTTTTTTTATATCAACACAATAATATAAACAGAGCTCGCGAACCTCTCATGGCGAAGATCACTCTATCATAATCCACAGGGATCTTCGCCATAATCCACAGGGATCATGGCTTTTTCTTCTCTAGCGTCAAACGTCCACAGATCTTATAATTCATGACCGAAACACCAATATTTCTATTTCACTTGGAAGTAGTTACTTGGATATTGTATACCAGAGAGAGATGACAACATTAGAGTAGGGTCAAAGACATTAAAAAAAATGAATGTATAGGTTCAAGGACATTAAAAATTGTATTTTTGCTTCAAATCAAGGGAAACAGTTGCCAGGGTGCATAAGTCACTTGAGCCATACCCAAAAACGAAAATTTCAGTAGGCTAAGAGAGAGCATACAACAACAGTGATAAAAAGTTTGTTACAAATCAGCTTCTCCTTTAGGGCTGGTGAGATTCAAGGCAAGCCATAGCTAACCAAGTTCAAGCTTATAGGCTTACCAGATCTCCAAGGGGGATGCCCACATGGGGCAGCTCATAGATTTTGAGCGATTCTGTTGGATTTAAACAGTACAATTTAAGTTTTGATTTGTTTAGATGATTCTTAATATTAATCGTTTTAGTTGATAAAATGTAAATTTTTCATAGTTTCATATTTACTTGACAAGATTTAGCTTGTTCAGTACGATGTTGGCTCAAAGTCTTTATATTTACTATTACCTCTGACAAATTACGATAAAAACAGACTTAAACAATACATTGTAAACTTTGACTTATCTTAGTAAGAAATGAATTCTATTGAAAGAACATTTACCATTTTAACCAATTAAAACTTGGAATGTGCGTTTAAACCTGATTCAGATGTAACCACTAACTTTAAAATAAATTATGAATTAACCCATTTTCCAACATGTCATGACAGGCCATCCTAATTTGATGCCTCTTGCAACTCTGTTTTTAATTCTCTAAATGACAGCAGCAGCAATGAGCAGGGCAAATCTACAGTATACTTTACAGGAATGTGTGAACATCAGAAAGTGCATTTAAAGACATAGAAAATCAAATGGATGTCAAATCTTAAGCAGAAATTAAATAAATAAGCTTTTCCTTTTTATCTTCTCCATCAAATTATCAATGAACATCAGAAATGCTGTGTCTCTCTGGAAATGATTATACTCTATTTAGAAGAAATGTTGTGTCTTTGTGGAAATTGGTTTTGATAATAAAAGCAGCCAAAAATGAGGGGGCTGATTCATGGGTACAATTAAGAGAACAATGGAAGGACCATTGTCCGCAAACAATCAACACAAAAGCAGCCTTTTACCTCTATCAAAAACAAAAACCATCTTACGAGAGTTTATCAGCAATAAAATACTACCAATCAAAATATACTTCTAGTGGAAATTGTTAAAATCTAAGGCATTTTTGTTTTGGAGGACAACAAAGCCTTTTAGTGGTTCGGGAAATCCAAACGTAATAGAGATTGACTGCCATTGTTGGAAGCTGCAGATTCAATACGCTAACTGTAGTTTCTAAGTCAACTTAGAACTGTATAGAATAAATTTTGCAAATGTCTTTATCACGTCTTTGAAGTTGTTAAGTTGTGTGATGTGATCAGAATACAATTATTGAAGGTTATTTTCCTTTTTTGGCTGACCACAAATGTGTAAGAATGTGGGAATTTGGCAGATAAGAGTTTTGCAAAGTGTATCCAATAATCACCAAAGCCAATTATGCGCCCTTCATAAAACGTGCTCTACATAGAAAATGCTCTACATAGTGGTGAAATTATTATTAATTTATTTAAAAGGGTGCAAGGAGTATGTGGATAGGAAAATGTTTGTAAAATACAATTTGATTTGTGCATATAAGATATTATTTTAGATAGAAATGTTTGTACAGAAACTGATAAAATGTAATAAACATTGTGATAGAGTTTCTGTAGACAGATATAAATGCATGAACTTTCTCCACAATAAAAAGGAATCATTGAACAAATATGTAAATCTATTATAATTTATGCACAAAATTTGATGGCAGAATAATTCAATTTGAAATTTATTTCTACCTACAATTTGACAATGAGCCCCTGGACTTGACTCAAGATGCAATGTCGAAAGAAGTTGACAATAGGCAGGGAGAGAGCAAGTGCAATTGATGGAGAGAGCAAGTGCAATTTGTAGAGTAGAAGATGGACATCGTCTCCAAGTTCAATATGAGGTTGATGCACAACTTCACTACTTTCTTGTGCGAATTACAAGGAACTTTTTAATTTCTTGACTGATAATTGGAATCGTATTCAAATTGCCACTGGTTGGCTAGTTTTATTTCTTTATGCCTTTTTGTTAATGTTGTTAAAACTTTTATTTCATTTTACTGTTTGGTTAAGACTCTATATGGTTTTTTATATTTGTTGTTAAGTTGTTGTTAGCTTTATGTGTTGTAAATGTTAGTGTGTTGATGGGTTGTTAGTGTAAAGGGTTGGCATTCTTGCTTTGCCACTTTTACTATTAAAAACATTTTGCAATTATTTTGTTGAAATAAATTCATCCACCATCTATATATGAATTTTATCATTATATTTTTTTAATATTTTATTTTTTTTGGTTAAATTTGAATTGTATTAATCTATATTAAAAGGACATATATATGAGTGAAAATATATGCAAATCTTTATGCCGAGATAAGATATATACAATCTTCTCTTTAACAAAATCTATAAAAATTATGTCCCCCAACATTTTGAGCAACTCAATAATTATTTTTAAATAATAACAATGACTAATCTAACTACAATCATGAACTACCCTACCTAACAATAATTACTTTATGAAACTACTATAAGCAAGGACATGATGCAATGTATCTCTTGTTCTAATAGTTTTCTTTTTAAGATCGAGTAAAATTTTTATAAAGCTTTTTTATTAATATATTTGGCGAAGGATGAATTTAGATTTTCCTATCACTAATTATTCTTACAATCCACATAATTTGGAATGCTATTTTATCTACTACAATAGTTTAGATCTATTTTACAAGAGCGAGTGCTTTTGTACACATTTCACAAATAATAGATTTGTCTTACAAGTTCCCTATTTTTATAATCCTTTCTAAACTCACTTGAACCCCTCTCTTCCAACTCTTCATAATCTAAATTGTGATAGTGCAAGTTGGAGAGATCTAAGAAGGATTAGGATGTTCTTTATTGTTGAATTCTAATATTTTTGAGACTTTTTTAATTAGTGGTTAACATCAATAGAGTTCTTATGGCTTGGCCTTTATAAAAGACTCAAAACTATCTAGTAAACTAAAAATCACACTTGTCATGATGGAGGGAGAATATTTAAAAATAATAAGTAATAAATTGTCACAATATTTAATAAAAAATCAAAACATCTAAGATTAAATAAATCTCATTAAAGGCCCGAATCAAATCGCTTTGAAATTGTCAAATTTGCATATATTGATGAGTTTGATTGAGAAATAGACTCACTAATTAAATAAATATTTTAAAGTGGTTTATGTTGTATTTTCCCTATGTGAAATAGATGAATTGAAAAGGGAGGAACATCAATCTTTTTTGAATAAAGGGGTAAAAACTTTATTGAAGAACAAAATCAAGAATTGCAAAAGAGAACTAGAGTCTCAAAGCCCCATGAGGGAACCACAAGCCCAACCCAAGATTAGCCGGCTTCGTAACTATCCATATCCTTAGAAAATATCTTATGCAGGTCCTGACAGTAATCCGGGGAGAGTTGCTCCCAACCTTCAACTTTCCAATCATTATCATGTTCCAAGGCCCACTTAGCCAAACAATCAACTGCTCTATTCCATTCATGAGGAATGTGGATGAAAGACACCTTCTCCATCATAGAACTAATTTCAAGAATCTGGTGAACGATCCCTACCAACTGCCAATGAACCCCACTCACCTTCTGCTCAATCAACAAGTTAAAAATAATTTGCGAATCCGATTCGTAGATAACCTTCTGCCACCCAACTCCAAGGCCCGCTCTATGGAATAGAAAATTGCTAATCCCTCCATAAAGTTATTAGACTTCCACCCTTTTTGCACCGAGAAGAAGAAAACCACCTCCCCCTACTATCCCTACCAACACCACCAATCCCAGCAGGGCCCAGACTACCCCTAGAGGAGACATCGATGTTAATATTGATGGACTCATCTTGAGGGGGTATCCACCTTCCCATCCTTTGAACCTTCTTCATAGCACTTCTACATCTCCTAACACACGCCAAGGCGGGTGACATCTCCTGCAGACCCAACCTACTCACAATATCAGCCTCTCCTCTATCCAGAGGAAAATTCACCTCACATTTAGCTTCCACCGTCTCCCGAATCATACCAATGATTCTATTCCACACTTGTTGAACTAACAATTTGACCTCCATAAAGATCCTCCTATTCCTCTCCAGCCAGATCTACCACAGTATAAAAATGGGCCCAATATGTCAGACACTCTGGAGAAAAGAGGAAAAGATAGGAGGCCTGCCCAAACTGCTCCAAAACTCCACCAAAGAATCCGCGTGAACACAAGAATGCTTCCACACCCCCCACCAGTAATGCCAAATTAGTAGCGAGAAAGGGCATCTGAAGAACAGGTGTGAGGAATCCTCCTCCCCATTACCACACAAAACACAGATGGAAGGCCCAGGGAATCCCCTCTTACGAATGTTGTCCCAAGTTAGACATCGAATGTTGTTCCAAGCTAGACATCTATTCAAATCCAAAGTCCAAGCGAAACAGTTACACTTTGGCCAAGAAAAAATATTCCACACATGTTTCCACCAAAGCACCTCCCTCCCCTCCAATCTTCAAGACAACAGCTCTTGGTAACCACTAGCCACAATAAAAACACCCTTAGGATTTGGGGTCCAAGCAAGTCTATCCCTACCCTTAAGGGAGCTACAATGTCTACTTGCCAGAATGCCATACAACTTAGCACACTCTTCATCCATACCAACAATCAACCATTCATTAGGAGCCTTCCATCGCTCCAACTCCAAGTGCCCACACCTATAAACAACCTTAAAGTCGCTCACCCTAGACCATCCTGCCTCTAGGAACCTCTGACAAAAATTCCCAAGGTTGGGAAATTGATCAAGGATGGGGGGATACCCATCCCAAGAGTCGAACCGGAAAAGCACCTCTTCCCCCCTCTTACATATCCAAAAAAGTCCTTCCTTTATAAGATAAGCCCCTTTCTTGAGAGTACTCCAAATCGAAGAACCTTTTCCCTCAAGCGGATATCTTGGGATTTCCTCCTTCAGGATCTTCTGCATGTATTTGTAGGCCAAAATCCTAGCCCAGCCTCGATCCTGTTCAACACACCACCTCCAGTACAATTTAGCCACCAAAGCCTCCCCAAATAAAATAGTCTGCCTTAAGCTGAGCCCACCTGATTGCTTCGGGCTACACACCAAGTCCCAATTGACAAGACACCATTTGTAGGAGGACAGGTTGCCTACCCATAAGAATTGCCTTGCCAAAGAATCTAATTCCTTCAAGAACCACTTAGGGGCCACTTGGAGCATACAACAATAAATCGAAAGAGCCTGAACCACTGACTGGATCAGTTGAACCCTCCCAACAAAGGACAACCATATGTGTGTCCAATGTTCAACCTTCATGCAAAATTTATCCAAGATACCCTGCCACGAATCCCTAGGAGGGTTTCCAGTAGAGATAGGAATACCCAGGTAAGTCAAGGGAAGAGAACCGACCTAGAATCTCAGGATATGAGAAATCCTCTGAATATTTCTAGGTGTGCTAAAGAAGAGAATGAAAGATTTATCCTCATTGATCAACTAGCCCGAAGCAAAAAGATAAACATCCAAAACTTTGTGCAAATTCAAAGCTTCTCTAATCCGAGCTAGTCCCATTAGGGCCGTGTCATCAACAAACTGCAAATGGGACTGATGATGCAAGTCAGTTCCCCAATTCCAACCTTGAATAATACCTAGACCCACATTATGCTTAATCAACTTCCCCAGAGCCTCATCTAGAAGAATGAATAAGTATGAGGAGAGGAGGTCCCCCTGGCGAAGACCCTTAGAAGAACCAAACAACTTTGTATGATCTCTATTGATTAGCATAGAGAAGGAGGTAGACGTAACACAACTCATTACCCATTGAATCCATTCATCAACAAAGCCAAAGGCCCTAAGGATCTTCTGGAGAAAGGACCAACGAACTCTATCATAAGCCTTAGCCATATCTAGTTTAATAAATATAGCTTTTTCCTTGGAAGCCACCATAAAATGAATGGCCTCAGTAGCAATGACCACACCATCTAGGATTTGGCGACCTTCCACATGTTAGGGTTTCAAGCAGATCCGAAGCAAATATGAACTAACAATTATATGCAGATTTAAATACAAAAGATAAAGAAATAAAACAGGACACAGATAACACAGAGATTTAACGTGGTTCACCCAGAATGGGTTACGTCCACCATACACAGCCGTCCAATCTTTCTTATTATCCAGCAAAAATAGTACATCAACCTTACAATGCCTTAAGCATCCCAGCCACTTATAACATGCGTTTTTTAGGGCAACAAACAAAGTCGGCCTGAGTGTACAGTACTTTGCTGATCAGTCGCCACATTTCAACACCACAAACCCACTCTGCTCCTCTGAGATGACATCCCCAAGCCAGTTCTTCAACCTCTCCGCTATCAACTTAGAAATGATCTTATAACTCATATTATAGAGAGAGATAGGGTGGAACTGGCCTAACCAATCAGCCCCATCACACTTGGGGATTAGTGCAATGAAAGTCGCATTCAAAGAACAAAGCATCTGCTTATTCCTTTGAGACTCTTAGACCGCCTCCAATAAGTCCAATTTGATAATATCCCATAAATCTTGAAAGAACTCAACTGGGAACCCATCCGGACCAGGGGCTTTTCCTTTCCTCATGAGAAAAACAATCCTCTCAAGTTCTTCTAGCAAAATAGGACCTATAAGCTACTCATTAATCTCCCTAGTAACTAGAGAAGGAATACAAGCAAGAACCTGATTCTCCTCTTCCAACTCCCCCTGAGTATCCTCGCTAAAGGGGGATTGAAAATACTGTAAAGCCTCCCTAGAGATCTCCTGCAAGGATAAACACTACTCACCTCTATAATTGACCAGAACAAGAACAGAATTGCCATGTCTTCTTGCTTTCACTAAATTGAAAAAGAACATAGTATTCTTGTCCCCTGCTTGAAACCAATCAATATGAGCTCTCTGTTTCCAATAGATTTCCTCCCTAAGCTCCCATTCCTCTAAATCCTTGACAACCCTGTCTTCCTCCCTAAGCAAGGCTTCAGACAAACCATGCTCTCTTATTTCCCTAGTAATGTTATTCAACACTATTCACTAGTACATTCGGAGCTGATTTCTAATGGCCGTTTGTCGGATTTTCGATGAATTTTCATTGGAGTGTCGACAAAATCCATCGTCAAAAACTCGACGTCGGATTGGTCAACAATGCCATGCCCGTCGAAAATTCAACAATCCCGTGTAGGGGAAAAAGTGACACTAAGCAAACATGCCCTAATCTCACTTTCAATCACACACTTGTGGAATACGAAAGAGCCTAGAGGTATCACACAATTGGCTACTTCTTTTTGTGGAAGAGAGAGCCACGGGCTACCTATTAGGATTTCTATTCCTTTGTTGCAAATGATAGATAGAATGATGCAAGTTCAACTATTAACCCTAAAGTGTAAGTATGAACTAGTAACAAGATTGCAGAATTAAGATTAAACAATAGAAAGCTGTAAACACAAGGACAAGACAAGAATGCAGATGCGTACTTGGAGTTAAAAGTTGAGTGAAAATGTTTGGGATGGGGGCGCAGGCGCCACTGTCTTGATTCTGCTCCTGAAATTGCTGTTTTGCAACCTGAAAAGATGTTAGAAAAATGTTGAAACTTGCTGTCTGATAGAAGGACCAGGGTGCCCCACGCCCCTGTCCTGGCAGGACCAGGGTGCCCCACGCCCCTGTCCTGGCAGGACCAGGGCACCCCACGCCCCTGTTCTGGTCTTTTGCCCTGAAATTTAGTGTGTAGCTCAATTTCTGTCTGCTTCCGTCGGATCTGCAACTTGCAGTGTCGTCTGAATCCCGAAACTTGCACTTATATCTAAAAAGGTATGGTGGGCGGCTATATAGGGTTTTGCCTTAGTCAAACCCTCGCTTTGGTGATTTCCACCTCCACGAATAGCCAAGTTGTATTGTAAAAGTAGTGTGTGTGCAGACCTTGTGTGTGTGCAAGATCCTAAAATGCAAGTAAGCAAACTAGAGCAACCTAGAAAGTAAACCCTAATTGCTTGTAAATGATAATGTAAATGCTCCAAATCAAGATGTAAAGAGATCTAAAGAATGAATACAAGTGATATAATGAGGCTTATGCAAAGACATGAAAACAACATGAAATCATACCCAACCCCAAGGGAGGGATACAAGCCAATCTTCAGTCGGTGATCCCTTATTGCTCTTCAATGTCTTCAAAGCCCTAAATGGATGAATGAAATTGATGAATGCTTGATGGATGGATGTCGAATGTTGTTGAAGTCTTCAAAGATCTGCTCTTTCACTGCATAGAAGGCCCTTGAAACCAAAATTCGGATCCTTTCAAATGAAGAAAGAGAGCTATTATATATGAAACCCTAGGTCTTAATTTCAACTTTTGGCCAACCTAGAGATTGAATCTCCCACCAATTTCTTGGGGTTAAGCTTTATTTTATGATTGGATTGCGCTCCTAAAATTTCGAGAAAAATGTCCGGGACCATGTGCACGCCGGGTGCCATGGTCCCAACAACTTTTCACCAAATTTTCAGGGCCGTCGGATATGATGATTTTAGAGAGAATCCCGAAGTTATAGCTGATTTCAAGATGTTTTGACCCTCGAAATCAAGCCCCCAAGTTCAAAATAGGACCTAATTAGGGTTTTTGATTAAATGATGTATTAGAGGAATAAAATGAAAGGGGCACACTTTAATGAAAAGGGCCCAACTTTATGATATGGGAGATGATAAAATAGAACCTTAGACCTAATTAATTTAATTAATTAAGTGCTAAAGGGGAAATGAAATGCAAAATACAAAATGCGCCAAGGCGGGTGCTAAACTAGGTGTGAAATTGTACCACCCTAGCAAGTGCATACAATTTACGACACTACAAATCCAATGGACTCTGTCGATAGTCAAAGAAGTCATCGGTCGAAAGCTTGGTATTCGTTGTAATTCCGACGATGATCATTTTTATGAAAAAAATAAATATAAAAGAGCCATTGAAGGAAGGAAGATCTTTCAATTTGTTTTAAATCCTAAGGGGTTCAGGGTTTAGGTTTTAAGTCGCTTTAATACCTGAGAAAAGCCCTTTTGGTTTCTAATTTGGCATTACTTTATTCACTTAAGCGACAGGTCCATTTATCATAAAAGTTTTCTCCCCTTATCATTTACCTAGGCAGTCCCTTTAAATATTTTATTCTTGTTCGCTTTTAATCTGCCTTTTCTAATGTCTGTCGGGCCTTGTAAGTATCATGTGATTTTCTATTGATCTGATGGCCTGCGTTGATTCGTGACCAAAAAGTGCTCGAAACTTAGTTTCCGTGAAGTAGCGAAAGGCGAAGGTGGACCCGACATATAGGTTTGGATCAAAGCTAAACACTGATCAAGTTTCATCTGATCGGATGGACAACGTGGTTTCGTGAGATCAAGCTGAACGTGTTTTAACCTTCGCAAAGTGGCGAAAGGGTTTGGCAGGTCCCAGAGATAAGCGGTCTTCTTTGCTTAAAGAATGATCGGGTTGGAAAAATATCAATGGCTTCTTGTTGTTTTGTGGCCGAGAGATGCACGAGCTATACCTTCAGCAAAATAGCGAAAAGGTGGAGGGTCCCGCTAAGAGTGGTAGTAAATGTGGTAACCCCAGTTGGCGATGACATGGCGGTGACAAGGCACTCAGTTGGCAGTATGCAGTGGGTCCGGGCAAGGTTGTCATAAAAAGAGTAAACAACGAGCAAGTTCTTGAGATCTAACGGCTCGCATGAATTCGCGAAGATAAGATGCTAGCAAGTTAGTCATTGCGAAGTAGCGAAAAGGCCAATGGGCCCAAGGGATAGGCATGGCATGAAGTTAAAAGAAGATCAGGTTTGTTTTGATCTAACAGTTCTCATGGTTTCGTGGCTGTAAGCCAAACGAAGAATAATGTTCACAAAGTCGCGAAAGACAGGTGGAAATCACACGGAGGAGTGACGTGGCATAACAGTTGCCGCTTTTTCTAGAGCTTGATAGTAATGTGTCAAGTGACACGTGGTTTAAAAAATTGGTTTAAAAAAGTGGTTGAGGGCCCACCTAGGTGTAACCGATAGTTATGTGGGAATAGTAAAAGGGAACACGTGGTGGATTAAGGGTGGAACCAAAAGGAGTTTCCAGGGATAATGGCCGACTGCCATGTGACATTTATTAACTAGATAACAAGTGGGGTAAGTAATTCTCGGATAAAGGGCCCACTTAAAAGGCATTCATCTCAAGATTGATCCAACGCTTCTCATTGTTTCGTGACCCGAAGATGCCCATAGCTTAACCTCAGTGAAATGGCAAAAACCGTTAGCCGTCAAGATGAGGCGCGGTTAGTTAAAAGGATTGATGGTCCCGGTTGGAGTTAAAGGCCGAGTGATTTGAGTTTGATCTAATGCTTGGCACGGTCTCGTGAAGGAAAAGTGCATGACTATTAAACTCTGCGAAGTGGCGAAAAGGAGGTAGGGCCCGACACTAAAGCAAAGAGGTTAAACAGAGATAAAGGCGATGTAAGTTCTTGAGATCCAATGGCCAGCGTTGTTTCGCGAAAGAAAAGAGCACGGGTTTTATGTTCTGCGGAGTAGTGAAAGAGCGAAACCGAGGAAAGACTTAGAGAAATTATGACTCGTTGGAGCCAGTTTTGAATTCGATTTGGCGAATTTAATTCTGAAAAGAAAGCCGAAGCATGCGGAGTTAATTTCTAAAAACTTAAATGCCAACTTGCCCTTTTCAGTCCGTATCAACTTGATTGCTAAGTATTGTTTCATTGAAGTTTGTTGCAGAGCAATTTTCTTCAGGCGAATAATCAGGTTTCTTGTGCTTTTCTTGATAACTCTTGGTTTGTTCTCAAATACTACTATGTGAATTACTTCATTAGAGGTCTGTGATAGCTTCTAGTGGTATAATTGTTTGACCATAATGGCACCCAGAAGAGAATTTACAAAGAAAGTGAATTACTAGGACCGAAATATCTGTGATGATTTTTTAGAGCAATTAACCATGTCCACCAATGCTGGGGATAAGGCCAAAGAGCTAGTACCTAAGAACCCTCGTCTAAAAATTGGAGATGGCCTTTATGATAAGGGTAATTGGTTGAGGGACCCTGAAATAGGATTGTTAGGCTTAGGACTCTTCAAAGTCAGTTTTGGGCAGAGGAATTTCCCAGCTCCTTTGAATGGCATATGGGAGCAGGATGTAGGAAAGCTTGTGGTCCCAGGTGTTTTTCTGGATCTAGATTTGTTAGCCCTGATTGCACAGAATTATGACTCTGTGGAAAGATGCATCAGGAACATAAAGGGATCAGTCTTGGGATCAGTCTTGATTGAGATAAATGAAGATGAATTCAGGAAAGTGTTTAAACTCAGCGAGTCCTCCAATTTGTTAGAACCTATTGACTTTGAGTCGTTAGCCCAGGTTTACAACACACAAAGGGATCATCTTAGAAGTGGCCCATTGAAAAAATTCTTTGTAAAGATAGGGGGGTTAACAGTTGTAGGCCCCAACACAATGGAGCCATTCTCTCTCAACCTTTTCACTCTGAGAGCTAAGGGTATGTATTGGGCATTATGCCAAATTTTTGGAGAGGATGCTGAAAAGAATATGCCAACCCATTATATGTTAATGATTGCACAAATTCTAAACCCCTCCCCAGCAATAACAATTGATTATGCCTCATACCTTGCTGATGCAATTCATAAAGGGCTAGTAGGAATAAAAAATGGTAAGGTGGATAGGCCATTTGGATGGTACTCCATGTTAATGCATATGTTTCTATTCAAAGGGGCTGATTATTTTGGAAAGGAGATGGACCTGATTAAGGTCAAGGATAAAGAGGAGATGCCAGTGCAATTGTGGAGTACTGTTCTATCTTGGGATAGAGAAGATGCAAGTTATTTAAAGTTTGATAGATGCTTTGCAACTAAAATTAGGATTCTTCTATGTAGAGAAAACCCTAGAATTCCTAAGGCTCTTTTGGAGTTTCTCAGACCAAAGGAGTTTGTAGAGGATATCAAGATTGTTCACAATTGAGGAGAAATATATTTGTACCCTGTGTCTACTATTTTTAGAGTGTTTGGATTTAGATGCACCCCCCTTTTTACTACCCTATCAGGTTCCATTGAAGATAGGGATTGCAGAAGTCCCGAGACAAATTGGGGGAGTACAAGAAGCAGAGCTAACCAATAGAGGTAAAGGGACTATTTTCCCAACTATTACCATGGCTAACCATTTTGTGATCACTAAGGGTGGATGGAGATTTTTTGAAGAATTCTTTAAGCCATATAGGTTGTCTAGTGCAGTGTCAAGATGTGCAGACCCCGAGGATTTTTTCAATGGCATGTTCAGAAAAAGAGCAGTGTGTAGAGGTAGGCCACATCAATTTCAGTTCCCAGAAGATCTGAATAGAAATGAATTCAGCTTAGATGAGCAAGAACTGAGGAAGGAGAAGTGGGTGGCATATAAGAAAGCCCTTGATTTTATCCATCAATTTGACACTGGCTATGACCCCCTTTCTAGCTTCAATCCATTTGAGGAGAAAATAAAATTCCTGATTCTTTATTTTGAAGATCTCATGCAGACCTTAAAAGAAAAGAGGGAAGCCATAATGCAAAATGAGCCTGATAAGGCTAAGATGGTATTGGCTAAGCCTGCCTTTGCTAGAGATATCCCACATGGTGACTATGTAATGCACAAAAGGTCAAAGTACACTGTGATAATGCTAGTGACAGGTGAGCCTTCCACTTCAAAAGGGAAGAGGAAACTTGAAGATGTCATTGACATCCAGGATTCCCCTAAGAAGCAGAGAGTGGGAAAGGAAATTGAAATTGATGAGCCTCAATATTCTCCATCTTAGTCTCCTATACACATTGGAGATGAACAAGTTGTGGCTGAACAATTATTGCAGTTAGGGAGTCTCTGTGAGATTGCCTATACCTATGAGGAGACCCAAGAGGGGATGCTCGAAGAGCCACCTAATGCTGAAATGGATTTGACTGATGGTGAGTTAAAGGGCCAAGAAATGGACCTTACTATTAAGCAAGCTAGTGAAGAATTCCTAGCGGACAGTAATTTTGTCAGATCAGGAGCTTTTATAAAGTTTCTATGGAAGCAAAATATTGATCAATTCAAGACTAGATGTGAATAGAGGAAAAGTGAACAACCTCTTAAAAATACAACTCAGGTAGAAGAAGAGGTTAAGCAAGAAATGATGGAGGAGTTCAAAGAAATCACCCCTAAGAAAGGAAGAGAAATGGTAGCAAAGGCTGGTGTGTTGATTCTCCCTGAATGGGATATAGCTGATGCCTTAGTGCTTGATGTAGTGAGGAAAGAAACAAAGCCTATGGAAGGAGTGACATTTACAAAAGATAATGCTGCTCTTGTCATGTGGTCTTTAAAGAAGGATGAAAACAAAAGAAGGAAGGATGCATCAGATTCTAGCCTCTTAGGAGGCATGATAGTTAAAAGAGTCCAAGACATAGGGGCAGTGGAAGCTACAAGCACAGTCCTAGAGATTGCAAAATTCAGTGTTGCGGTGGCAGAGAAAGAGGCACAAGAAAAGGCTAATCTCCAATTGAAGTTGGAGAGTATTTTAAAAGCTTATAATGATGCTAAAGAAGGAATAGCCAATAGAGACAACATAATTGCTAGACTCCAGAGTCAACTGGCAGGTCAATATCATCTCGGTGAATCTTCTACACTCATGATAGCCTCCTCTCCAGTAAGACCCCCTCCTACTAGTCCCATCATTGAATATCCCCCTTCTCCTATGCCTTCTAGTTCCCAATTACCTAAAAATGTCCAACATGAGTTGGAAAAATTGAAACAAGCTCAGACATTGTATGCAAACAAATATGAGGAGAAGGTGAAAGCCACCATCTTGAAGTTTGCTGACTCAGTCAAAACCTCCAATGTATACATAAATATGAAGAGGATTCTTGAGATTTTGATCAAATTGAGAGAAGAAGAAGCCACTTTGGAACCAATCTTGAATAAGTGGGTGCCTAGAGGTAAAGAGTTAGAGCTCATGTGTTCTTCCCATGCAGATGCAGAAGAGAATGACAATCTAAGGTCCACATGTGAGTTTATAAAAGAGATGAATATTCTTTTAGTGGAAGGAGCAGGTATAAAAAGAACAACCCAACTTTATAGGAAAGAATATTCAAATCATAAATTTGAAATGTTTCCAAGAGGTTTCATTGATCTTGTCTAGCTAAAGGAAGAGAAGACTTGGTTAAAGGAGGTGGGCCACAATTTGTCCCTAAGGATCAATTAGATTAATAGTACTGATGACACATCCTTATTTGTCCAAACAATTAAGGAAATTGAAAAAGTGAAATCTCATTATGGTTTCATAGAAACAGAGATTGGGCATGTACAAGTCACTTGGAATCGGCCAGAAGATATGAAACAGAAGATTGCTAGTTTTACTTGGCCTAGTGATGATGTGTATCAGGAGTGGAAAGATAAGTATATGGGACAGAAAGAAGATGCTTGGGAGTAGTTACAGGAGGTTGCAATAGAACAACATGCAGAGGAAGCCGCAGATGCTGAAAAGGACTTATAACCGCTTCTTGAAAATGACCGGTTGTTTGTATTAAACTTTCTTTTGAAGGGTCCAAAGCTTGTATGCATCCATACTATTATAAATGGATACCAAGACTCCTAAAAAAATGATCACAAGTAATTGTAAGAAAACGCTGCAGAAATTTATCTGAACTTTTTTCTAGTCTTATGGAGAATACTCTGAGTTTTGTAATATTTTATCAAAATTAATATCAATATACAGACTAGAAATAGTGTATATACATAAATGTGCATAGTAGTCATAGGGCAATTCATGTCAAATGTGCAACTCAATACAATAAATAATCTTAGTTTGTAGCCCTATAGCATCATAATGCTGTCCTTGACCAAGTATGCATACAAGAAACATCTAGTTCTATTAAGGCACAAGCATCAAAGTCAGAGGTTATGACAACTAGTGAAAAACATCAAGAACAAAAAGTTTAGTCTCAAGAATTAGGAGTTGTAATAAAAAAACTTACAAGGATGAGGCATATTCATAACTTTTGCAGTCCCACCTTGGATATCAACACTAGAAGCAACTCATATTGTTCGTGTACAGACAAGACAAAATGGGAGTTCATTATACCCAGCAACTCGTGGTGTTGTTATTCGTGTTGACTCTATTGGACCTTGCAATTAAGATTCAATATACATTATTCAATAAGATTAACTGTGCAACATAATGAAATATTGAAAAGTGTGTTACCTTGTTGAGCTTCGCTTGGTTTTGAGAATAGTTTAATATTCTCTACTTAACAGGGCCAACCATGTGAAGGTGGAAGCTCATTTAGCCCCTCCCCCCCCCTAACATCACTCTAAATTCACCGTTAACATCTTATAACATTCATTCATTAATTCTTTCTACCATTAATAAAATATAGCATTCATTCATTAATATCACATAACGTTCATTAACACATAACGTTCATTAACACATAACATTGATTAACATTAATTAACACGCAACATTCATCAATATTAATTAACACATATCATCCATAACCATTAATTAGCACATAATTACATTCACTAACACATAAAAATCAGTCATTATCAAATAAGTTAGATTACAATCATTTCTTTCTTTCTTTTTTCTTTGAAGCTATGAAAAGACTAAGTGGAACATCGGTGTCTTCATCATTTCCCCCCTCTATAGATGTTCTACCAACTGCTCATGATCTCAATGTATGCCTAGTCCTATACCGAGGACGAGGACACTGAAGTGAAGGGGGGTCCTCTGCAATAACAAAGAAATGGGTTAAATTCAAAATAAAATAAAATTATTGTTACAAGTATTTCATTGATTTAGAGAACATAATTGTTGTGCTTTTTACCTGATGGGGCCACATCATTTTGTGTAGCCTCAACCTCAACATGCTGAACACCACGGTCCTCTTCACCTAAGTGGGGAACATCACGTTCTTGAGGTTGTGTACCCAGATCATGCTCCACTTGCTCACCACCGACTACATGCTCTAAAATATTAACAAGAAAGGTTACATTAATTACTACTCTAATTAAAAATTAAGATGTTTAATTGTATTAATAGATAAATAAATAAATTTGAATAGCAAATGAATACCTCCACTACTGGCATGCACATCTAGACCTTCATGTGCAGGTGGTGTTTCACAATTAGCAGGCTGCATTCCAATGACATGCATATTGTTATCATTGCTTGCTTATTTAAAATGAATATAGTCACTTTATGTTGGAACTCAACATCAATTAGATTATTGGTAAAGTATTCAATTTGAAACAACTTCCATTTAGCATATTTACCTGTGTGATGGATGCACTTGAATGTTGTGTATGCCCACTCAATTCTCGTAGTCGATTAGCCATGGTTGAATAGCCTTGTTGGTAGGCAATTCTCTTGTCATCTTCTATGGGCGCTCTATTGAATTCAGAGCCCTGCATTTTTTCTTGGTACAGTGAATTTTGCTTGCATTGTTTGATAAAAAAAAAACGTTTGCAATTTATTAATATTTTGAGACAATATGGGAGTTTACATGAGATACTTACAATTCGTGCAACAAGTTTCATGTAACCACTAGAGCCAAGTTTGTGTTGCCCGTGCTTTTCTTGCCTTGCCTTGGTTGCCTTTGACATGTCACTCAGTCTATAAAACATTTGAAATATGTTAGATTATATAAATATAAAGAGTAATCAATTAGTACATAATTACATTCTTAATAGTATCATGTACCTTCTTCTGGTGTCTACTAGTGTATTTCCTTTTTTCCTTTCAATTCTCTCCTTGGCATCCAAAATCAGGTCCTTCCACTCCCTCTCTGGAATCATGGGGGGATGCTCGTACTTTAGGTTCCTCTCCAAATGGGTCTTGTATTGGTCCCTCACATACTTTAGATATGTGCCAGCTTTTTCAAGGAGCTTGGTTTTGTCAAAGGTGTCATTTCCAAACCACTCAATCATTTGGTTTGTCAATTCATCTTTTAACCTTTTTTCTTGGTCATTCCACCTTTTAAAGCAAAAACAAACCTGTTAGATTCAGAAATGAACTAAAGCTACATTTATTACACTTCAAGAAATGGATCAAAGGAAAAGTATTCTAGCAATGATATGAAATCAAAAGTGGATAAGGGTTAGTTCACATATGATGTACCACCTTTTACGTATGGTGGGCCCAAATATCTGCAATGTAATGTCACTAAGATGTTTATAGAAAATATCATTGCCTGCAAAAAATTCATGGGATCAATATTAGTCCAAAATGAGTGATCATAAAGTAAATTACAATTAGAGTATATATAATAATAATTTTAAAGTACCTAGAACCTTTTGTATCTTTAAGGGAAGCATTTCTTCGTCACTCACCACGAATGTGGCCTGCAATATTCCTGTACTAGCAATACGAGAAGATCCAGGAAATGATGCTATGTTATCAACAGTAGTCGCCTGTGGCACATCCTCACGTGCATCTCCTCCTGCAAAAAATGAATCCACTATGAAATGGCATTAGAATTCAAGAAAGAATGCTTGAAGGGAAATAAACACATGACAGAAGATAGAGCAAAAGAGGGATCTACCAACAATGGTCGGGCCAATATGACGTGCACTAGAGGATGTATGCATGCTACGTGTTGCCAACATTGTAGTCGGCAATACAGGTGAGGGTGACCTCTGATGAGGCGGCGTCGACATTTGCACAGTAACATTAACAACACCTAAAGAATAATACATTAGATATATCAAACATTAAATATGTGAAAAGTGCAAGAATTGTAAACAAGGATGAACCTTTATTTTGATAATTGACAGTATCAAGTATGATGTGTTTTGGGTACTCAGAGTGATAAGCCAAGCAAGTGATAATACAAGAAAATCGTCATCACCTGATCTTGCAACAACCTGATCGTAGGAACGACTTTCATGAGGGCGGATAAATTGCTGTCAAAACAATACGTACATATTTTAGTTAATGACATAAAAAGAGAATAAAATATAAACCATTATTGAACTTTTGTTATAATTAAAGCTTTCATTACTGCTTACTTGCAAGTTTTCTGTTGTCTTATACAATAATTCCACCCTCTGTCGTATCTCATCAGTGGTAGGATGCACGACTGCCAAAGCAACAATCTCTTTTCTAATTTTTATAAGAGGCATTTTAAAGAATTTCACAAGGTCTGTGGGATCTTTAGGGTCATCATTTCTTAACCCTAATGATTCCACATCCATAGAAAGGTGCTCAGGTACTGCAACTCCCTTTCCCTTTCCCCGAACATCCGTCTGTGTCAAGAATATCATTAACAATTACAAAATTAGTATAAATCACTAAAAAAAAGAACATAATAATGTAACAATTTGCTTCTACCTAATTTGTACAATTACAATGAGGTTTACTTGCTCGGTAGAAGTGTCGCGAGGTACATCTCTGTCTGCGATATGTGATGGATCCATGTCGGCCTGTGACAAAGAAAAAATATAAAAAACATTAGTGAAATTACATCATACACAACATGAACAACATGAACTTTGTAGACAAAAAGAGTATTAAATAATAAAAAGATGTTGTCATCAAAATCATTGCAAATTTTGTAATTCCTTACCTTTACTTTATGTAGACTATGCAGGATCCTCAACTAAATGGTCACATAAATAGTCACATAGCTAATAAACAATCCAATTTCCATAAATAAACACAGTTTAAAAATTGTCACATAAATAGTCACACCCCCTATCTCCATCTCCATATTAAAAGGTGCATCATGAATTAATTATGTAATGGCATTAGAATTCAAAACAAAGTGATTTAATTATGTAAAAAAAATTCTATCAAGAAGTCAATATTCAATAGATAATATACTAATCACATTCCTCATACATTTCATTCCTCATCATCATGAACATCAAGGTCATCATCACCATCACCATCACCACCATCATCATCATCATCATCATCATCATCATCATCATCATCATCATCATCATCATCGCCATCATCATCACCATCATCACCATCACTGTCATCATCATCATCATCATCATCATCATCATCATCATCATCATAATCATCATCTTCTTCTTCTTCTTCTTCATCGTCATTGTGAAACTGTCGATCATGATCATCATCCACTTCATCTTCTACTTATTTGGTATCTTCTTCTTCCATCACATTATACTTTATTGACCTTCCTCTTGGATCATGTCTAACAACAAATGACCAACCCGGTTTATGTGGAACCTCTAAGTAAAATACTTGCTCACATTGGCTTGGAAGAACATAGGGCTCATCCCTAACTGGTTCAAATGACCTTGTATTTAGCATTATAAAACCATTATCATGTTCAATAACAGTTCTATTAGGTTCATTTTTATTCAATCGTAGCTTGTACCATTTGACGACGAACAAAACTAATTTGAAGGAATTAAAGTCACACTCAAGTATATCATCCAAAATGCCATAGTATCGATTTTGAGACTGTTGAGGATGAATGTCATTTCTCGATGAAATATTTGTCACCTCAAAGACTGCAGTGATGCCGAAATCACAAGTTTTCTTCGTGTCATCCAACTTTTTTATGCAAAATTTATGACCATTGCAGCACATAGCATTGTGGTGTTTGACCTGCGATACGTCAAACATGTAAAATTTATTGCATTGTGAGTTGATAAACATATGGGTGATTAATAAATTTATATGTACCTGTTTAACTCTTAAACCATATGCTAAATCAATTTCCCTTTGTGTAACATTGGAATCTCCATTACGATGTGCTTCTTTAACCAATGAAGCCACACCTTCCCATGTTAATGTGCATCCAGAATGTTGACAACGTTCAATCCATACCGTCATCCAATCAAGATTGTTTGCAATGTACAAATGTAGTGCATCCCACTCTCGACCAACTGTACAAAAAATAAATAGACATCTTACAATCGATTTATTTTGAAGATTAAGAATTAATTAACTACAATAACATCTTATAATTACCTCTCACTTTCCTCAATCTACCTTTCCCCGTCAAGTACTCCCCTTCAAATTTGTTAATGTTGTTGGGAACCCAAATGCAATCCACATGGATCTTTGCGGCAAACTTAGGAAGATATTCAAAAATATACACCATAGTCTGGTATACCATATATCCCTCCAACATAGAACCCTCAAGATGTGCTCTTTGTCAAACCAAAGCCTTCAAAAATTTCAAGTGCCTCTCAACCATCCACATTGACCTAGTGTGTACAAGTCCACACAATTCAATCTCCTCAACTTGGTATATGAGGTAGTGTTCTTGTGCATTGAAAAAAGTTGGAGGTAGACACTTTTGCATTTCACACATTAAATGAGAAATTTTTCTCTTCCAATATTTTATATCGTCTTTATGGATTTTTTTACATGACAACCACCTACAAGGTATTCAAGATGCAAAAAAATATATTACATAAGAATTAATACAAATCACAAATATAATATCTATACAACAAACTAAACAAATATCACTACTTACCTCATGTATTTTCCAAGATCATATATGACTTGCTTGACATTATTGTCGAAATCATCTGGGAGAGATAGAGGTAGAACGTACTGCAACAATTATAAAATTATCTTTTCATTTTTTTGTAACATAATGAAAACTACACGTACGCTCAATACTTAAATACATACTAAAAACACAAGAACATGAATTACCTTAATGAAGGTATGCCAATCATGCGTTTTCATCCCTGGCCCAAATTCACTTTTCTTTGATATGAGATTGTTTATGTTCGCAACAAATCCTGTGGGAAATCAAATTTTTCATATGACTTCTTTTATAGCATTGCTTTGCTGGTCCGTTAATAACCAAGGAAGCTCACTTATATTAATCTGGTCTCCATGGCTATTTGATTGAATGACATTTATCATTGTATGTTTGGAATCCTGAATGTCACTAAATATTTTGACAATTTTTTTTTTGTCACGCCTTCCATCCAATATTTTCCATAATGTCTCTATTATATTCTTTCCAATATGCATACTATCAAACAAATGAACAATTTGTAACTGCTCGTAGTAGGGCAGCCTACTAAATTGTTGGGGATAACTTTTTATTCCCTTAGGAAGGTGGTCATTTATGCCTTCACGACCTTCATGGTCATCAATCACATCATCAGTAAACAAAACAAAATAGAAAAGATGTTTTATGACAAACCAATAGATGGAATGGCATTATCTTGACGATTAATTCTATTATATTCCAACTTCCACAAGTGAGGTGTCATTCTTCGTGGCTTTGATGTATTCTCTTCTTTCCCATTGAAAAGATGTTTTTCAGTATTTCGATACTTATGATTTTTGTGGAGAAAGTGCCTATATTCATCAAACACTTGCTTTCCTAAACTTTTTGAATGACGAGATTTCATCTTTGGACCACAAACAGGACATGCAAATTTTCCCTTTATTTGAAGACCTACAAGATAATGTATAATTGGATTAAATATGATAATTTTTTGAATTATAATGTTCATGCACAACTTAAACACTATAACATACCACAAAAATGTGTTAGCCCTGGGGCATCGTGTATTGTCCATAGAAGCATCACATGGAATTGAAATTGTCTTTGTCCTATTGGTCTAGAGACATCATACATAGTGACACCATTCCATAACTCCAACAACTCGTCGATAAGAGGCTCGATATATACATTCATATCTTTAACTTGGTACTTACCTAATCGAATGAACAAAAACATTACATAATTATTATGACCATTTTACTGCAATATTTATAATTAAATTTAGACGACTATATTTAAATGATAAAATACCTGGAACAATCATTGCCAAAATTATGTGCTCCCTCTTTATTGACATCCATGGAGGAATGTTATTGTTGATAACAAAAATAGGCCACACTGAGTAAATAGTTCTCATCTCTCCAAATGGATTGACACCGTCCGCTGCCAATGAAAGCCTGAGATTACGAGGTTCTTCTTTAAAGTGTGGCCACCTTTCCTCTATGTCCATAAATGCTGAACCATCCGCAGGCATTTGAATAATGTCATCTCGACTTCTATTGCGTGCATGGTAATCCATAAACTGTGCCAAGCTAGTGCACTTGAATAATCATTGCATATGTGGAATAATGGGAATATAGCGAAGAACCTTGCGAGGAACCCTTTTTGTTATTTGCTCTGTTTGATTGTTAGGGTTCCCATAGATACTAAGAGGGGGGGGTGAATCAGTATCTAGTCGGTATTCAAATTTTCTTAAGTTAAAACATGCAGAACATAAAGTAGCAGTGTACCGGTATGCAAGAATTAATGTAATAAACAGAATCAAAAACATCCACATGAAAAGAACACCATAACAGAAGATGTTTAACGAGGAAACCCAGTGTGGGAAAAACCTTGGTGGGATTTGTGACCCACAATATTCACTTACTGGCCAATAAGAGAATATTACTTACAAGAGGGGCTTGCACATGTAGGAAGGCCAATTGCCTAGAGCTCACTGCTCAATGAGAAGTCACACTGACTTACAATGAGGATTATTCTAATCCAATGATCTGTACTGCTTTATAATAGCATCTCCAATGCCAGATTTAGTACCGGTTCTAACTTGGTTCTTTACATATACCCTTGACCTATAATTTGCACATTAGGTCTGCCTAATAATTTTCCCTTTTTTTGTTTGCTTTCTTACATTTTCAAATGTCTACAATGATCTCTTTTATATACAAGAGTCATTTTACAATTTTCCAAGTTGGCTTACAATAATAATCAAAATACTACATATCAAAAGTCCTGTCGGCCTCTGTGTCGGTATACATCTTTTCTTCTATGCCGGTGCTGGTGTAGAGTGATCTTGTTGATGCCGGTGCACTCTCTTGCTTGAATAATGCTTTGCTGGTATGATGTCTTGCCGGTGCCATAGGATTGCAAGGTTGCCATCAATGACAAAACCTTCAATCACACACAATGTCTCATTAGAGTGTCCATATGCCAACAATCTCCCCCTTTGGCATTGATGGCAACACTCATGAGAAATTTCAAAAAGGTGTCCAAAATTTGTAGACCAAAAATTTACCAAAAATATGAAGGGCTCCCCCTGAGCATATGATTCCTATCTTTGAACTTTCTCATTCGACTACTCCCCCTTTGGCATCAATTGTTAGGGTTTCAATCAGATCCGAAGCAAATATGAACTAACAATTATATGCAGATTTAAATACAAAAGATAAATAAATAAAACAGGACACAGATAACACAAAGATTTAACGTGGTTCACCCAAAATGGGTTACGTCCACCATACACAGCCGTCCAATCTTTCTTATTATCTAGCAAAAATAGTACATCAACCTTACAATGCCTTAAGCATCCCAATCGCTTATAACATGCATTTTTAGGGCAACAAACAAAGTCGGCCTTTTTAGGGTTTTATTACAATGTCAGTTTTCATCAACAAAAAATGGCAAAAAAATTTTTCTTGGGGGCTGCCGCCCCCAAACCCCTGCCCAGGGCCCAACGTGGCCCTGAACCCTAGTGAGGATACATGCTGAGTGTATAGTACTTTGCTGACCAGTCACCACATTTCAACAATCTCCCACTTGGAGACTGATCAGGCTCCACACCGAACAATCTCCCACTTGGAGACTGATACTACATGACACCACTGTACATGCAACATCCGCTGGATAAAACACTAGGACTTGACTGGTATAAATTCCACAATTATCAATCAAGAAGACCAACAGAAATTAATGAAGAAATCAGCTTCTCCTATGGAACTGCCTTTGTAAACATATCGACAGGATTCTCACTTGTGTGAATCTTCTCAAGCCGTAACTGACCCTCCTCCAAAACAGTCTGGATGAAGTGGTACCTGAGCTGAATGTGCTTTGTCCTTGAATGAAAAGCAGAGTTCTTTGTAAGATGAATGGCACTCTGGCTATCAGTATATAATGGGCTATCCTCTTGTGTCTGACCCAATTCCTTAAGAAAACATTGCAACCAAATCATCTCCTTGTTGGCTTCTGTAGTAGCAACATACTCAGCTTCAGTGGTTGAAAGTGCAACAACCTTTTGCAGCCTAAAAATCCAACTGACTACAGTTCCCCTTATAGTAAAAACATACCCTGTAGTACTCCTCCGTGAATCAATATCACCCGCTAGATCAGAGTCAACAAATCCACTCAGAGTAGCATTAGATCCTTTGAAACATAATGTCTTCGTAGTAGTTCCTTTCAAATATCAAAGAATCCATTTCACAGCATTCTAATGTTCCATACCCGGATTACTCATAAACCTGCTCACAACTCCCACTGCATGTGCAATATCTGGCCTTGTGCATACCATTGCATACATTGGACTGCCAACAGCTGATGAATATGGGATGTTAGACATTTTATTAACCTCTTCCTATGCCTTTGAGTACATCTCCTTAGTCAATTTGAAATGACTAGCCAAAGGTGTACTAACTGCTTTTGCATCCTGCATGTTAAATCTTTTCAACACCTTCTTTATATACTCACATTGGGACAAATTCAAGGTTCTATTTTTCCTATCTCGTGTAATCCTCATACCGCAAATTTGCTTAGCTGCACCCAAATCCTTCATAGCAAATGACCTGGCTAATTTTTGTTTAAGATCATTTATATGTTGCATGTTAGACCCAGCAACAAGCATGTCATCAACATAAAGCAACAGGATAATATAACTGCCATTATCAAATCTCTTAAAATATACACAGCGATCAGAATGACATCTATGATAACCATGTTCAGCCATGAAACTATCAAATTTTAAATACCATTGTCGAGGTGCTTGCTTTAGGCCATACAAACTTTTCTTCAACCTGCACACCAAGTTCTCCTTACCTTTGACCTCATATCCCTGTGGTTGCAACATGTAAATTTCCTCCTCCAAATCTCCATGAAGAAAAGCTGTTTTGACATCTAATTGTTCAAGATGTAAATCATCTGCAGCCACAAGACTAATTACAATTCTAATTGAAGTCATTTTTACAACTGGAGAAAATATTTCATCATAATCTATACCCTTTTTCTGTGCAAAACCTTTTACCACAAGTCTGGCCTTATATCTTTTCTGACCTCCTTCCTCATCCTTCAGCCGATAAACCCATTTGTTAGGCAAAACTCTTTTTTCTGAAGGTAAAGGGACTAAATCCCAAGTCTTATTTTTCATCAAGGAGTCCATCTCCTCTTTCATGCCTAGTTCCCACTGTTGTTTGACATCTACCTGCATTGCTTCTTCATATTCTTTTGGTTCACCAGAATTTGTTAATAAAATAGAATACAAAGAAGGAGAAAATCTTTCAGGGGGTCTACTTGTCCTCGTAGAACATCTAACACTTGCAAGAGTTTGTGGGACAATTTGTTGTTGTTGAGCATCAGGTACCTATGGCATTTCATTTTCAGGAATCTCATCCAACACCACATATTCTTTTTTGTCCTATTCATGCTTGTTTTCCTACATTTGTTCTTTATACATAACATTCTCATTGAATATAACATCTCTACTTGTAATTATTTTCTTATTTTCAAAATCCCATAACCGATAGCCATATTTATCTATCCCATATCCAATGAAGGTACATTTCTGAGATTTAGCATCAAATTTGGTTATGTTTTCTTTATCAACATGGACAAAAGCTTTGCAACCAAAAGTTTTTAGAAAAGAATAATTTACCTTTTTACGAGTCCATGCCTCCTTTGGAGTACCACCATCCAAAGGGGTTGAAGGTCCTCTATTTATCAAATAGACAGCAGTATGTACAACATCTGCCCAAAAATGTAAGGGCAATCCAACATGCAATTTCATCCTCCTCGCATGTTCCATGATAGTCCTATTCATTTTCTCTGACACACCATTTTCCTGTGGAGTTCCTGGAACTGTCTTCTGCTTTCGAATCCCATTTAAGGAGCAGTAATCTTCAAATGCTTTGCTACAATACTCACCTTCATTATCCAATCTGAGACACTTCAACTTTTTTCTTGTCTCATTCTCAACCAAAGCTTTCCATTTCTTACAAGTTTCAAAAACATCTGACTTTTGTTTAGGAAATATACCCATGTTTTTCTGGTTGAGTCATCATTAAAAATAACATAATAACAAGAGGCACCAAGAGATGATACATGAGCTAGTCCCCATACATCTGAATGCACAAGCTCTAACTTCTCACTCTTCTTCTCTTTCCCAACCTTGAAAAATTTGACTCTTTTCTGTTTACCATAAACACAATTTTCACAGAACTCTAAATCAATCTTCTTTAGTCCTGGCAATAGATGTTTGGAGTGAAGGATTTTCATCCCTTTCTCACCCATGTGCCCAAGCCTATGGTGCCACATTATCGAATCTGTTCTTGCAACATTTATTATTGTTGTTCCTGCAGTAACTTTATTTGTAGCAACTAAGGTAGAGTAAGTGTTACCAGTACACAGATATAATGTGCCTACCTTCGCACCTTTAGCTACTACTAATGATCCCTTAGTGACCTTCCACATACTGTCTGAGAAGGTAACTATGCAACCTTCACTACCTAGTTGCCCTGCAGAAATTAAATTTCTTCTTAAATTAGGAACATGTCTTACCTCCTGCAGAAACCAGTCATTACCATTTTGCAACTTGATCTTTATCTTTCCTTTTCCAACAATTTGATAGGGCTCATCATCACCCAAATATACTTGTCCAAAATCACCTTAAACATAATCTAGAAAATATTTTCTATGGGGTGTAGCATGAAATGAAGCCCCAGAATCTATTACCCAGGAATCATTAACATTATCCAAACATAAGATTAAAGGATCTTGTAAAGTATTACTTGCAATATTAACTTCCTTACTGTCATTTTCATTTTTGTCTCCTTCTTTGTTTTTTCGAGACCAACAGTCTTTCTTTAGATGACTAGGCTTTCCGCAGTACCAACAATCTTTCTTTCCTCTAGATTGAGAGCGTCCTTTCTTTGACTTCCCTTGTGACTTCTCATTCCCAGGGCCTTTTCCTCTTTCCTTTGATCTTCCTCTGTTCTCCACATTCAAAACACTACCCGATGATGTCGGAGTCTCACCTGTGCTTTTCCTTCGCATTTCCTCGCTTAGGATAACACCAGCAATATCATCAAATACCAAAGTATTTTTACTAGAGACAGAGTTACTTACAACCATAACCAAGCTATTCCAGCTTTCTAGCAAAGAACATAAAATCAAGAGAGCCCTAACCTCTTTTGCAAAGGTAATTTTTACCGAAGCCAATTGACTGGTAATTGTATTAAATTCATTTAAGTGCTCCGCTACAGATCCTCCCTCACTCATTTTCAAATTAAACAAATGCTTCATAAGAAATACCTTATTCGAAGCCGAGGGTTTCTCATACAACTTAGCCAATGTTGCCATCAAATCTACAGTCATTTTTGCTTTTGTTATATTGAATGCTATAGATGGTGCAAGGCATAATCGAATGGATCCCAGTGCCTTTCTATCTAAAATGTCCCACTCTTCATCTGACATTGTGGTCGGTTTCTTTGCCTTTCCTTCCAATGGCCGCCACAAATCCTTTTGATATAGGTAATCCTCCATCTGCATTTTCCATAACTGATAATTCTGGCCGTTAAACTTTTCGACCTTGAATTTGGAATCCTCCATTGCTCCCACTCAAATCTGAAAGTCCTGCCAATTTACTGAAAACCTCGCTCTGATACCAATTGTTAGGGTTTTAATCAGATCCGAAACAAATATGAACTAACAATTATATGCAGATTTAAATACAAAATATAAAGAAATAAAACAGGACACAGATAACACAGAGATTTAACGTGGTTCACCCAGAATGGGTTACATCCACCATACACATCCGTCCAATCTTTCTTATTATCCAACAAAAATAGTACATCAACCTTACAATGCCTTAAGCATCCCAGCCGCTTATAACATGCATTTTTAGGGCAACAAACAAAGTCGGCCTTTTTAGGGTTTTATTACAATGTCGGTTTTCATCAACGAAAAATGGCAAAAAAAAATTTCTCAGGGGCTGCCGCCCCCGAACCCCTGCCCGGGGCCCAACCTGCCCTCGGACCTTGGCGAGAATACGTGCTGAGTGTATAGTATTTTGTTGATCAGTCGCCACATTTCAACATCAATGACAAAGGTTGTCAAGATGTTAGTAGAGTTTGTAGTTATACCGGTCCATATCCTCAACCTTGTAGTTGGGTAGTTATTATCTAAAAAAGATCGCCCAAAATTAAGTTTATACTATCCATAAACTTTTTGCTATCTTTTATTGCTGTTTCAGTCCTCTTCACAGTACTGGTGAGATGCTGCAATTGTTCTATCAGTGTTTTACTTCCCGGTGTTAATGCCTCTGAGATTTCCTTCCGTAGAGATGCTAGATAGTCCAATATTGGACTCAGTTTAGATCTCAAGTGTTTTGCCTTATTTATTATTGTCTCTTTCTCTTTCTCCTATTTAAGTAATTCTGCCTCAAAATTTGCTAACTTATTTTCAAAAATAGATAGTAAATCCGGTGAGTTGACAAAATTGTTTGCAAGCTTGTTTATCTCTTCCTGTGTCTTGCTTATTTTCTTGTCAATATCTATAGCCAAGAATTTTGTTTTGCATGTGTTTTTATACATATTTTTATACTCTTTTAACAAACTACACAGTTCTGGTAGAAGTGTGTCAAAGTTTCTGTTACACTTCTTAATTTCTTCCTCAAAGAATTTCTGTTTCTCCTTTTCTACAATGTCCTTTACAGATTCTTCCTTTATTTTCTCAATATTTCCAGAAATGTATTTACATAATGTATCCAACTGCCCTAAAGAATCTTTATTATCTATATTACAATCAGGAGCAATTATCTTCAAAATTGGTATTGAATCATCTATTGCTTTGTAAGCTTGAGAACTATAGTCAGTTATTTTCTTGATGGATTCAAGTAATACCTCAGTCACATTTGTTGACTTTGATGGTGACCCAATAAAATGAGTACCGGTGGAAGTGACCATGCTTGTATTGACCTCTGGCAGGTCAGTTTGTGTCTGCATTTCCTTTAGCACTGGTTTTCCTGCTTCATTGCTTATCTATGGCATCTGTTCTGGAGCCTTTAGCTCTGTCGGTTTCTCTGTTTGTGCCTCAGATTCCATCTTTTTCCCTGTATCCTCTGCCGGTTGCTCTGTATTTCCTATTACCGGAGGCTCTTTAGCCATATCTGATTTTTCACTTATGTCTTTATCAACTGTTATGTTGATCTTTTGGGTATCAACATTTACAGTGAATAGGACTTCAGGATTTGTATTGCTATCCTCTGCATCCATTCTTTCAGCTGCCGGTTGGTTTTCAAGAATTGTAATTTTTACAGGTGGAGGTAGGTTATCTTTAACCTTTATACTTGGAGGTCCACCAATTTTCCCTTTCCCTTTGTCCTTATCCTTCTGATATACCTTAATAGGCGTGGGATTCCTATATTCTTCTTGTTTCTCTTTTTCAACTAGAAATATGTCCCAACCGTCTTCTGTTTCCTCTGAAACTTCTGTAACTCTACCTGCTATCAGTGAAATATGCCGGTGTGCAGTGGAAAAAACTGTCTGGTTAGCCTAAGCTATCAGATCATCAATTTCTTTTGGGGAGTTTACCGGATATACAGCAAGTAGTTTTTCTATTTTTATTTTCTTGTCCAGTTCAATTACTCCTTGCCTTCTGGCCTCAAGTCTTTTGTATAAGTCATCAGGAATTTCATTTATGACTTCCATCAAAAACTTTTTGAACATGTCCATGTGTAATATTACACTCTCCTCAACTTGCCCTTTCTCATCAACCGATAGGATGTCATAAATTTTCCCTATGTTCTTTAGTTTTCCTTCCTCTGTGATCTCATTTAACAAAATGTCTAGAGGTGCCAAGTCAGTTTTTGCCTTTTTCTTTTTCTTAGGGGTCAGCTTCTTTTTAGGTGTGACCTTTCTGACTAGAGATCTCACAGCTTGTTGCTTCTGCCTTGTCCTTCTAGGTGAAGGAGTGGTTGCCGGTGAGGGATCTCTTTTCCTAACAACTCTTTTAAAGGTTGCTGGCATGTCTCCTTCTGAAGAAGTACCTACTGGTGATAGATGAGCTTCAGATTGTGGGGCTGCCAACTCATCTTCAATTATGCCGGTTTTCTTTAATACATATTCCTTAATGGCTTTTGCTTGTCTGGATCCTTTTCTCACAAATGCTTCTACCTTCTTCACTCTTTTCTTGGACTGTATTTGTTTTTCTATTGTTTCAACACTACCAAATGCTTCCTCCTTAGGTTCATTGGGGGCTTCCAGAAGTGCTTTGGCATAAGTTTCAACTATGTGGTCATCTGTCTCATAGCCCATTTCTGTTACCCAGATTGTCCTTGGGATGACTGCTTCCATCCATATTTCATCCTTTTTGATAACAAAGCATATATCATCTTTGTATTTATCTACAATTTCCTGAGATAACCTTGTCCTTTTCTTCATTTTTGTCTTTAGTGCTTGGAAAAAGTCATGAATGTTGTTTTCCTTATTCTCACCCATGGTATTGAATAGTTCTATCAGTTGCTTTCCTACCGGTATGTCATATCCAAGTTCTTTATATCCTATACCGGGAACTTTTTTTGTTATATGAAGCATTAGACACACTAACAGATTTCCAAATCTGAAGGTTCCTTTCTTATCCTTCTTTATCTTTCCAAGGTTGTCTATCAGTTCATCTTTTAACCATTCACAGATGTCAATTTTTGCATTGTCTATTATCATGTCATAAGCACTCTTAATGCATAAACTTGAAACTAAGTTAAGTCTATTGGCATGAGTGGCTTTGTAACCTAATATCATGCTTATGAATCTTACATTTGTATCCTTTACATCATTAACCCTTAAAGATCTTTTATCAAATGTTGCACCTGTTAGGTCTATGACTAAATCATTTGAAACTTTCTTGGTTTTGTCTGGTCTTTTACCGATGGCCGGTAACCTTGCGACAGCCTTTACTGCTTGCTTGGTGATCTTATGAATTGAATCTAACCAGAAAAATTCTCCATGAACTCTGCTTAACACTATCCTAATCACATCCTTAGGAAATTCAGGAATGCTAAGGATTTATGTGAATCCTAGGGTTTCTATGATTTTGTGTTCAGCTTTGACATTGCTGGTATCTTCACATATCTCAGTTTTGTACATGGTTTTGATTTCCTCGTCTCCTAACTCTTCAATATTGCAGTGAATATACATTCTAGGGTCTTCAGCATATACAACACCTTTAGGGATTTGAGAGAATGCACCTAAGGTATCATCCTTCTTTGCTATTTTGGGGACCAACTGAAATACGGGCCTAGGTCTTTTAATTACTTCCACAACAGTAGGGCTCACTATGTATTAAATTGCAGAGGTGGATGCCATGATAAAATACCTTTTTCTATCTTGGATGGATGATTGCTTGGAGTGTGCTTGCTTCTTGCTCGAAATCTTCATGCTCTCTGAAAGTTTGAAATCACGGTGAAATGAAATGGAGCCAAAACCTTTTTTTTATAAAGTCCTTTTCGCTACCTACCACATTAATTGCATGCCGGTTATGTATTCACTTAACTTTATTTGCTGGTAATAAGTGATTTTCAACTTCTTTTCTCTAACCGAGGGAATAATAGCACATGTGTCATTAGATTGCCAAACCCTCAAGACAATTTTCTTCAATTAGATGAAGAACTTCCTGATGATGGAGCACTGCTCTGTCCTGCCAATGGAGCATCACTCTGTCCTGCCGGTGGAGCATTTGTTGGTTCTACCGGTGCAGGAGTATTCCCCATATTTAGATCAGCTTTTCTAATCCATTGCTTTGAGAATTCTTGCTTAACCTCTTCAACTTTTTCTTTACCTTTCAAGCTAGCACTTTTGTTGTCTACCGGTGTACCTTTACTTCTACAAAATATAGCAATATGCCCAATCTTGTTACATGCATAACAAGTTACATTATTTTTCTAAATAGCTTTCCCATAACCTATGCCGGTTTGTGTTCTGCATTGATTTGATAGATGTCCAAATCTTCCACAAACATAACATCTTACATTCATTTTGCAGTTTTCAGAGTTATGACCAATTTTGTTACATTTGGAGCATTGACCGGTGGGTGGATTGATATTCTGATAATTCCTAGATCTACATTCATTTTCCCTATAACCATATTTATTACAGTTAAAGCATTTTCCATTGAATTTATAAGTATTAGGTGGTCTTACCGGTTTGCTATGATCCTGAGTATTTGCAGTACCGGAGCTTTCTCCAACTTCAAATCCAATTCCAGAAGTGTCACCTTTGGGTTTTTGATTCTTCAATAAGGTACCAAGTTCTTCTGAGCTTTTCTTGAATTTTTCTTTATGTTGATTTGTAGTTTCCAATTCCCTTTCCAAGATTTCTTTTTGTCTCATTAGTTCATTTGAGTCATTCTGAATAAGCTAAGTCTTGTGTTCTCATTTGCTGCATCACTTAGTCTTCTGGTCAATTCTTCTTCATTCTTCTTTCTATCCTCAATCTCTTTGCAAAATCTCATAGTCATATCCTGTATTTCATTTTTTGTTGTCATGATCTCTTGTTTCAACTTGCTTATCATATCATTAAGTGATTACTTTTCATCATTCTCATTTTGCATTTTTTCACAAAGTTCTCTTCTCTTATTTCTTGTAACAGTAAGATTTTCTTGAAGTGCCTGAATGATATCCCGAGTTGCTCTTAAATCATCTTCTAATTTGATATTTTTCAACTTCTCTACATCATAGTCAGTAAGAGCTCCTTCAAGTTGCTTCATCAGATTTTCCATCTTTACCGATGTCAAGATCTTCCTCAAGCTGTTAGGCTTCTGAAAATAGAGGACCAGGCTCTGATACCAATTGTTAGGGTTCCCACAGATACTGAGAGGGGGGGGGGGGTGAATCAGTATCTAACCGGTATTCAAATTTTCTTAAGTTAAAACATGCAGAACATAAAGTAGCAGTGTATCGGTATGCAAGAATTAATGTAATAAACAGAATCAAAAACATCCACATGAAAAGAACACCATAACACAAGATGTTTAACGAGGAAACCCAGTATGGGAAAAACCTCAGTGGGATTTGTGATGCACAATTTTCACTTATTGGCCAATAAGAGAATATTACTTACAATAGGGGCCCGCACATGCAGGAAGGCCAATTGCCTAGAGCTCATTGCTCAATGAGAAGTCACACTGACTTACAATGAGGATTATACTAATCCAATGATCTGTACTGCTTTATAATAGCATCTCCAATGCCAGATTCAGTACCGGTTCTAACTCTATTCTTTACATATACCCTTGACCTATAATTCGCTTTTTTGTTCGCTTTCTTACATTTTCAAATGTCTACAATGATCTCTTTTATATACAAGAGTCATTTTACAATTTGCCAAGTCGGCTTGCAATAATAATCAAAATATTACATATCAAAAATCCTGTCAGCCTTTGTGCCAATATACATCTTTTCTTCTGTGTTGGTACCAGTGTAGAGTGATCTTGTTGATGCCGGTGCACTGTCTTGCTTGAATAATGCTTTGCTGGTATGATGTCTTACGGGTGCCATATGATTGTAAGGTTGCCATCAATGACAAAACCTTCAATTACACACAATGTCTCATTGGAGTGTCCATATGCCAACATCGATATCTACTGATATGACATTCAAGGCATTCAGTTCGAAATTCAAGTTGTTTGTGATATATAATATGATTATTGGGACAAGCATCTATTGCTTGATACTCCATTCCAATATCTTTCATAACGACAGATAATTCTCGGTATGAGCGAGGTAGAATATTTGTTGGTGGTAACAAAAACTCACCTATCAATCTACAACAACAAAATATAATTTTTTTTAATAAAGAATATTAATGGTACAACATGATTCACAGTTTATTATGACAAATATGACATGCCTTAACACATGTGACATTGTTATGTTGGATAAACCATTCATAACCTTCAAGTTCACCAACAACAATACAACGGAGAGAAGAGTTGCCTGCAAGCCTTCATAAAGGGCCTTAGATGCCTTCTCAAGTAGAGGGACATCATGAACAACATCAAGGTCATCTTCATCATCATGATCAATTGCGCGAGTAGTAAATGAGTCATGGATTGATGTATTTGTACCACCATCTTCAATTGTGTTTTCTAGCTCATGATCGTCATCTTCCATGGGATCATTATCTTCAGCTTCGATATTCACACCTCCATGTTCGTCCACTTCAAAAACCATATTCTCAGGGTTGTGTTGATCCATACCATGTGCTCCGGGGTGCTCAACCTATATAAAATTGATATACATAAATAAACCGTGATCATGATCTCATCATCACGTGATTTATTATGTATATAAATTCTCAAAACGATATAATGAAAAACTTACCAATGGATGATAATCATGTCCACCTTCAATGTGACCATGCAGCCTACAATGTTTCTTCACTGTTTTGATTAGAAGTCTTCTAGTCTTTAACCCCTTACAAATTTTGCATGGACAATAACATTTTCCATCACCTTTTCTTTTCAAGTTAGACCACAATCTAGCAATTGTCTCCTTATTTTGTTGTTTGTTGATATTGTCTGACATGGTCTTTCTTCACAGGCAAGAAAATAGAAATTATTGTTTGACATGGTCTTTCCCTCAGGAGCTGGCAGATCTTGCTTCCATACTTTAATTCTATTTTCTCAAAGGACAATCCTAAAATTCCATGCATTGCAAACAACTTTTTACACCTTTGTTGGTTGTGGTGGCGTCACAAAGAGTTTACATCAATAAATGAAGAACATGCCAATGCTTTTAATGTAGTAGTAGAAGTCTATCTCTTATTCAATATCTCTAGTGAAACCCCCATGATCTTTTGTTGGAGTAGAATTTGTTATATTCTAGAAAGGGTCTTGTCCTTTGTTGATGGGATATTCATCTACCTCAAGAAATAACTGTTCTTTTCTCCAACAAGAAGTGGAACTAAATGAAGATCTAGCACCATGAAATTAATCCTCAAAAGGATTGCTATAGTTAGTTTTGGTAAATAATGATCTGGCTATTGGTATTTTGGTATGGTTTTGTCATTGATGTCAACACCTACTAAATACACCTACTTTGGAGATCCAGCAACATTCACCGGCAATCAGTAAACTGTTCAAAACAGTCACCGGTATATGGTTAACCGGCAGGATATAATGTTCACCAGTACCTGCATTGACATGGAAGACACCTGGTAATGTCGAAGACACCTTTCTTTGAAGACACCTTTCTTTGAAGTAATAATCATTGGCATATTCTTATTTGCATATTTGCTTTTACCGGCAAATAGATCCAGGTTATCTAGGGTTACACCGCCGGGTTTATCTTTTCTAGATCAGCATGGCATGCTATGAAGATGATTTATTATTGTTGTAAATGCATTAAGATGACATGTTCAATCAGTTATTGCATCGGATATTATATTATTTGTAAATGTTTTATTGTAATATCTTGTAGAGCCGACCTACTAAAATTGGCCTTAGGGTATGGTATAAATGTAAGATCTTATTTGTAAGATCATGTGTGGAATGCGAAAAAGATTTAAGGAAGGATATATGCGAAATCAAGCAGAGATACACATGAAAACATCATTGAAAGTGAAGTTAGGTTTTTGTAGAAGCATATCAACATTACACCGGTATTGAATCTAGCATATGAAGATGCTATTTTGTGCAGTACATTCTCATTGGATTTAACCATCCAACTGTAGTCAGTGTGACTCCCATTTGTGATTGAGCAGTGAGCTCTAGGCTGTTGGCCTTTCTGCATGTGCAGACCCCTCTTGTACACTTAATATTTGCAGTAGTATCATCTGATTGTGGGTAAGGTTTCCCACCGTGGTTTTTCCCCTTACAAGGTTTCCAAATATTTGTGTCATGTGTTGTGGATGACTTTATGTTTATGTTTCATGCATTAATTCTTACTGGTATAGCAATTTTCTGTTAACACTGTTTACCAGCATACTTAACTGTCTTACCGGTACTAAGCATTGAGTTGGTTAATAAGATTTTGGTTTGAATTTATTAGACAACTGATTCACCCCCCCCCCCCTCTCAGTTGTCCCTAGGACCTAGAATTGGTATCAGAGCATAGTCCTCTTTTTGCAGAAGTTTAACAATTTGAGGAGATCCAATGTCTACTAATTATTTCAGAAAGGATAGTCCTAAACTTGATGGAACCAACTATGGAATATGGAAAATCAGAATGGAGACACATCTAAATTGCATTGGTAAAGACATCTAGGAAGTTACTAAGAATGGTTATACTGCTGCTATAGCTGGTCAGCTTGCGCCTACTACTTTAGCTAAAGATGAAGAAAATGATTGCAAAGCAAGAGAAGCACTCTTGAGTGCATTATCAGATCAACAAATCATGGGGTTATCAGATAGATCTACTGCAGAAGCTGTTTGGGATCATTTGGAAACACTAAATGAAGGGGATTCCACAATCAAAATTGCAAAACTTGAAAGCTTCCGAGTCAGGTATGAACATCTAAAAATGGAAGAAGATGAAAGAATTTCTACTTTTATGGAAAGAGTAAATGAAATTGTTTTAGGTATCAAATGTTGTGGAGGAACCTTGAGTGAAGATGAGATTGTTTCAAAAATCTTAAGAGGTTTTCCATCGGCATATAAAATGAAGGTTACTGCTATTAATGAGTTGAGAACAATGCCTAATACATCAGTAACTAGGGATACATTGATTGGAAAACTTTCAGCTTTTGAAATTGAGGAATTTGGTCCTGTTGCTACTATAAAAGCTGATTTGGCCTTCAAAGCATCAACATCATCTGCTCCATCTTTTGATAAATCAGACTGGAGAGCCTTTTATGCAAGAGAACTTGAAGAAACCAGGAAGGAGAATGAAGAACTTGAAGAACTTGAAGCACTATTTGCAAGAAAAATGCCAAAAGGTCCAATTGGAAGTAAGTATGAAGGTAAAGAACCCTTTAAATGTTTCAACTGCAATAAGATTGGTCATATGGCTTCAAGATGCCCTGATAGACATGCTAGACTAAGAGAAGAAGCTAGAAGGACATACAAACCTAATCCTGAATATCAGAGATACAGATTTAAGAAAAACAAAGATAAAACTTGTTACATTGCTGATGAAGGTGTGACTGATGATTCTGATGAAGATTCAGTAGACAACAAATGGGTCTTTGTTGCTATAACAGAAGATCAACCGGTACCTATTGCTCAACCGGTAGAACAAGCCCTAACAGCTAAAGTGGAATCAAAGGATGAATGGATTATTGACTCAGGATGCTCACATCACATGACTGGAGACAAAGGTAAATTTTTGAACTTTCAAAAATACAATGGAGGTTTAGTAAGATTCGGAGATGACAAAGCCTATTCAATCAAAGGTAAGGGTTCAATATCTCTTGATGGTAAATATAACACTGACAATGTTTACTATGTTGAAGGATTAAAACATAATCTTTTAAGTGTTGGTCAATTAGTTGAGAAAGGTTTTCAGTTACAATTTAAAAATGGGAAATGCAAAATCATGAATAGAACTGGTTTGGAAATTGCAATCGGTAATCAGACTAGAGGTAATATCTTTCATTTGAATAACAGTGAAAAGGCATGTTTAATTGCTCATATAGATGAAAGTTGGCTATGGCATAAAAGACTATGTCATGTAAATTTTGATTGCATGGTAAAAATCAGTACTTCTAAGGCAGTTAGAGATCTACCTAAAATTGTGAAACCTCAGAATACAATTTGCAAGGAATGTCAATTTGGAAAACAAGTTAGAGCTAGTTTCAAAAGTATTCCAGAAAAATCCAATAATGCTCTTGATTTAATTCACACTGACTTATGTGGTCCGACTAGAACTAAAAGCTTACAAGGTGATAGATATTTTATGCTAATTATTGATGATTATTCTAGAATGTGTTGGGTTACTTTTCTCAGAGAAAAATCAGAAGCACTTGGGAAGTTCAAACTATTCAAAGCAATGGTTGAAAATGAAACCGGTAAGAAAATTAAATGTTTAAGATCAGATCAAGGAGGAGAATTCACATCGAGAGACTTTAATACATTCTGTGAAGTAAATGGAATCAAAAGACAGTTATCAGCATCTCAGACACCACAACAGAATGGATATGTTGAAAGAAAAAACAAAACTATTTTGGATGCAACAAGAAGTATGCTATCAAAAACAAATCTACCACATGTGTACTAGAGAGAGGCAGTAAGCACTGCTATCTATACATTCAACAAAGTTCACATCAAAGGTGAAATCGGTAAGACCCCTCATGAACTATGGTTTGGTAATACTCCTACTCTTAAGTATTTCAGAATTTTTGGAAGTAAATGTTATATTAGAAGAGATGAGTATATTGGCAAATTTGATCCTAGAAGTGATGAAGGAATATTTCTTGGTTATTCATCTAAGAGTAAAGCTTATAGATGTTTTAATAAAAGACTACAAAAAATTGTTGAGAGTACAAATGTAAAGATTGATAAACAATTCAGAGGAACTTCAAGGTATATAGACTCTGAACCGGTAACAGAAATTATGATAAATGAACCAACAACAAATCCACTGGTACAGAATGATGATCTAGTTACTCCGGTATCATCAGAGGATACCACAGTAATTGAAGAACAACAACAGACTAAGACACCCCGGTATGTAAGACTGAATCATTCTGAAGATCAGATAATTGGAAGCAAATTTAAAGGAGTCATGACAAGAGGAAGATTGGAAAATGAAGAGGTATGTCTTATTTCTCAAATTGAACCATTATCTATCAATGAGGCATGTGAAGATAAATTCTGGATTAAAGCTATGGAAGAAGAATTAGGACAAATTGAGAAAAATAATACTTGGACATTAGTTCCCCGGCCTGAAAATAAAAATGTAATTGGAACCAAATGGGTATTTAAAAACAAACTCAATGAAGATGGTAAGGTTGTCAGGAATAAAGCAAGACTAGTGTGTAAGGGATATTCTCAAAAAGAGGGAGTTGATTACAATGAAACCTTTGCACCGGTAGCCAGAATTGAGGTAGTTAGATTATTCTTGGCCTTTGCAGCTCACAAGGATTACAAAGTTTATCAAATGGATATTAAATGTGTATTTTTGAATGGAGATATTGAAGAAGAAGTTTATATTGAACAACCTGATGGATTTTCTTTGATACATAACAATGATATGGTTTGCAGATTAAGAAAAGCTCTGTATGGGCTAAAACAAGCTCCAAGAGCTTGGTATGCAAGATTGGATAAGTATCTTTTAAAAATTGGTTTTACTAAAGGAAATGCAGATAGCAATTTATATTACAAAGTAACTAATGATGACATCTTGATTATGGAAGTATTTGTTGATGATATAATCTTTGGAGGAGAAGATGAATTATGCAAAGAATTTTCTCTTAAAATGCAGCATGAATTTGAAATGTCTATGATTGGAGAAATAAAATTCTTTTTAGGATTGCAGATTTTACAGACTGATAAAGGCATATTTTTGAGTCAATCTAAGTACTTGAAAGAATTACTTAAGAAATTTGGGATGGAAAACTCTAAACCGGTAAGCACACCTATGACTACAAATGACAAATTATCTCAAAGGGATGAATCTACACCTGTCAATCCAACTAGATACAAATCTATGATAGGAGGTTTACTGTATTTGACACAAACCAGACCTAATATTATGAATGCAGTATGTATAGTTTCTAGATTTCAGAGTAATCCTAAGGAAAATCATGAATCAGCAATAAAAAGGATTTTTTGGTACTTACAAGGCACAACAAATCTTGGATTATGGTATCCTAAAGATGAAAATTTTGATCTATATGCATACATAGATGCAAATTGGGTAGGAGATGTGGATGATAGAAAAAGCACCACTGGAGGAGCATTCTTTCTTGGAAAGAGATTAGTTTCTTGGTTAAGTAAGAAATAGAGTTGTACATCTTTATCAACAACAGAATCAGAATATGTTGCAGCAGCAACAAACTGTACACAGGTACTTTGGCTTAAGCAAATGTTGAAAGACATAAAGGTAAAATACAAGGAACCTATTACTATATATTGTGATAACACTGCAACAATTGATATATCTAAGAATCTAGTATTACATTCTAAAACAAAACATGTTTCTATCAAACTAAATTTTCTAAGGGAAAAATTTGAAGAAAAGGAAATAAAACTGGTTTATGTGAATACTAAAGAACAACTTGCAGATATTTTTACAAAACCTTTGCCTAAGGAAACTTTTGAATATCTCAGAGATCAGCTCGGAGTCTTACCTCCACCGGTAGAGACTTAGACAGTTGATGATTGTCATCAACCGGTAGAATTAAATGAATAAATCTTTTATTCCTGTATTTGATGAGGAAGCTACTTCTCAGGGGGAGTAGTTGGTATATTGAATTGATTGGTATTTTGTATGAACTTGACCTTTTGTGACTTTGACATTTGATGTCAAAGGGGGAGAGATATATGGAAATATATGGAAAAACATTAAGGAAAGATATATTGAAAAATGCATTATCTTTTTGAGGAGAGATTGGTATGAGAATTTGGTATAATTACTCCCAAGGGGAGAATTGGTTTCTGTACTTGGCATTTCTGTTTTGGCACTTTGATGTTTTTTCCATCTTGTGTTGCCATCAATGCCAAAGGGGGAGATTGTTGGTATTTTGGTATGGTTTTGTCATTGATGTCAACACCTACTAAATACACCTACTTTGGAGATCCAACAACATTCACCGACAATCAGTAAACTGTTCAAAACAGTCACCGGTATATGGTTAACCAGCAGGATATAATGTTCACCGGTACTTGCATTGACATGGAAGACACCTGGTAATGTCGAAGACATCATGTGGAAACCTTTCTTTGAAGTAATAATCATTGGCATATTCTTATTTGCATATTTGCTTTTACCAGCAAATAGGTCCAGGTTATCTAGGGTTACACCGGCAGGTTTATCTTTTCCAGATCAACATGGCATGCTATGGAGATGATTTATTATTGTTGTAAATGCATTAAGCTGACATGTTCAATCGGTTATTGCATCTGATATTATATTATTTGTAAATGTTTTATTGTAATATCTTGTAGAGCCGACCTACTAAAATTGGTCTTAGGGTATGGTATAAATGTGAGATCTTATTTGTAAGATCATGTGTGGAATACAAAAAAGATTTAAGGAAGGATATATGCGAAATCAAGCAGAGATACACATGAAGACATCATTTGAAGGTGAAGTTAGGTTTTTGTCGAAGCATATCAGCATTACACCGGTACTGAATCTAGCATATGAAGATGCTATTTTGTGCAGTACATTCTCATTGGATTTAACCATCCAACTGTAGTTAGTGTGACTCCCATTTGTGATTGAGCAGTGAGCTCTAGGCTGTTGGCCTTTCTGCATGTGCAGACCCCTCTTGTACACTTACTATCTGCAGTAGTATCATCTGATTGTGGGTAAGGTTTCCCACCATGGTTTTTCCCCTTACAGGGTTTCCACGTCCAAATATTTGTGTCATGTGTTGTGGATGACTTTATGTTTATGTTTCATGCATTAATTCTTACCGGTATAGCAATTTTCTGTTAACATTATTTACCGGCATACTTAATTGTCTTACCGGTACTAAGCATTGAGTTGGTTAATAAGATTTTGGTTTGAATTTATCAGACAACTGATTCACCCCCCCCTCTCAGTTGTCCCCGGGACCTACACTAGGTAAAATACTAATGTAGCTTTATGAAACATTATGTACTAGCTTAGCATACTCTAACAACTTTGGTGCGACATGCTACATCCAATTAAGTCTCCATCATTATCTCTATTGTGTTTATGGATTGGGATTCAATGTACTCTTTTTATACACAGATTTTACTTTCAACTGAGGAGATTTTACTTTCAACTGAGGAGATTTGTATGCACTTGTCTTTCGATTGTATCCCTATTTCAAGAATTTCTTCTATCAACAAATCATTTGTTGTAAGTTGTACAAGTGGAAGCTTGAACATGCCTTCCATGATAGCCTTGTTGATATTGTATGTTGTACAAGTGGAAGCTTGAACATGCCTTCCATGATAGCCTTGTTGATATGTTCAACACCATCTTGTGCAACAAATCTGTAGAACTCCATTTTTTTGAATTGAAGAGTGAGTAGTAGGGACAATCTAGGACACTTATAGAGGTTTTGCAAGAGAGATAAATAGACCTAAATATTATGGCTTAATAATGATCAATAGGTAAACAGATAAGAAACTCTCAATATCAAAATGACTTTCTCAATAATTATGTTTCCACACATCTATACCACAACACAAACATCATGCTAGTGTTCAACCATAGCAATTGATATCCTAATTATAGAATGTGAAATATGCACATAACTATGAATAAAGATTAAGAAAAACAAAGAAAGATGCTTATTGCAAACATAAATGACTAATGGACAAGAATTGAATTCATTGTAGATAGTTTTGAATATCAAATTCACTTATTTGTGTGCATTTAGTAACTCATGTACTTGTGGCCAACCATTTATCTCTTTCATAAATTAAACTCTTATTAATAACATTAAATGGCTGAGTAATTATGTTTTAGTTGAAATTGAAAATAAAATATTTTATTTCAGGATAGCTCACACTATTCCCTATCATATTTTAGACTCTCGATTTTGTTAGTAGTGGTTTGACGTCTTTGGAGCTGATCATTGCATTTCTTTAGTTATATTTGCTAGCCTACTCCAAACTTGTGCCAAAATGGGAGCTTTGGAATAGGGTATGGACATCCATCAAAGCATAAAAGATAGAGGAATTTTGTCAGATGTAGTTGCAACTACACAAAATGGATTTGTTGAGAAGGCTTTAGAAACTTTCAAGCAAATGCAATCGACAGGTGTAAAGCGAAATTCCATGACCATTGCTCCTATCCTCCCTGCCTGTGCCAAAATGGGAGATTTGGAACAGGGTATGGACATTCATCGAAGCATAAAGGATAGAGAAATTTTGTCAGATGTTGTAGTTGTAACTTCCTTGGTAGACATGTATGCAAAATGTGGAAGCATAGACAAGGCACGTGAACTATTTGATAGAATGCCTAAAAGAAATGTTGTCTCATGGACTGCAATGATTGTTGGATATGCACAAAATGGATTTGTCAAAAAGGCTTTAGACACTTTCAAGCAAATAAAATTGGAAGGCATAAAGCCAAATTCCACAACCTTTGCTAGCATCCTCCCTGCCTGTGCAAAAATGGTAGCTTTGGAATAGGGTATGGACATCCATCAAAGAATAACGGATAGATGAATTTTGTTAGGTGTTGTACTTGCAAATGCCCTGCTTGACATGAATGCAAAATGTGGAAACATGGACAAGGCTCGTGAATTGTTTGATACAATGCCACAAAGAGATGTGATATCATGTGAACAATCAACACATGCGTATACGGGAGGAAGGGATTGCTGATACAAAATTGAACGCTCACTCCTCAATCATAGTTCTATGGTTTTACGAGATTAAACTAGGACAATTAACCACCACATGTATATTTTTTGCAACATGAAATTAAAAACTAGGGAAATTTGAATCTACCTCCTGCGTGGGATTGCCTTCGACGCAGGTTTGATGTTCTTGGGGGTTGAAGTCGCCACGGATGCCTACGCGGGATTGTAATTCACAAATGAATTCCCCGCCTCTTTTTTTATTTTGTAAAGGCCGCTGTCGTCAGAATTACGACGAACTCGAGCACTTTTTTGAAAAAAAGAAAATTCTCATTGCTAATGTCTTCTTCGTCGAAACCAAATGGGTAATTTCCATCGGAATTACGACGAATGCGGGCATTTTTTCAAAAAAAAATCAAATTTGGCCACAATATACCTTCTCCATCGGAAACCTCAGTCGAAAATCTAGTCCAAATGTATTAGTGATTTGAGCAACTTTCTTAGCATGAAAATATTCCTGAAACACTGGCAGTTCCACTGTTTAAGTTGAACCTTAACAAATTGCAGCTGCTTGGCAAAAGTGTACATAACAGTACCAAAGGCTGGCCTCCCGTTCCACCACCACCCCGCAACATGATCCTGCAAAGAAGGATCTTGCAACCACATAAGCTGGAATTTGAATGAAGGAGTGCGAGTGACCCAAGTAGAAGAAGACACCAACTTTATGCGCTAGTGGTCTGACCCTCTCCAATCAAGAATCTCCGAACATGTGGACCACCCCCCACCAACCCAACAACTAGAAACCAGAAAGTGGTCCAACCTCTTCAAAATCCAATACTCCCCTACCCTCCTATTGTTCCAAGTGAACAGACCGTTACCATGCTTAATGTCAACAAGATGCAATGAAGATATACTATCCTAGAGAAGGAAAGAAGAAGGTTACAAACACATAACACCACCCTTCTTCTCACACAACTCAAAAATAACATTGAAATCTCCCGCCATAATCTAGGGATGAAAAGGGAATATCCCTCGCATAAAAGAAATGTGAGACCATAAATTCTGCTTAACCTGAAGATCAGTGGGGGTATAAATGTTAGTAAATAAGATATATTCCCGAGTCTCAAGACTAGAGGCAACCCCGGACAAAGAAGATTTGGAAGCAACCCACCAAATAGGATGAATCTTCAAGGGGTTCCAAAGGAAGGCCACCCCTCCAGAGGAGCCAACTGCACCAATACACTAGCACTCGCCTTGCCCCCATAGCTTCGGAACCACACCCATCATACTTTCCATAGAAATTTTAGTTTCCTGCAAGAACAGGACATCAGGTGAATGACTCCTAATCAATTCCCGAACAAATTTTTGTCTAGGGCCACTGTTCAAGCCCCTCACATTCCATGATAGAACAATCATTTTGGAGGATTGGAAAAGTGAGAATCCAGAGTCTTTACTGACCCTAACTCAACCAAATTCTCTCCCATCAATTTGATCTTATCCAAATCCTTCTTTCTGCCAACCTTCAAATTATTCTCCGAAACACCTTTCTTAGTATCTTTCTAATGAAGACCCAGGTGTATGGAGGTCTTATTACTTTTGACCCCAACAAGTTCCAATTTTTGAGCTGCCGGAGAACCCTTCCCCCCAACCAAATTCACTTTTGCACTAGAAGTGGGTCCCAACTAGACCACTACTGGTTGATCCATCTCCATTTGCTGGCTTCCAACCACTTGTAGGGCCTAGGTAGAGTCCCCGATCATGCTTTCCAAAACCACCCCTAATGCACCTTGATCCAAAGGGATTAACCTCAGATTCGCTTCCTGTTGGCTAAGGTCATCCAAGGCTTTGAATCTATTAAAGGTATCCTCCTCTTGTCTCTCCTGCAAGGACCTCTTTTATCCTTGATTCTTGTTCTTTGTCTTAACTAAGACACAACCATCAACACCCACTACCTCGTTCGACATAGCAACTTTTCCTTTATCTGCCCCATCTAGGTTATGGGCTAGCTGCTGAGGTTGGTGCACCACCGGTTGATATCTGGGGCACTTGCGTTGTAATTGACCATACTCATGACACAGACAACACCAAAATGGTAAAGTCTCATAATCCAATTGCTGAACCCAAGAATAAGAGCCCACACACATATCTATAGCATCTGGAAAAGGTTTACTAAGATCAATTTCAACATAGATACGAGAAAAGGTCATTACCTTTCTCCCCAGGGTTTGCATTGAAGATCCCACTAGCTTCCCAAGCAGTGAGGCAAGCATCTGCAATACATCCTCCTGATAACATTCCATCGAAAAATGCGGTAAACGAACCCACACTGGAACCCTATTCGGGAGCTCCTCCAAAGGGTTAAACCCCGCATGCCAAGGTTTGATGAACAACCCCACCTGGTTGTAAAAATACAAGCCTCCTCCAAAAAACCTATTGCGATCCTCCATGAAGTTGAAAGTAACCATGAAGTAGTTGTTCGCAAACATCATAATCTCCATTTCCCATTCTGGTGCCCAAGTCCTCTACGCCCAATTTTCCAAAAACTGCAAAGAAACCTTCATCCCCCAAAACTTGCAATATAGTGAGTGTTTTGAAAAGTATTCAACATCTTCAACTATCCTCTCCGAAGGAATAACCAACATCAGCCTCTCACTGCATCTCTCTAGACAACCATTAATTTTCATAATCCAAGAGCCACCAGCACTACTAGACCTCGAATTTGAGGAAAAAAGATTATTATTAAAATTCTTCATACTTTGGGATGGGGATTTTGAACCCACCGCAGCACAAAAATCCATGGCGGGAGGTGCCCTTGAGGCCTCTCCACCAATACTCGACATTGGACCTCACAAAAATTAAAAAACCCACACCCCAAAGGGGACAAGCAAGAAAACATGGCAACCAAGACCCCACCCCTCCCAAGAACCACCGAAAGGCAGAGCCAACTGCAGCCCCCTGCCCCACTAGAAAACCATGGGCTTGTAGAGAATCCCAAACCCAGCCGAGTGCAACACAACCCCCCTCCCGCAGACCACTGCTCAACCCCCAACACTCACAACTCCTCCCCTTCCTGCACAAGCCTCCACTGCCCTCCCCCGACACACCAATAGGAAACGGCTGCCCATGAGCTACGACATCGGTGTCCTAGCTCGACATCCTACATTCTCCCTCACGCATGACACCATCATTTTCCAATTGTTCAGGAACATAAATCTTAAATAAGATAGCTCAAAATTGATTTTTTATCTTCAAATCTAAAAACTTAAAGAAACCTAATTGTGTTATTCTCTAAGAAATACCTTAATTGACCATTTACAAAATACAAGATAAACTGCTTTAAATAAAATTAAATGTAGAGTTATGAAAGTGACTTTAGGAAAAGAAAAAAATATGAATAATTTGTGTATAATAACTTATATATAGCATGTCCTCTTGAAAACCTTGCTTAACCAATGTTACAATTAAGAAAAATTTGTGTTGCTTGTAAGATAAACATGTATTAGTCAATATGAAAGTTTGTTACATCCCCAAAAGGATGAACATATCTCAATTGTGAGCTCTTGACATGCAAGTTAGCTCAGATTGTCATTCATTTTGTAATCTTAATATCTCAATTTCTGCATGATCATGCCACAATAGAGAGAGAGAGAGAGAGAGAGAGAGAGAGAGAGAGAGAGAGAGAGAGAGAGAGAGAGAGAGAGAGAGAGAGAGAGAGAGAGAGAGAGAGCCTTTAAAAATATTAATGATTACATTGGGATGTTTTGACTTCAACGGGGAGATATGAACTTCGAATGAGTCTCAAGCTCAGTTTCACAAGGCACAAATGAACCAACTAGAAGTTCTATCTACAAATAATCCAGTGAGCTGATAAATACTTAACTAAATGTTTTCTAGGGGAGTTTAAAAGAGTTGGAACTTCCCTTTACTTGACAATCATTAGGGGAGAGGGACCAATAGGTGATAGGGGTACTAATACATGTTATAGAGGGTGGATAAAATGGGTCCTCTAATGGTACACTAAAATGTCATGTCAATACTTATCCCCAAAAAGATTCCTCTAAATTTAAAAAAGAAACCAATCATGTGATGCCCCATAAGTGCACCATTAAACATGACTTAGTGCACACTTATTGGTCTTACTTTTTTTGGGACCGTTTTGGATACCTTCACAAAAAATCATGTTGATGTGGCATCATATTTGACCATGTGGACTTGAAAATATTTTTTTTAGGTAGAAAACTTGACAAGTAAATTGTTGTATAAAATTAAGTAATTTGAAATATCCACATAAAATTTTGATCAACACAAAGTTAGGGTGCACATGTAGTAGTTTGTCTCCCCTAGGACATAAGACTAGTGTTAATATTAAAATAGATTGGCCCACCATAAATCTCTTGTCTAAGCAATTTTCATTGATATTAAACAATATTTCTTCCTTGAGACCCCATGATACTTGCACACAATCTCCTCCTCTGCAACACTCCACTCTTCTTTCACATCTTTAAAAATATGCATGAGCTCCTTTGCTTCATAGAAAAGCTAATAAAGTCATTTGTAGAGTTAATAGTTCTTTGGTTTTTTATTTTTCTTCACTGCAACTTAGCTTGTGTTTTCTCTCACACATTTCAAGACAATATTAAACACAACTCAAACAAAGAGCATATACATAGAAAAATAATATTAAATCAAACCAATAATTAACACAACTCAGGTACATTGTATACCTAGATAGAGAATACTATTTTTAAAAAAGACAACGGATTAGGATGCTATAATTTTCTTGGATAAGTGTGCATGGGCTAAATAAGTAGCAGTCATGACAAACACAATCTAAAAAAGTTTCAAATATCATTTTTTTCAAATCAAAATGTAGTGCCTCTCTTAGACTTGCATTTCGATTTACATATGGATAGACTTATTTAGACATATGGATGATGCTTAGATGGTTATTTATAACTCTATTGCTATCTTAGATGGTATCGATGATGCTAGTTACTCTATGTGGATTTAGGTTGACTCATCATGTTTGGAGATTTATATGATTGATGATGCTAGACATACTATATGACAGGCAGCAATTGATGATTCCTGTGGATGTTAGCATGTAGAATCACCATGATGGATGGATTTATATGATTCATGGATCCATGTGTTCATTATTCATGTGAACTATATGACTTATGATGTTATGATGGTACTAACCCTATTTCATGATTATGATCTTATGTGATGCTTTGTATATTGAGAATATGTATAATAGGACTTGTAGTAGATTGATTTCAGAATGAGATATATTGAGTGAGATTGTTGTTATTAGATATTCTATTGTATATGTTATTCTTGACTAGAGAGGAATGAAATGATTGAGAGATATAAATGCAATGTCTTGTGTAAATATCCTATGGATGGTAGTGAATATGTTAATAATCATGTATGCCTTGATTTGAAAGATGTTAATCTTCAATGTTAGTTATCTTGAGATATGGAAAATAATTGATTATTTGTGGGTTGTATGGAATATATGACTCTTCAATATGTTGTTGTCCTATGGTGCTGATTTCTATGTATTAGAGATAATACTGTGTTATGGTGACTTGTAAATGTGGAATATGAATATGTACTTATGGAACTTGTATTATTAAGCATTAGGATGAGATGTAGAAAAAGAGACTATGTGCTTGTTACATGTGCTCTTATGTATTTAGACTTGATGATATGGAACCATGCCCTTATAATAAGATCTATTTTGTAGAGATGCTCATTGTGTTGGAATGAGATTCTATGATAAATTAGGGGATTGAAATATTAGATTGTGTTTATTCTTGTAGTATCATATGAATCTTGAATTTGGTTAGTGGAATGGAATCCTATTTGGAAGTAGATAAGTGCTTGTTGTTATAATCATGCATATAAATATGGATAGTATTCTTGATGAGTTGTGTAATGGTTGTGCTTGAGGAAATAATATAGTTCTTTATGTAGGATAAGTTTAAATGTGTTTAGATTCATGATGTGTTAAATGATTAATGAATAAAGATGGGTATTAGGAACATTTGGTTGGTATTTTAGATGAACCTAAAGAGTATGAAATGTGGCGGAGTTATGGATATATGTTTAATGATTTATCATAGCTATATGGGAAGTAAATGTTTAGTGGAATGGTAGTATATGATGTTCTAGATGGATATGTTATATGTGATATGTGATATTTTGGATGAGTTTTATAGAGACATGTTAAAGGTTAAATGGTAACTCTACTTGCATAGTGTGTTCTATGATTATGATCATGTTGATTTGTGTATTCTTGAAAATAGTTAATGATGCATTGATGTATATTGGTTGTAAGGTTGCATTAATAAATGTTAGGGATAACCTAGAAGTAATGGTAGTCTAATTTTTTTTTTTTATCTCCATTTGTTAGTAGATTATGGTCTATTTCTCTAGGGTATTTTGGCGGACATTACACAAAATAACCATATACTTTCTTCCTTTATATAGAACAATTTTTTTTTGGATCATGTTCACTAAAGGAGCTCAAATTATCAAATGTGTAAGCTATAAACTCAAACATGTAAGGTGTAAATTCATTGCATATGTAAGGTGAAAAGTCATTAAATTAAGTAAAACCCTCATTATGGTCATCAAGTTGGTTACTAATAATTAGGAGGTATGGTATCAAAAAGTATTGTGTGAAACGAGTTAAAATGATGACATCATATGGTATAGGGTGGTGATTCTTTTCAGGAAAAGTAATTGTTAGTAAGTCATTTTGCTAAAAATGTGGAGTCTTTAAGTCGCTTGTTTTGCCTCGTCAATGTGCTTGTTTTCCCATTTTTACCCAATTAAAAGTGTATTATTGTATATTTATATTTGACAATTATTAATTTTTTTGTTCATTTCTTTACAAAATAATAAGGGTATATGAAATTAAATTTTTTTTCCAATACTTGTTATTTATATTTGACATTTTAAAATTTATTTTATGGCATGAAATAAGTATTGTGGCATTTTTTTGGACTTGCAAGTCCACTTAAAAAATCTATTGATTAAAAATAGAGGAATACTTTCCCTTAGGAGAAAGGAAACACCAACACAAAAATAAACTTACTTCTTACATAATATATGCATAATTAGATTAACCATTTAATTGCATGAGCCAAGGTCTTCATGCAATTGGTTTTTCAAAAGTATCACTGAAATTAATGTTAACCATAAATGGTTGCAACTAACAATATTGTGTGTCTCAACCTTCTCATCTTCATATATTTGTGATTATTATTCAAAGAAAAAATAGTTGTTTTAAAATTGAATTACACTAATTTATCTCATACTCATTGATACATCTTATATCTACTACCATGTCCTCTACAAATTATTTTTTACTTCTTGTTCAAAATGGAGCTCTTAACAAGAACTTTAATTGGGTTCTCATATATTGATATCTAATATATGTTGGCATTTGGCATAACTAATACAGATGAGGTGATGTAGTTGAAGTTGGATGACTGCACCAGTAAAGGATAGAAGTCTATTTGTGATGAAGAGATTTAGATTCTATGAATAGATGACATGATCAGTTATTTATGTTGACATTGATGGCAACTGATGTTTAATGATGTTCTTGATATTTTGCTTTTTCATCTAAGTGATTTGGTTTACCAGAAGTCTGGGTTTATCGACAGAGAGCTAAAGTCTGTGAAATAGGACTTTAATCGGTAAAGCAGAGTTGTTTTGATTGGATTGGTTGATCGGCAATGATTGGTGATTTGCGGTTTGGATGATGAACTTGTATCATGGAAAGATGTATATGACCAGAACCAGAACTTGTGGAGATTATCGGAAGGCATGTTTCAAATGTCTGATGAAGTTTTGCTAAGGTTTTAGTAGGGTTTAAGGACTGGTGAAGAAATCATCAAACCGGTAATGAATTTTGTTATGCTAGTGATCGACGACGAGTCTACATGAAGTTGGTAACATGACACAACCTGCATGAAAGATTTAATTGTTGTTTTGGCATGATTCAAGGAAGATTTTCTTGGGAATCAATGAAATGCTTAGTAGAGTATTTTGAGGATACATATCGAATTTCCGTGATGGGTTATGATCAATCAATGGTTGATATTGCATTGTAATTTTTTGTAATGATCTGTATAGCGATCTACGATGATCTCTTGTGATCTAATTATAAATTCATGATGTAATTAGGTTTTGTGGCCGACCTAGTTGAGATGGCTATTTAGATTGACACAGTTGATGTTTATTCTATCGGTGGTCTTAGAGAATGTGTTAAGCCATCCAAGTGAAGTGTGAAATCTGCTTGAGAGTTGCAGAGTGTTGAGTATAACTAGATCTAATAAAGCAAGCAGAGAAAGTAACAGATCATTCTTTCATTATTGTTCCCTAACAATTATAGTAGGTTAAATCCCTTAACTGGGTAGGTCCTAACAAGCCTTAAACATTTAAGTCCCCTAACAGGGAATCTCTCAAAAGAGTGTTAAATCCTCTCACGAGGTTGATCCTAATAGATCATCAAGCTCCCAATCGAGCTGCAAGGCAAATCCCCTAACTGGGTGACTCCTAACAGGGTTTGCTCCTAACCGGGCGTATTGTCTCACGAGGTTGATCCTAATAGATCATCAAGCTCCTAACCAGGTTACAAGGCAAATCCCCTAACCGGGTGACTCCTAAAAAGGTCTTCTCCTAACTAGGCGTATTGTAAGCTCCTTACAGGACGTACTTCAAAAGAGTACAAATATTTATGGGTGCCAACTCCCACCGTGGTTTTTCCCTATTTGGGTTTCCATGCCAAAAAATTATGGTGTTCATGTGTGGAATGTTTTTCATGTGATGTTCTTGTTTATATTTCATTTCATGCATTATTTTTGAGACATCGGTTATGATGTTTTATCAGAAGTTTATCAGAAGTTACTAGTACTGATAAGAAGTTGTTTGAGAAAGCATTTGATCTTATTGATAAGGTTAATGAGTTGGTAAATGATCAAGTTTCTATGATTGCTTTGGTGGTGAAAGTTGTGGTAAATGATCTGATTAATGTGTTATGAAAATCTGATAAAGAGGTTATTAGATCTGATTATAGAAGTTGAGATATTTGTTAAATGGTTCCAGATCTAAGATAAGTTTGTTTTTGAGTTAAAGTTTGAATTGGTGTTAATACTGATTCATCCCCCCTCTCAGTATTAATTGAATCCTCATAAGATTAACAATTGGTATCAGAGCTTTGGTCCTCTGTGTGCAGAAAGCCTAACCGCTTGAGGAAAAGATTATGAGGAATTCAAGATGATGAAGAAAGAGGGTCCCAAGTTCAACAAGGATAGCTACAAGATTTGGAAAGACAGAATGAATATCTACATCAAAGGTCTTGGTGCACAATATTGGAAGCAAGTTGAAACAACATATGTTGCTCCTACTACTACTCCCTTGACACCGGATGAACTCAGAGAACAACAAGATAACATGCAAGCCCTATAAGCTATTGTAAGTACTTTATCTGATTCAGAATATATTGATGTTCAAGGATTGGAAACTGCAAGTGAGGTTTGGGAAAAGTTAGAGACAATCTATGGAGGAGATGAGCATGTTCAAAGAGCCAAAGAAGAAAGCTTGAGAGGAAAGTTAGATGACATGAGAATGCTTGAAGGAGAGAATGTTGGACAATATGGTCAGAGAATCAAAGAAGTTTTTGGCGGCATAAAGAGTGATAGAGGCAAAATAGAAGATGATACAATAGTAAGTAAAATGTTCATAACTCTTCAACCTCAATATGCTATAAGAGTATCGGCAATCCAAGAAATTAGATCTATTTCAAAGGATAAGGTAACTATTGATTTATTGATTGGTAAGCTTACTATTGGGGCTCATTAAAATTGACTCAAGTTTAGAGTCCCATTTCAAAATTTTGCTTTGCATTTCCAAATAAGTCAGTTTGAATGGCCTAGTTAGCAAGGGGGTAAAACAAAGCCAGTTGATCTTTAGAGGGTAAGGCTTGGGATTCATGTCCTACACCTTTCATTTGGCCTATGCAGTGATGTGAAACTTTTAGAATTCAGTTTGGATAAGTTTACCAGGTACCCATTTCGAGGGGTGAGCTGAAAGTGCATTTTAGGCACAAATGCAGATTTTATTGAGTAGCCTATTTTGAGCGATTATATCTTTTGCCCTATTGATCTTCATGAATAAATTAAAAGTGGATTGGATTCTATGCATAAATGTGAGTCAGTTTGCAAAATTTCAAGTCCTAACGAATCCATTTGCTTAGTTTTCAAAGCCAAATCCGTTTGCAGTTTGTGTGGTTTGACTAGTCCCTGTTTCGATAGCTAGTCGAAGCCCTGTTTTGCACGAGTGTAAAAGTTGCCTCAGTGGGTGTCATGCCAAAATGTTTCTTCTGGGTTAATGCTGGTATAAATGACAAGCTATGTTTCAAGTTTCAAGCCTTTGCTAATCCGTTTGATCGGTTTTCAAAAGGGTTCATTGAGTCATCATTTTCAGCCCTCCACACTTTCTGTGTTGTATCAGTTAATGTAGCCATTTTTGTGAGCGCACCATTTGTATCAGCAGATTGAACTGAGATTTCTAAGTCTTAATATGTACTTCAAGGTAGCTATGTTTCAAATTTGAGGGCCTATGGAGGTCGTTTGATATTTTTGAGAAAGGCATCATGTGTTGCCTGAACATTGACTTCATTAGGTCCGCAGTGTCGACAAAGCCAGTTTGTCATTTTTGCTGATTAATATATCTTCACTTGGGACTCTTCTTGAGAAACCGTTTGGTAGATTTCATGCTTACATATTAGAGTACACACCTGTCAGATGGCGAGGTCCAGAGAGGTGTTTTGACCACTTTGAAAATTACGTCTTCGCGATTAAATGCGAAAATGAGGCATAATTGCTTGAAGGTTGCAAAATTCAGTCTGATGATCCAAAAATGATGCCGATCATTTCCAAAGGTGTGTTTAAGGTGTTTGAAGCATTTCGAAGGCTAGTTGCTTGAAAACAAAATTTTTTTTAGTCGGACCCACTTTGGGGCCCGACCTGGCTCATGCTTATGCATTAATTCTTGTGGCGAATTGTTCTTATTGCAATGGCATGGAATCTCTCAGGGACAGATATGTATAAGTATGCAAAATCTCTTTTGGAGAGGTTTGAAGGAAATGGAGAAATATTTTGGAACCAAAGTTTTTTGAAACATGGAGCAGTGCAAGTGTTTAGTGAAAAGCCATTTCTCTCTCAAATTGGGCAAATGAAATTACTAGTTTTGCACCAAGCATGAAATGCTCTCTTATATAATGGATCAAATTGAGCGTGCCAGATATTTTGAGAGCATTTGAATAAAGTTTAAAATTCTGCATGAGCGGACTGGCAGTCCATCCTCTGTAATGAGCCAATGATGTGGCATTGAAGTGTTCAAAGGCATTTTTTTCCCCCTTTCTGGTGTGGCATGATGGCTGGTGAAAAGGCTATTGAAACCATCTAGAAAATGCAAGTGGCATGGAATCCTCCATGTACCATATGGAGTGAGAATTGTGGTTTGTAACCAATAGTCAAATGCAATTTAATTCTATGTTCTCCTTCCCTGCTGTGCGTGGCCAATGTATTTTGCGTGGAGTTTGCTGCATGGAAGTGACAATAGTGGTTTTAAACTTTAGCAAATGGCTTTTGGCAGTTGTATTCCCAAACACCACGATACTACAGTAGCTCCCTCCTCCCCACGTGAAGCCTTTGGCAACAGTAAGAGCACTCGACAAATGCAACGTGGTTGTAGCAGTAGCATTGATTTTCAAATGCAAATGAATGGTGCATACTCCTCCCCCCATGTGAAAAACCAAATGTGAATAACAATCTCTTCCTTCTCCTATGTGGTGCTTGGAAAGGGTGTAGAAGTTTTCAAATGCAGCCCCTGCGGTGTCTGGAGAATGTAGAAACATGAGGTAAAAGGCATATAATTTCAGGACAGAGAAACTCAAGTAAATGCAAACTTGTGCCTCCACCCTTGTGGTCACGTGGGGGGTTTTCAGATTGTATAGAGGCATTACTAGCATTAGCAACTTCCTCCCTACGTAGAAGCCAGTGGAGGGTGGAGAGATTTTAAACCCAGTGGAGTTGTTAGCCAACATGGGGTTCTCATTTTTTTTTAGAAGCTCCCATGTGAATGGAAATAGAAAAGGAGTCTTCCCCCTTCCTCTCTACGTGGCTATTTGGAGGGCACGTTAAACAATAGGCGAGTGGAATGGATTTCAAAGCAAACATCAAACTTCCTTCCCCACGTGAAAATCTCTGGTCAATGAAAGAGCCAATGCAGTTTGCAAAGTGCATGGCCTGCGTGGCATGGACAAAGGCCATTGAAATTTTCCATGAAATGGCATCATGGCAAGTTTTTCCCCCACGCGCTCTCCCTCTGGTAGCAACTACAACAACAACAACAAAACTCCAAATTATCAGAAGTAAATTGTTAAAGCGATGCAATTTGTAGGTGTAAAGCCGTGTTTTCTTGGAGTGTGGCATGAGAAATGCGTTTGATGCCTTCAAGTAAATGTAAAATGGGAAAGGTTAAAATGAAACTTTCAGGCAAATTCGAAGAAAACCTTTAGAGTGCAGTCCTAGGTTTAAAGCCTTAGTCCCACATTTACTGTGGAGGGTAACATTTTGATATTTATATGTAAATCTCCACCAATATATAATGTCAAAGCCTCTGGGCTTTTGACAGACGGTGTCGTTGGGCGCCCAAGGTGGGCCACGCATTGGTGTGGATCCCAATGCGACCTAGGTTGTGACTGAGCGGTGACTAGGTGGACCCCACGCATGCACGCTTCTCGAGGCAAACAGGCAAATTTTGAAGAGAAGGGTTGGCTTAACTAGTGAGCAGGTCTAAGATGATCTAACGAAGTGCGTTGATTCGTAGGCCAAAGATGCATGAACGTTAGAGGCCACAAAATGGCGAAATGGTTTGGCGAAAATGCAGCAGTGGTAAAGATCGAGCAAGTTTAGGTTGAACCGACGGTCTGTACGATTTTGGATCTTGAAGATGCTCACCCATTAGAGGCCGTGAAATGGCAAAAGGCGAAATACAAAATGGCGAAGTCCAGGTGGTGATGATGTGGCAGGTATAGTCAGATGTCTAGCAGGTAGGTCTCGTCCTGGTGGCGATGATGTGGCACAGAGATGGCGTACATGTGGTGGTCAAGTGGTAGTGACAAAGCGGATGACATGGCGGTGATGAGGTGTCATCCCAGGTGGTGCCCAGTGGACCCTGCGAACTAATCAGGTCCCACCATGTGGCAGGGCATCAGAGCACAAAAGGTGCAAAAAATCAAATTTAAAATCAGTTTAATTATATAGTTCATACTATATGAATAATTCAAAAATTTAAATGATTGTGCACATTGGAAGGATTAATTCGCCCAGGGCTGTATTTTTGGCCAAAATATGAAGTATTATATGTTTCCAGAAAGCTCTCAGAGTGAGGAATCCAATTATGTAGTTAATTTTGACAAAGATCAGATAGTTTGGGAGCAGTTTCGATGGGAATGAAATTCAGTTAGAGAGAAGACACTTGGCAATTTCAGTTGTAGATTTGATTTTCTTCCCTCTCCTTCTTATTCCCAATTCTTCTCATTTGAAAGGGTTCCAGAATTCTATGAGAATGGCTCCAGTTTTCATGGCTTCCAATTTTGAGTATTCTTGAAGATTGTACAGGGCAGGGCTTTTCTTTCAGTAATGGAGTTCAATTCTTTGCTATAGGTGTTCTTAGTTGCAAGTTCTTGTGTATGTAAGGCATGCTCAAATTCATGTAGAATTTGTCTCTGAAATGTAATCTCATTTTATTCAAATCTAATTCTTAAGGAGGATCATGTTGGTCATGAGCAGTTGTGTTTGTGAGTGTAATGTTGGTTTGTAGGTAATCTTCAAGGAAGATTTTAAACTCTATGAACAAACATTAATAAAATAGGGATTATGTTTCTGGATCTGATATTTTCTGTGGATGAGCTGAGTAATGCATTTATGCAAGGCATTAAATGCAAGAATACTTGAGAATTAAGATGAATCTGTAGTATAAGTTTTCACCTATAGTTTGATTTGTGATTCTTTTGCCCTTGGATAAGGCACTGATCTTGCAATTAAGGGGGTTCTCAAACCAATTTAAAATCCAATCAGAATATCGTTAGTGTATGTTATGTTTTGAAATGTTTCATCTATCTCATGCTCAAGGATAGTTGAGTTTTATGTGTAGATCTAGCCCATCTGCAATAAACTACTTGTTTTAGAGCCCTGGTGAGATTTATCTGTTTATGTTGATGCTGTCATAGGTGTGTAATAGGTTTAAGTCTAAGCATCAAAGGTATACCTGCCTAGGTTTTGCAGAGCCTGAAGAGTAGAAGGATTCATATCCTTGTCATGTTGTCCAAGCCATGAGGTTCTTCATAGATTGAATTAGCTACTTCATAGGTCAATTGCAGGTGTTCTTGGGTTATCACTTTTGGTGAACAACACTTACATCTTTTGAGTTAAATAGTTTTGACAATAGTGTGACAAAATCTATTGAATCTTCTTTTAAAGCTTTTGTTACCAGTTCATCTCCTAGGAAAGGAAAAGATATATGTCAAAATTATGAGTGCACGACAAGTCATGGAAGCAACCGAGGAATTAAAGATAATGAAGATCGGGTGATGGAACCTGAGGCATTGTTAGCAAAGAGATTTCCAAGAGGCACAAGTAAGTATAAAGGAAAGCTACCTTTGAAGTGTTTCTCTTGTAATAAAATTGGTCATATTGTTGTTAACTGCCCTAACATCGATAAGAAAGAAAAGTTTAGAAGATTCAAAGGAAAGGGCAAGAAACATTTTTATGTTGCAGTAGATGAAGGTGTGACCAATGAGGAGTCAAAAGAAGAAGAAGATGATAATGAAGAAATTGTGTTTGTAGCTATGAAGGAGGAACTATCTGATAAAAAGGCACTAGTATCTCATATGGAGAATAGTGATGAATAGATTATAGACAGTGGCTACTCACACCACATGACCAAAGAGAAAATTAAGTTCATAACCCTTAATTAATTTGATGGAGGTGTTGTTAGATTTGGAAATAATTTTCCTTGCATGTTAAAAGGTAAAGGTTCAATCTCTCTAAATGGAAAGAGTAATGTTGATGATGTATTTTGGGTTGATGGTCTTAAGCATAATCTTTTAAGTGTTGGTATGCTCAATGATAAAGGTTATTTTCTTGAATTTAAGAGTGGAGTCTACAAAATTATTGGAGGTAATGGTGAATTGATTGCTACCAGGAAGCAAACTAGAGGTAACTTATTCCATTTGAATAGTAATATTAATAATTGTCTAGTTGCAAGAATGGAAGATAGTTGGTTGTGGCATAAAAGATGTTGTCATGTTAATTTTGATAATTTGGTTAAGATAAGCAAGTCTATTGTTGTAAGAGGATTACCCCAACTTGTTAAACCAGATAGTGTGATATGCAAAGATTGTCAAATTGGTAAGATGATCTCTATTTCTTTCAAGAGAAAGAATGGTATTTCTAAGAATGTTTTAGATTTGGTACATACTGATCTTTGTGGCCCTTTGAGAACAAAGAGTTATTATGGTGATAGGTATTTCATGTCTTCACCGATGACTATTCTAAAATGATGTGGGTAACATTTTTGAGAGAGAAATCAGAAACATTTAATAAGTTTAAATCATTTAAAGCTTTGGTTGAGAAGGAAACCGGTAAGAACTTGAAGTGTTTAAGAGAAGACCGAGGAGGTGAATTCACATCTGATGAATTTGTTAAGTATTGTGATGAACATGGTATAAAGAGGCAAATGTCAGCTCCAAGGACACCACAACAGAATGGCATAGCAGAAAGGATAAATAGAATAATAGTTGAAGCTGCAAGAACCATGTTATTAAAGGGTAATGTATCCAAAATGTTTTGGAGAGAGGCGGTTAGTGCTATTGTATACACTCTTAATCGGGTATTGGTAAAAAGAGGTAACAATAAGACACCCTATGAGCTATGGTGTGGAAAATCTCCTTGTGTTAGTTATTTTAAAATATTTGGAAGTCAATGTTTTATCAAGAGAGCTAACTACACTGAGAAGTTTGATGCAAAATCTGATGAGGGATTTTTTCTTGGTTACTCTTCTAAGAGTAAGGCATATAAATGTTACAATAAGAGAACTAAGAAAATTATCGAAAGTACTAATGTAAAAGTTGATGATCTATATGATAAGTCTGAAGGTACAAGAAAATCAGAACCTGAAAAGGATGAAAATGAGGAAAAGTTTGTGATCATTGAACCAGAAGCAAAGAATAATGAAGAACCGACAAATGCAGATGTAAGTGCTCAACCGGTAAGCGATGACAGTGAGGAAGAAGATGTAGAACCGACACAGTCAATACCTAGATATGTCAGATCAAATCATTCACAAGAACATATAATTGGTGATAAGAATGCAGGTGTGCAAACCAGGAGAAAGATAAGAGAGAACTCATGTTTGATATCTACAATAGAACCCAGGACAGTTAAGGAAGCACTAAAGGATGATGATTGGGTGAAGGCAATGAATGAGGAATTGGATCAAATTGAGAAGAATCAGATATGGTCACTTGTTCCTAGACAGGAGGATAAGAATGTAATTGGAACAAAATGGGTCTTCAGGAATAAATTGGATGAAGAAGGAAGGATTGTAAGAAACTGTAAAGCGGAAAAATCGAACCCTAGTTGTTCTCCCCTCCCCAATCTCCAAGGAGAGAGAAGGGAGAGTCACTAGGGTTGATGGTTTTCACTTAGGAGAGACTTTACATTCAAAAGAGGGGTTGAAACCCACAAGATCCAATCCCACGCAATGCAAGATTGGATTCTAAATGAGTTTCAAGGGTTGTGACATCAAGGATACCCTCTTTTGTAAAGAATGTAGATAGAAAGATTGAACTAGGAATGCATGTAAAGTAGGAAAGATTTGCTTATAAACAAAGATAAGGATATGGGATGAAGCTGCGGACTTGGAATTAGCAGTAAAATGTCGAGACGGTGCTATTCTACAAATTTGAGCGAAAGTTGACGGGACGATGGCGCCCGGCGTGCACACGGTCCTTCGAAAAATTTGCGAAATGAAGGGGGATCTGTTCATCTCTGCACAAGGATTCCAGATCTTCAATTACAGCCGCGTACCTGCAACCTACACATAGAAAAGAGAGGACGATTGGGGGGTTAGGGATGAGGGGTTTGCCTTTAGGTCAAACCCCAGTTTTGGAATTAACCAAGAAATGAGAATGTTGTAAATGTAAATGTTTGTAATGTAAACAAGTACTGATACCTTGTTGTAAGAATGTTTGTATTCTTACATGCGAAGGTGTAATGTATGTAGTATGTTGTATGTTGTATGTGATCTCCTCTTCAATGATTGAATCCTTGTCTTGAATGCAACACCTAGCCTTGAATGGAGACTTAGAATGCTCAATTGCTTGAAGGAATGCTTGAATGCTTGAATGTTTGAATGTTTGAATATCGCTTCTGCCTTTTGCACACATATGTCTTCCTCCCTCTTTTCCTCCTCCAAATGGGAGGGGAAATGTAGTTTATATACTTGTCAATTAGGGTTGATAGACTGATTTTCCCGACCTTAGGCCGACCAGGAAACATTATTTCCCAAATTGCAAACTTAAAGACCCGATGCCCAAAAGAGGCCGGGCCCAAAATAGGGCCAGGGACCAGGGCACTGGGCGCCATGGTCCCACCTCCCGGGACAGCAGGGTGCAAGGAGGGATCAGGCCAAGGTGCAAAAAATGCAATTTTTGGTGTTGTAAACAGGTTTCGGGGTCTCCATTCAGGTTCAACATTGCGCCGCCATCATGAAGACCCAAATGCAGTCGAAATTGCAAGTGTCACAATTTTAGGACGCTACATTTAGCCCCCACTTTAGCGGGAGTATAAGCGTACGCTCATACTTCCGGTAAAGTACAAGGAAACAACATTGAAAAACTTTCACCATGTCAAGGAGGCAAGATACACCAAGCCCCCAGTGGACTAAGGATCTTACGACTTCGATTGACAAAGTAAAAGGGAAGATCACGAGGGAGAACCATGACTATCAGTAGTAAGGTTCCCTCACTATGAGTCATGCAAGAAAGATATCAAAAATTTTCAAGGCAAAGCTAAATTTGTTAAGAAATTTTCAAGTATCTTGAAAAGATATGAACGGGATGTATGCCCCCCTACGTTAAAGCGATCGCACACGCCTCACCGGGGGTGATTGCTTTAAGGTAGTGATACATATAGGAAATGAGAAAGGAGCACGTTATCACAAGGATTTAGCCCCCAAGTGTGAGATAAGCCCAAGGATAATAGACACAAAACACAAAGCACAAGGTGACTTCGCTTTCCTCAGGGTCAGTATGCTGTATGATAATTCATGTATATCATATGTATGTATGCATAATTGTTCTTCATTCCCCAATCAAGGAAGGTCACCTAGAAGAAGGGAACACATGTGTCTTTTGAGTCAACATGAGAGAGACCAAAAGAGATCTCAATGTTTTGCATCGTCCTCAAGTAGACAACACTAAGGAAAACAAATAGAAGAATGAGAATAACACATAGAAGAAGTAACAAAAGAGATCAAGAGAGGAGGAGAGAGTCTGCTATGCTAATGAAACTAGTCAAGCACGTCATCTACCCCCCGATCTTGCTGATCAATATTTCGGGAAGGCAAGAAACACGCTAGAGGAGGAACATCCAACACAACAGATGGAGCTATCACAAGATCCAAACAAGGGCTATGTTCATGTTCCGAGCCACGTTGTTTTTGTCTAGGAGCTAGGATAAGTGCTTTAGAAAATTCGTTAGATAAATGGTTATCAACATCAACATATTCATATTCACTATCAGAATGAATAGGAGTAACATTTTCATCTATATCATCATCAAGATTTATAAAAATAGGATCTTTAACTCGCACAGGATCAAGACCATCATGCATCTTATGTTTAGGAGATTTCGGCTCAATCTTCGGCTGAGGAGAAAATGGAATAATACTAGCTGAAGGTGTTTTTGAGTATTGCAAAGTTTGAGAAGCAGCTGCCTGAGCTCTAAGATGATGCTTTCATCGGCGTTCACATGCAGAACGATTCCGTCTAGTCTTAGTAGGAAGTTGAGAAGATTGAGGAGGAGGAATGTTCTCATCCTTTTCACTTGGGTGTTTAGGTTGTGGTCTCTTAGGTTGAATAATAGGAGAAGAGGAAGGTCTCTTCTCTCCATAAGAGGAAGGAGGAGGAACTGCTCCATATAAGGGAGGAATACTTGGTTTAGGAAGGAGACCAAGTCCATCATGACGAGGAGGGATAGGTCTACTTTTAGGAAGTTTATTAGATATAGGCATAATCACATTCATAGGAATGGGTTGGGAATCTTCTTGAAGAAAGACATTAGTTTTATCTTTCAAGGGAAGAACTTCCTTCTCAAGAATGATAGGAATGTCAAGTTTGGGTGTTCTAGGTTCACTTAGAGATAGGATCATATCTTTTTTCCACTTTTGATAAGATTTGAAAAGATGATCACTTCGTAGAGGAAGAGATTGGAATTGTTTAGGCCAAAAATAATCAATAGGAACGCTAGAAGTTCTTTCAGCTGGTTTAAAGAGACTATGATTGACAGTAACAACTTCACCATTATGGGGAAATTTCAAACACTTGTGAATAGGAGAAGCAATAGCTTTCATGGAAGATAGACAAGGATAGCCTAGCTTCACACGAAATTGTTCGGATGATGAAATAATAGCAAAGTCCACATCAAGGGATTTGTTATGGACCTCAATAGGTAATGTAATAGAACCAATTGCAGGAGAAGAAAATGCATCAAATAGTTTCACAACCACATTTGTTTCATCATAGATCACTTGATTCAATTGCAAAATAAAAAGAAATTCTTCAATAATGATATTAACCATACAAGAAGGATCAATAAGCACTCCACGGCAAGGTGTATTCTTGACTTTTGAAACTATATATAAAGGGCCATCAGGTGCCCTGATAGTTTCACTAGAATCAAAGGTGATGGAAGGTTCTTTAGGGATTTTCTGCTGCTCTACAAAGTTAATCACATTCGGAGTCATAGACACAAGATCATCAGGTGAGACAGAGGAATCATTAGTATCAATCGCATTAGAGGTATGAGAAGGCAATGGATCAGTAAAAAACTGAAGATTTTGGTTAGGAGGTGCTAAATATGTATTGCCTTTATCATTCACACCAGAAACAGAGATAGTATTATTATCAATCAAATCTTGAATTTTACCCTTTAAAGCAAAACATTTTTCAGTATCATGCCCAGGATGACGATGAAATTGACAAAAAAATTTGTTATCAAAATAGGGTGAATTAATCTTTGCAGGATCTATTTGCTTTATAGGAGGAAGAGTAAGCACATTTTGTTCCAATAACTTATTCATAATACTATGCAATGATTCATTCAAAGGAGTAAACTTTGTTTCTTTCTTGAAAAACTTAGAAATAGGAGGCACACCTGATGCTGCATTCACATCGTTGTTGATGATGTTTTCATTGAATTTAATAGACTCTCTGTTCGGTTTAAACTTCCCAAATGGTTGTTGACTACTATCACCCTTATCACTCGGAGCCATAGGATTTGCTTGTTCCATTTGACTCACAGTCAGTTGATAATTGTGAAGAGTTGCGCACAACTGTTGGAAAGAAGTAAACTCAGAAAATAGAAGTTTTTCTTGAATATCTTTTTGTAAATTAGAAATAAAGATTCTTTGAATATCATTGTCAGGTAATGGAAAAGTAATTTGAGCATACAAATGCTTATATCTACCAATGAAATCAGTCACTTTTTCTTTAACACCTTGTTTACAATGCATTAAATCAATCAAAGTAACTTTAGGACTTATATTGTTTTGAAATTGTTGAATAAAAGCATTTGCAAGTAGTTCGAAAGAAGTAATAGAATAAGAAGGCAACGAGCAATACCATTGTAGGGCTTTATCTCTTAATGTTCTAGTAAATAGTTTTGCAAGCAACCTTTGGTCATAAGGAAAATTAGTACATATTGTTTGAAAGGTCTTAACATGTGTTAGAGGATCACCCTTACCATTATAAAGCTCCAAATGCAGAATTTAAACATGTTTAGGGGGGATAGCTCGAACAATGTCAAGAGAAATTGGGCTCGCAACATCAAATGTGGGCACACTAAACTTAGATTGATTCATAGAGGCAATTTGTTGCTGTAAAGAAGAGACAGTTTGTGCAAGATTGTTAATGGTCGCTTCAGTCGAAGAGTTCATATTAGACGTGTTAGATTGTGATGGAGGTGTTATGTTATTGAAAGAAGGTAGAGAGTAAGGTGGTGGTACACTATGATAGTTAGTCATAGGAGATGATTGGAAAGGAGGAACACTACAAGGAGGAATGGAAGGGTTAAATGAATTGCCCCCTTGTGTCATGTTTATTTGTGGAGATATAATAGGAACACTCATTGAAGGAATGAATGAAGAAGTCGGATTAAATGAAGGAAGAGGGTTGATTGAAGAAGAGGGATTGCCCCCATGACTGGTGATCATAGGTGGAATGTCTTGTACTGAAGTAGTCATTATGTTTGATGTAAAAGTAGGTATACTAGCAATAGAAGTTGTCAAAGGAATAGAATGATTAACTTGAGTAGGAGGTTGTGTATAACATAAGGTTTCGGCACAAATTTTCATAGGCATCACATTCGAATCCACAATGTGTGCAATACCACACAAAATATCAATTCCATTCTTATTGTGTAGGGGAAAAAGCGAGACTAGGTCAATCATGCCCTAATCCTACCTTTTGACACACATTACGGAATACGAAAGAGCCTAGAGATATCGCACAATTGGCTACTTCTTTTGGTGAAAGAGAGAGCCACGGGATATCTATTAGGATTTCTATTCCCTTGTTGAAATTGTAAGATCAAGTAATGCAAGTTCAAACCCTAATCCCAAAATGCAAGTATGAACCAATAACAAGATTGCAGAATTGAGATTAAACAATGAACAACTGTAAGTACAAGGATGAAATAAGAATGTAGATATGTACCCGGAGTCAAAATCGGACTGAAAATGTTCGGGACGGGGGCGCGGGCGCCACTGTCCTGAAAACTGCACCGGAAACTGTTGTTCTGCACTCTGAAACACTGTCTGGAAACTGTCTGCAAACTGTCTGTCCGGAGGACCAGGGCGCCCAGCGCCTCTGTCCCAGGGACTAGGGCGCCCAGCGCCCCTGTCCCAGTCTCCTGCTCTGCAATTTCACATAGAGTGCTATTCCAACTTTCTCTCTCTGGATCTGTATCCCGCGGTGTCGTCCGAATCTTGAAACGTGCAATAATATCTGAAAAGGGGGAGGGGCGGCTATATAGGGTTTTGCCTTAGTCAAACCCCCGCTTCGGTGATTTCCACCTCCACGAATAGCCAAGTTGTTTTGTAAAATGTATTGTGTGTGCAGACCTAGTGTGTGTGCAAGGTCCAAAATGCAAGAAAGCAAACTAGAGCAACCTAGAAAGTAAACCCTAATTGCTTGCAAATGATAATGTAAATGCTCTAAATCAAGATGCAATGTGATCTAAAGCATGAATAAATGATGTATCAAAGCTTATGCAAAGACATGAAAACAATACGAAATCATACCCAACCCTCAAGGGAGGAGTACAAGCCAATCTTCAGTCGGTAATCTCCTATTGTTCTTCAATGTCTTTCAAGCCCTAAGTGGATGAATGAATTTGATAGATGCTTGATAGAATGATTTTGAATGTTGTTGAAGTCCTCAAAGATCTGCTCTTTCGCTGCCTATGAAGTTCCTGGAAACAAAAATCCGATCCCTTCAAATGAGGAAAGAAAGCTTTTATGTATGAAACCCTAGGTCGTAAATTCGTATTTTGGCCGACCTAGAGATTGAATATCCCGCCAATTTCTTGGGGTTAAGCTTTATTTTATGATTGGATCGTGCTCCCAAAATTTCGGGAAAAATGTCCGGGACCATGTGCACCGGGCGCCACGGTCCCGACAACTTTTCACCAAATTTTCAGGGCCATCGGATATGATGATTTTAGAGAGAATCCCGAAGTTACAGGTGATTTTGAGATGTTTTGACCCCGAAACCAAGCCCCCAAGTTCGAAATAGGACTTAATTAGGGTTTTTGATTAAGTGGTGCATTGGAGGAATAAAATGCGAAGGGTGCGCTTTAGTGAAAAGGGCCCAACTTTATGATGTAGAGAATGATGAAATAGAACCTTAGACCTAATTAATTTGATTAATTAAGTCCTTAAGGAGAAATGCAATGCAGAATGTAAAATGCACTAAGGCGGGTGCTAAACTAGGTGTGAAATTGTACCACCCTAGCGAGTGCGTACAATTTACGACGCTACACTTATCACTTTGAACCATACATTTTAGACCCTCAATTAATGAAAGAGCTTCACTATCAGGGTATTCTTGAGACATCCATTGTCGAAAATCATCAAATTGATTATCCAATTTTGAAAGTTGTTCTACAGAAACCTCATGGAGAGCTTCTTCATCATTAAGAGGATTAGAGGAATTACCCATGTCCTCGTTAAAAAGGCCATTCAAATTAGGTTCCATCTCCTCAGTAATTACACCTTGGAAGGACTTAATTCTAAGGCTTCATCTAACGGGAATAGTGTAAGTAGGACATATTGTTGTAAAACTCATGCACTAAAGAGAGAGAGAAGATTTGGAATTTTAGAGGTAGCAAATTTCAATAAAACTAGCCAATCTCCTAGATTTAAGCTGTTAAATGCAATCAGGACAATCTCCCAAAATTTCAGAAAAAATGTCCAGGACCGTGGCGAATGGAGTGCACACAGTCCTCACAACTTTTTTTGAAATTTTCAGGGATGACAGTTATGATGATTTTAAAACTAATCTGAAAAAAATTGAGTGATTTTATGATCTGTAGATAGGCCAAATTAAAGTTGCAATCTCAAAATTGAACCCTACCAAGATTGTTGAAAAATGTAAATTTTGAATCTTGAAAAAGAGGGGGAAACTGAAATTTTGAATTTTATGATTTTAGAAGGAATACTGAAAGCAATGCAGGCTTTGAAATTTAAAATTTGACTCAATTTCATGCAAAATTCAAATTTTGAAAATGGAAATCAAGGTTGTTGCAATTAAACACTTAATTTCAAAAATCACAAACTGCAAAAATTTGAATAAAGCACTGAAATTTCGAATGAATGCCAACACACTTTTCAGATTTAGGACTGTAAGAAACACAATTTTGATATGAATTTTAAATTCAACAATTTTTGAATGATTAGAAGCCTCAATCCAAGCAATCGCTAGACCAACTTCGACTTTAATTTTGAAAGTGTTAAAATTGATAAAATCAGCCAAAATTCTGGATTTTAGCAGAAAAATACAGTAAGATCTAGCTCCCGAAATTTCGAAAAAAATGTCGGGGATGAGGGCGCTCGGGGTGCACACGGTCCTCGCAACTTTTTTCCAAATTTTTAGGGATGAAAGATATTGTGATTTTGTTGTGGAATCCAAAGTTACAGCCGATTTGGAGCTGTTTTGATTAGTGAAATTATCAGTCAAAGGTTGAATCAAGAAGGTCTTAAAAATTAGGGTTTTGACATTTAACCACTTAATTTTCAGAATTAAAGCACAAATATGAATTGACAATTTGCAATAGAAGGGTAGATCTGAAACAAGCATTAACAATTAAACATTTCACAAGCTTAATTACTAAAAAGAAAATTTTAGGGTTTTTATGCAATTAGCCTCTAAAATTTGCAAAAGATCAAACATGGAAATGTAATTAAGGAAGCAAATTTTCAGATCTAACCATAAATAATCAGAATGAGGATGTTCACATTGGGTTCACCAAAATGTAAAGTGGAAAAATCAAACCCTAGTTGTTCTCCCCTCCCCAATCTCCAAGGAGAGAGAAGGGAGAGTCACTAGGGTTGATGGTTTTCACTTAGGAGAGACTTTACATTCAAAAGAGGGGTTGAAACCCACAAGATCCAATCCCACGCAATGCAAGATTGGATTCTAAATGAGTTTCAAGGGTCGTGACATCAAGGATACCCTCTTTTGTAAAGAATGTAGATAGAAAGATTGAACTAGGAATGCATGTAAAGTAGGAAAGATTCGCTTATAAATAGAAATAGGGATACGGGATGAAGCTGCAGACCTGGAATTAGCAGTAAAATGTTGAGACGGTGCTGTTATGCAAATTTGAGCGAAAGTTGACGGGACGATGGCGCCCGGCGTGCACACGGTCCTCCGAAAAATTCACGAAACGAAGGGGGATCTGTTCGTCTCTACACAAGGATTCCAGATCTTCAATTACACCCGCGTACCTGCAACCTACACACAGAAAAGAGAGGACGATTGGGGGGTTAGGGATGAGGGGTTTGCCTTTAGGTCAAACCTCGGTTTTGGAATTAACCAAGAAATGAGAATGTTGTAAATGTAAATGTTTGTAATGTAAACAAGTACTGATACCTTGTTGTAAGAATGTTTGTATTCTTACATGCGAAGGTGTAATGTATGTAGTATGTTGTATGTTGTATGTGATCTCCTCTTCAATGATTGAATCCTTGTCTTGAATGCAACACCTAGCCTTGAATGGAGACTTAGAATGCTCAATTGCTTGAAGGAATGCTTGAATGCTTGAATGTTTGAATGTTTGAATATCGCTTCCGCCTTTTGCACACATATGTCTTCCTCCCTCTTTTCCTCCTCCAAATGGGAGGGGAAATGTAGTTTATATACTTGTCAATTAGGGTTGATAGACTGATTTTCCCGACCTTAGGCCGACCAGGAAACATTATTTCCCAAATTGCAAACTTAAAGACCCGATGCCCAAAAGAGGCCGGGCCCAAAATAGGGCCAGGAACCAGGGCGCTGGGCGCCATGGTCCCACCTCCCGGGACAGCAGGGTGCAAGGAGGGATCAGGCCAAGGTGCAGAAAATGCAGTTTTTGGTGTTGTAAACAGGTTTCGGGGTCTCCATTCAGGTTCAACGTTGCGCCGCCATCGTGAAGACCCAAATGCAGTCGAAATTGCAAGTGTCGCAATTTTAGGACGCTACAAAAACAAGGCAAGGTTAGTATGCAAAGGGTATGCTCAAGAGGAAGGTGAGGATTATGGTGAAACATTTGCACATGTTGCTAAATTAGAAGGTGTAAGAATGCTACTGGCATTTTCTGCATATAAAGGATTCAAAGTGTGTCAAATGGATGTCAAGTCATTATTTCTAAATGGGATTCTAGAAGAAGAAGTAAACATTGAACAACCGGATGGATTTTCCTTGACTGATGATAAAGACATGGTGTGTAAATTGCACAAAGCTTTGTATGGTTTTAAGCAGGCACTGAGAGCATGGTATGAGAGATTACATGCACATTTGATCAAGATTAGATTCCAATGTACCAATGAGGATAGAAACATTTATTTGAAGATTGATGGAGACAAGATGCTGATAGCAGAAGTGTTTGCTGATGACATAATTTTTGGTGGAAATGATGATATATGTATGGACTTTGCTGATATAATGAAAAATGAATTTTAAATGTCTCTAATTGATGAAATTAAGTTCTTTATTGGCTTATAGGTTCAACAACTAGATGGTGGTATCTTTATTTGTCAGACCAAGTATATCAAAGAGGTGTTGAAGACTTTCAGCATGGAAGACTGCAAACTGGTAGGGACACTGATGGTTACTGGTTGCAAGTTATCAAAGGAAGATGGTTCCCCTGATGTTAGTACAAAAGAGTAAAGATCTATGATTTGCAAGCTACACTATGTTGTTCATAGCAGACCAGACATTTCTCATGCTTTTGGATTAGTGGCTAGATTTAAAAAAGAGCCTAAAGAGAGTCACATGGTGGCTGTGAAAATATTTTTTTGGTACCTCAAAGGAACAATAGACTATGGTTTATGGTATCCCTATAAAGGATATTTTACTTTGGATGTCTTTACTAATGTTGATTGGGCAGGTAATGTGGACGATCGAAAAAGCACAACCGGTGGAGCTTTTCTACTTGGAGAAAGATTAGTGGCATGGATGAGCAAGAAACAAACTTGTGTTTCTTAATCTATAGCTGAAGTTGGGTATGTAGTTGCATCCATTAATTGCATGTAGGCAATATGGATGAGACATGTGCTAGAAGGATTCAAGATAGATATGTCAGAACCGGTGACTATCTATTATGATAATACAAGTGCAATCAATATTTCTAAGAATCTTGTACTACATGCTAGAACCAAGCACATTGAATTTAAGTATCACTTCCTAAGGGAAAGAGTTCAATAAAAGGTGGTGAAGATGGAATATGTGAAGAGTAAAGATCAGTTAGTTGATATCTTTACTAAGCCCATACCGAAGGCTACCTTTGAGTTTCTTAGAGGTAAACTAGGGGTTAGACCCCTACACTGGAAGAACTAAAATGATGGAAATCCATCAATCTTAATGGATTTCATGTTTATTTTTCACTAAGGATTGATAAAGGTGCAAGCTACTCCTTTGGAGAAGAGAGTTTGATGTAAAGTTTTGATTTAATGCTCTGTTATAATTTTTTTGATTTATGTAGCAGAAATGATAGAAGAGGCAACAAAAAAATTCAAGACAAGTGATGCATCTTTGGCATTGTTGTCAAAGGGGGAGAAGAAATGAATAGGAAATTAGATATGGCAGACATATGAGAAGTTGAAGATCAGATTGAGTGAAGCATTGGTTAAGGGGGAGATGACAAAAGGAGAACCAACAGATGATGTGATATCGACAAGCAAGTTGCAGATGATGTTACTTCAATTGTATATCCGATTAGTGTTGCCATCAATGCCAAAGAGGGAGATTGTTGGCATTTGGCATAACAGATACAGATGAGGTGATGCAGTTGAAGTTGGATGAGTGCACCGATAAAGGATAGAAGTCTATTTGTGATGAAGAGATTGAGATTCTATGAATATATGACATGATCAATAATTTGTGTTGTCATTGATGCCAACTAATGTTTAATGATGTTCCTGATGTTTTGTTTTGTCATCTAAGAGATTTTGTTTACTAGAAGATTGGGTTTACTGGCAGAGAGCTAAAGTCTGTGAAATAGGACTTTGGTAAAGCAGAGTTGTTTTGATTGGATCGGTTGATTGACGATGATTGGTGATTTGCGATTTGGATGGTGAAATTGGGTGAACTCACAATACTGGTTCCCACTTTTTGACCAACTTTGACACTTATATGAATATTTTGAAAAAATCCTTCACTTTCCGACACCTATAACTTTTAAACTATTAAGAATTTGAAGATGATATAAACTAGTGAATTTTAACATCTTCTTTGTAGATTCTAAATATTTTTTTTTCAAATTTGTTTGAATAAAATTTTATTGATTTTTCCATCTCCCTCAAAAGTAGTTTTTTACAGCAAACAACATTTTTAAAGAGTGATGTGTATCGTGAAATGCATAATTTTTTTTCTATAAATGATAAAAACTTAATTCTTTTGAATTTTGGTTTGTAACATCAATACCCAGGGCATGCAGTTGGTTTGATAGTGATATGTTGAATATTTTTCATTTTATTAAGTTTTGAAGTTCGAGTAATTATAATTTAGATATAGGTGTACGTTTGAACACATAACTTGTTCTATATATATCAAAATTCAATTTTATTTTTTTTGTTGGAAAGAAAACATCAAAACCTAGTGCATAGATATTTTTCAGAATGTTTTTGAATTAGTTTACTATTTTTCCCAATGCATTAAACAAAGAATTTTATTTTCGGTGAAAAACCTACATTCATAAGAAATAAAATAAAAATATATTAATGAAGTTAAATATATTAATTGTTATACTATTTGGAAATCTTATAATAAGGACTAAATACTTTTAAAAAAAAAACTTTTAAATGAATTAATTTGACCCCCCAAAAGCTAATGTAAAATTGTTTTTTTTATTAGCATTTGATAGATGCAAAGGAGACTCCATTGCAAGTATGATTTAGAAGTAGAGAGGTTCTATCCAAGAAATTTTGATTGAAGAGCCTTTGATTTAATTCTCTTCAATTAATTACTTAAAATGGGAGCTCTTAAAGCTTAAATCATTATATTTTTTAAAAAATGTATGATTTTAGCAAAAATCGGGACGTACCAAAAAGTGGGAACCAACTTTGTGAGTTCACCCAATTGTACCATGGAAAAATGCATATGGTCGGAACTGAAACTTGTGGAGATTACCGGAAGGCATGTTTCAAATTTTTGATAAAGTTTTGCTAAGGTTTTAGGAGGGTTTAAGGACTGGTGAAGAAATCATCAAACCGACAATGATTTTTGTTATGATGGTGATCGACAACAAGTCTACATGAAATTGGTAATATGACACAACCCGCGTGAAATATTTAATTGTCGTTTTGGCATGATTCAAGGAAGATTTTCTTGGGAATCAGGGAAATGCTTAATAGAGTGCTTTGAGGATATAGATCGGATTTTCGTGATGGGTTATGATCAACCAACGATTGATATTGCATTATAATTTGTTGTAATGATCTGTATAGTGATCTACGATGATCTCTTGTGATCTAATTGTAAATTCATGATGTAATTAGGTTTTGTGGCCTACCTAGTTGAGATGGCTATTTAGGTTGACATAATTGATGTTTATTGTGTCGGTGGTCTTAGAGAATGTGTTAAGCCATCCAAGTGAAGTGTGAGATCTTCCTGAGAGTTGTAGAGTGTTGAGTATAACTGGATCTAATCAAGCAAGTAGAGAAGTGCAAGTAACAAATCATTCTTTCACTGTTGTTCCCTAACAGTTGCAATAGGTTAAATCCCTTAACTGGGTAGGTCCTAATAGGCCTTAAACATTTAAGTCCCCTAACAGGGCAGCTCTCAAAAGAGTGTTAAATCCTCTCACGAGGTTGATCCTAATAGATCATCAAGCTCCTAACCGGGATATAAGGCAAATCCCCTAACCAGGTGACTTCTAATAGGGTCTGCTCCTAACAGGGCATATTGTAAGCTCCTAACATGGCTAAGCTCCTAACAAGTACAAATATTTATGTGTGCCAACTCCCACCGTGGTTTTTCCCTATTTGGGTTCCCACGTCAAAAACTTATGGTGTTCATATGTGAAATGTTTTTCATGTGATGTTCTTGTTTATATTTCATTTCATGCATTGTTTCCAAGACACTGGTTATGATGTTTTATCAGAAGTTTACCAAAGGTTATTGGTACTGATAAGAAGTTGTTTGAGAAAGTATTTGATCTTATTGATAAGGTTTACTCAGTTGGTAAATGATCAAGTTTATATGATTGCTTTGGTGGTGAATTTGTGGTAAATGATTTGATTAATGTGTTAAGCAAATCTGATAAAGAGGTTATTAGATCTGATTACAAAATTTGAGATATTTGTTAAATGGTTTCAGATCTAAGATAATTTTGTTTTTGAGTTAAAGTTTGAATTTGTCTTAATACTGATTCACCCCCCCTCTCAGTATTAACTGGATCCTTATAGGATTAACAATACCCAACATTCCTCTTAGTAAGAATAGTAAATCAAGGACTCACAAGCTTCCCAAAAAGTTGAGAATTCTATTTCTCCCAAATCCTTATACAACATCTAAGAAGACTTAACAACTCTAATATTTTCATATCACACAATGAAACCTCTTTAGTTATAAACCACCAATCTAGTTCCCTTTTCCATAGTAACCCAATTCCCAATGTGATTCAACAAATTATAAATATACCATGCTATAATTAAGTGGATAACATTAAAACCAATGAATTTCAAGTTGTCCATTCGTGATCATGAGACATGATTACTTATGAATAATTGCACATAAAATATGGATTAATAATATTTACTAAAAATATGCAATTTGATATATCATCACATAATTTGACACCTTATGAGATCACCACATGTACTTGGTTATGAATAAGCTAAGAAGGTTTATAATGAATGCTTCACAAGGAAACACTTGCTAAAGGTTTTAGAAGTGGGGTAAAATTATAAGTGGGTTTATCTTGGTATAAAATTCATCGTTAATATTGTTTGATTCAAAGTAGTACTAAGATAGGTGACCTCTTAATAAGTCATATGCTTCACCTCTATGAGCATCACCCTAGGATGCAAAGAGTGACAGGTGGACCAGTCATGTCCATTAGAATTAAGTTATTTTGAACTATTATTCCTGAAATATGGGTCAATGCTAGTGAAAAAACTAAATAAATAATTGATAAAACATCACATGACCATATTGATTATCTGTTCAACTTGTTGCACAATTGGGCATTTTTAGACTCATATAAAGGAAGAAAATTCTCATGTTTTCATTATAAAATTGTAGTTTATAAAATTAGTTGAACCTTGAGATGATTTTGAAATATTTTCCCCTTATTAAATAAAATTTTCTACGAAATAATAGAAAGCTAATAAACCCAAAGTACATAAATATTTAGAAATAAATTATCAAATTATATAACTAGGCCTCAATCACCTCAACTCTAACAAGAATTGGACTCCATTGTAAGGCCCAAGGAATTTATCTCTTAATTTATTTCTTGATTCTGGATTTTGATACTAACATTTTACTATCAATGATGTTTTATATTGCTAGAAAGTTTTGTTGATTGTATATTGTGAATACACGTTATAATATAAAGTTCAAGTTGAAAATTGAAATTGAAATTTGTAATTTAGTGTATATGTTGATATGTGATTAAGTACATGGTTTAACATTGAGGATTCAATGAGGCATATTTTTATCTATTATTAACAATTTTTATGTTTTGATATTGTATTTTTCATTGGTTTATACCATACTGGATATTTTTGTGCTATGCTTAATTAATCTTATATTGTGTAGATGTGCATGTAATTTTTATTAAGTTTCTAAGTATAAGCATTTCCAAATTCTAACGATGGTTCATTAGAGGCTACTAAACTTAAGTAGATATGTTTTTTATGAATTTAGCCATGTCACTCAATTCAAGTTATAAGATGAGTCTATGTTAATCCTTGTGAATCTAAGATTCAAATTAATGTTGATTACAGACCCTTGTGTCGTGGTTAAACCTATAAAGAATGTGGTTGTTCTTAATTAACTCTTTTGATACTAGCATTTATTTATTAAAAATATTGAGTTAACTATTCTAATATATCTTTTATGCAAAGAAAGAGGACAAGTATATTATTAATCTTCAAAGGAAAGGTATCTATAATAGTCCACTTCACTTTACTTCTCTTATCAAACCCGACACAACTTAGATACCTACAAAATGAATCATACAAAACTATTATGCCATGACTCCAATTTATAGAAAACTGAGAGAGAAAACCATAGTGGTAATCTAAAACAAGTGGCAATAAAAAATTGCAAAAAAACATGCCTAGGATAATGGACAACCAAGAGACATAATAAAGTATTAATTTCCTTCAAATTGATCCAACATGGCCACCTTACCCATAGCCACTCTTATCTTTATCTTCCTAGATGCTCTATAACTCTTCGATGACTCTTCATATCACTCAATGTATGTCCTTTCACCTTTCAATATTTGATTCCCAAAGCATTACTATTTAAATACCCTAAAGTGGATGCCTTGGAGAGAATCTTATCCATTTTGTCTTATCCTCATCACTGACACATGTTCACCTCTTGAAAATACAATTACAATATGACATATAATACACAAATTAAAATGTTTTTCCTCTCATGTCCTAGGGAACACTTTCTAAATAACATGGAGACACATGAATGACATAAGATTTTTAAGATTATCGTCACCTTTTGCTAACAATTTGCAATATTCATTTACAGTCATCCTTCTTATCATAAATTCTAGTGCTCCATTCTTCATGTTTTTCATATTTAATGTTTATCTCTCTGCTCATTTGTGTTACCACATTGAATAAGAATTATTTTTGAACTAACAAGCCTTTTTTATTCTCATAGCCCATGAAACTTCTTGAGGAAGGTCATCTAAATTCCTCTTCATTTCTAATAAAAATATGTGATATTGTCTACACACTATTTCTTAGTGAGGAAATATTTCATTCTATAAGAAGGTTTGAATTTTTTTTTAGTAAGCAAATAGCTGGATAGGCCAACACCTATATTCGTAAAGAATATTTTTACATCTGCTAGAGGTGTTTATATACCATTTTATCCCTCCAAAAAGTTGGGTTAGATCCAACATCAAAATAGGGAAAACAAAAAATGCCACTAGCTAGCACCTATTCTAAAAGCCTGCTCTGGCTAAGGGTATAAAATATGGGCATAGAGACATTTATCCCAGCAATTATATACTACTACTATATCCACAACTACAATCATACTTATAAAAACCATGATATTTGATAGAAAAAACAAAAAACCCTAAGACAAGAAGTACCATCAGTCGTGTTTTGAGGGGCTAGAGATATTCTCATATACCCTTTGAGTAGCAAGGGCTTGCACAAGAATTGGGCAGTCTCTCCCACAGTCCACATGAGCCTTCCCAACCACCATTTCCTCCACTAGCCTCATATCATTCGGAATCCATAGTCCCCCTCTTTTGAGCCCCCGGACATTCCTTTATGCAAGTACACCATTCTCATCCACCTCGATATCTCACCTACCTTGCAAACCTTCCTCCCTCACATATTTCCCCAAATCATACCCTTCTAGCCTTGCCAGACTACCCATCACAAACAAAATGAAAGCCAAATTTATATTCCTCTTCGCACGACCTTGATTGTATTTCTCTCACTCCATAGTCTGAACAATTGAAAACTTCCTCACCTCCCTCCTAGCATCTTGAGACATGTAGTATTGATGGGCCAACAGGATGCGATTTTGGTCATCAATGTTATCTAAAACCACATCAATTTCCCCCAAAAAGGAATTCTAGAAGATCATCTTACAATCCTTCTTCATTCTGGGTTTGCAAACTCCCAACTAAATGCATGTTACCAAAAACATAGCTAGAATGCTCGTGTTCACCCTGTACTTGTGAGTCACCCTAAAAAAATCCAGTCCTAGAACCTTCTTAACCACATGCAAAATTAAAGGGTGTTTTGACTCCAGAACCATTAGGAGACGCTTCTCCATAATCTCCCCAAGAAAGGCCATTTGTTGGTTGGTTGATTTGAACAGAACAAGGGTATCCATGACAATGACTTCCAAATTACTCAAAAATTGGGAACTATGAAATGACATTGCCTCTACTCTTGACAAATATATAAATCCCTCCTCTGAAAAAGGTTGTGAATCCGAGTGAATGTCTATCAAAATGAGATCATCCCCCTACCCGTACTTGAATTAAATCTTGAGAGAGGCCTTCACTGCCATAATACTGTACATATGACATGGAGGCTTAAACCGTCGCCATCTAGAAGTCGTACTAATTCCAATGCAAGACAAAGAATTCATTGATTTTATGAAGTAATTAGTTTGTCACTTGGTTTAAAGGTTTGGACATGCCACATGTATATTGTGTCTTCCCTTGTCACATCCCCACATGCCACCCTCCTCAGAAATTGTCCCATCGAAGTACATCTCGTACATGTGATCTTTTCCACATCCGATTGTTGTCATATCTAAATCATTGTTAAGGGTGGAGAGAATCGATGATGGTTTTATGCTCCGCCACTTTCTTAGCCAGGTCATCTACCGACTTGTTGAATTCTTGATAAATATAAAAGATTTTAAACTCTTAAATTTTTTTGAGTGCTTCCGTTATTGGAGTGAGCCATCTCTCAAGATGCCAACTCACCACCCATTGGTTTCAGATAACATTTATTGTCAAAAGAGAATCCCCTTCTAGGTAGATGTTTTCAGCCCCCAATCTCCTACCAAGCTCAACCCCTTTTAAGGCTACTCTAAATTCTGCAATGTTGTTCATGGTCTTTCCAATATATCTAGTCAATTTTCTGACAATGAGACCTCGGTCATCTCTAGCTATACAAGCTACACCTGCAAGTCCAGGGTTACCCAATGAAGCTCCATCAAATTTTATCTTTATCCATCCCTTCTCCAAAGCTTGCCAACATATAGACCCATGCTTATCTAAAACATCCAACTCAGACAAATCATAACCCATAAGAACCCTCAAGCCTGAAAATTTCTTCATCAACTTATTGTCTCAATTTGTAAAAATATTAGAGTTTCTTATATGTCTTTTGGCTTTTTCATTTACCAATTCCACAATTGCAGCTTCCATTTTTTACACAATCATTTTCCTAGGCATGGTTTGGTCCCTAAAGGCCCTTTTTTACCTCTCCTTCCAAAGTTCCCATATCAATGTGGAAGGGAGAACCAACCAGATGTTTATGAATATTCCTTTAGGCATCGATGTTGGCCAAGAGATGAACCACTCTTTGATGCTTTGAGGCTCTACATGTTGGAGGTCCAATCTTCCCAGGAAGAATTTCCAGTAGAATTGAGCATATGGACATGTCCAAAGGAGGTGATCTATAGTTTCCACATTGTTCTTGCACAACTAACATTTCCTGGGTTCACAAATCCCAATATTGGCAAGTCTATCCTAAGTCAAAATTCTTCCCTAGATGGATAGCCAGGAGAAAACACCTACTTTGGGAAGGACATATTTGCCCCAAAGGAGTTTGATTGGCCATCGAATGTCCTCCAAAGCTACTTCTTTGAGCTTATATCCAAATTCCACCTTGTATTCCCCATCCTTTGAAGCACACCACTTGATTCAATCATTGTCTAGAGAGACTGGAATGGATCTATCTTTGAGAATATCGGATAGAGGGTCTTTCTGATTTTGGGGGGCATAAATGCAATCCAAGGATTTCAAACACCATTTGTCAATACCATCAATCTTGAATACTAATCTGAAATTGCATGCCTTAGTTCCCCAAACCCTGGAAGTTGCAACTTTGATCTCCCTCAAGCTTTGATCTGCCTCTAGTTTTGTGTATCCATCTCATGAGTCATCCCAAAAGGATGTCAATTGGACATTGTGAACTTCTCAAGTGGTGTAGGTTGACACTATTTCCCTACTTTCACATATGAAGTTCCAAATGGTCGAGCCTTTTGGAGGGTTTCTAATTCTTAGAATGTTGATGGGGTCATCATAATCTAGATACTTTCTTCTTAGAATTCGCACCCACTTCAAATTTGATCTGGTCATGATCAAGGAAAGCTTAGCCCTGAGAGCCAAATTCATGATTTTGAGTTTCTGAATCCCAACACTTCCAGCACTCCATGGTTTGCATACCTTTTCCCAGGCTAGAAGGGGTTGTTTCCGATCATCATGGTGACCAGTCCAAAAGAATCTTCTCAAAATTTGATCGAGGCTATCTTCAACCGATGCCGACAGTTTCAAGTAAGCCATGGAGTAAATCGGAATAGCCGATAAGACAACCTTGACCATGAGCAATTTTCCCACAAAGGTTAGCCATTTTCTTTTCCAAAGCTCCATTTTCTTTTTACAATTTTAAATCAAATCTGTCCGAATAGAACTTTTTGATGATGCCTCCAAACAAAGGAAGGCCTAAGAATTTCCCACAAAATTTTATTAAGGTTAATGTCATCTATTTATTTTATAATAGAATGATATGAATATAGTAACTCATTCAAAGGCATTTTTTATTCCACATGGCTAAGATTGTGAGGCACTAACATTTCTCAAGATTACTTATTTTTATCAAAGAAGTATGACTTATCAATAAGCAAAATTTTACGGATATATAGATATACATATAAATAAATAATAGCAAGAAGTAGCATTTGGTTTCACATATAGATTATATTGTAGTGTAGACCATAATTAGGGGGTGGTTCTAATAAACCAAAAATAATTAAAATTTATCAATAATGAAAAAGGGATGGCAACAATAGCCATGATATCCAAAAAATCTAGTAATTTTCTCTTCACCTATAATTATATAATTTCATTTCAACAAAAAAGGAAAGAATTACCCAAGGTTACTAAAAAAAATAGGTCCTTCCAAATCATATTATTCTTTATTTTAAAATTGAATATTTTAAATAAACAATTAAGATTGATGCATAAAAATTGATTTCAACAAGTATTATGCCCATTGTGTGCATGAAAAAGTGAAATAAGTCTGATAGCAGCAGGCACAACACTTCAATTAAGTCATTACATGTATGGTTAGACAGATATAAGCATGAATATGAAAACCATAACAAATCGACTGATTGCCTTCTAAAAGATGCGAGTATAAGATTGCTCTCAGATTTGTATAAGCAATACCAGTGACTAGACTACACCAAGATGAAGGATTTAATTTATATGAGCATGAGATTAAGATAAATGGATGCAAGATGGATGAAAGGTTCAAGCAATAACTAATTCGAGCAATATGGATTCAAGAAATATGAATAAACTAAATATGCAAAAAGCTAAACTAAGATGCAAATAATCTCAAAAAGAAAGCACACTATATTCAATGACTCCAGAGTGAAAAGTGTATAATAATAAATCTCCAGGGTGATTTGAATGAGAGCTAAAGGTTGAATTTATAGAGAATTACAAGAGAGATCAAGAAAAAGCACAATTTAAGATTAATTGAAATAATTGAGAAATCAGATTCAATTAACCTTGAGATAGATTCCAATTATAGTTTAATTGAAATGCATTCAGATTAGAAGTTTGAGTTTGCATTGGAGATAAGAATTAATTAATTCCATGCACTTATGATAAAAATAGGTAATACCATGTGATTCTTTGATTTATTCAAGAAAAGAGTCTTTTCAATGCAACTGAACTTCTTTTTCTCAAAAGCTTTGAGTTCTAATTTTAGAGAATGATTAATAATTCATTTCAATTGTTTTTCTGGTTTCAAGTTCTCAATTTAGAAAATATCTCAAGTTTGATTTCTCTCAATTCAATTCTTTTGTTTTATTTTCAATTTAACTATTGCTTTGTAATTAATTCCTCTTTTGTAATAAATTAATTCCTTTTTTATGATTAAATGATAAATTAATTAATTAGATATTTAATAGCTTAAAATAGGATAATTGATCAAATGATATTCTTGCAATGATTCAATTAATGAAATAAATATTTAATTAATATTGAGTATTTGATTTGCCATGTGACATTTGATGATTAAAGAATTAATTAATGTGCTCAAGATTGATTTAATTGCCTTTGGTTAGGACCTTGGTGTTGTTGTCGAGATTAGGGGCCTATGGTTTAGGTGACCATTTTTAGGGTATTACATTTGCCCCTGTTTGAATTAATGTACGAGCAGCGTGTTGATTCAAATAATAGTTGATGTCTAGGAGATACCAGTTCTAAACTTGATTGATCACAAATCAGATGAAGAGCAAGGTGTTTAGCTTGATTTGAAGCGATGAAGCTAAATAGAATTTGATTAAAGTGATACCAATCCCGAACTTGATTGAACTAGGAACGATAGAGAGAAAAGATACCAAACTTGAACTTGATTGATCAAGAAGTGGATCTTACTGATCTAGAACTTGATTGATCTAGACACAGTGAGAAAAGATAAAACCAGTCTTGAACTTGATGGATCAAGACATGATGAGTGAAGATAAACTGTCCAGCTTGATTTGATGTGATGAAACTGAACACCTGCTTAGATTGAGCATGTGATCAAAGATACTCTTTAAACTTTTGATTGAGTTTAAACAAATAACCGACTTGATGAAGAGAGATGAAACTGATTAATGTTAAGAGACTGATTTAGATGAAGACGAATATCAGCTTGATTTGAAGCAATGAAACTGATATGCCCCTAGCGATTGATTCGATTCAGATGATTGAGAGATCTCAACTTGATATGAAGTGATGAAGCTGAGATGCCCCTTAGCAATAAGAATTTGATTTTCTTTAGTTAAAAATATTTTTGCTCGACTTTTGATGAAGATTTGAAAAATTTCTCGATATTGAAGATGTGAGGTCATAAGGACACGAGTATGCCCCCTTGAGAGCGAAATCGAAAGATAGAGAGGGTACATGATTTTAGACAATTTTTGGCATTGATAAGTTATTTGAGCACACATAATTCAGAGGAATTTTTGAAAATTTGGTGTTGATTGATGAGAAATTGAGTGCAAAGTTGATTTGTAGAATTGAAATTGAGATTTAGCATTGATGCATTAGAAAATGAGTGCAATTTGAAGAAAGATTGAGCTTTTAATAAAAAGCGCTAAGTGGTCCAAATTTTGGAAATTGACTAGAAAAATGATCTCGAATTTTGATTTCGATCCCGAAAATGGAATCAGGACGGACAAATTAGCTAAGGGTACAACTTTCATGTCAATCTAAGCAAGTTGAAAAATTAGGGTTTTGGCTATATATGGGGTAAAAGTGTCATTTTCAATTCATTTTAACCCTCCAAGTTTGAAAATTCAAAAAGCCTTTTGTGAAGAAAAATGGTGGTTCCCACACACATGCATTGATTCGAGCACCAGAGATGACATAATCGACCTTGAAACTATGAGCCAGCGGTAAGTGATCGAACTTAAGCTTGTCAATCATTTCAATTTTGAATTTTTTTTGGGTGAACTTTTCAAATTTTTGGCATGTAGAAGTCGACCATTATCATTTTGTCATGCGAGACAGGATCCTGTCTTGTACAACAAACTGATTAAGTTTGTTTTATCATTTAAGGTCATTAGTTTTGTCATCCTGAATACACCCTTATGTCGTACAAGAACCTTCAAAAGAGCCCATTTTGTCGTGTTGTAACTAGTCTTGTGTCGTATTAGACTGTCTTGTCATGCTAGAGCCATTCCTGACTCGTACGAGTTGTTGCCTCTGTGATGTTTTGTCGTTTGAAAAATAGTAAGCCTTTTTGAAGGTGCAAACTTTTAATTTTGATTTTGCAGTTGATGTAGTTGGATTTGCATGATGTTTTGCTTCTCTTATAGGCTAATTTGAAATGTTTCCTAATGCGTCGTTGTTTGATTTTTGTAGGTTCGATTGCCCCATCTGTTGTTCAGATGTGTATATCCACCTACGATGATATTAGTTCGTCAGTTATCTGATGTTGATCGAGCTCATATAGATTTATGTGGATTGACTCATCTTCTTGAGTTGCTTGATATCTGTGTGAATCACAGTATGCTCACTACATTAGTTGAGAGGTTCCATTCAGAGTGTAATACATTTCATTTACCAGTTGGGGAGATGATGATCACTCCCGGGGACATATACAGGATTCTCTGTATCCTTTTTGCTGGGGGTAAGGTAGAATATGATGCATCACAACAACCTAGGCTACTAGCTGTGAGACAGGTATTTAGGGATGTAGACATTTTGACACATTCTATCAGTTGGGATGTGATGATGACTAGGTACAGTGAGAAATTTCCACTGGCTTGCATCTTGGCATGTTTCGTCGGCTTCTTTCTTATGCCGGACAGGGGACAACAGGGGTTTTTATGTGGATGGGGCAGGATTTTGGAGAGACTTGTGGAGAACCCCCAGAGGTTAGGATGGGGTTCATGTATATTGGCACACATGTATCACGAGATGCATGAGATTGTCTATCTAGAGGGGAAGAGAATGGCTGCAGGAGTTTTGATACTATAGATATGGGCTTGGGAGCATCTCCCAGTATGTAGACTGATTTTGGATGACACCAGAGATCCACATCAACCTATTGTTTATAGATATTATGGATACATTACGCAGCCCCATCTAGGAAAGACCAATTATTGGAGAGGACAGTTGGACGACTTGATAGTTGTGATATGGAGACCATATAGGGGTCTAGAGCCATGGGATGATTGGAGAGCTATTCTTAGAGACCTATTAATAACATGACCTCTCATAGGTAGATCACAAATAGTGGTCGAGTGGTTTGTTGTTACTCGAGTGATGAGGCAGTATGGTAGACCTCGGGATATCTCATAGGAGTTTATTGCATATGCATGTTATGCAAATGAGGAGAGGAAGGGATGGGGACCAAGGCTATCATATGCCTTAGGAATGTAGGAGCTGACTGGGTTACAACGATTGTGATGGGATTACCTAGATGATATTACAGATGTGGGGGTATTGCCCTAGTATAGGGATTGGTTTTAGCAGCACCCTTTCCTGATATTTACTGATCCAGCAGAGCAGGCACCTCATATAGAGGAGGTTGAGGATGATGCCCCTGTGCAAGCACAGGGATAGGGATAGAGGCAGGTACCAAGAGATGAGGCTCTGAGGCAAACAAGTGGCGATCCTGGCACTAGCAATAGCATGGTGCCAGTTGGTGGTAGGCAACAACAGAGAGGAGAGGGTGGATCCCTAGGGATTGTTGGCATGAGGCTTAGCGGAGTGAGGGTGATGGAGGGTGGTAGAGAGGATGAGAGAGTAGCTCTGAGATAGGTCAAATAGAGGAGGGAGGAGCAGGGGGGATCTAGAGGTGGAGATGGAGGTGGAGAGCCTGCGAGGGATCAGGGGGCTGACAAAGCACAGTTGATGAGAGGAAGCCTAGTGGGTTTACAGTCACAGTTGATAGTGGCACAGACTCAGTTGGCGGAGTGAGACCGATAGCTAGAAGAGATGAGGGTTGAGCATGATCGTCAAATCGTAGAGAGGAGGGCAGAGACAGACGCTTTGCGGCAAGAGGTACTTCATTAGATGAGTTGGGTAGACTATTATGTTGTGGCTTACATCGTAGCAATTCCATTAGTGCAATAGGTTGTACCTTATTCTCAGTATATGGCTCGATCAGAGGGAGCTCAAGCACCTCGTTAGGATCTAGGTCAGCAGTCTCCACCTCCTCCACCACCTGGCGATGAGGGAGAAGTAGAGAGCTAGATTTTCTTTTTGTAGCTCTAAGATTTTTTTTGTAGACACACCCATTTTTTGTAGCTCTTACGATTCTTGCTCTGATGGGAGTTTGTATATGTCAGTTGGCATCATTTTGTACCCTAAGATACTGATGATTATATATACAATATCTTGATTTGACTTCATTGTACTTGTGTCAATCGATTTATGAGATGCTTTTCTATATGCTTTATTCTATATGTATGCATATCTTTTCAGTATGGATGTATGTAATGCAAATGAATATGGATGTTTATTTTTGTTTCTTTTCATATGCAAGTAAATGATGAAAATGAGTATCTAGGAATGCAAATTGTTTATTTTTCCATGCAATAAGATGAATGAAAATGAGTGATAATGAAATGTATGAATCTATATAAAATGCTTATGTATGCAGCTAACATCTCAATACACAAGTACTCGATTAGAGAAGTGATGAAGAAGAGACCACTTAGCTAAGCAATGATGATGATGCTTCCAACTCTCATTCAAAAGATAAAGAGATCATTGTTACCATATTGAAATCACTCTAAATTCACAAAATACAAAATGAAATGCAAGATGAGATGCAAAATGAAATGCAGCCTAAACCTAGTAACTGGATTTAAAATGCTTAAGTTTCATCACTGAGCATTAACAAACATAGCAGGCAGATTAGAGTTCCTTTCTTTTCATGTGCAATATTAATTATCTTGTCCACAATGACCCTTTTTTCATTGATATCCTTGGATATATTTCGTAGGGACCCAGATTGCATGATAAAGAAATTCCCTCAAAATAGACAAATAAATGATGTGAACCTTCCTGTAACATACAAATAAGCGGAGTTGAGGTATGTGTGGTAATTTCACCTTGATGTGAAGTCTCTTATCACAGACACCTAGCTGATTAGATGTTTCCAGATCATCAAAATCATTCCTACAAGCAGAAAACAAAGAGAATATTATGCCTCCAATCCTTGCTCCTCTTAGTCAAGATAGACTTCCTCAAGTTATTTAGAGGGATAATAATCGAAAACCAATATAAAAGAAAGTACACAAAGAAAAATTTCATTCATATCTCAAACTGTTTAGTGATTGTTTTCAGTTATGTTGTTTTGCTTGTGTACTCAGTGATAAAACTCTTCAGTAGTCAGTAGACAGGTGACTGAATCAGAGTGGACGACCAGGTTTCACTGACATAAAGGTGACTTGATTGATACTACTTAGGACATGTAATGTGCGGACATTAATTAGTTTCAATCCATGACGGTTCCAACGAACCAGGATGTCACAAAAGTGATTGAAATATGTACAAGCAAAAGCAAAGATGCATGAAAGTGGGAATGCTAACATTGCGTTGATAGATGGAGTGCTTGAGTACAAGAGGCGCCTGTTTGCTAGGTTTGGACTTGCTTGGCAAAGATTTATTTATTTATTTTCTGGACTTTTTTATGATTTTTATGATTTTTTTCAGAACATTTTTCAGTTGTACAGGTTGCTGGAGTAGAGAATGCTAAGTGAAGAATTTCTTCAAGTGGATGGTGTTAATCGGTTCACAGAGTTGTTCTCCTTCTGATGTTGAGAGCTGATAGGCACTAGAGCTAAAGGCTACAGTAACGATGTAGGGACCCAGCCAGTTGGGTTCAAATTTCCCTTTGTTGTCTCAAAATTGTTGATTTTTAGGATTTTCTCTCAGAACTAGGTCACCAACCTAAAATTCTCTTTGTTGAACCTTCTTGTTATATCCCCTAGACATTCTCTTTTGATACACTCTGAGATGATCAAATGCCACTTGCCGACGTTCATTCAACAATTCGAGCTCTTGCAATCTAGCTACTCTGTAGTCTTCATCATTAACAAGACCTTGCAAAGAAACTCTTAGAGATGGCATTTCCACTTCAAAAGGTAATACTTCTTTGGACCCATACACCAAAGAAAGAGGTGTATCCCCAGTAGGTGTTTAGATACTTGTTTTGTAAGCCCATAATGAAGGATTGAGTTGCAGATGCCAATCCCTCCCAGATTTGTTCACTGTTATGTGTAAGATAGTCAGCAGGTTTTTGTTAGATGCCTCAACTTATCCATTACCTTGAGGGTAATATACATATGACCAGTGTTGTTTAATTTTGAATTTCTCACAGAGCTCGTCCAGATTTTTATTCTTGAATTGTCCTCCATTGTCAGTCATGATGGAAGAAGGTATCCCATAACTACAGATGATATAGTTTAGGATAAACATAGCTACTTGTTTACTGGTCGCTTTAATGAGTGGAACCACTTCTACCCACTTAGTGAAGTACTCAATGGTAGTTATGATAAACTTGTATCCGTTGGGTGATGCAGGATATATCTGACCAATGAGATCAAAGGCCCATTGCTGAAAAGGCCAATGTGTGATGAAGGGTATGAGATCCCTTGCTGGACGATGTATTAGATTTCCATGTAGCTGACACTTCTCACAAGTTTTAGAAAACTTTATAGCATCCTTCTCCATTTCTGGCCAGTAGTAGGCAACCCTTAGTAGTTTCCGAGCTAAAGTAAGATCATTCGAATGAGATCCACAAATACCTTCATGGACTTCCTATAATGCACGTTTAGACTCTTCAGTTTATAGAAACCTAAGCAATGTATTGTCCAAACCTCGCCTAAACAAATCGTTAGCAATGATGACGTACAGTAAAGCATTTTGGGTTAGGTTCCTTTTCTCATTACGAATAAGATTTTCTGGGATAATTTGGTCATGCAGATAAGAGTAAATATGACTGTAGTGGGATGAGTCATGTCCAATAATAGAACATACTATTTGGGACTTAGGAGAATCATAGGCTGGGTTATGTAGCTCTTCCACCAGGACTTCAAAGCAAAAATTAGACTCTTGTAACTTTGGTATAGATGCCAAGGTGGCCATAGTATCTACTGCTCTATTTGCTGATCTGGGAATTTGCTGGAATGATAAAAAAGTAAAATACTTCTTGAGATCACCAACCATTCTCTTATAAGGCATCATTTTCTGATCTCGAGTCTGATATGTATCATTTGTTAGGATTCCCACAGATACTAAGAGGGGGGGGGGGGGGTAAATCAGTATCTAATTGGTGAATTGAATTTCTTAACTTAAAACATGTAGAACATATTATAATAGTGTACCAGTATGCAAGAAATAATACAATAAATAGAATTAAAAGCATCCACATGAAAAGCACACCATGACACAAGGATTTAACGAGGAAACCCGGTGTGGGAAAAACCTCGGTGGGATTTGTGACCCACAATATTCACTTACTGGTCAATAAGAGAATATTACTTACAAGAGGGGCCTGCACATGCAGGAAGGCCAATTTCCTAGAGCTCATTGCTCAATGGGAAGTTTCACTGACTTACAATGTTGATTATACAAATCCAATATCTTGTACTGCTTTACAATAGCATCTATAATGCCAGATCCAGTACCGGTTTATGCTCTATTCTTTACATAAAACCTTTTACCTATATTTCGCATAATAGGTCTACCTAATATCTTTTTCTTTTTACTTACTAAATGTCTACAATGATCTCTCTTATATATAAGAGTCATTTTACAACTTGCCAAGTCGGCTTACAAAGTTTTTACAATAATAAACAAAATATAATATATCAAAAATCCTATCAGCCTCTGTACTGGTATGCTTCCTTTCTCTGTGTCAGTGCCAGTGGTCTGAGTGCCGGTGTAGAGTGTGATCTGTTGATGCCAGTGAACTATCTTATCGGTGTAATGCCTTGCCGGTGCCATAGGATTGTAAGGTTGCCATCAATGACAAAACCTTCAATCACCTACAATGTCTCATTGGAATGTGCATATACCAACAATCTCCCCCTTTGGCATTGATGGTAACACTCATGAGAAAATTCAAAAGTGTATCCAAAACTTTAATCTAAAAATGTTTCCAAAAATATGTTACCAAAAATATAAGAACTCCCCCTGAGTAGATAAGTCTTTTGCCGGTTATTTCTCATACTACTACTCCCCCTTTGGCATCAATGACAAAGGTTGTCAAGATGTCAGTAGAGTTGTAGTCTCAACGTTGTAACTAGGTAGTTACAATTTGAAATAGATCTGCCAAAATCAAGTTTATACTCTCCATAAACTTCTTACTGTCTCTTTTCTTTTAACTGTGCTGGTGAGGTGCTGCATATGCTCTGTCGGTGTTTTTTGTCCCTGTATCAGTGCCTCAGATATTTCCTTCTGCAATGATGCTAGATAGTCCAATCTTGGACTCAGTTTTAGTCTCAAATTCTTTGCCTTATCCACTATTCTCTCCTTTTCTCTTTCTAACTTAAGTAACTCTTCCTCAAAATTTGTTATCCTTTGCTCAAAAACTGATAATGTATCAGGTGAGTTAACAAAATTATCAGCAAGTTTATTGATTTCATCTTGTACCTTGCTCATTTTCTTATCTATATCTACTGTCAAAAGGATTGTCTTGCAGGTGTCTTTGTACAGAGTTTTGTATTCTTTCAATAAGTTACATAGTTCCGGTAGAAGTGTGTCAAATTCCCTAGTACACTTCTTTATCTGCTCTTCAAAGAATTTTTGTTTTTCAATTTCCACCTTATTCTTCAGAGTCTCTTCCTTTATTTGCTTGACATTCACAATGTTCTCAGTGATGTATTTACACAAAGTATCAAGTTGTTTTAAAGAATCCTTATTGTCTATGTTACAGTTAGGAGCAATTACCTTCAAAATTGGGATTGTGTCATCTATAGCTTTATAAGCTTGTGAACTACTATATGTTATCCTTTTGATGGAATCTAAGAGTACTTTAGTTACATTTGTTGATTTGTGGCCTGCTGAGGAGGAACCAACATTCTGAATTTCGCTGGTGGAGGAAGTAACCAAGCTTGTTGTGACCTCTGGTAGGTCTGTTTGTGTTTGCATTTCCTTAAGCAATGGTTTGTGTACTTCTCCTATTGTTGGTTGTACTATTTCCTCATGACTCTGTTCCTATACCTATTCCTATTCTGGAGCCTTTTTCTCTTCTTATTTCTCTGTCTATTCTCCTATGTTATCATCTGTTGGATTCTCTTGTATTTGATTAGTTTGATCAGTTACCGGTGGCTCACTAGCCATGTCTGTCATACCAGTTGTATCTTTATCTATCACAATGTTGATCTTTTGTGTATCAACATCTACTATGTACAGTACCTCAGGATTAGGATTAGTATCCTTTATGTTCATACTCTCATCTGTCGGTTGATCTTCAATAGTTTTTACTAGTGATGTAATTTGAGGTGGTGGGGATAAGTTATCTTTAACTTTGATACTCGGAGGTCCACCAACCTTTCCTTTTCCTTTGTCTCTCTCCTTCTGATATACCTTTATTGGTTTGGGGTTCCTGTATTCTTCTTGTTTTTCTTTCTCAACAAGAAATATGTCCCATGCATTTTTTGTTTCTTCAGTTACCTCATTAACTCTTCCAACCATTAAAGCAATATGCCAGTGTGCAGTAGAGAATACTGACAGGTTGGCTTCTGCAATTAAATCATCTATTTCTTTAGGTGAGTTTACTGGATAAACAACTAGTAACTTTTCAATTTTGATTGTCTTATCAAGCTCTATAACAGCTTGTCTTCTTGCTTCCAGTCTTTTGAACAGTTCATCTGGTACTTCATTTATCACTTCCATCAAAAACTTCTTATACATGTCCATGTGCAAAATAACACTGTTTTCCACTTGTTCTTTTTCATTTGCTGTCAAAGTGTCATAGACCTTTCCTATGTTTTTGAGTTTCCCTTCATCTGTAATTTCATTTAGCAATATGTCAAGAGGGGCCAAGTTTTGTTTTGTTCTCTTCTTCTTCTTGGGTGTCAATTTCTTCTTTGGTGTAGCCGTTTTAACCGAAGATCTTACTGCTTGTTGTTTTTGTCTAGTTCTCCTAGGTGAGGGTGTGGTTGCTGATGAAGGATCTCTTTTCCTTACAACTCTTTTGAAAGTTGTAGGCATGTCACTCTCCAAAGAAGTGCCTACCGATGATAGGTGAGTCTCAGGCTATAGAGTTCCTAACTCATCCTTAGTGATACCGGTTTGCTTTAATACATCTTCTTTAATAGCCTTTGCCTATCTAGAACCTTTTCTCACAACTGCCTCAAACTTTTTCACTCTCTTCTTAGATTGAATTTGTTTTTCTATGGTCTCAGTACTACCAAATACTTCTTCCTTTGGTTCATTTGGTGCTTCTAGAAGTGCTTTAGCATAAGTCTCAATTATATGATCATCTGTCTCATAGCCCATCTCTGTTACCCAAATTGTTCTTGGGATGACTGCTTCCATCCAGATCTCATCTTTTTTTATTACAAAACATATATCATCCTTGTACTTGTCAACAATCTTCTATGATAATCTGATTCTCTTCTTCATTTTGGCCTTAAGTGCTTGAAAGTATTCATGGATATTCTTTTCCTTGTCTTCACCCATGTTGTTGAATTAACTATTTTCCTACCGATATATCAAATCCAAGTACTTTATAGCCTATACTGGGAACCTGTTTGGTTATGTGTAGCATCAAGAATATTACCAAATCTAAAAGTTCCTTTCTTATTGTATGCGGGAAAAGTGGGTCGATAGAACTCAAAATGCGAAAAATGGAGCTCTATGAAGCCTTGCTCACACACCCACAGGACTTCTTCGTGCAAGCTATGGAGTTATGAAGCCTAACACAGCTTCCCAAGGATGGTTCCATGGTTCTCTATCTTGCACGGTCCCTCAAACCAATGTTTTTGCTCTCAGATCACTGAGCAAAATGGTTTAGGGATGGCAAATGCAAGAACGAGGGATGCTTTTGTTGATTTTAATATGAGATGCATCCTAAGCTATGCATGATTCTAGAAATGCAATAAACTAACTATAAGATGACAAGGTTAGTAAACAAACTATCCTAGCATACTATATTAGTTCAATGATTTAAGCTATATGATAAGGAACATACTCTAAATTTGCATATTTAGATTAATTCCTATTTAAAAGAGAGGCTAAATGATAAGCATAAAATGAGATATGAAAGCTTGAATGTATTTGAGCATAAGTATGATACTAAAGACTTGGATGATTAAATGGAGGAATGAGAGCTCTATTTATAGAAAAAATAGGGCAATGGATGGCTAGGATTGAAAGAGGTAATCAAGGGTTGAGTTTGAAAGTTGGAAATCCATGTTCACAATTTGCACCAATGAAATGGTGACAAATGTCAACATAAGACTGGTTGAGAGAAGGGGTCGGAGACATTAAATGCCTGAGAAGACCTCATGGTTATCTTAGGGGGTAAGGGTTAAGGTTAAGTTAGGATTACCCACTAGATTAAGCCTTTATCAAAGGATAAACTTTTGTGCAAATGATTAAGGGATAACCATGGTCAAAGCAATGAATGCTTGATGAGACCCTTGGGTTACATGGAGGTTGAGTTAAAAGAAATTCTTTAATCATGCTAAAGGGTTGAGTTAACCATTAATGGTTTGGAAGACTTTGGAAAATTAAGTGGTTGAAGCCTTTATAGGTTTTCAAAGACTTTGAGGATTTGAGAAGTGACCTCGCCTTGCTTAGGGATGTGAAAAAGTTTAGGAGATGGGTTAGGGTAATTGGAAGCGATTAGAAGAGTCTAGAAGGGGGGTTAGGAATAGGGTTTAGGAAGCAAGTGGGAGATGTAGGATTTTGCAAGTGGATGGAGGGATAATAGGATTTTAATTGAATAAAATGAATTTAATTCAATTTGGTTGCAATTTGGGGAAATCAAATAAATTAGATTTATTCAATTTAGGATAAACTATTTAATTAAATTTGAATTTAATTAAAAAGTGGATAGGGGATTTAATTGAATAAAATGATTTATTCATTTAAATGGTAAAAGAGGTATAGTGAATTTAATTTAAATAAATTGAGTAATTTACTTAATTAAATAGAATGTGGGTGATTTAATTAAATTGGATTTAATTAAATAGAGGAATGAACATAAAATATTCATTTTGGAATATGGTCATTTTTAAACGTCTACATTTTGCCCCTCTTTGAAGTGACGTGTGTGCACATGTTAATTCAAAGAAAATGATGTGTCAGATATGCTGTGAAAATTTGATCGATATGATGTTGTGAATATGAAAAATTGATTTGATATGAAAAGTTGATATGAGATTGTGGATATGAAAAATTGATTTGATATAAAAAATCGATATGATGCCCCAGATTTGATGAATGATATTGATGATGCCCCAGATTTGATGAACGATTTGATATGAAACTGATATGAAATTTATGTCGAGATTTGATATGATAATGCCCCCTCGAGAGATCGTTTATGCACTAAAGGCATGAATGATCTCTCGAAAGAAAAAGAAGAAAGTTGTTTGAAAGATAGAAGAGTGGATAGTGATGACATGCATGAGTTTGATAAGATTGATTAGATTGATTGTAATGAGATCAAGTCTGGTTTTAGGTATGACACCTCCTGTATAAGACATGGATGATCGAGCATCTAGTTTCAGGAATGATACCACCTGTATAAGATATGGATGATCGAGCATCTAGTTCAAGAATGATACCACCTGTATAAGACATGGATGATCGAGTGTCTGGTTTCAGGAAAAATATATCCTATATAAGACCAATCAAAACGCTTGGTTTCAGGAACAATATATCCTGTATAAGAGCTGATCAAAACATCTGGTTTTAGGAATGATATATCTTGTATAAGAGCTGATCAAAACATCTGGTTCCAAGAAAGATACATCCTGTATAAGACATGATAGAAGACAGTTTGGAAGAATGATAGAAGATAGTTTGGAAGAATAATGAAGATAGTTTAGAAGAATGATAGAAGATAGTTTGGAAGAATGATGAAAATATGAAAGTGAAGAAAGATTCCATGATGATGTGATAGATATGCATGCGAGGGATGCAATGATGAATGATGAATGATATTTTGAAAATGAGATGTATGATATGATATGCAACTAATTGTAAAATGATATGTAACTATTTGTTTTTGGTTTTTTTGAGCATCCTCATTCTGCATTTGTCATCCTTGTATAACCACATGTTATTTGCTTTCGATATATGTATCATCATTGAGCATGGGTTGATTTTTGGATATGTTGAAAATTTATAGAAGCACAATGGTATAATTGAACCATAATGACTTGAGAAAAATTTACATGCTGTTTGATTTTGCAAGATAGCACAAGTGTCAAGGTATAATTGAACCAGGACGACCAGAGTGATGATTGCGTATAAATAGACAAGATTAAATCATTTGTATGCGTGAAGCAGAATCATGCCTTCAGTGACATTCGATGTATCACGTCTCGAGGCAAGTATTCACACAATACAAATGATCGCCTCCCAGAAAGAAGACTAAGAAAATATTGGAGTTTCCCCATGATCTCTAGCTTTGAAGCATTTTAGTGAGAAAAGGCAGAGAATCCAATAATTTAAAAAGTTCAAAATGCAAAAATAGTCAAGATTTTATGCGATAATGCAACATTTAGTACTTCAAAAAATCATCCATCTTTGGTATTTCTTGTGATGCGTTGTTGTTGCTTTTGCGATGAAGTTCAATTTTGTTCATTGGATGCCGAGGTTCTTGAGTTTTGTAAAATATCTTGAATGTGTTTGCAAGTTTTGATGATTTATTGCCCCTAGCTAAGTGTGTCTCTTGATGTGGATATGTATAGTGATTTCCAAGCCATGGTGGAAGGTGGTAAAAAGGATATATGGATGGACCAGGATAGTGACTACGCTAAGTATGTCCTGAATGAATTTTTGTTAAGTGTTGGGCGATGGCTGATAGTGTTTTATGGCGAAGAGAAGACTGTGGATATAGATAGAGGAGCCGTCCTCTCACAATAGCGCTTATTACCAGGTTTTCACCAGTTGCTTTTATTGTACCTTGTTATTTGCTTTTTCTTGAATTTTTGATTTTTTTGCTTGTTTGGGCTTTTCCGTGCATTAGACTTCCTTAAATATAGTATTGCTTCAGGTGACTGCTATTAGTTGGTTCATTGAGCACATCTCCTTCTGAAGTTGTTAGCTGATATGCGCCTGATCCATAGGCTAATATGATGACATAGGGACCTAACCAGTTAGGCTCAAATTTTCCTTTCTTTTCCCGATCTTGCTAGTTTTTAGGATTTTCTTTGAGGACTAGATCACCAACTTTGAAGTTGCAAGGGATGACCTTGTGGTTATAGTTGCAGCACATGCGTTGCTGATATGCTTTGAGATGAGTGTAAGCATGCTGACATCTTTCATCTAATAGTTCAAGTTCTTGCAGTCGGTTAACTCGATACTCTTCATCTAGGATTAAACCTTTCAAAGATACTCTGAGAGATGGGATTTCTACCTCTAGGGGTAAAATGGCTTCTGATCCATATACCAATGAGTATGGTGTTGCTCCTATAGGCGTGCGGATGCTGGTTTTGTATGCCCAAAGTGCTGGATTAAGTTGTATGTGCCAATCTTTGCCTACATCATTCACTGTTTTCTTGAGAATCTTCAATATTGTTTTGTTGGATGCTTTTGCTTGACCATTTCCCTGTGGGTAGTATGGTGTAGAGAATCGATGTTGGATTTTGAACTTTTCACATAGTTCTTGTACATCTTGGTTTTTGAAAGGTCGTCCATTATCCGTGATGATTGAACTTGGAATACCATATCTGCAGATCAGATAATTTAGGATAAAGGAGGCAATTTGTTTCCCAGTTACTGTGGTCATGGGAACTGCTTCTATCCATTTGGTAAAGTATTTTGTAGTGGTTATAATGAACTTGTGTCCATTTAAAGATGAAGGATGAATTTTGCCAACTAAGTCAAGTCCCCACTAATAAAAGGGCCAGGATGTTGTAAATGGCTGCAGTTCCTGTGCTGGTGCATGTATCAGATTGCCATGGATCTAACATTTAGGACATTTCTTGGTGAAGTGGTAGGAATATTTCTCCATTGTAGGCCAGTAGTATCCCATCCTTAGAAGCTTTTTAGTAAGAGTAGTCCCACTTGAATGTGTTCCACAAATACCTTCGTGAAGCTTGTATAAAGCGGAATCAAAATCATTACGATCAAGACAACAAAGAAGAGTACCATCTAGACCTCGACAGTACAAAGTATCAGCAGTAAGGGTATAACGGGTAGCTTGTCGGATAAAATTACGTTTTTGGTTACGGGATTGGTCAATGGGTAAGTTATTGTTCTTAAGGTAGTCGTATATCGGCCCATATAATGGAGAATCTGAACCAGTCAAGGCATAGATAACATGGGATTCAGAGTGGTCATAGGCTGGGGAGATCAATTGCTCTACCAAGAACTCGTACTGACTCTGTTACTCTAGAATTTGTAGTAATGAAGCGATAGTAGCCATGGCATTGGCTGCTTTGTTGTTCAACCTTGGTATCTACTCAAAGGTGATGTGCACAAAATACTGTTTGAAGTCATCCACCATTTGTTTGTAGGGTAGCAGCTTGTCATCCTTTATTTGATAGTCGTTGTTGATTTGATTGATGACTAGTTGTGAGTCCCTGTAGACCATTAACTCTGTGATTTTCAATTCTACAGCTATTTTGATGCCTATAACCAATGCCTCATATTCAGCCACATTATTTGTGCATGGGAACATAAGCCTATATGATCTTGGTATAGTGTGTCCTTCTGGAGTGATGAAAAGAATACCAGCACCTGAACCGTGTTGGGTGTAGGATCCATCAAAGTATAGAGTCCATTGTTTGGTAAAAAGAGCAAGAACATCCCTGTTCGGAAATTCAATCTCCATAGTTTGTTTGCCTAGTAGCGGTGCTTCGGCTAGTTGATCTGCAATTGCTTGTCCTTTGATGGCTCATCTTTCTATGTATTGGATGTCGAATTCACTGAGAATCATGACCCATTTAGCTAATCATCCAGTAAGAGCTACTTTGTTGAGTAGATATTTGAGAGGATCAATTTTTGCTACTAGCTTAATGGTGTGTGCTAGCATATAATGTCGAAACTTCTGAGATGAGAAGACCACTATTAGGCAAGCCATTTCAATGAATGTATAGTTGAGTTCATAGCCATTCAATGTCCTACTGATGTAGTAGATGGCTCATTCTTTTCCTTGTTGATCTTCTTGTGCTAATAGTGCCCCCAATGATATTTCTGTTGTTGAGATATATAGGATAAGTGGCTTTCCTATGACTAGTGGTACTAGAACTGGTGGATTCATCAGGTACTATTTGATTTGATAAAAAGATTCTACACACTTGGTCTCCCATTTGAATGACACATTTTTGTGTAGTAAATGATTGAATGGTAGACTTTTATCTGCTAGTTGAGCAATGAATCGCTTGATTGATTGAAGTCATCCTTGTAGAGATCTGAGTTGACTGATATTCTTTGGTGGTGGCATCTCCATAATGGCTTGTACCTTTGTTGGATCTACTTCGATACCTTTAGCTGAGACTATGTAGCTTAGTAACTTGCCTGATGTGACCCCGAAGACACACTTCTTAGGGTTGAGCCTGACTTGGAATTTCTCCAATCGATCAAAGATTTTTGTTAGGATGTTGAGATGTTCTGTTCAAGTGAAGGATTTAGCTAGTAAATCATCCACGTAATCTTCCATAAATGTGTGCATCATGTCATGAAAGATTGTTGTCATTGCTCTTTGATAAGTAGCCCCTACATTCTTTAAGCCAAAAGGCATAACATTCCAATAGTACATTCCCCAAGGACAGGTGAATGCGGTTTTATCTTGATCTTTCGGGGCTATTTTGATTTGATTATAGCCTGAGAAACTGTCCATTAGTGAGAGCATTGCATGGCCCACTGTGAGGTCTACAATTATGTCGATACTGGGCAAAGGAAAGTCATTTTTTTGACAAGCTTTGTTGACATCTCAAAAATCAGTGCAGATTCTGATATTGCCATCGGGTTTTGATACTGGTACTATATTGGAAATCCATTTCGCATAGTCAATGGGTCGGATGAATCCGACATCTAATAGTTTCTTCAGTTCAGCTTTGACCATGAGTGCCACCTGTGGATTCATCTTTTGTATCTTTTGTTTGACTGGTTTAACTCCTGGAGAGATGGACAAGTGATGCATGATTAAGTGTGGATCTACTCCGGGCATATCAGCATATGACCAAGAAAAGTTAATTTGTTGTTCTTTAAAGAAAATGATAAATGCTGATCTTTCCTCCTCTGTCAGGGATTCTGCAAGGTGTATGTTTTTGATTGCTTCTGTGGTACCAATGTTGATTGATTGAGTGGGCTCAATCAATATGGGTGATTTCTCATGAAAGTGCTTAGGAAGAGTGTCAAGTCTCCCATCTTTAGGTGCCTTAAAAAAGTTTTCACCCTTAGATGCATCCTTTATTTTTACTTTTTTGTGATCTAGAGCTGCCATTGACTGGTTTTCAGCACCGGATCTGTTACTTGGTTCATTTTTGTGACTGAGAGACTTGGCACTCCCTGATTGGCAAACATCGTTACTTTGTTCATTGGTAGAGTCTGTTTCTGGATTAACGATACATAGGTAATGGATAATAGATTCATCATATGGGAAAATTGGTAAATCATGGATTTCAAGTTCATCCCAGTTTATGAGGTCAGGAAAAACAAGTGGTAAGGAATCATTTGGTGGATCAAGTTCTACTACTGTAAGTGTCAAGATAGAGGTTTCATCGTGATGGTTCTTGGTTTTAAAGAAGTCCAAGATTTCGTCGAGGTCTTCGATGGTTTTATCTTCCGTATAGACTTGTTCATAATGCTTCTATTCACTTTCCTTGGCATCATAGATATTTTGTGGACCAAATTCAAGAGGTCTATCTTCTACGTTATGCTCTTCCTGAGAAAGGGGTATGGTGCCAGTATTATTAGGGATATCTATAGTAGCATTTGAGTAGGTACCCCATTCGTATTCATTGGAATCAATCTCTGAGGCATCATCCTAGATTCTATCAGTGCTGTAAACAGGTATGTTGTATGGTGAAAACAAATCTTTGATGATGGATACCATTTTGATAGTTTTTGTTGATTCAGTGTCAGATCCTGCTTCTACTTTCTATATTTGTTCATAGACTGTGCCTCCTCAGGGAGAAATAATGGTATCCTGAGATGATTTTATTTGTTCTTGACATAGTGGATTTTGAATATGAGCTACTGCTGCAGATATGGCCTTCTTGTGGCTTAGAAGCTTGTCCTGATGTAACTTTTGTTCATGACATTCCCGTGCCTTGCGGATTGTTTCTGCTGACTCAAATAGTGCTTCCTGCCAGGATTCTTCTTTGTACTTCTTCTTTACTTTCCATTGAGGTTTTGTAGTTATGCATGGCAGCTTTCTTAATAGGAAAGTGAGCTTACAACCCAATCATGTTTTGTCTCTACTGGGTTGTGAAGGAAGATCTAAGGGTTCAGTGACTCCTTCTTTGCATTTCCCAATAGGTCCTTTATGGTCATATTCCATTTGCTGCATGATTAAGTATCCTTTTCCATATAGGTGTGCTGGTAGAACAGTGTCCAGAGTAGCTGCTCTTTTATCTTCTTCCTCATCTTTGTATAACCAGCTAAGAATATCCTTATCTTTGGATTCATGTGCTAGAGTGCCCAATTGGATGAAGGTACCATCAAATTTGGTGATGGGCTGAGTTACTAGATGCGTTGATGTAGTAGGCAATCCATGAGATCGGGGTGACATTGGTAATTTGGCTAGAAATAGGGGTTCCAAAAAGTATTCTCCCATACCTTGGTCTTTGATTTGCATTTGCTGTTTGAAATCTCCAGATAATGAGTTGGGCTCTGCTGTTTGTAGATCTGATGTGGAAGATCGCTGCTTTTCTCTATTATGAGGAACTAAACTATCCTGGGCTACCCCCATTGCGTTGCAATGTTGAAATGGATTGTGATCAACAGATATGGAGATTTTTTGTCTGTCATAAGGAAATTTGACACACTGGTGATATGTAGAAGACACTGCTTGCATTTAATATATCCAGGGTCACCCTAATAAAATATTGTAGGTGAGATCTATGTCTAAGACCTGACACATAGTATCCTTTTGCACTGGTCCTACTTGAATGGGTAACATCATGGTTCCTTTAGAAGACCTTTCCTCATCATCATATGCCTTTATGGTAATCTTCTTACGGGGATCAATAGACTCTTTTAAGAAGCCTAATGCACGGATAAGCTTTAAAGTACGTATATTAAGTCCAGCTCCTCCATCTATTAAGACTCTTTTTACTCGGTGTTTGCAAACGATGACTTCAATATGGAGAGGAGTGTTATGTGGATGATTCAAGGAAGTATTATCTTTCTCTGAGAAGGTGAGATTATGAGGTCCTATCATATGGGCAACCATGGCTTGAAATCTGTCTATATCTAGATCTTGAGGTACATTGGTTTCCAATAGCGCTTGTTCCAATATGTTTTTGTGTTTGGGTGATAGATTCAGCAATTATAGTATAGATATCTAAGCTGGAGTTTTGCATAGTTGGCTAACCAAATCATATTGGATCTTTGGTGTAGTAGTTGTAGGTGTTGTATGTCCTTTTAAGACATATTTCTGAGTTCGGGTTGTTACATTGACAGATTCATGATCACGCTGATCTCGGATGGTGATGACGTTTACCTGATGATCTTCATCTAAAATGTGATTTATGGTGTTATTGTAGATATGGTTGATACGAGCTCCGCGTGTATCGCTTGAGGTTGAAGCTCCATCTTTGTTGTAATTTGGAAGAGGATTTTTAAAGGCTCCGTGGTCACCATTCATTTTGAGACCATCTACCGTTAAGTCACCTTGATCAATCATGTCTTGCACAATGTTTTTCAATCTCATGCAATCGTTCGTCCGATGACCCTTGTTACGATGGAAATCACAATAGTGCAAATCATTCCACCAAGGTGGTTTGATTTGGGGTTCATAGTTGCTGATTGCAGGCAAGGAGAGAATTTTGTTTGCCAGAAGTTCTCTGAATGCTGATTCTAGTGATTGCCCCAGTGGTGTGAAGACACGCTTTTGGAAATTGTTCGTGCTATCACGTGAATTGTTGTTAGGTCCTGGATTCATGTTTTTGCTTTGAGTATCGTTGGTGTTGTTTGTGTTGAGTTGTCCTTGATTGGTGTTTGGTGCATATGTGTTAGCATTTGGATTAGCACTTTTAGCATTTTTCATAGTCTGAGGATTTCCGGATAATGCAAGCACTAGTTGCTTAGATTTGGGATCATGCGATTCATTGTTGCCTTCGTTTTTGTTTCGAGTCCAAAATCAAGACTTGTCCAAGTTGCTGTTGTTTTGGTTATTGTAATTTGATGAGTTTGTTCCTTCCTTGAAGAATTTGAGTGTTCCCTTTTTGACACACGCTTCTTCTACTTGAATGTCATTTTCAATCAATTTAGCGAAAGAGGGTATGCATTGGAGTTTTAGCCTGTAACTCATTTCACCATTCAAATTGTCAATGAAGATTTCCATTTTCTCCTTTTCGGGAATATCTCAAGGATATCGTTATACCATACATCGCTAGCATTGAAGGAATATCATGAATGTTTCGTTGTTCTTTTGTTTAGTGTTGCAAACGTCTAGCATGGTTATAGCATGTTGGATGTTATAGGAGTATTGGGTTATGAACTTGTTAACCAATTCATCAAACGATCTGACAGGTGGTGTAATTTTGGATAACCATTCCATTGTTTGCCCTCTCAAGCTTCTTGGGAATAACCTCATCAGATAGGTGTCATCATGAGCAAACTCAAGACTCATGGTACAGAATTCTCTGACATGATCACGGGGATCACTTTTTCCATCGTATTTGTCAAATTTAGGCACATCTGAGTTTAGAGGAAAAGGGATCATGTGCAATCTCCTATCAAAAGGATAAGGAAAGATTTCATTTAAAGAGTACTGTACTATTGTCCCTTGTTATATGTCTTGCATTTGCCTTTGTAACATTTACATTTGTTGAGTAAGGGCAGCCAAAGGTAAATTGTTTTGCCGAGGGAAAAGTTCTTCCCTTGTATTGATCCTGGGTTGCAACGGTCTTTGGAATGGTATGTTTTGCTTGGGAATGTATTGTCTTTGTGTATGTTGCTCTGGTATGTTTTGATCTAGGATGTTTTGCATTGGTGTATGTTGTTCTGGTATGTTTTGATCTAGGATGTTTTGTTCAGGGTCTCGGATTTCCCTTTCTCATTGTCATTCTTGATATTCGTAATGTTGAGGGTGTGTCCTAAACACATCTGTGTCAAGGTTGTCAGGGAGTTTTACTCCTTTACTTGTGAGCATGACCAAATATTTTTCTTTGTCATTTTCCATGAGCCTTTCTACAAGCTTTTGGAATGAAGCGTTTTCCTGACATTCCTAAAGAAGCGCTTCAGAAATTTCAGTATCCTCTAGGTGTGGACCTTCAAAAGGATTTGACAACCTTTGATTCATACTAGACTCCGCGTGTGTCTTGCTCTGTTGGTTTTGTTGAGAGCGAGTAACAGGCATTTTAGTAGAAGCTTTCAGTGATGAAGGGGACAAAATCCTCTTCAATGTGGTGCTCAGGGGTTGGAGGTTCTGGCTGGGGTGTGTTATAAGTGATACACTCGTCGGGTAAGAATGCCGGATTGATCCTTCCTCCACGGTTTATGATTTGATTAAAAGCGGACTTTTGACAATATGCCCTAGTCTTTAAAGGCTCTTTGTCAAATTCATTGGATTTTTTTTGGATATAATGTTTGATGTGTTGAAGGAATACTCGATGAAATTTGAAGAGTTGACGATTGATGTATAAAAACTTATTTCTCTTGATGAATTTGGAAAACCTAGTCGTTGTTTCTTCAACGTGATGTTACGGTAAAGGTTCTTTCTTCTCAGAATATGGGGATTAGTCATGCATGAGTGATCAATGGTTTCCTTTGATTTGTTTGGATTCAGTTGATCTTGTTTTGAAAATTTCAAGTCTTACTCTATCAAAATGAAGGTTTAGATGCCCCCTCGACAAAGTGTGCCAAATGATATGGATAAAAGCCTCCCGATATGGAGACTTGATTTGACAACCTGATATTGTTTAAAACAAGTGTTTTTGAGATGAAATCCATAAGATGGTAAAGGATTCTGTTGATACTTATGATGAGGTTTCCGGATTATGATAAGATAGATATGTTTTACCGTGCAATCAGTTTTGGATTTTTACAATGTTTGTTTTGACACAAATTTGGCTCAAGAAATAGCTTTTAAAGTCTTGTTTTCGCTACTCCGCTTTGATGAGAATTGATGCTGATGAAAAGAGGCTTCTGAAAATGTTTTCAAAAATTTTAAAATTCCTCACTATTTTGTCCCCTGTCTATATGTTTTTGGTCATGCGCTAAAACAGGGACGAAATGCGCTACCAAAATTACTCCACGCGCTAAAGGAATGACCACACACGCTAGGCTGCCCCCAGACACGTGCCAAATGTTTTGACTGTTCAAAATTTTTTTTCTGCCTATTTGAAAAGTTACGCGCTAATCTGGGTCTGTGACGCGCTAACTGTTAAACCTGATGCGCTAATGTTTGGTTTCCACATGCTAAGTTGATGCTTCAACACGCTAGACTATTTTTCTGATGTGCTAAATGTTTTAACACTGTTTTGGACTTGAGATAAAATGCTATTGTTTGGAACAGACGCACTAACTAGATGGTTTGATGCACTAATGGAAATACCCTATGCGCTAAGGAGTTGTCCCCACGTGCTAATCTGCCCTGATTTTTCCTTCAGTTGGTTTTTTTGTAATTTTTGTGTTTGATTGTGAGTTTTTCAGCTTTGATGGATGATTTTCTGAAGTAGTAAATGTAAGCACAGCACAAAAAGTGTATGTTCTGCGAGGATGTGTTCAAATCCCCAATGTTTTAACAGGTTTGGATACAAATAATACACTTCAGAAAGACTCTTTATTCAAAGGTCATAAATAACATCATAGCCGACTAGTCTCGATACTCTGTCAACTCAAACAGCCGTGTCACCCCCTAGAGGGCACCTGCTTTTTTTCCTTTTGCCAAAAATTAACTCAAAGTGAATTGTTTCACAGTTGAGTAGTTATCTTGGGAGATATATGGTGAGTAATCTTGGGGGCGGATTCTTCCCCACCCTTGCACTATGATGTTATAAATGTTTGGTTACTGACTCGGTTCAAAGTTTCTATTTCTATGGCTCGTAATTAGGCTTCCTGTTCGGCCATCAGTGATAAACTCCCTCAGGAGGCTTCCCAACCTTTAGAACAAAGGCTTTACATATCTCAAGGATACTGGGGGAAGGCTAATCGCTGTGCACAACCGTTGAAAGGGACTTTCATCTCCCTTCACTTTTGATTATAGTGGGTTGGAACACTTGGTGTCAAAGCCATTTCCCACTTAGGTCGTTTCCTTCACACCGGCCATAAACGGCTTTAAGAGTTAATTTCAACTCCACGGGAAGGCAGGCCTACTAAAGGATGTAAATGCTTGAAGGAAAGAAATCTTTTTAAGAGAGGTCCGGCTTTTTGATCACCCAGTTAAGGGGAGAGCATATACCTTCCACTTTCGATACAAGGCAATCAGAGTTCTTTTTAAGCCTTCAATTTAGTGATTTGCTAACCTCTATTTGGAGATGTTGCTCCAAGAAAAGCATGGTGTTCCTTTTAGTTCCTCAAAGTAATAATTATTTAATCTAGTGAAAGAAACTAGTCAACAAAGTAAAAATTATCGATGTGGTCAACAAAAGAAAATTGGAAAAGGGGAATAACTTCCCTTTTTTTTTTAATTTTGAACAAAAATTCGTAAGTGAGGTTCTTTCTCTTGTAAAATTTAGAAATGAATCCTTTTATACACCAAAGGATGGTGAGGTTATTTTTAAAGCTACATTTTGCAAAAAGAAAAGTTTACGTTGTTCTCTTTAGAGCTTAAAATAAAGGTTTTCTCCTATGAAAGCAAGAAAATTTCTGATAGTGGTTCTTTTTATAGCCTAAAAACAAAGTGAGTTCAATTTTAAGAAAAGAAAATCAAATTTTAAACTTACATAAGTTAGTAAAAATCTAATTATCTTGATCCTAAGACGAAGCTCCCATCTGCAATAAAGTTGTTAGAAACCTGCAAAATAACCAGTGAAAGACGTTAGATAACTTGGTGGGCTTCCACAAGTCTAATTTTTAAATTTCGGTTACAATTTTTGTTTTTCTTATTTTTGTCTATGATGCACTACAAAAAAAACTGTACGCACTACAAAATCACAGTAATGCGCTAAGATAAATCAGTGATGCGCTATACTATTTTTGGGATGCGCTACTCTATGTTCTAGAGACGCTGCTCTATTTTTCTCTTGTGCCGAAACCTACAGGAAAAATTTAGTATTTTGCTGTGCTAATAAACAGACTTTACGCGCTAGATGATGGAGCTAACGCGCTGAACAGTGAACCAGATGCGCTAAATAGTTAACCCAACGCGCTAATTCATTTTTTTTGCATACCTGCAAAAGGGGTTAAATAAAAAAAATGATTTTATATATGGGGTAAAGCCCCACGGTGGGCGCTAGAAATGTATGCAGGAAAAGCAAGTCGATAGAACTCAAAATGCGAAAAATGGAGCTCTATGAAGCCTTGCTCACACACCCACAGGACTTCTTCGTGCAAGCTATGGAGTTATGAAGCCTAACTCAGCTTCCCAAGGATGGTTCCATGGTTCTTTATCTTGCATGGTCCCTCAAACCAATGTTTTTGCTCTCAGATCACTGAGCAAAATGGTTTAGGGATGGCAAATGCAAGAATGAGGGATGTTTTTGTTGATTTTAATATGAGATGCATCCTAAACTATGCATGATTCTAGAAATGCAATAAACTAACTATAAGATGACAAGGTCAGTAAACAAACTATCCTAGCATACTATATTAGTTCAATGATTTAAGCTATATGATAAGGAACATACTCTAAATTTGCATATTTAGATTAATTCCTATTTAAAAGAGAGGCTAAATGATGAGCATAAAATGAGATATGAAAGCTTGAATGTATTTGAGCATAAGTATGATACTAAAGACTTGGATGATTAAATGGAGGAATGAGAGCTCTATTTATAGCAAAAATAGGGCAATGGATGGCTAGGATTGAAAGAGGTAATCAAGGGTTGAGTTTGAAAGTTGGAAATCCATGTTCACAATTTGCACCAATGAAATGATGACAAATGTCAACATAAGACTGGTTGAGAGAAGGGGTTGGAGACATTAAATGCCTGAGAAGACCTCATAGTTATCTTAGGGGCTAAGGGTTAAGGTTAAGTTAGGATTACCCACTGGATTAAGCCTTTATCAAAGGATAAACTTTTGTGCAAATGATTAAGGGATAACCATGGTCAAAGCAATGAATACTTGATGAGACCCTTGGGTTACATGGAGGTTGAGTTAAAAGAAATTTTTTAATCATGCTAAAGGGTTGAGTTAACCATTAATGGTTTGGAAGACTTTGGAAAATTAAGTGGTTGAAGCCTTTAAAGGTTTTCAAAGACTTTGAGGATTTGAGAAGTGAACTCCCCTTGCTTAGGGATGTGACAAAGTTTAGGAGATGGGTTAGGGTAATTGGAAGCGATTAGAAGAGTCTAGAAGGGGGGTTAGGAATAGGGTTTAGGAAGCAAGTGGGAGATGTAGGATTTTGCAAGTGGATGGAGGGATAATAGAATTTTAATTGAATAAAATGAATTTAATTCAATTTGGTTGCAATTTGGAGAAATCAAATAAATTAGATTTATTCAATTTAGGATAAACTATTTAATTAAATTTGAATTTAATTAAAAAGTGGATAGGGGATTTAATTGAATAAAATGATTTATTCATTTAAATGGTAAAAGAGGTATAGTGAATTTAATTTAAATAAATTGAGTAATTTACTTAATTAAATAGAATGTGGGTGATTTAATTAAATTGGATTTAATTAAATAGAGGAATGAACATAAAATATTCATTTAGGAATATGGTCATTTTTAAATGTCTACACTTATCTTTCTTTATCTTGCCTAAGTTATCAATTAACTTATCTTTTAACCATTCACATATCTCAATTTTCACATTGTCTATAACCATATCATAAGCACTCTTAATGCATAAACTTGAAACTGAGTTAAGTCTATTTGCATGAGTAGCTTTATACCCTAAAATCATGCTAACAAATCTCACATTTGTATCGGTTACATCATTTACCCTCAAGGACCTTCTGTCGGATGTTGCACTAGTTAGTTTAGTTACTAGGTCATTTGAGACCTTCTCAGTCTTGTCTGGTCTTTTATCGGTGGACGGTAACCCTGTGAAAGTTTTCACAACTTCCGTGGTAATTTTGTGAATTGCATCTAACTAGAAAAATTCACCATGTACCCTGCTTAAGACTATCCTAATCACATCCTTGGGAAATTAAGGAATGCAGAGGATTTCAGTAAATCCTAGGCTTTCAATGATTTTATGTTCCGGTTTTACATTTCTGAAATTATCACATATGACAGATTTATACATTATTTTGATCTCTTCATCTCCCAATTCCTCTATGTTACAGTGAATGTAAATTCTGGGGTCTTCAGCATAAATAACTCCATTTGGTATTTGAGAGAAAGCACCTACATTGTCATCTTTCTTTGCTACCTTGGGAACTAGTTGAAATATGGGCCTAGGGAATTTTATAACCTCAACTACAGTAGGGTTTGCTATATATTCAAGTGGAGAGGTGGATGCCATGATGATAAATGCCTTTTTCTGTCTTTGGATGGATTGATTGCTTGAAATGCTTCACCTCTTTGCTTGAAATCCCTTAGCTCTGCAAATTTTGCGCTCTACGAATGTTTGAAATCATGGTGAAATGAAATGGAGCCAAAACCACAAATTTATAATGTTTATTTGCCATCTACCACATTTAATGCATGTCGGTTAAGTATTCACTTAACATTGTTTGCCGGTAATGAAGTAATTTCCATCTTCTCATCTCTAACCGAGGGAATAATAACACCTGTCATTAGATTGCCAAACCCTCAAGGAAACTTTCTTCAATTTGATGAAGAACTTCCTATCGGTGGGGCACTACTCTGTCCTGCCAGTGAAGCATCACTCTGTCCTGCCAGTGAAGCATTGATTGGTTCTACCGGTGGAGGAGTATTCCCAATATTTAGATCAGCTTTTCTAATCCATTGTTTTGAGAATTCTTGCTTAACCTCTTCAACTTTTTCTTTACCTTTCAAGCTAGAACTTTTGTTGTCTGTCGGTGATCCTTTACTTCTACAGAATTTTGCAATATGCCCAATCTTGTTACATGCATAACAAGTCACGTTATTCTTCTGAATAGCTTTCCCATAAACTATGCCGGTTTGTGTTCTGCATTGATTAGATAAATGTCCAAATCTTCCACAAACATAACATCTCACATTCATTCTACAATTTTCAGAGTTGTGACCAACTTTGTTGCATTTTGAACATTGACTGGTGGGTGTGTTGATATTTTGATAATTTCTAGATTTACATTCATTTGCTCTATGACCATACTTATTACAGTTAAAGCATTTTCCATTGAATTTATAAGCATTAGATTGCCTTACCGGTTTACTGTGATCCTGTGTGTTTGCAGTACCAGAGCTTTCACCAACTTCAAAGCCAATTCGAGAAGTGTCACCTTTAGGCTTTTGATTCTTCAGCAAGTTACCAAGTTCCTCTGAGCTTTTCTTGAATTTTTCTTTATGTTGATTTGCAGTTTCTAGTTCTCTTTCTAAGACTTCTTTCTGCCTCATCAATTCATTGGAGTCATTCTGAGTGTGCATCAGAGCTGTCTTTAATAAATCATTTTCATAGCTAAGTCTTGTGTTCTCATTTGCTGCATCACTTAGTCTTCTGGTCAATTCTTCTTCATTCTTCTTCCTATCTTCAATTTCTTTACAAAATCTCATAGTCATATCCTGCATCTCATTCTTTGTTGTCACATTCTCCAGTTTCAGCTTGCTTATCATATCATTAAGTGATTCCTTTTCATCATTCTCTTTTTGCATCTTTTCACAAAGTTCTCTTCTCTTATTTCTTGCAATAGTAAGATTCTCTTGAAGTGCTTGAATGATATCTTGAGTAGCCTTTAGATCATCTTCTAGTTTGATATTTTTCAATTTTTTTGTATCATAGTCTGAGAGAGCTCCTTCAAGTTGCTTCATCAGATTTTCCATGTCTACTGGTGTCAAGATCTTCCTCAAGCTGTTAGGCTTCTGAAAATAGAGGACCAGGCTCTTATACCAATTGTTAGGATTCCCACAGATACTGAGAGGGGGGGGGGGGTGAATCAGTATCTAACTGGTGAATTGAATTTCTTAACTTAAAACATGTAGAACATATTATAACAGTGTACCGATATGCAAGAAATAATGCAATAAATAGAATTAAAAGCATGCATATGAAAAGCACACCATGACACAAGGATTTAATGAGAAAACCCGATGTGGGAAAAACCTCAGTGGGATTTGTGACCCACAATATTCACTTACTGGCCAATAAGAGAATATTACTTACAAGAGGGGCCTACACATGCAGGAAGGCCAATTGCGTAGAGCTCATTGCTCAATGGGAAGTTTCACTAACTTACAATGTGGATTATACAAATCCAATATCTTGTACTGCTTTACAATAGCATCTATAATACCAGATCCAGTGCCAGTTTATGCTCTGTTCTTTACATAAAACCTTTAACCTATATTTCGTATAATAGGTCTACCTAATATCTTTTTCTTTTTACTTACTAAATGTCTACAATGATCTCTCTTATATATAAGAGTCATTTTACAACTTTCCATGTCGGCTTACAAAGTTTTTACAATAATAAACAAAATATAATATATCAAAAATCCTGTCGGCCTCTATGCCGGTATGCTTCCTTTCTTTGTGCCAGTGCCGGTGGTCTGAGTGCTGGTGTAGAGTGTGATCTGTTGATGCCAATGAACTATCTTGCTGGTGTAATGCCTTGCCGGTGCCATAGGATTGTAAGGTTGCCATCAATGACAAAACCTTCAATCACTTACAATGTCTCATTGGAGTGTGCATATGCCAACACATTTATTTGATTGATGATTAGCTGAGAATCTCCCTCGATGTGTAATTCCAGAACCTTCCATTAGATAGCAAGCTTGATCTCGTTTACCAGAGCTTCATAAGCCTTTGGGATTGAATACTTTTGAGGAGTAATAAAAAGTATTCCAACACCGAAACCATTTTGAGTGAAAGACCCATGAAAGAACATCTTCCAGGATTATTGAGTAAGGTGCATTATTGATTCATCTGGAAACTCTATATGCAGTGGTTGAGTGTCTTCAAGTGGAGACTCATAAAGTTGATCTGCAATCACCTGTCCCTTGATGGCTTTGTGTTCCACATATTTAATATCAAACTCTGTAAGAACCATGACCCATTTTGCCAATCTTCCGGTGAGTGTTGCTTTGTTGAGAAGATACTTGAGCGAATCAATCTTAGCTACTAGCTTGATGGAACGTGCCAACATATAGTGTCTCAATTTTTGTGATGCAAAGACCAATGCCAAGCATGCTTTTTCTATTATAGTGTAGTTTATTTCATAAGACACCAATGTTCTGCTTATGTAATATATATCTCTCTCTTTTTTATTTTCATCCTGTTGTGCCAAAAGTGCCCCCAATGATAAATCAGTGGTTGATATGTATAAGAGCAATGGGTTGCCCTGAATTGGTGGCATCAATATTGGTGGATTGGATAGGTACTCTTTGATTTGTTGAAGGTGTTGTTCACATTCTCGATCCCAGTTGTATATTACTCCTTTCCTTAATACCTTTGTGAAAGGTTGAGCTTTGTCTACTAGTTGAGAAATAAAGCATCTAATTGATTGGAGATGTCCCTATAAACTTCTCATTTGATTGATGTTCTTTGGAGACGACATTTCCATTATAGCTTGGAATTTCTCAAGATCAACCTCGATTCTCTTCTTTGAAATGATGTATCCAAGTAGTTTACTAGATGTCACTCTGAATGCACACTTTTTTGGATTCAGCCAGAGTTTGAATTTTTCCATTCTATCTAGTATAGGGCCTAGCTCTTGAATATGTGTGGATCTCTGCATAGTCTTCACTAAAGTGTCATCAACATAATCTTCCATATTCTTATGCATCATATGATGAAAGATAGTATTTACCGCTCTTTGGTAAGTTTCTCCTGCGTCCTGCGTTCTTTAGCCCAAATGACATGACGTTCCAATAGAAGGTTCCCCATGCACAAGTGAAAGTTGTCTTTTCTTGATCTCGGGGAGCTATTTTTATTTGATTATAGCTGAAGAATCCATCCATTAGTGATTACATCTCATACCCAGCAGTCATATCAACTATCATATCAATGTTTGGTAATGGAAAGTCATCCTTCGGACAATCTTTGTTGAGATCTCTGAAATCTGTGCAAACCTTAATAGATTTGTTTGCCTTTGACACAGGTACTATGTTTGAAATCCATTTCACATAGTCTATAGCTATGATAAATACAACTTTTAGCAGTTTTTCTATCTCAGCCTTGACTAGTAGTACCATATGAGGGTGCATCTTACGGAGTTTTTACTTGACTGGTTTAACTCCTAGTGTGATAGAAAGATGGTGAATGATAAGATCAGGATCCAGGCCTGGCATATCAAAGTACATCCATGAAAAAATGATCTTCTTTTCTAAAAAGAGATGACTGAAATCTTTCAATTCTTCTACTGATAATGATTGAGCTACATGAATCATGTGTGGTGTCTCTTGACTCCTAATGCTCACTGGCTGAGTTGGCTCGATCAATATAGAAGACCTCTCCTAGAAATGACTTGGCAGTATATCAAGTATCTCACCTTCAGGCACCTCAGAGAGGTTTTCACCCTTAGGTACGTCCTTTATTTTCTCTTTTTTAGATTCTAACACCACCACAATGTGGTTTTCGCCATCGGATCTTTTATTTTTATTTTTCTGATTTTTGCGACTAAGATACTTGATATCTTTTTTAGTCATGTTTTCAGTCACTTTGCTGCTGAAAGAGTACATGGGTTCAACTACGTTTAGGTAATAGGCTAGTGTGTAGTCATTAGCAAAAGTAGGTACATTCATGGGTTGGTCTTGTAGACTACAGTCAATTAATTCAGGATGTACCAAGGATAGGATGTACATTCATGGGTTGGTCTTGTATTGTCATCATAACTGCGAATCGAAAAGTCAAGTTCTAGAAGACTACCTTGCGTAAATGTCTCTAGACCAGGAAGAGTCAGAACATGATTATTAAAGTGCACGTTAATATTTAGTTGACCTAATCCAATAGACCTACTTATAGCATCGTTCTCTACGCCAGACTAGACTTCATATTGAGGTTCGACAGTAACAAGATCAGTAGACAGATTCTTGCTATTTACATCAGAGGATTCAGAGTTTGATGCTGAGTAGATATTGTCATAAATAGGACTATTGTCAGAGTCATTAGAGTCATCGGATGAAGTTTCCAAGTCTTCTTCAAGTGGTTGAGTGAATATATGTATGGTATCAACACCAACATCTTTAGTGCTGCAAGTTCCTTCAAAATTTGGCTCATTTATCATTTGTATCTGACACACCTGTTGACATGATCTTGATGGTTATGTGACTCCCTGTCATCTACTCCATTCAGCTTCCTCTGGACTAATGACTAGTTCTACTTTTGTAGCTTCCAATTCTTCTTGTGTAGTCCCATACCTGATTTGTTCTATTTTATTAGAGGGGTATATAATAGATGAAAAATTTTATGGTATTCTTCCTTCCTTCAACCCTTGTTCATAGTTTGCTTGTCTTTTTAGTCTGATTTCCTGTATCTCCTTTTCTAGCTTTAAGTGCATTAGCTCTTGAGTGTCATTTGTGATATCACTGGACTCTTCTAGAGTTTCTGTACTGGATGTATCTGAGAGGTGGTTTGGACCCCATTCATACTCATTTGAGTTAGTTTCTAAATTGTCTACTTGTTTCCTACCATTGTATGTGACTAGAACTTTTAGTGGTGGAAACAATTATCTGATTCTTTCTACTTTGTCTCTCATATCTTCTGGAACTTCAACTCCCTGTAGTGTTGTAGCTGATACCATTGGAACTTGAGTGCCGATTGTTTCTTCTCCCTTGATTGGTAGTTTCTCTTGTTCTTTTCTACGCTCTTCTTTTGTTTGTTGAGCATCGACTTCCTGTGATGTTGAAGGCAATATCCTTTTCTTCCATTTAGACTTAGAAGCCTGTTTTTGGTCTAATGTCTTTTTTGGATTGTATCCCAATCCAACCTTAACATTTGTAGATTTTGTTTGCAGCTGAATTGGTTCGGTAATACCCTCTTGATATTTTCTCAGGGGACCAAGGCTTGAATATCCCATGCATTGAATCATTTTGTAGTCGGGACCATATTGGGTTGGGGAAATCTCACAATGCTGTACTTCCTCGTTTTGACTATCTTCCTTGAAAAGCCACTTAAGAACAACATCCTCTTCTATTTCATCTACCAAGGAAGTAGAAGACTGTACAAAAAGACCATCATATATGATATTCAGAGTTGAAGTCTGTGTTCTCATAGCCTCTGATGGTTTTCTCAACTGTTTCGGTGATGGAGGAAGAGAGACTAATGGAAGTACTGGTTCTATCTTGTATCCATCCATGCCAATATTTGTAATCTTCATTTTCTTTTCTAAGTCCTTCATCAGAGCTTATAGACTTTCATTTATAGAGGCTTCCCTACTATGAGGCACAAAGGTATCAACACCTTTTGTCAATGCATTATAGGGGAGATTTGTATCAGCAAGAATATTGACTTCCACTTCGTTATAGATAAATTTTAAGCATTGATGGTATGTAGATGGAACTGCCTTCATTTCATGAATCCACGATCTGCCTAGTAAGATATTGTATGACATAGGAAGATCAAGTACTTGGAAAATGACATCTCTTTCTACAGGTCCCACCCTGATTGGTAATGATACCAGACCTTTACAGGTCCTTTCTTCTTTATCATAGGCTTTAATTGTTATTTTCTTGGCTAGATCAATGACATTTTCAGAAAATCCTAGTTGTGTAAGAAGACGGTAAGTACAAATATTCAACCCCACGCCTCCATCTATCAAAGCACGTTTAATTATGTGTTTATGGATCATGGCTTCAATATGCAATGGCTGGTTATGTGGATGATTTAGTGAGTTGTCATCTTCTTCAAAGAAGGTAAGATAGTGAGGTGAAGTTAGATGACCCACCATAGACTCAAACCGATCAATGTCTAAATCTTTTGGAACATTAGTGGTGAGCAATGCTTTGTCCAGGATCTCTTTATGAGTAGAAGAGATTTTAAGCAACTCAAAGACTGAGATTTGAGCATTTGTCCTCTTCAATTGGTCAACAATGCTATATCTAGAGGATGATGATGAAGTTAGTTGTTTAAATTTATCAAATGTTGATTCTTTTTGTTTGTTTGATGAGGTTGGTAGGTTTAATGATGTTTGAGCCAAAGTTGAAGAACTAGCTCCTTGGAGAGTTACTTTCTTTTGAGAACGGGTCATACCATTTGTATGTCATGATTCATGTTGTTTATCTTTGATTATAATCACATTGCAATATCCAGGTTGGGAAGACTCAATCATGTTGATTACGTTGTCATTGCTAGTATAAGCATAATCTACTTTGGCACCTCCTTTTGTCTTTTAGGAATCGCCTTGTTCGTAAATAAGTAAGGGGTCCTTAAAAGCTTTATGATAAGCATTTTTTGGGTGATTCCCAACAACAATTTTACCAGTGTCTATGAGATCTTGAATCTCATGCTTGAGATTCATGCAGTTCTTTGTGTTATGACCTTTATTTCGATGGTAGTCGCAGTATTTGTTTTCTCTCCACCATTTTGGTTTGACTTCAGGATCATATGGTCTAGAATTATCTAGTAACATTATCAGGTTGTTTGCCAATAGAGTTTTGAAAGTGGATTCATATGGTTCTTCCAAAGGAGTGAATTCGCATCTAGGTTTTGAAAGCCAAGGTTTCTCTTTGAACCACTCTTTTTCTTTCTTTGGAGGATTTTCTGTTGTGGTTTTAGCTACTTTGAGTGCTTGCATGCCACTAGCCAAGTTGAATATTGTGGGCTTTGAGTTGGTTTTAATAGTGTCTACTACTCCATCATTAACAATGTTCTTGTTGTTGTCTTTGCCATACTTCCAATACTTGTTCTTCTCTTTAGAGCTAGATCCTGGTTGTGTTTCTTTCCAAGGTGAGATATCTCCTTTCTTTATAAGCACATCTTCCATTCAGATAGCATTATCTACCATTTTGTTAAATGATGGGTGTAATTAAATTTGGATACTATATTTCAACTCAGGGATCAGATTGTTGACGAATATATCCATTTTCTCATAATCTGGGATAGGCCGTGAATACCTAGAGAACATCTTTCTCCAATGTTGGAGGAAAGTGAGAAAAGGCTCCCCTATTTTCTATTTGGTATTGTACAGTTCGATCATAGTAATAGGATGTCGAATTTTATAGGAGTATTGTTGTAAAAACAGTTGGATTAGTTCTTCAAAAGTTTTTATTCCCTTAGGTAGACTTGAGGACCATTCCATAGCTTGTCCTCCCAAACTCCCCAGAAAAGGGCGCATGAGATATGTTTGGTCGTGCATGAACTCCATACATAAAGCACAAAATTCCCCAATATGGTCTTGGGGATCTGAGTTACCATCAAATTTGTCAAATTTAGGGATCTCAACTCGTGAAGGAAATGGAGGCATGTATAGATTTTTGTCAAACAGAAATGGGCATATTGTCTCCAGAGAATATTGTTTTGGGGACTTATCCTTATTTTTTAGTTCTGTGATCTCAGTCCGCAAGGCTTGTAATTATCTGTGTACCATTATTATAGGTGATTCTTCCTTTTTAGTAACGAGAGTCTGAACATCATATCCAGTAGGAAGTTTGGCGCCTTGTTTTGCTAGCTCTAGAAAATAGTCTTCTTTTTCTCTAGCCATGATAACCTTCATCATTTTTTAGAAATCTTTATCCTTTTGACATCCTATGAATATCTTTTTCTAGAGGTTCAGAGTCTTTAGATTCACTTGATGAGGAATCATTGTCGGTATCATGAATAATGAGGTTGTCTTCTTTATTCTATTCTATTCTAGGTATAGTGGGAGATAAAGGTTCATCAATAACTGGTATCTCTAATGATGAAGGTTTATTAGTCAGAGGATCCTCTTCATAAAATGGATTATCTTTATATGAAAAGGGTTGCCCTTTTCCTTGGGCATCTTTCTTATGAGAACTCTTGGTTTGAATAAGCATTTTTATTGATTGGTGTGACCTAAAGTTGTTTGTGATGCAGAAGTCAAGATCAAATTTAGAGCTAGTTATTCGGTTAACGTATTGTTTGAGAGAAGAAACTAAGATTTAGTTCAGTTTTAGGAATGATCTATCCTATATAAGACGTTTATCTAAGTTGATTCGAGAGAAGTGATTAAGACTCAGTTTGGTTTTGGGAATGATCTATCTTGTATAAGATGTTATCTAAGTGACTTAGGTTTGATAAGTAGTTGATTGAACTAGTTGAAAGATGATCGACAAAATCGTGCAACACAAATGGAAGAGGTACATTATTTTGATCTATTTATGCTTAGGATGATGATAACCAGTTTTATGCTCATTGTAGACTATTTTAGGCAAGTTTGACTGTTCTGGGCTGACAAAATCAGAGATCCATACGATAGGTTTTACAGGATCAGACGATAATATGATAGCTTCAGGACGATGATAATAGTGTTTCATACGAGTTTCTTCCTAGTACCATACGAAAGATGGGTATGTCTAGAATGACAGACTGATCAATGCAAAGGTTTATCATACGATATAGGATTTCGGATGAAATGATAATTCTTAGAACCGGACGACACACAATCAAGGCTCGTACAACACAAGATGGAGGCTCAAACGACAGACTGTTAGGACTGATGGAATTTCATACGAGATAGAATATGAAGTAGGACAATAAATCAAAGCACTCACACGACAATGTCTAGACAGAGGTTAAATTCTGAGTTTTCAATGACTAAGTATGACCACTTTTGACTAGGATAGACTAGTTTTGACACAGACAGAGTTTCGACTAGGATAGACTAGTTTTGACATGGACATAGTTTTGACTAGGATAGAATAGTTTTGGCATAGAAAGAGTTTCGAATAGGATAGACTAGTTTTGACACAGACAGAGTTTCGACTAGGATGGACTAGTTTTGACATAGACAGAGTTTTGATCACTGAATTTGTTTCTTGTTTTCTCCAGTTTTGGTATTCCAGTTTCTATTTCAGGGATGAAAACACAGAAAAAATGTAATATGAATAATAACTCCAATCACAACATGCAAACCCTATAGAATTTGGTGAGAGAAGAAAACCTTTACTTATAAAGTCAGGTACACACCCAATAGCTAATCAGAATACGACCGCTGAGTCTCACACAATAGATTCTCAGCGCCATATTAGCTGACTCCAAATGCTAATGCAGGCACAGAATGGCAAGTATCTTGGGAGAGTTACTATCTCTCTTGCACAAATATTATCCCCCTTTCAAAGGTGAACCAAGTAGCTTCTAATTTGAATTGGAACTAGTAAGGTGTCCATTCAGTGCGTCGAGGTATAAACTCAATTAAGAGGTCTCCCAGCCTTGAAAACCAAGGTTTAATATACCCAAGGGTACAGAGGAGAGCTATTCCTGAGCACTACCGTTGACTTGATTTTCATCAAATCATGTTTATTTTATAGTGGGTTGGAGTACTTGGCATTTAGTCGTTACCACTTGGGTCGTTCCCCTCTCACCGATCGTAATGGCTATAGAGTTATTAGCTCCTCGGGAGGGCAGGGCCACTAAAGATGTACAAATCTCAAACTTAAAGAAAATGCCTCAAGGGTCTAGATTTCTGATTGTCTATAAAGACAAGAGCATACTCTCCTACCTCTCAAAATTTCCTTAAAACACAAAATACAGATTTGTTCTTTAACCAAATAGCAAGTTAGGTGCCTTAAAAAAAAGAATTTAATGAATACACGATGTTTGGTTGAATCTCCCCAGGCAACTTGCAAAGACAACGAATCAGTTGTCATATTGTCTTTGTGCAACAAGCATAGTCCTCGACAAGCGTTCTACAAAAACTGATTAGAATTCTTCAGATAAACTGATTAGGCTGTGGAAATTTAAGTTTATCGTTCGGGCATATATGAAATGTCATATGATAATATGCAGAAACTGTATGGAAAAAATCTGAAAAGTCAAAAATCTGAAAAAATAAAATAAAAATAAACAGTTAGTCTTGGAGGCCAAAAAAAAAGTAGTCTTCCGCCCTATGGTGGGCACTAGAAATGTGTGTGTGAAAAAGTGAAATATGTCTGATAGCTGGAGGCACAACACTTCAACTAAGTCATTACATGTGTGGTTAGACAAATATAAGCATGAATATGAAAACCATAACAAATCGACTAATTGCCTTCTAAAAGATGCAAGTATAAGATTTCTCTCAGATTTGTATAAGTAATACCAGTGACTAGACTACACCAAGATGAAGGATTTAATCTATATGAGCATGAGATTAAGATAAATGGATGCAAGATGGATGAAAGATTCAAGCAATAATGAATTCAAGCAATATGGATTCAAGCAATATGAATAAACTAAATATGCAAAAAGCTAAACTAAGATGCAAATAATCTCAAAAAGCAAGCACAATATATTCAATGACTCCAGAGCGAAAAGTGTATAATAATAAATCTCCAGGGTGATTTGAATGAGAGCTGAAGGTTGAATTTATAGAGAATTACAAGAGAGATCAAGAAAAAGCACAATTTAAGATTAATTGAAATAATTGAGAAATCAGATTCAATTAACCTTGAGATGGATTCCAATTATAGTTTAATTGAAATACATTCAGATTAGAAGTTTGAGTTTCCATTGGAGATAAGAATTAATTAATTCCATGCACTTATGATAAAAATAGGTAATACCATGAGATTCTTTGATTTATTCAAGAAAAGAGTCTTTTCAATGCAACTGAACTTCTTTTTCTCAAAAGATTTGAGTTCTAATTTTAGAGAATGATTAATAATTTATTTTAATTATTTTTCTGATTTCAAGTTCTCAATTTAGAAAATATCTCAAGTTTGATTTCTCTCAATTCAATTCTTTTGTTTTATTTTCAATTTAACTCTTGCTTTGTAACTAATTCCTCTTTTGTAACAAATTAATTCCCTTTTTATGATTAAATGGCAAATTTCTTAATTAATTAAATATGCTAGGATATTTAATAAATTAAAATAGGATAATTGATCAAAATAATATTCTTGGAATGATTCAATTAATTAATTAAATATTTAATTAATATTGAGTATTTGATTTGCCATGTGACATTTGATGATTAAAGAATTAATTAATGTGCTCAAGATTAATTTAATTGCCTTTGGTTAGGAGCTTGGTGACGTTGTCGAGATTTGGGGCCCATGGTTTAGGTGACCATTTTTAGGGTATTACACCCATAACGATAAATATCAAACAAGTTGATATTTCATACCTTATCTAAGCATCAAAATATCCAATATGAATTTAAGATTATAAGTTTACTTATGTATGACAATATGGTAACCTATCTATTTTATAATTAGTTTAAATTTACATATATATATTTTTTTAATAAAAGTGGATATTCCACTAAACTTTTCTATTAATATATTTTTTATTTAATACAGGATTCAAAGAGCATACCAGAGGAAAGAACCCTGGCAAGAAAACCTCGAATCACGATCCATAGAATAAAACCCATAATACCCCACATATCAGTTTATACCGAAGTGCCAAACCCAAAATCCTCTAGCAAGGTGCGGTCATAACAAAATTCATCAAGTACATAGAGACCATATGGCTGATTTCATAAAGACCTTATAACAACTTCACATATATGAATGAAGACCCCATAGTCGATACCAATCGAAGGAAACAAAAAGCATTCCAAGTACCAAATTCCATATACCATCCTCCTTCCTGCAAAAAGAGAATATCAAAAACCTATGGAGAAAAACACCATTATATCATTATACCGAATGTCGAGAGCTCGGGCTCTCCTCCAGAGGAATGTCTAGAAATGCATAAGAAACAATAACTTGTAATGGAACTGTAGGAAGAGGAGGAGTAGACGTAACAAAACAATAATTTATCAAAGCATATAATGCCTTTAGTACATCAAGAGCCCTGTTCACAATCTAAGAAGGAATAAAATCTAACAACCTTTCCAAAGCCTTCAAAGCATTATCTATGCTGCCACAAATTAAACCCATTTTAATTTCAAATAACAACTCCCCACACCACCCATTATCCAATAAATCTTGACAAGAAAGAAAACCACCATAAGGGAAAGAACCCATATCAAACATGTAATTATCCAAAGTTGGCTCAATAATACCCAAATTATGAAATGAAGGAGCCAAAAATTTAGCTGCCAGAAGTCGGACCAATGCTTTATCCAATAACACATCATAACATATAGTGAGAAATCTAGACACAACTTCAGAGAAAGAGATATAGGCATCAAAATGCAGCCAACGATTCCCCACCACCCTACAAATTTCAGACTCCAATTCCGCAGAATGCAAAACCAAAACTCTAGCAAGTTTTCTAGAGCTATACCCATAATTATCCACTACTTCTGCCAATGGAGACTCAAAACAAATGCGATACCCAGATAAGGGAGAAGACATGAATTGTAATTACCTCTTTTGCAGACCAGAACTTCAAAAAAACCCCACCGATGCAGATGAGAAGTAGAAAACAGAGACCAAATAAAACTACAACCGACAAAACTATAGTCCCAAAAGCACTATAATTGAAAATAAATAGCCATTTCATAATAATCATAATAAAACCACCCTTCCAGAGTACTAAATGACCAACTCGTGTAAAAAATACTAAAAAATTTAAATGAAGGCACCCCAAACCATGATGTAAACATAAAATGGCGGCTGATAAAAACCAATTAATGCCAAATAACCAATGCTATAGTGCCAACAACATACCTAAGCCACTGATAAAAGTACAATAAAAGGAACCCAACATCATAGCAGTCAAAAAATAATCCCAAATACATACGAAAAGATCCTGGCACATAGATAAATGATAGCTTTCACCACTTACCTCAAACCAAAGCAATGTTACCAATCATGCGAGCTAGAGATGACAAGACAAGCAACATAAAATACTATGACAAGACACCACCCTCAAATTATTGCAGATACCCATCCATACTACCTACGTCAGATGCAAACCGTACCTCATAAATGATGGACTATGCCATCAGTTAAAATGTACACTAAACACCTCTATGTAGGCCAGCAAACATGACTACCTTCTATGAAAGAGGAAGGCAGGAAAAAACTACAAATTTCAAAATTCCAAGACCACAGAAGGAATTTCTTCAAAACTTACCTCCCATAGATTAGCATTACTATCAATGGCTAAATTAGCCAGGAAATCCGCAATTTTATTCACTTCTCTATAACAGTGAGATATCAAAAAGGAATCAAAAAATTCTAATTTTTGTAAAATGTGATCAAGTATATACTGTAATTGCCAACAATTCGACTTCTTCTTCATGACACATTGAATTATACCCATAGAATCACCTTCTATTACTAAATCCTTAATTCCCGAAGATATTGCCAAATCGAAACCAAAAGATAAAGCATGAAATTATGCAAAATTGTTAGTCTTAAAACCAATTGCATGACACCGAGCTTGAATAAATCTTGCCTTATGATCATAAATCACCATACCTACCCCAGCTCGACCAGGATTCCTACGAGAGGCCCATCAAAATTCAATTTAAAATGTCCTTGCAGAGGAGGTTTCCAACTAGCCGAATTTCTCTTACATATAGCATAATTCTTTTTTAAAATTGATCCATGAGCAGGTAAAATCGACAACATCTTCCAGACCCTAGCTACCCTACTATCCTAATGCGAAAAAGAAGTAAGATTTTCTAGATTCTTGTAAATATAAGACAATGCAACTTTAGAAATAGAAGATTCAATTCTTAATAAAACCTCATCCACAGGAGAGCCTATTTTTTTGAAAATCTTGTTGTTTCATTCTAACCAAATATTCCAAATCACAATAGATGGAGAAATAATCCAAAGACATGTATAAAAAGATGAAGCAAACAGGAGGGGCCAAGATCTTAAAAGGGAAATGAGATCCTTACTAATAACAAAGGATAGATTTAACTTTTCAAACAACCAATGCCAACACTCATAAGCAAAATCACAATGAAGAAACAAATGTGAAGAAGATTCTAAGTTTTTGTTACAAAACACACAAGGGAATACTGCAGTAATACCAAGCCTGTCCAATCTCATACCTGTAAGGACCCTGTCCAGAATTGCCAACCAAGCAAAAGCACCATCTTTTGGAAGACAAGACACATGCCAGAACAACTTGTATGGCCATGAAGATAGATTTTTAGCAACCATGAGAGAGTTGTACCCATCTCTAACCATATATTTACGAGAGATATTCCTTGTCCAAATAAGTTCATCCTCAGAATCAGAAAGGAATACCACTCTCTCTCCCAACATCTTCTCATATTCTGACTTCATATTTTGATCAACATCTAAAAACTCAATAGACTTCCATCTAGCTATCTTAAGACTTCCACTAGACACAACCTCAAAATAATCTGCCGCAAAGACACCCCATAGGGAAGAAAGAATAGAAATTAGAGGAGAGCAATCCCTGATGTTCACTAGAGGGGTGTGTCCATTCCATACTTTATCCCAAAATCTGGTCTTCCTACTATTTTGGACAACCCATGAAAGATGAGGCAAAATAGTTGATCTACACTTACATAGAAAATTTCAAATAGCAGAACTAGAAGGCAAACTTGAAACTTTTAAAATATACTCTCTTGGTTCATTATTAGTTTAAATTTATATTATTTCAAATGCAAAATCTCATTTAATTAGTAATGTAATATGATTCTTCCATGTCATAATTTAATCTAATTTTGATTCAAAATGTTTTAAAATCATTTAGTTTATTGTTTATTCTCCTAATCCATAATCAAACATTATCTTCATTTTGATTATGCAATGTAATTGTTTTCAGTAGGGATGGCTTTAAGAAAAGATGTTTAAATTTTTTTATAAAAATTTTGGTAAGTTTTGGTTAAGTGTATATATTTTCTATGAATTTTAACTTTTTAATTAATAATCAATTCAACAAATTTATAAACATTATTAAATAATGTTTTTCTTGACAAATGTTGATTGATAGTAACAAAAAAATAATTTATTTGAAAAATTATTGATTGATACTTTTTCATAGACAAAAATTAAAATTACATTAAAATACAATTTTTGGAGTATTAAATAAAAAAAACGGATCCAAAATAAATAAATTCATCATTGAAATTACTTTAAACTTAATTTCAATTTACATCATATCATTTTTTTGAATAAATATATCATATCTTGAGAACATGTTTATAATACATCAAGTATAACATGAAAGTAAATCATTTTTTTTTGGTCAGTAGACCTTCGCTCATGAAGCTGGGATTGTGTCTCATCCGAAATTGATAAAAAAAACACCCCTCAATCCTTATAATCCTTAAAAAAAAATGAATAATCTTAAAAAAAAAATGAATAATCCTTAAAAAGAAATGAATAATCCTTTTTAAAAAAAAAAATATTAAAAATCAAGAATCAAAATTATAATCAGAATTAATTTTAACTTAAAAAATATGAGTGAATTAAAAAGAAAAGCACAAGTTGAATGTGAAATAATTATTAACTTAGATCCTCATCATGTGCCTTTATCACCATTTTTGCCATGTGTGTTTGACTATAACTAGATAGGACTTGACCAAGGATTAAATTGGATTCTATAATTGGTTTAGCCTAACTTATGGATTAAACAGTCATGTAATAAAAGATCATGTCCGAGATCGACTTAACAAGTTTTTCTTTCCTTAATACTTTATTAAATATTTCTTTAATTTTATGTCTAAGTCACGCTTGGAATCTTTTGTTTAATTGATTTGTTTCTTTCCTAGCAATTTGCTTATGGACCCAAACCAAGTTTTAATATGATTATTTTAAGGAGCATATGGTTTTGATTGGTAGAGAACTTTTTTTTAAAAACACGTTTTTAAGATGTGATAATAAATTATTAGATGTGAATGTTTCATTAGGATATTATAATTATAATAAAATATCATGTCTAGCGACTTGGGTCACACTTTTCAGCTTTTGCTATTTTTTAAACTTCAATATAGAATTTATTATTAGTTGACTACTAGTTTAGTCATTTATATTCAATGTATTAATTATTTTATATCAGTTTTAAAGTTACAGGAGTTAATATGAAGTGATGGAAAATGTATCATTATTGTAAAGATGAATTATATCAATTTTGACAAACAAGATTGATTAATAATGAATGTTTTAGATACTAATCAATTATAACAAATAGTAGATGATAGTAATTAATATAATATTTAAATGATGATTTGATTTTTCATGAATCACATTATCATAACATCGAAAAATAATAATAGTGAGACATTTATCATTTCTATTAAAAATTATATTTAATATTATATTTATTTATAATAATTAAATGTTATTGAAATATATGATATGAACATGTTATTATTATAATATATAAAGTACATATAATTAATGAAGGATGTTGATATGACAAAATTTGATATCAAATTTGAGAAATTATAAATGTTTTAGGTACTAATCAATTATAACAAATAATGGATGATACTACTTAGTATAATATTCAAATGGCGATTTGACTTTTTGTGATTCACATTACCATAACATCGATAAAATAAATATTTGAGACACTTATCATATTTTTTTTGATATATGAATAGTTTATAACAAGAATTAGTATAATATTTAAAGTAAATATAATTAATGAAGGATGTTGATATGACAAAATTTGATATCAATTTTGAGAAATAAAAAAGTGAATTGATAATAAATGTTTTAGGTACTAATCATATATAAAAAATAATGGATGATACTAAATAGTATAATATTTAAATGGTGATTTGACTTTTTGTGATTCACATTACCATAACATCGATATAGTAAATATTTGAGACACTTATCATATGTTTTTTGATATATGAATAGGTTATAATAAAATTTTGTATAATATTTAAAGTACATATAATTAATGAAGGATATTGATATGAACAAAATTGATATCAATTTTGAGAAATAAAAAAGTGAATTAACAATAAATATTTTAGGTATTAATCAATTATAAAAAAATAATCGATGATACTAATTAGTATATTATTTGAATGGTGATTTGACTTTTTGTGTTTAGCATTACCACAACATTAATAAAACAAGAGATGCAAAGCATCAAGTTCCTACCAACAGTGTAGTTAGTTTAGACTAGATAAAAGTAGAGATGAATATAAAGGGAGAGAGTAAGGTGGAGAGAGGAGGGAGAGAAATAAATTAAACAAATAAATAAAAATGACTATCTATAGTTGAGATATGATAGATAATTGAAATTGAAGTACGTATTATAAGTAAATAAAGGGATAGGTGTACGTAGTCTTAGAATCAATGATGGATAGATGATATAGGTGTTGATTGTAATATTTTGTCATTGTTGAAAGATTAGTTATCTTAGTTTGATGAATGTTTCAAACTCTAAATTGAAAAAGAGAATGATGTAGATGGATCTCGAGCTCCATGAGTTGGATCTCAATTATCATGAACTTCATGTAGTGCATAAAATTTATGTATGTTGTGTGTCAATGGACTAGTAGAATGTAATCATGAAAAGTGTCTCACCATTGTCTTATAGATGTATGCATATGTTAGGTGGTGTCTACATACATTGATTCAGTAAGTGAACAAGTCTCCTAGGTCAAACCCTTTAGTGAATTAAATTAATGACAATGAGAACTATTAAATACAACATTTGCAACCATGTAGATGTCCTATGCGATGATTCTACATTTTACACAATAATGTCCAAATTCTAAGATGTTGTGAAATGATGAGGTGCGATTAATTAAAAGCTTCAAGATTTTAATTTATTGAAAGTGTGTCATCATTTTTGAGGATTAGTTTGTTTCGTATGTTTGTCAACCCAATGTTATTAATGAAGAAATTATATTATTTTACATAAAAAAATTGAATTCTCTATCCACTTATTTCAATATGAGCCAACGGAAATAAAGAAAAATGATATAATATAAAATAAATATGGACTATATAGTTTTTGTTCAATTTTTTTAATAATTTGCAATGATTGGTTGGATTAATGGAGAAAAAAAAGATTCAATGAATGCAATAGTCCTGCCTTGGCAGGGATTAATTAAAAAGTAAATGACTTCAAAAATATAAAATATCATGTGATCCCATATAAAATTAAATAACTAAAAGCACCTAACTAACCAACTTCTATTTAATATTTTATTCTAACAAACAAAAAAATACTTATTTGACATCATATATAACTCTATTAAGTATTTTATAATACCTTTAACAAAAGAATACTATTTTCACACCCTATATATTTCTATTTAATATTTTGTAATTTACTTAAATAAAAGAATTCTAACATAACCTTAAATATGATTCTATTTAATATTTTACAATAACTTAAAAATAATAATATTAATTTGACATCTTATACAATAATGGAAACCTAAAATCCTGCATTTAAGCAATAAACCCACCAAATAAATCATAAATAAAAATAAAAAAATCATTCAAAAGAGATCATGTAAAAAAGTTGACCCAGGCTTCACTAATGATTTAAAGATTTACTACATGATACAAATTTATTTTTAAGAAGGATTCCTCGTATATGAGATTAGATACAAGCAATGGGTATGCCAACAAGGCATGTAAGGTCAATAAGAAATTTTTTTCATTTTATTTCTTGCAAACATTTGTGTAGTACATGAGATCATTCAATAGGCCATTTAGTAAGTGATGTTGTTTGTGCAACAACGGTCTAAATGGAGAAGTGATGTTGTCAACTATGCATTCACATATAGGAGTCCAAGCATGATTGAAATAAAAACCTCTAAATTAGGAAGGTAATAAGCCTCCATTATGAATAGGCTCATGTTATGTTTGCAATAGGGAGCGAGGGAGAGAGAGAGGGGGGGTAGGGATTGAAAGTGTGTGTGTGTGTGTGTGTGTGTGTGTGTGTGTGTGTGTGTGTGTGTGAGAGAGAGAGAGAGAGAGAGAGAGAGAGAGAGAGAGAGAGAGAGAGAGAGAGAGAGAGAGAGAGAGAGATGAAATAAGAAATATGGAGAGAGGAAGGCAGAGATGGAGATGAAGATATATGGAGAGAGAAAGGAGAGAAATAGATAGAGAGATAGAGGTATAGGGAGAGATAAATATAGAGAGACAGGGGATAAGTAGAGAAGAAAAGAGATGGAGAGAGGGAGAGAGAAAAATAGGGAGAGACGAAAAGAGAAAGAAATGTGGGGATTTATATATATATATATATGAGAAAAGGAGAGAGATAAATATATTTGGAAAAGAGGGGTTAAGGAAGGGGTAGATGTGGGTAGAGAGAGAGAGAGAGAGAGAGAGAGAGAGAGAGAGAGAGAGAGAGAGAGAGAGAGAGAGAGAGAGAGAGAGAGAGAGAGAGAGAGAGAGAGAGAGAGAGAGAGAGAGAGAGAGAGAGAGAGAGAGAGAGAGAGAGAGAGAGAGAGAGAGAGAGAGAGAGAGAGAGATAATTAATTCATTCTTATATTTATAAGCTAACAACCTTATATTTATTATAAAAAAATTAAATTATATGTAAAGGTTCATATCATTTATTTTGTAGATATTGATGTGATCCAATGGAAACATTAATATCAAGTTTTGTTATTGCTAATAGAGTGTGCTTTTGTCAGAAATAAATTTGAGTGCAAGTATAATTTTCTACATCACCACTTGTTGCATTTCATCAATATGTGAGTTTAGAATTAGAGAGGTTGGTGATGGTTATTCATGTTATTTATAACCCTAAAATTATTAATTATAATTGACTAATCTTAATGAACTTATTTAATTATAACATTTAAAATAATTATTAATTAGGATGACAATAATATTATAATCGATTAAAATATTTATAGGTATTTTGTAATTATTTTGAATTTAGAAATAACAATTGATAACTTAGAAAAATATTATATTTATATATTAAAACTCTAAAATTAAACAATTATATAATTTAAGTAATCGATATAATATTAATTTTAATTCTAACTTTTTTTTTTTTGATAGGTAAATTGGCCGAAGCCTGAATAGCTTTTGACTGGAGCTATGAACCAGTGTAGGGGGCCCCATCCCCATTACATATCTTTGAATTATTATTATTATTATTATGTTTTGATTAGATTGACCCCAAGACCTTCCCCATCCTTTGGAAGGCCAAGAGTCACAACTTAGAACTTCACTTTAGATGTTCCTATTAGGAATTGAACTTGGGTCTCCATGGGTCTCCACAATGAGAACCCAGTGTTTTAACCAGTTAAGCTCAACCCCTTGGACAATTATAACTTATTTTTAACTCTAATTTATAATATTAATTATTTCTTAAAGTAATTAAGCATATTCTAATTAATTCTAATTTCAATTTTAATCTAACTAAAAATTTATATAATTATAACTTAATCTACATAATTAAAATTTTATTAATATAATATATAATAAAAAGTTTAATTTTAAATCTAATTTTTAATTATATATATATATATATATATATATATATATATATATATATATATATATATATATATATATATATATATATAATGAAAACTCTAAAATTAAATAATTATATAATATTAATTTTAATTACAACTTAATTTTAACTATAATTTATAAAACTAGATCTTGCTTAAAGTAATTAAACATGTTTTAATTATTTCTAGTTTTAATTCTAATCTAACTAAAATTTTATATAGCAATAACTTAATTTACATAATTAAAATTTTAGTAATAAAATATAATAATTTTAAAAAAAATCTAATTATTTATTATTATCTTCTTTAAATGATATTATTTTAATTAAATTTATATGATTTTAGTTATAACTCACTAATAAACTTAATATTAAACTTAATTTTAAATATAATTCTTAAATATAATATTATTTTAAACTTAAAATTAAATTTATTATTTTAAATAGAAGAATATTAATAATATAAATAATTATAATTTATTTAATTTTGATATTTTTATAAATATTTAATTAATTATAATTCTAATTATATAAAAGTTTAATATAAAATAAAATTTTAAAATTAAACTTGAATTCTGATATGATTCTAATAAATGGAGACTAATTTTACTTCTTAATGGAAGGGAAAACTAAAGTTATAAATAACTGGCTCATGTCACATATGTATTCTAGACTAAACAATCATTTCTAAAAACCTATAATAGAAAAGTAGGCCATTAGTGGTACTTGAGAAAAAGAACGAGTCAAACATGATTTGAAACTTGTAATACATTTGTTAATGGAAACCAATTGTCATTGATTTAAAATTAGCTTTCAACGATGTCATTGTATGATTTCTATTAAATGTAAGAATCATGAATCATAAATCATCAGGGCAAGAGGAAAAATTGACAGTAGGAAACTATGGTAAAAACAATGCAAAAAAAAAACCAGTGAAAGTGATCGACGATTCCAATCTTCTCAATCGTCTTGGATTGGTAGAGATGTCCAATCAACCGTTGATGTGCATTCAAAGCTCCTCCATTTCATATAAATACATGCCTTCATCATAATAACAATTTTAGTTAAATCGACTATGTTATAGAGGGATCACCATGAATTTTCATATTGTGAGGATTATAATTTAAACATGAATTAATACCTACAACCTATCTGAGTATGTTTTTGTTAGTAGATATTAATAAATAATATTAATGTTGAATGTTCTTGTGTGGATTGCTATTTAAGGACATAAATGAAAGGCCTAAACATTATCAATTTCATGCACAATAATAGTTGGTTTCGAGATTGATTAACATCTCCAAGGTACCATATTATTTGGTATTGAAATTTACTAACACCTTAAGTTTATTAGCCAACCCCAACATTAATAACACGAGACTCTTTGATTAGCCCAACCCATAAAGGTTTTGTTATTGGTAGACAAATTCTCGATGTGACCATCTCTACTCATAAGATAATCCATTCTATGGACAAGAGCCATCAGCCGAGGATGGTGCTCAAGCTTAATATTTCTAAGGCTTATGACAGAGTCAACTAGAAATTTCTCTACAAAGTTTTGAAGAAGGTTGGGTTTGGAGATAAACTTCTAAAACTCATCAGGGAATGCATATCTATGGTTAGCTACTCTGTTCTTCTTAATGGGAGCCCCTTGGAGAAGTTCGGGGCCTCTAGAGGTCTGAGACAAGGGGACCTTCTCTCCCCTTATCTTTTCATTATCCTTGCTGAAGTGTTGGCTTCTAATCTAAACTCCATGGTTAATAATGGAGCTCTCCTAGGCATCAAACTAGCCTCAATGACACCTCCCAATGTTCTGCAGCAGTTTGTCGATGACACTATTCTCTTTGAAATCTCCTATGTGGTGGAAGCTACTGATTGGAAATATTTCCTCAACTTATATGATCAGGCCTCTGGTCAACACATCAACTATGAGAAGATCAACATATACTTCTTTCACACTCATGCCACTCCAAGATAAAATCTATAGAATCCTTGGTTGTCAAATGGCCTCCCTTTGACTGTCAAAGATGTCTCTAATTCTTTTTGGGTCACCATCCTTGAAAGAATGCAGAAGAAACTGGCTGGTTGGAAAGGTAGATTCCTCAATGGTGCTGGGAAATTGTAGCTCCTTACCTCCTCCCTCCAAGGGATCCCTGTGTACTTTCTCTCCCCTTTTAAGATTTCAGTTGCCATGGCTGTCAAGCTAGAGAATATCCAAAAGACCTTCCTTTGGAATAGGATGGAAGAAAAGAAGAGGCTCACTTTGGTGGGGTAGGATAAAGTTTGTCTCCCTAAGGCCATGGGCGGATTGGGAACCCACAAGATCTCTAGGTTCAATAAGACCCTTATGACCAAAATTGCCTGGAAGATTTTGAGTAAGGATGCGGATTGGAGCAGGATTATTAGGGCTAAATACCTGGGAAATGACAATTTTTCCTCTGTTCTCAAGGAGGATGGCCTCCTCAGGAGTTCCAAAATCTGGAACAACATCATGAGTTGTAGGGACCCTTTATCCCATGGTATGAGGTGGCTTATTGGCAATGGTAGGAATATCCTCTTCTAGGAGGTTTTCTCGTTGAGAGAGAAGCCCTTTGCTTTCTCCCCCTCCCTTAGAAGGCTCCAGGATGCTGTTAAAAGTTTCTTTAGGGAGAGAGTCGGTGATTACTTCAACAACAAAGGATTTTTGCATTGATCAACCCTTCCTCCTCCTTGCTTCTAGAGAGCTTCAAGAGCTTTTGGTGGGCACCTTCCTCCCCTTCTTCCCTAGGGAAGATAAATTCATTTGGAAGTGGGACCCCTCCAGGGACTTCTCTGTCAAAACTGCCTACAATAGCTTGTTGAGGGAACTTGATCATACCATCAATTGGAAAGAGGTCTATATCCCCCAACTCATCCCCAAGGTCAACTTCTTCTGGTGGACTTATCTCCACAACAAAATATTGACCCAAGATAATTTGGTTAAGAGGGGATTCCAATTTCCTAATAGGTGCATCCTTTGCAAAAATGATGTGGAAATACTTGCTCATCTCTTTCTCCATTGTGTGTTTGCTCAGGAGCTCTGGGGGATGGTCTGCATCAAGCTCACTATCAAATGGATTATGAATGACAACTTGTTAAGTTTGTCCCAAGATTTTTGGGGTCCCTCCTCCAACCCCCTTATCCAACAACTGTGGAAGCAGATCCCCCCTCATGTGAGCTAGAGTATCTAGAAGGAAAGGAATGATAGGATATTCAGAGACAAAGAGGCCTATGTGGAAACTGTGTTTTCTTATTTTGTAAAGTTGATTCTTGAGAATATCTTGATCACTAGAACCCGACTGGCCTCCAAGCACCCCTCTACCTAGGACTGGGAAATTTCTAGATACTAGAATCTTCCCCCTCATTCTCTCTTGTTGAATAATCTAAGAGAGTCTTAAGGAAAAGCATGGTTTGGTCCCCTCCTTCCACCCATGGCTTTAAACTCAACTTTGATGGGGCTTCCAGAGGGGGCCTGGCTACTGGTGGAGGGATCATCAAAACCCACATAGGGGATCTCATTGTTGCTTATGCAGGAAAACTAAATGGGCACTCCTCTAATCAGGCTGAAGCAATGGCCTTATCCTGGGGGATTTTTTTTCCCTCACTACGGGAATCAGGTCAATGGATATTGAGGGTGATTTGAAGCTCATCATAGATGCTATCAAAGGGTGGAATAGGCTTAACTGGACCATTAAGGGAACTATTAGGGACACCCTAAGGCTCATTTCTGGGCTCGACTCGTTCAAATTCATGCATGTCTTCGGAGAGGGTAACGGAATGGCTGATGCTTTGGCTTCCCTTGGGCTAAATTATTCTAGTTTAAGATGTTGGAGGAGTCAGAATTCCCTCTTAGACCATGCCAAATTCCTTCTTCAAGGAGATAAATCTAAAATATCTATCAATGATTGAGTTGTTGCTTAGTTTTTTTCCTTACTCTCCTCTCTTCCCTAGGGGTTGTTCGGAGGTGTTGGTTTCATAATTAAAAAAATGAGAATATTCCTATGATTATTGCTGATTGGGTGGGACTCGTTCGGCCAACCTGGCTAGGAAGGACGTGTTGTTGTGTTGGCAAGCCTTTTGGGCTTATCACCTAATGATGAGGTATGATATGGAAGTTAACATGATGGTTGCTGCTAGTACTTGCTAGCTTCTCATGCCACGCAACCAAGAAATCATCTCCAAAAGTGTGTTTGATATTTCCCACGTGCCTAACTTCATGTCTCACTTAATGACCCCTAGCTTGCACACTTCCCATTGCACTAGGCTCAAATTTCCCTTATTGAGTCATTTTCTCATGGCTAGTTTATCCAAGGGTCTTTGCAATCTTCTCTGTGAAACCATCTTCATGACTCAAGAAGCTCACTTGGCAGATGATATGGGGGGTGAAAGGGTCGGATATGAGTCGGATAAACTGGATGACTTCAAGAATGACCCCTTGGTTTGGAATTATTGCATGGAAGGAGGGGTCGCTGATTTCTTGGAGTGTCTACAAGGCCACGACGAGCGACTCTTTGCTGAATTTGCCTCCCCTTGGTTTGGGTGGTGCGTTTTAGTGGGAAGAATTTCGTTCGAAGTCTCTGAGGAAACCATCACCCAGACCATGAGGTTGACCCTCAATGGGCGGCGTTGGAAGCGCACCAGTCATGTGGCCAACAACAAAGGCCTGAAACATTTCTTTCATAACTACAAGGAACCTGTTAAACTCCAGGGTGGGTTTTCTCATGAAGAGCTAAAACGTCCTTGGAATATGATCTGCCTGATGATAATGAAATATTTCATGCTCAAGGGAAGACACAAGGTATTTTATAATTATCATCTGTCCCTTCTAAATCATTTTCAAAATAAGAATTTTCTCTATCTTCCTTTTCACTTGTTGCATTCCATTGAAAGCTCTATGAAAGACACCTTGGACCCCAAGCACGGGGACAAGCTGCCCTACCTCCTCCACCAAGGTCTCATTTACATACTTTTCAAATATCACTAGGCCCTTTGCCCCCCGGAACCTCACGCTCACTCAAACCCCTATGCCAACCCCTCAGCAACTTGTTTCCCTTTCTATGGCTTTTCCCAAATTTTTCCAACTTTTGCATGAGGCCTTTCTACAACTAATTTCCCCATGTCTTTGTCTACTTTTGCCTCCATGATTTCAATCTCCGAGGTCTCTCCCAACTTGACGTTCTCTTTCTCTCCCAACATGTCCCACTCTGTTTCCAAGGGTAAAGGTAAAACCCTTGTCAAACATAAACGAATTGTCTATGAGGACAATTTGTCTTCCAAGGATGCTGGGAATTATAACCCCTCCCCTAACTCTAACGGAAGAAGGAGGTCTAGCAAATTGGCCTCCAAAATCTTGGTTAAAAATAAGACCCCTGTGATTGAGACAATTGACTCTGATGAGGACTCCACGAAGGACAAGGATGGGGGGGACCCCAAAAACACTATGGGGCCCCCCGGTGAGGATGCTGCCAAAGTTGACAAGGGAAGGGACCCTATGGATATGGGCACTGCGGGAGCCACCGGAGAGGGTAATACTAATACTAAAACCCTAGATTCTATCGATGATAAGGAAAGGTTCCCTATGTATATGGGCACTACGAGAGCCACCGATGAGGACAATACTGATACTAAAACCCCGGATTCTATTGACTTGGACCTAAATGACAATATGAAGATGCTGGAAGAGGTGATGGACTCTATTCCTCTGATGGGCCTTGACACTAGAATTGACTATACCCCTACTAAGGATGTGGCCAAGGTGGTGGATGTGACTGTGGATGAGAAGGCTACTGAGACCCCCTAAGGGGTCCCTACCCTGGAGAAAATGGAAAAGCTGCACACCAAGGTGATGGACATCATGCAAAATATTGAGAATTTGGGTCATGTGCTGGAACTAAAGGCAATCATGGACAAGGTCAAGAGACTCCAGATCATGGTGGAAGTCAAGGACGCCCAAAATGTTGACCTCAATAAGTTTTATCTGCAAGTTTTACATAGCTCGATGCTCACCCTCTCTCTGCTAAGGGAATGAACTGCAGACTCAGAGGAAGAGAAACATGAGGCCAGGGAACTGTATAAGTTCATGTTCACTAATTGGAATAGTGTCATAGACCGCATTGGAGTGCGCAAGGTGACCCTGTAGATGTTGTGTTTTCTCTAGTTTTTGTTGGTTTTTATTTCAAAAGATAGGTTTTAGTTTGTTGTTAATGTTGTTATAGTGTTGCTGATGCAATGTGGTACTGTTGATAGTTGTTCTATGTAAAGGGTCAGTTCCCTGGGTCACACTATTCTTTAATAAAAAACATGCAACTGCATATCATCGACTACATGATAATATGTGATTAAATTAGTTTATTTTATTTATTTTTGTCTTCTCAACTCGAAAGGACATATTTTACTACACATTATTTATTGTCATTAATGAAGAGATAAATATGTTATTTTACATAAAGAAATTTAAATTTTGTACCCATTGTTTTCAATATGAGGCAATGAAAATAAAGAAAAATGATATTTTTATGATTATGTAAAATATAAAATAAATATGAACAATATAGTTTTTGTTCAAAAAAATTAATACTTTGCAATATTTGGTTGGATTAATGAAAAAAAAAGATTCAATGAATGCAATAGTCTTGCCTTGATAGGAACTAATAATAAATATTTGAGACACTTATCATATTTTTTTGATATATGAATTGTTTATAATAAGAATTAGTATAATAGTTAAAGTATATATAATTAATGAAGGGTGTTGATATGACAAAATTTAATATCAATTTTTGATCAATAAAAAAGTGAATTAATAATATTGTTTTTGGTACTAATTAATTATAATGAATAATCGATGATAGTAAATGAATGCTTTTCAAAAAGGGAAAATGTGAATAGCAGATGTTTATGCGAAAAGCAGATTCATTTCTGCAAAACCCTTGAAACATCCTCGAAAGCAGGGGATGAATAATGGTGATTGGCAAAGAAGAATAAATTTACATAAGGTCCATAAAAATTGATGTGGGCACCTCAAATAGATTTGCAACTCTGAATGCCTCTCAATCATGCACTACAGGAGCAAATTTGATTAATTTACAGCTCAATGATATATGCAAAAGGGTTGTCGGGGTTCCAAGGGGCCCCCCATCCAGCTAGAGAAATATAGGTAAATTGGCATCTTCCTCAATTATGATAGCTAACCTAGTTTGGAGAAGGACACAACGGAACCCTAGGGCACCATTAAAGAGACAAGAAAATCCTTTAACACAGAAGAGAGAGGAATTTCTTACCATCCCAAAGGCTTCTCTGGATAATTATTACCCTAACAAAGGTAGTTTTTCATATTCACCATACATTCATGTGGAGAGATTCTCTCGAGCCCAAAATGATGTTGCATCAGGGGCAAATAGAATAAAATTAGGGTTAAGAAAACCCACCACAAAAAGCTCAAAGTCAATGGTCCAAAATCTGTGCATGGATATAACCCAAAATCAGAGGAGATGGAAACCTCTAGCTGTCACAATTCTAAGGAAATTAAGCACCCTATGTTGGATCTACCTTCAAATTTCCTAGCTACTCCTAACAGGTTGGTCATTGAAATTGATAATTATACTTAGGCCAGGTATCAAATGCATTGCATCAATAGAATGATCTTTGCTCGATGGAAAGGCTGGGGGATCCCATCGAAACAAATTGCTAATTGGGTGTCATCCTCCTTCAATAACCAGGTGCGAATTGACATCCTTCCTGATAATTTCTTACCTATTGAATGTGGTAATCAAAGTCTTAGAAATTCATTTCTTAATGAGGATAGATTAAAATTTAAAGGTCTAGGGTTTGATTGTTGGGAATGGCAACCTCTCTTTCTCCCATCTCAATTCAATTCCTACATGGTTAATAGAGCAATTTCACTTGATAAATTCCCTGTAGAATTGCGCAATAATGACTTTTTAAGAATAATAGGCAACAAAATAAGTAAATTTGTAGAAGTAAAAAAATCAGCCCTAAGCTTCTTTAACCAACTCTTAATCATTAAAATGAATATTAACATTAAATCTTTAGAGCCTATAACTCTGAAATGTGATAAATCTTGTTTAACCCTAGAATTACCCTTTTATAATGGTCCCTTCAAAGATTATATGCCAAGGAAGATCCCCTCCGAGAAACCTTTCCTTGTATCATTGCTCAAGTCTACTGGCACTTCATTCAGATTTGTGGAAGGAGGGGGTTTTACCCTAGAAGGCTATAAGATTGATATTAACCATAATCATCTTACCTCTAACCTATATCCTCATAGCTCCCTTTTTAATCCCTCTCGCTCCCCTCTTCCTTCACTCTAACTATAAATTCACCTATAGATGACTCTCTTCCAGGGGATCGAGATCTGGAAGATGGTGAAATCAATGAGGTTATCCCCCAGAAAGAGCAGGTCGGCCTTACAAAATTGTCATCATCTATCTCTCTCACTCCACCAGAGAAGCTGAGTCCCTTGGGGTCTCCCCCTTTAATGGAACAAATTGCCTCTGAGCAATCAGCAGAGCTGGATAGGCTTTCTCTGGATCCAGGATTGGCATCCTTACAACATCAACCAATCTCTCTAGTCTCAAGTATGGAGGGCTTTAAGGAGGCAAAGGTTTTCCTTCCATCTCTAAAGGTTGTTTCTGATCCAATTGTAGAATCTGAGAATGATCGAGTGGCTAGGGAAGTTAAAATCATTGCCAACTTTGTAGGGGAAGAAGTAGTAAATGACCTCATGGACCTATTGGTTGATGAAATCTGTGATGATGAGGAGTTGGAAAGACAGAGATTTCTTGGTCAAAAATCTTGTGGATGTTACTAGAGTCGACTTAGAAACAGATGAACTCTTTGCAGCATTAGATAAATTAAAAAATGATAACCCAAATATTTTAGGCATTCTCAGCTCTGATAGAAGCAAAGACTCTCCTGACCATGCTAAACACAATAAGAGAAGAGGTAGGAGATCCCTTGCTAAACTAAGATCAAAGGATGGAGAAGCCAAGGGTTAGTCTAAAATATCTACTCTTTTAATGCAGGGGAGGGGAAGTTCCTCCCCACAGAGCCATGAAAATCATAACTTGGAATGTTAGGGGTCTGAATGCCCCTAACAAACAACACATCTTAAAGCACTGCATCTCTGATTCTAAACCAGATATAATGTTAATCCAAGAAACCAAAATAAACTCCTCGGATATAGTCCTTTTTGAGAAAAAACTGGGCGTTAGACAACTAAAATACTCCCCTACAACAGGGGCCTCAGGGGGTTTAGCCATCATTTGGGACTCTAGATTCATCTCGTTTACACCTTTAGAGATTAAGCAAAACTGGATGGGAGGAGAAGTAGCAAGTTATAAAAATAACCTAAGATTCAAATTGATTAATGTTTATGGTCCTATCCAAAATAGGGATAAGGCTAAGGTGTGGGTGGAACTGGAGTCTTTCCTTAGAAGTTTCCCAAATGATGTATGCATCATTGGGGGAGATTTCAATGTTATCACTAAGGTAGCAAACAAAAGAGGAGGTAGTAACAAACTTCCTCTAGTGGCTGTAGATTTCAATCATTGGATCAATAGGAACTCCCTGTTGGAAATCTAGATGGCAGATAATGCCTTCACATGGAACAACAGAAGGCTTGGTTTCTATAACATTGCTAAGAAACTAGATAGGTTCTTTATCCATGGAGGGCTCTCAAAGCTTAACTTTACCCTAAATGCAGAACCCCTCCCTTTAGTAGGATCTGACCATTTCCCACTCCAACTAATCTTATTATCTGACCACTCCCCTAAAAAATGTCCCTTCAAATTTGAGAGCATGTGGTTCAGAGATGATAACTTTTTAAACTTAGTTGAGAACTATTGGAAAATCTCTATTTTCTCTGGTTCGAAGATGTTTATTATCACAAGCAATTTAAAGCTTATCAAAAGGAAGCTCTTAGAATGGAACAAGACTAATTTTGGAAATATTTTCCATAAAAAACTCCTAATAGAAAATGATCTTAAGAATGTTAACATTGAGGTTCTTGAGAAGGGGATGGATGAACATCTCTTCCTCAAAGAAAAGGCTCTACTCTCTGAATATGAAAAGACACTCTGAAATGAAGAGATATTTTGGAAACAAAAATCGAGGGAAACTTGGTTGAGTGATGGGGACCGAAATACTAAGTTTTTCCACAATAGTACTAAGCAGAGGCGATGGGTCAATCGAATTTCTAAAATTAAGAATCGTCAGGGTTCCACCCTGTCTGAACTGGATGATGTTGCCTCCGAGGCAGCAAGGTTTTTTCATAAAATCTTAAACAATATTGAAGGCTCCAACCTTAGAGGCCAACTCAATATTATCAAGAATCTTCCAAAACTCATTAACGGTGACCACAAAAAAATCTTGTCAAAGAAATTCTCTGAGGAGGTTAAATCTGTCCTTATGAAGATTAATCCTGATAAGGCCCCAGGCCCGGATGGCTTTCCCACTAGCTTTTTCCAAAAATGTTGGGGTTTTATGGGGACAGAGATCACAGACGCCTTAGAAGGTATTAGGAACTCTGGTAAGATTCTCAAAGAAATCAACAATACCTTCTTAGCTCTCATTCCCAAAAAAGAGAATCCTGAAAGCTTTAATGACTTCAGACCAATAGCCCTTTGCAACATGTTGGGACTCATTAAAATTGAGTCAAGTTTTGAGGCCCAATTCAAATTTTGTTTTGCATTTCCAAATGAGTCAGTTTGAATGGCCTAGTTAGAGAGAGGGTAAAATGGAGCCAGTTGATTTTCGAAGGGTAAGGCTCGAAAAATTGTTGTACATATTTCATTTGGCCTATGCAGTGATGTGAAACTTTCAAAATTCAGTTTGGATAAGTTTACCAGGTACCCATTTCGAGGGGTGAGCTGAAAGTGCATTTTAGGCACAAATGTAGGTTTTATTGAGTAGCCTACTTTGGGTGTTTGCATCTTTTGCCCTATTGATCGTCATGAAGAAATTAAAAATGGATTCAATTCTATGCATAAATGTAAGTTATCTTGTAAAATTTTAGGTCCTAACAAATCCATTTGCTCAGTTTTTGAAGATCAATCCATTTGCAGTTTGTGTGGTTTGACTAGTCCCTATTTCAACAACTAGTCAGAGCCCTGTTTTGCACAAGTGTAAAAGTTTCCTCAGTGAGTGTCATGCCAAAATGTTTCTTCCAGGTTAATTATGGTATAAATGACAAGCTATGTTTCCAGTTTCAAGCCTCTGTCAATCCGTTTGATCGGTTTTCAAAAGGGTTCATTGAGTTCTCGTTTTCAGTGATCTGTACTTTCAATGTTATATCAATTAAAGTAGCCATTTTCATGAGCACACCATTTGCACCCAGTCAAAATTTTGGTCAAAATGAGAATGCAAAGATTTAATATGTACTTCAAGGTACCTGTGTTTCAAATTTGAGGGTTTGCAGAGGTCGTTTGATATTTTTAAGAGAGGCAATATGTGTTGCCAGAACATTGACTTCGTCAAGTCCGTAGTGTCGACAAAGCCAGTTGGTCATTTTCGCCAATCAATATCTCTTTGCTCGAGACTCATTTTGAGAAACCGTTTGGTAGAGTTCATCCTTGTATATCAGAGTACACGCTTGTCAGGTGGCAAGATCCAGAAAGGTGTTTTGACAGGTTTGAAAATTACATCTTCGTGATTAAATGCGAAAATGTGGCATAATTGCCTGAAGGTTGCAAAATTCAGTTTGATGATCCGAAAATGATGCCAATCGTTTCTAGAGGTGTGTTTGAGGTTCCTGAAGCATTTCAAAGGTCATTTGCATGAAAGAAAATTTTTTTTAGTCGAGCCCACTTTGGGGCCCGACCTGGCTCAAGCCCGTACATTATTTTTATGGTGAAAATGTTCTTAGTAAATGACTTCATGACGCATAAAGACATGGGCTTGCATAGCAATGTTATTATAAGTTCTTGTTGAATGTTCTAGGCCTAGTATGGAAGAGGAAGAGATTGACATGGTAAATAAGACAATTGACAAATGAACCTTAGACTTGAAAACAACATACTGTATTGTCATTAAGAATGTAAAAGATGAAGGTGGAAAAGAAATATGTAGTCTTAGATAGCAGCTTGTCAGGAAAACTTCAATGCTCAGATTCATTACTCTCTTGTGTTTTTTCAATCATCTCCTTATATAAGGGATAGAGAGGTCATGGTTCCAATTTCACTCAGACCTTTGATATTATTTAGGGTTTATGTGATTATTGATGCTACAAATTGCTACGTCTTGATGGAATAACAAACACTTCTTGCAGGCAACAATTGGTTGATCTTATCAACAATGCATTGGTAGATGAGTTAGTATTCTTTCTTTCATCCAAGGCAGGGGGCATAGGGCTTAATCTTATTAGAGCTAATGGCATTAAAGAGAATATGTATCAAAGACAAATGATGAAAGGTGAAGTTGTAGTTACAATTGAAGGACATACCGACCCTGGGATTGTACACAAAAGGAGAGGTCCAACAAATGTCTAGCAAGCAGATGGTTGGCATATTCCTCTATGTGTGGGAGCGTGGGAGAGTGCTTTGGGAAGGCTGCCAGAAAAGAGAGAATGCTATTGGCAAGTATAAATCCAAGCTCCCCCTTCTGTGCAATGATGAAGGCAAAGAAACTTAATGTAAATTGCATTGAATAGGTGTAAAACATAGCATATGCCGCCCAACTTCCTCCCTCGCTGTGGTGCGTGGCATAGTGAAAAGCCATAGGAAAACGTTATGCAAATGCAATTAGAGTATTAACCTCCTCTTGTGTGAGATGTTGAAAAGGTTTCAAAAAATTTAAAGTGAAGCCAATGCATGGGCAAAATCAGAGCCAAATCCTCCTGCGTAGAAGGTGGAGGAAAGACTTTTCAAAGTCTTCATCAAACACAACAACAGCATCCTTTCTTCCCTCACGGTGCTGGGTGGGGCGTTGAGGTTTATGGAATATGCAAATGAAGATGTGAAAAGGGTGTTGAAACTCAAAGCAAATTAATTGTTAGAACTATTGTTTGCGTGAGCGTGTGGTAAGGCAACAATAAAACTCAGGAACAATGCAGTTTGCTGTTAGTTTTCCTCCTTCAGCAAGAATCTCCATGCCATGCATCTAGCTCCTCCATGCGTGGAGGAAAGGGGCAATGTTAAAACATAAAGCTTTCGAGTAAATAGCATTGGCAGGTGTAAATCTTGCTTCCACAACCTTGCCAACATTGTTCCCAGCCATGGTGTTTCTAAAAGGGCATTTGGCAGTTGTAGAAAAAACCTTCAAAATGTGCAATTCCAGGCATAGAGCCTTAATCCCACATTGACTGGGAGATGTCAGTTTTTGATATTTATAAGTAGATGTTCACCCAAATATAATGTCAAAGCCAAAAGGCTTTTGACGGATGGTGCCCGATGGGCACCCAAGGTGGACCCCACATGCGTGGGTGCGGATCCCAAGGTGACCGAGGAGGTGACAGATGGTGACAGGTGGACCCCACGTAGACATGGATCTCAAGGCAAATGGGTGAATTTTGCAGAGAAGGGCTGGCTTAACCAGTGAACAAGTTGCAGAGGATCCGACAAAGTGCATTGATTTGCAAGCCAAAGATGCTTGCTAGTTAAACCTTGTGAAACAACGAAAAGAGGTAAAGACCTTGCAGGTTCAGAAGATTGGATGGCTCATGCGACTTTGCGAAGGAAAGTTGCTCATCGGTTAAGGTCTACAAAATAGTGAAAAGCATCTCTGAAAATGAGCAAGGTTAAAGAACATGCAGGTTTGATGAAGATCGACGGCTCGTGTGACTTCAGAGCCCGAAGTTGCTCACCTGTTACCCATCACGAAGTAGTGAAATCCAAGTGGCGGTGATGTGACATGCAGTTGGTGCACAATTAACGATGAGGTGGTGATGAGGTGGTACATAGGTGGCAGTCCAGTGGCGCTGAGGTGACGATGATGTGGCCGATAAGTGAGCGTGCACATGGCAGATGGATGAGGTGTCATCCCAGATGGCACCCAGTGGACCTTGCGAACCAATAAGAGAATGCCACATGGCAAGGCATCAAGGCACAATTAGAGCAAAAATCAAAGTTAAATGTAGATTAAATATATAGTTGAAACTATATTAAAAATTGAAAAATTTAAATGATGTGCACATGTTGAGTGATAAATTCGCCCAGAGGTCCATTTTTGGTCAAAATGGCAAGTATCATATATCACCAGAAAGCTCTCGAGATGAGGAATGTAGTTATGGATTTTGTTTCAACAAAGATCAGATCTTTTGAGAGCAGTTTCCATGGGAATGAAGAAGAATTGAAATTCAGTTGGAAAAAGAGACACTTGGCAATTTTGGTTGCAGACCTAATCTTTTCCCTCTTCCTTCTTATTCCAATTTCTTCTCAGTTGTAAGGGTTCCATAATTCTATGAGAAGTACTCTAGTTTTCATGGCTTCCATTTTCTAAATTTCTTGACCTAGATGTGTAAATTTCTATGGTTTATTTCAGGGTATAGAGGATTTCAGTGCAGCATAAAAGATGTGTTTTCTAGTTGCAGGCTTTACTTGTGTCAGGCATGAGTAATTTACCACCATATTTTCTCTGTGTATGCATTTCAGTATTATGAATTCAATCCTAAAGGAGGATGAAATTTGTCAATTTCAAGGAGGTTGTGTGATTGTTTGTGGGTGTCATTCAATGAAGGTTTTAAATTCTGTAATCAATCATGAATAATGGAATGTGTCCCAGATTTGATAATGTTGTGAATGGATATGAGTAATGCATTAATATAAGGTGTTAATGCAGGGATATCTTGTAAGGAAAACAAATTTGAAGCTGTGATTGGCATTTTGTAGTTCTGTGTGTGACTCTGTTGCCCGATGAACAAGGCACTGGTCTTTGATAGATTTGGGGATGGTTTTCAGATATATATTTTAAAAGAAAAATATAATTTCCCTTTATGTTTAGGGGTTTGTGTTCCATTCTTTCTAAGCTCTATTTCACCTTATTGTTTGTACAGATCTAGCCAATCTGTAGTGTTTCCTATCCTATTGAGCTTGTGAAATAATCTATCTACTTCATTGATGCTGTCATGGTGAGTAAATGAGTTTTGATTCAGAGCATCAAAGGGTGTCCCCCCCTAGGTCTAGTAGAACCTGAAGTGCAGGAGGATTATTAGGATCCTATGTTATGTTGCCCAAGCCCTGATGTGTTTTCATTGACTGAGATTGGTTGTCTTATAGATATATTTGCAGGTGTTCTTGGGTTAACCAGATTTGGTGAACAACACAACACTTTGTACAAACTCTTAACCAAAACCCTAGCAGCTAGACTCCAGAATCTTCTCCCCATTATCATTAGTGAAGAACAAACTAGCTTCATAGTAGATAGATCAATCTATGATGGGGTTATTATAGCCCAAGAAGCCATTCATTCGGTCCAGCTCAACAGGGCCCCAAGTATGCTAGTTAAATTAGACATAAGCAAAGCTTACGACAAAGTTGATTGGCGCTTCCTATGCAAATGCTTGGAGGCCTTTGGATTTTCCAAATCCTGGATCAACCTAATCTTTGAATGTATATCCACCCCCAAATTCTTGGTCTTGGTTAATGGTTCCCTGGAAGGTTTCTTCAGTAGCTCAAGAGGGCTCAGTCAAGGAGATCCTATGTCTCCCTTCCTCTTCATCATCATGGCTGAGGCCCTAGGTAGATCCATCTCTAAGGCCAAAGAGGAAGGTGGGATCCAAGGAATCCCCATTACCAGTGGCCTCCCTCCCTTTACGCACTAGCAATTTGTCGACGACACAATGTTTTTTTGGGTAGGGAAGTGTAAAGGAAGCAAGAGCCTTCAAAGGCATCCTTAATTCCTATATGCTAACCTCGGGTCAAGAGGTGAATCTGGCCAAGTATGCAATTTTTATGTTCAACATAGACCCCTCCTTAGGAAAAGTGATCAACAATGTCCTGGAGATTAGTGAAGGAACTCTTCCTTGCAAATACCTAAGCATTCCTCTTGACAAGGGTAGAAGACCCTCAAAATTATGGGACAACTTGGTGGATAAAATCAAGTCCAGGATTAACACTTGGAAAGGAAAATGGCTCTCATCTGTAGGTAGAGAAACCTTGGTTAGATCGGTCTTGTCAGCTATGCCCATTTACCAGCGCTCCTATCAAAATTTATCTTCTTCTAAACTTGCAGAGCTCAATAAGCATCTGAAGACTTTCTTTTGGCAAGGTGCTAATGACAATCATAAAATATCACTCATATCCTGGGACAAGATATGCAAACCTAAAGAAGAAGGAGGAGTTGGCATTAAAAATCTTTGCGATCAGGGCAAAGCCTTGGGTGCCAAGTTGGTCTAGAGGATGTTCAGAACCGCCCACCTCAAATGGGCTCGCTTGTTGCACCACAAATACCTTAATGGAGGGAATCCTATCCAAATATTCAAAGAAACCAACCCTCCCAGAGGGTCCTACCTATGGAATTTTATGATAGACTATAGGAGGATTATCTCAAACAGACTTACTTGGAACCTGGGGTCCAGGGATAAAGCTCTTTTCTGGTCGAATTCATGGGGTGGATATAAGGCTATTGATAATATCCATGACTTTGGTGCTACTTGTATCCTTCTTGAATATCATAGAGGGCCCCTGTTAAACAACTATAGCTCCCCTTCAGAGGATGGGGCTAGTTGGCAGTGGATCGAGAAGGAAGATGAGGATATCCTAGTAAGGGATAAACAAAAACTTATGGAAATTCTTAAATCAAGGAACATTGCCCTAGGTCAAAATGAGGACAAGCTCATTTGGTATGGCTCCCTAAGAGGAGAATACAACTCCAAGGATGGATATTCTCTCATCTCCAAATCATTTATAAGACCTATGACTGAGCTTCCCTTGAAACTTTGCTGGGATAAATATTGTCTGCCTAAGGCAGGTATCTTCTCCTGGCTTACGGTTCAGAACAAGCTCCTAACTACAGAAAAATTTAGAAGAATGGGGTATGAGGGCCCTAGTAGATGTCCTCTTTGCAAGGTAGATGAGGAAGACACCAATCATATCCTCCTTAACTGCCCCTTTGCACACAAATGTTGGATCTAGTTCACCAACAAACTTGAATGGTCCACGGCCTTCCCCCACACCATCTTTGGAATGCTCAAGGCTTGGCCTCTCCTCAGGCATGGCTATCTCTTTGAAGGTTTATGGACAACTCTTCCTTCTTCCATTATGTGGGAACTATGGAAGGAGAGAAATGGACATCTCTTTAAAAATAAAAAACTAGAGGTTCCCAGAATCATTAACAAGATAGAGTCAACTATCACTAGGCTCATGAACAATCGACTGTCATCAAGCACATTGAATAATGCTTCTATCACTTATTGGGATGAAAAGATGAAAAAATGATGGGAAGGCTTATCCTTTCCTCCCCTTGTAGATGATGGTCCTATTGCAAGTCTTCAATCAAGGCATGCATGCAGATGGAAGCCCCCAGACGAAGGTTGGGTGAAGCTAAACTTTGAGGGGGCATCCCGTGGCAACCCAGGGCAAGCAGGGATAGGTTGTGTTGTTCATAATTGGGAAGGAAAGGAACTAGCAACCCTTGCCTCTCCGGTTGGCATCAACACCAACAATTGGGCAGAACTTATGGCCCTGGTGGAGGGTCTGCATTTATGCAGGAAACTAGGAGTTAAGAACTTCAAAATTGAAGGAGATTCGGCTATAATTGTCAATGCTCTGAGGAAAGGTAGTATGCCTAATTGGAGAATAAATACTTTGTTGTCAAAAGCTCTTGACTTATGCAGAGATTTTGATAGGTTCACAGTCAATCATATTTATAGGGAGGGCAATAAAAGAGCAGATGAGTTGGCCCACTTGGGAGCCGATGGCATCAATCTCCTATCTATGCCTCCTTAAGACAACCCCCTCTTTTGTTTTCATGTCCTAAGTGGTCGTTAGCATGTTTCTCCTTTCATCCCCTTATGTTTCTCTTTCCCAGACTCTTTTTTAACCCCCTTATTTATTCCTCGTCCTGCCCCTTGTATTTACGTATAGATACTCAGACAAACATTCAGTTTAAATATGCCCATATATCTATTCTCCCAGACTTTAACTCAGGTAGTTAGGCTCAATCCATGGTCGGATATAATCATTAAGACACAAATCTCAATAATAGGTTTTATTCCTTTCCTTCATACCCATTTAGTCTTCCATCCTTTTGCCCAAGGAGATGCCCCTTGTCTAATATTTTTGTATATACTTATCTGGGAACTTTCATTTTTAGACCCTCACCTTGATTCAGTCGTCCATCCTCATATTCAACCTCTCATTAGCACATATATATACATATGTATATATGTATATGTATACATATGTATATATATGTATATGTATATATATGTATATATATACATACATATGTATATATATACATATGTATATATGTATATGTATATATATATATATACATATATATATATATATGTATATGTATATATACATATATATACATATACATATATATACATATACATATATATATATATGTATATGTATATATATATATATATGTATATGTATATATATATATATATGTTGGCATTTTTGATGATTATGTTGTGATTGTCATTGATGGACACACACTTGCTATGAGATTACTTTTTGTATGTATGAGCTATGCTCAACCGGTATTATGTTATAGTCTTTAGACTATTGGTGTCTTGCAGAAAGTGTTTATTGATCTCAAGCGGCATGATGACCTTAAGCAGTTCGAGGATCTCAAGTGGAATGGAGCAAAGGAACTAGAAGCGGCTGTTATCATTTTCCTAGTCTTCATTTCTATCAACCGGTAATCTGTTTAATAGTCAAATCGGTATTACTCTGAGTTACCAACCAGTAATCAGTAAAGTTGTATAAATCGGTAATACTCTGTGATGAGTTACCAATTGGTATATCTTTGTGATGAGTTACCATCCACCGACACTTTGATGGTGATTTTGTGCCATGTTACCAAATGTGTCTAGATACAATGAACCTAGGAACTTGCAATGCAATCCTATTGGACCAACATGAAATTAGATTCCTTTTAAGGACATCATGTCTAAGGTTTTAGTGTGTGTGTAGCTATTAGGGTTTGTGTGGTTGATGAGTTCTTGTATGTGCAATCTTAACAGAAAAGATCAAGTCTGTGTGCTGTAACAGAGTGTGGATTTACTGAAGACTGAAGTAATGCTAAAATGCATTAGCAATGAGCTATCATGGATCTAACCAAGTAGACTATGCTATTTGCTAGATCATTCACTTGTTGATTACTCACATCTTTGACAAGTAAGAAACACTTAACTGGGTAGGCCCAGAAAAGCCTTTGTAAATCCTCTAACAAGGTGATTCACATCTGTGGATCTAAAATCCTCTCACAAGGTAGTCTTTAATCGGACTTATCTCCTAACAGAGATTGGGATTCCTAATAGGATATGTTCTGGTAAAGAACATTGTATGACCTTAACCGGTCTGACCTTAACCAGTCTGGTTAGGATTCTGCAGATACTTACTTGTGAGTTTCATCTCACCGTGGTTTTTCCCATTTGGGTTTCCACGTCAAAATCTCGTGTTATGGTGATTGTACTTCTGTGGGTGAATGCCTTGCTGTTTGGTTTGCATTTGTGTTAACCAGTTTGTTAGTTAAATTGTTATACCGGTTTACCGCTAGACTGATAAAGTGTTTGAGTTCAGTAATTTTTGGTATACTAATTCACCCCCCCTCTTAGTATTCATCAATTGGTATCAGAGCCAACCTTTCTATAAGTCTAACCACTTGGAAAGAGATATGGGGGAATACACTATGAGGGAACTTACTCATCGACTCACTCAGACTGAGAAAGCCTATGATGAACTTAAAGTCAAATATAAGGCCTCTCAAGCAAAAAGAAGAGAGCATGCTGAAAAACTGATGGAGCTAATTGAAAACATTTCTTCTGATGAAGTGGACATGGAAGCCCTAGTTCAATAAGTTGAAAAATTGAATGAGTCCAATGCCAACCTAAGAAGGGAACTTGAAGGACTAACTATCAGAATGTGTTCAGAACTTGAGAACCGGAGGAAAGCTGAAGATCTGGTAAAAGACAAAGATCATGAGATCTCCAAGCTGAAGCAAGAGATCAGTGCACTTACCGCTCATCTTCATGAAAATAAAACAGAAAAGGAAGAAATGCAAGGTGAACTACACATGGTTGTTTCTAAGAATGCAACCTTGAAGGAAGCCAATGCTGCTATTACCAGAGAACTTATTGAGTTAAAGGAAATACTTGCCAAGTTCAATAAGAGCACTGTCAAGCTAGAGCAGAAGCTTGAATCAGCTAAAATGGTAAAGAATACCAATGGACTTGGTTTCTCTAAATATGAGGAAGGTGAGACCTCTAGAACAAAAGATGGAGCATCAAAGAAACAATCGGCACCAAAGGATAAAGGTAAGCAAAAGTTCAAACCTATTTGCTTTAATTGTCTCAAGGAAGGACACACTGCTAATGTATGTAGAAGTAAGGCTTACAATAAATTTCCTTATTTTCTAAATGATAAGCCTAGACCCAATAGATTCAATGGTAATTGTTATGCATGCAACAAGTTTGGGCATAGAGCATTTGAATGCAGCTCTATCATGCACAACACCGGAAGGTATCCTCAAAGGACTAAAGGAGTTTTTTTCTGCACCCTCTAGGAACCGGAACCCAAACTCGTTTAATACCTATAATTATCAGTTAGGAAGCAGTGGCTATCAAGCAAAAACTAGATGGAGAGCGATCTGTTTGATCTGTCATGGTAATGGTCACACTGTTGCAACATGCAGAAGGAAGAAGTGGAACCGATGGGATATGAGGTAATGAATGACATGCTAGATGGGTATGCCTCTACCCTACTTGCCTCACCCCTTGATCCAAAGGAAAAGAGAACCGACACCTATTTGGAAAGGGTTACACCAGTTGAAGAACCGACAGTAAAGAAGGGAAAGGCAATGCCTTCAGTATTGGCACCGGTTACCACAACAAGTCCCAAAGTGACCAAGCGGTCACCAGCAAAGAAGAAACTGGAAGTTGCACCCACCAAAGTCTTTGAGAGAAAGTGGAAGACAAAAGACACCACACCAGACTCAGAGGACACTATGTTTGAAGAACAACCTAAGAAGACTAGGCAAATGAGGAAAAAAACAAAGAATGAATCGGTAACATCTAGATCGGAAAATATTGATATTTCCTCCTACAAACCTTTGACACATTGTCAAAGAATTATTAAGAATATTAGAAGAAAAGTACTTGGTGATTTGAAAGAGTGCTTTGATGATTTTAATGATGATGAAAAGAAGGAAGTTGAACAAGAAGTCATCAATTATTTATGTATTAATGACCGATGGCCATCAAAAATCCAATCCGATACACCTGATTCTTTGTATAATTCTTTAGATAGCAAGTGGTGCATTGTCATAGAAAAGGAACAAGAAATAAGAGAGGAAGTATTTGCACAATACTTTCCTAATGTGCCTAAAACTAAACTTTATGAAGTAGTGGAAAGATATAAGTGCCTCTTCTTCATGAGAAGAAGGAGACTCTTGTTGCTAGAAGGAAACATTCCTGAAGTGGTAAAAGATACCCACTCTCATGCCCAAGCCGCTTTAAGGTTGCATCAAGTGGCTGAAGCCAACAAGAAAGCTGAGCAAAAACTGGCAACAAATAAATCGGATGAGGTATATGACAGTGAAGGAGAATAGGTCACTGATCAAATGGACCCTATTGATGTTGATGCCTTGAATGGTGAAAATGTCACTCCCGGTACACCATCAAAAGCGGTAGGACAAGAAAAATAGGAAAAAGAAAAGGCTGGCAAGGAGTAAGCGGAGAAAGAGAAGAAGCAACAGGAAGAAGAAAAGAAGAAATAGACAGAAGAAGAGAAAAAGAAAAAAGAGGAGGAGAAGAGGAAACTAGAAGAGGAAAAGAAAAGAAAAGAAGAGGAGAAGAAGAAGCAAGAGGAAGAGAAGAAGAAGAAGGATAAAGAAAAGAAAGAAGAAGAAAAATGACAAGAAGAGGAGAAGAGAAAGGCAGAAGAGAAAAAGAAGTAGGAAGAGAAGAAGAGAAAGGCAGAAGAGAAGAAGAAGCAGGAAGAGGAGAAGAAGAAGAAGGATGAAGAAGAAAAGGAGAGGAAAGAAGAAGATAAGAAGAAAGAAGAAGAGAAGAAGAAGGAAGAAGAGAAGAAGAAGGAAGAAGATAAAAGAAAGAAAGAAGCAGAGGAGAAAAAGAAGGCAGAAGAAGATAAGTTAAGAGCCAAAGAGAAGGAGGAAGTGGCACAGAGCACACAGGTGGAGACCCCAAAGGCAACTGGTAGTCAAGCCAAATTGGCTGACATTACCAGTCCCATTGACCTCCAATCTGCTAACAAATCGAAGCTGCTACAAAGCATTAAGCTTGCTCAAGAATGCCTAGAGGTGATAAGGAGGAAGAAGGTGCAAGACGTGATCCAAGTTGTAGTGGACACTCTTACCGGTTTGATACCCAGTATCAATCTCCCTAGTACCAATTCCTCTCTGGCCCAACTAAAACTCTTATGCACAGTTGTGGAGGACCAAGTACAAAGCCTGGAAGAGGTTGTCGAAGCACATGCCAAGAAGGAGCATCAAAAGGCTTTGAACACTGCCTTGGTGAAAAAGTTACATGAGCACCGGTCCGATCTGCAGAAAGCACAAAAGGACATCAGAGATACAATGGATGAGGGGAAATTGCTGCTTAGTAAGATATGTCTACCCCATCTATTCTGTGATGATGTGCTTGCCCAGAAAGACAAACTGTAAACTAATTTGCAGACATTCATAAGCACCTTCAAGACCCCATATGACTCCTTTACCGCTTATGGGCAAACCATTCACCGGTTTCAACTTCAAGCTGCAAGAATTGATTTGGAGATTAGCAACCGGACCAAGGATTTGCAAGAACTATAACTAGTTCTACTACCAAGACTACAAATACTTCAGAAGTGCTATCTCAATCTGAATGCCTTGACGATTACTCAAGAGATGAGTACTTTGGATGCCATGGAGGAATAGGTATCCCAGATGCAAATGGAGAGTGAGGTTGCTACCTCATTACTTGAGTCATGGTCCTTATCCATGAAGCAATTTATGGTAGACTTTAAATTAGTTTTTGACAAGTTTCACTCTTTATTGTCATAAACATTCTTTTTCAGCTAATAGAAACAAGGGGTTATTCAGCTTTATTTTGTCATTGTTGGCAAAGGGGGAGAAGTATTTTGGTATTTAAAATTTTGATGCATGCTATGTATACTCATGTTTATCTCTGTAAGGAAGTAGTATACATTTTCTTTTCTGCAAAGGGATAGTGTATATGCTTAGGGGGAGTATTTTTTATTATGGCATATTTCTTTTGTAAAAACACTTAGATGTCAAAATTTTTCCTAAGTGTTGCCATCAATGCCAAAGGGGGAGATTGTTGGCATTTTTGATGATTATGTTGTGATTGTCATTGATGGACACACACTTGCTATGACATCACTTTTTGTATGTATGAGCTACACTCAACTGATATTTATTTCAAACTGGTATTATGTTATAGTCTTTAGACTATCGGTGTCTTGTAAAAAATGTTTACCAATCTCAAGCGGCATGAGGACCTCAAGCGGTTTGAGGATCTCAAGCGGAACAAAGCAAAGGAACTAGAAGTGATAGTTATCATTTTCCTAGTCTTCATTTTTGTCAACTGGTAATCTGTTTAATAGTCAAACCGGTATTACTCTGAGTTACCAATCGGTAATCAGTAAAGTTTTATAAACTGGTAATACTTTGTGATGAGTTACCAACTGATATATCTTTGTGATGAGTTACCATCCATTGACACTTTGATGGTGATTTTGTGCCGTGTTACCAAATGTGTCTAGATACAATGAACCTAGGAACTTGCAATGTAATCCTATTGGACTGACATGAAATCAGATTCCTTTTAAGGACATCATGTCTAGGGTTTTAGTGTGTGCATAGCTGTTAGGGTTTGTGTGGTTGATGAGTTCTTGTATGTGCGATCTTAACAGAAAAGATCAAGTCTGTGTGCTGTAATAGACTATGGATTTACTGAAGAATGAAGTAATGCTGAAATACATTAGCAATGAGCTATCATGGATCTAACCAAGCAGACTGTGCTATTTGCTAGATCATTCACTTGTTGATTACTCACATCTTTGACAAGTAAGAAACCCTTAATCGGGTAGGCCCATAAAAGCCTTTGTAAATCCTCTAACAAGGTGATTCACATCTGTGGATCTAAAATCCTCTCATAAGGTAGTCTTTAATTGGACTTATCTCCTAACAGAGATTGAGATTCCTAACAGAATCTATTTTGGTAAAGAACATTGTATGACCTTAATCGGTTTGACCTTAACCGGTCTGGTTACTATTCTCCAGATAGTTACTTGTGAGTTTTATCTCACCATGGTTTTTCCCATTTGGGTTTCCACATCAAAATCTCTTGTGTTATGGTGATTGTGCTTCTGTGGGTGAATGCCTTACTTGCTGTTTGGTTTGCATTTGTGTTAACCAGTTTGTTAGTTAAACTGTTATACCGGTTTACCACTAGACTGATAAAGTGTTTGAGTTCAGTAATTTTTGGTATACTAGTTCACCCCCCCTCTTAGTATTCATCAATATATATATATATATATATATATATATATATTTACATATATATACATATATATACATATATGCAGGTTTTATCTTACATTCTTGTGGCCCAAGACCCTTTCATGAATTATCTGGGACAGATTAGCACTCTCAATGCATGTATCCTTCTTTCATCAAAATATTGTATTCAGTGACTATGGTTGTTTCCTCACTGATACCTATCTGTTATCCATTGGGTTTTATTTCGATGAAACCTTGAGCTTCGGTGACCTCCTTTATTTTTCCACCGAAACACTTCTTCCATCAAAATCATCATGCCCTATCGGTGAATGGGTCTATTGTCTCACCGAAGCCTTTCTTTATCCTCCCTTTTCATCCTCCACTAATAAAGTCACATCGGTGAAATCATGCGTATCGGAGGCATGCCTTTTCGCTTCCTCGAAACCTATTTCCTCATCGATACCTTTTATCGGTGTTGTTTCCTTTGGTTTGATTGACTTTATTCTTTCGATGAGAACATTCCTTTCGCTGAGTCCTTTTTATGTTACACCGAGGGTACTATCTCCTCGAAGACCTTTTCCCGTCGATAAAAACCATCTTCGTTGTCCTCGATATCTTTTGTCGATGGAATTACTATCTTCAATGAGTCTTTTCTGAAGTTCATCGGCACTTCCTTTCTTCAATGGCCCTTCTATATCGATGAGACGTCGTTGGGTCTCATCGATATTATTTGAACCCGAATATTTTAAATAGGATGCTTTTACACCCACTTGATCACTTGTGGGCTACCATGGTATCTATTTTCGATCACTATGGCTGTTTCCTCACCGGCACCTATCCAATATCCATTGGGTTTTTATGTCGAAGAAACCGCGGGCTTCGGTGACCTCCTTTATTTTCTCCACCAAAACTCTTCTTCCATCAAAATCATCATGTCCTATCGGTGAATGACTCTATTGTCTCACCAAAGCCTTTCTTTTTCTTCCCTTTTCATCTTCCACTGATAAAGTTGCATTGATGAAACCATGGGTATCGAAGGCATGCCTTTTTGCCTCCTCAAAACCTATTTCCTCATCGATATCTTTTATTGATGTACCCTTCTTTTGTCTAATCACCATTTTTCTTTCGATGAGAACATTCCTTTCGATGAGTCCTTTTTATGTTACACTGATGGTACTTTCTCTTCATAGACCTTCCCATCAATGAAAACCATCTCCACTTTCCTCGATATCTTTTGTCGATGGAAATTTTGTCCTTGATAAGTCTTTTTTGAAGTTCATCGGCGCTTCCTTTCTTCGATGGCCCTTCTATATCGATGAGACATTGTTGGGTCTCATCGATATTATTTGAACCTGAACATCTTAAATAAGATGCTATTTCACCCGCTTGATGACTTGTGGGCTAATGGCTGTCTCCTCACTGATACCTATCTGATATCTAGTGGGTTTTTATGTCGAAGAAATCGCGGGCTTCGGTGACCTCCTTTATTTTCTCCATCGAAACACTTCTTCCATCGAAATGCCCTGTCAGTGAATGGATCTTTTGCCTCACTGAAACCTTTCTTTATCCTCCCTTTAAGCCACTTCAGTGAAACCATGCGTATCAGAGGCATGCCTTTTAGCCTCCTTGAAACCTATTTCCTCATCGATATCTTTTTTTGAGGTAGCCTCCTTTTGTCTGATCAACTTTATTCTTTCAATGAGAACATTCCTTTTGGTGAGAAGTCACACCGATGGTATTATCTCCTCGTAGACCTTCTCCCATTGATGAAAACCATCTCTGTTTTCCTCGATATCTTTTCTCAATGGAACTTCTATCTTCGATGAGTCTTTTCTAAAGTTCATCGACACTTCCTTTCTTCGATGGCCCTTCTATATCGATGAAGACATTGTTGGGTCTCATCAATTTTTTCACCCTCCCTTATCATCCTTCACCGGTAAAGTCGCATTGTTGAAACCATGTGTATTGGAGGCATGCCTTTCCGCTTCCTCGAAACCTATTTTCTCATCGATATCTTTTATCGATGTATCTTCCTTTTGTCTAATTGGCTTTATTCTTTCGATGAGAGAATTCCTTTCGGTGATTATGTTACACCGATGGTACTATCCCCTCTAAGCCCATTTCCTGTTGATAAAAACCATCTCTGCTTTCCTCGATATCTTTTGTTGATGGAATTACTGTCATCGATGAGTTTTTTCTGAAGTTCATCGGTGCTTCCTTTCTTTGATGGCCCTTCTATATCGATGAGACATTGTTGGGTCCCATCGATATTATTTGAACCCGGATCTCTTAATTAGGATGCTATTACACCCGCTTGATGACTTATGGGCTACCATGGTATTAATGAAAATGACAATTTCTTTTAACAATAGGGGGCTTTTTAATTTAACTTCACAGATAATCCTTCTTCATCGATATACTGTATTCGGTCACTATGGCTGTTTCCCCACCGATACCTATCTGATATCCATTAGGTTTTTATGTTGAAGAAACCCTGGGCTCCGATGACCTTTTTTCCACTGAAACACTCCTTCCATCAAAATCATCATGCCCTGTCGATGAATGGATCTATTGTCTTACCGAAGCCTTTCTTTATCCTCCCTTATCATCTTCCACCGATATAGGTGCATCGGTGAAACCATGCGTATCGGAGGCATGCCTTTTAGCATCCTTGATACTTATTTCCTCATCGATATCTTTATCGATGTAGCTTCCTTTTGTCTGATCGACATTTTTCTTTCGATGAGAACTTTCCTTTTAGTGAGCCCTTTTTATGTTACATCGATGGTATTATCTCCTCGAAGACCTTTTCCCATCAATGAAAACCATCTTCACTCTCCTCGTTATCTTTTGACGATGGAATTTTTGTCTTCAATGAGTCTTTTCTGAGGTTCATCGCCACTCTGCCAGGGTAAGTTTTAAGACTAGAAGGAGGCAAGACCTTACATTAATAAGAATAGGTATTGATGCTCTGCAAAAAGGATTAGAAAATTTGTTTGATGGCAACACACACAAGAGCACAAGAAACAAACATTAGTGTTAGCAACAAAAGATTATCCTAAACAGGCATATCAAGAGAGATATTAAGCATGAAATAGAAAGCATATAAACATAGAATGAAATAGCTAATCAAGATGCTCATAGTTGCTCCTCCCTTGTTCCTCTCCTCTCCAAGTCCCAAATGAGTGTAGCTCTCAGCAGCTTTTTGCACTATGGATGCTTATGGAGGATTGAGATTTAATATTAAGCTTCAAATATGAAATGAAAAGCTAAATACTATTCTATTGATGCTAAAATGATTGATTTTACCAAAAAGACAAGATTTTAGTTATGCTATGCTAAATGCTCTCTAAAAATGTCTATAGCCTAAATGCATACAAGTTTTCAGGATCTGGATTATGAAGGAATGGGCTCTATTTATAGGAAAAATGGAGCAATGGATGGCCAAGATTGAAAGGTTTAATCAAGGGTCAAGCTTGAAAGTTGGGGATCCATGTGCACAATTTGCACCAATGAAATGGTGACAAGTGTCAACATAAGATTGGGTTGAGAGAAGAGGTTGGAGGCATTAAATGCCAGAGGAGACCTCATGGTTATCTAGAAGGTAAGGGTCAAGCCTAAATTAGGATTACCCATTGGATTAGGAGTTAATGCAAGGATAAACCTTTGTGCAAATGATTAAGAGATAATCATGGTCAAAGCATTAAAGGCTTGATGAGACCCTTGGGTTGGGTAGAGGTTGAGTCAAAACAAATGTTTTAACCATGTGGGAGGGTTTGAGGTAACCATTAATGGTTATTGGAGACCTTGGGGATTAAGTGGTTGAAGGTTGAAAGCCTTCAATGGTTATCAAAGACTTTGAGCCATTTAGTGGTTGAAGGTTGGAAGCTTTCAAAGGTTATCTAAGACTTTGAGACATTTAGTGGTTGAAGGTTGAAAGCCTTTAATGGTTATCAAAGACTTTTAGGCTTTGAGAAGTGACTCCATTTTGCTTAGGAATGTGACAATAATTAGGGGATGGATTAAGTTAATTAGGAAGGGGTTAGAAGAATCTAGAAGGGGATTAGATTTTGCAAGTGGATTTGGTGGGTGAGGGAAAATAGGATTTTATTAAAATAAAAATTCATTTATTTCAATAAATGTGTGCAAGTTGTATTTGGATAAATATTCAAATAAATATTAATTTATTTAAATGAAAAAAAGGAAGATAAAGCATTAAAATGCTTGAAGACTTTGAGGGGAACCATTAAAGGCTTGAAGACTTTAAGGAAAACCATTAAAGTCTTAAGAAGACTATAGAAGGAAGCCATCAAGTTTGAAGACTTTAAAGCCATCAAGTTTGAATACTTTAAGGGAAACCATTAAAGGCTTCAAGTGGGTGAGGATAAATAGGATTTTAAATAAATAATTTATTTAAAATAGTTGTGCAACTTGCTTTTGTAGGAAAATACAAGTGGGTGGAGGATAAAGGTGATTTAAATAAATGATTTATTTATTTAAATGTGAGAGGTGGGATTTTGGGGGATTTAAATAAATATTAATTTATTTAAATGTGAGAGGTGGGATTTTGGGGGATTTAAATAAATATTAATTTATTTAAATGTGAGAGAAGATTTAATTAAACAAATATGATTTATTTATTTAATTAATGGTATGAATTTGGTTAAGTGAATTAAATCAAATAAATTGAATAATTTATTTAATTAATAGGAGAAGAGGGTTAAGATGAATTAATTAAATATTAATTTAATTAATTATTAATTGATGGTTAAATAATCAAATAAATACTAAGTATTCATTTAATTAAGTGGACATATTTATGTGACTACAGGTATATAAACATGTTGGCATATCTCTCTCGAATATATATGATCAGGGATATATAGGTATTATTATTTATGTAGATATTGCCTTCTTTTAGGACTAATACTTACTGAGCTATCCTCATCTCTATTTTACCTTTTTCGGTCCCCTATTTTCTTGATGTTTTGTCTCTTATTTTGGTCTTAAGAAGCTTTCAGGTTTCAATGTCTCAAGGTTGCTTTAACTTAGCTTCATAATCTTGTTAAGATGTGTATATTCTTTAAGATGGTAGCTCCCCGCGATCTCTTTGTAGGCATACTTATGGAATTTGCCTTGTTAATATTTATTGAGTTTATGCTCTCTGATGGGTAATCACTCTTGCATTATGTTCTGTAGATTTTTTGAGACTAATATTTTGAGCTGTGTATCCTAACAGGGTGACCATCTAGGCGGGTATGATATATTGTATAAGTTGACCTATTCGGTTTTCCTTTTCCTAACATTCTGGTGAGAGATTTTCTCAAGATTTTGTGCAGCATATGGAGCAGAGCATGCTTAACCCTGTGTTTTAGGAATAGCAAGAACTTTCACCCACAAATGGTAGCAACACCCCAAGAAATGGGCAATCTGATGCTCAACCTTACACAGAGGATTTCTACAGACAATCTTCATTATTCTGGACAAGTTCCCTTTGTGATCTTGTATCTCCATTTTGTATCGCATTCTTAATTTTTTTTGATCCATGAGGGATCTGGGCTAGACTAGAGGTTTTCTTCCCTCCATTGTTTCCTATCGGTGTCCACCTCGAATGGAGGTGTAAATGTAATTCTATCTATTTTTTAAAATTAATAAAATTCTTTAGCCTTGGCCTTTTATCGATCAAAAAAATAAATAATAGATGATAGTAATTAGTATAATATTTAAATTGTGATATGACTTTTTATGAATCAAATTAACATAATATCAATAAAAAAATAAATTTGAGACACAATCATTTTTGTATTGTATTCTAAAAAAATCATCAATAGTTTTTTATATGCATACGTTATAATAATTTTCATCCATCTTTATTTTAATGTGCTTATACACACACACACAAACTAAATAAATTGCAATTATATTTCATAAGTGATGTTTTTTATTAAGGATCAAATAGGTTTTGAGTCCCCTCAAAACCCCTTACAGGGTTTGAAGGGACCCAAAAACCTCTAGACTTAGCAGGAATCCAGATCCCATAAATAAATCACTACTAAAAGATACACCGAAAACTACCAACAACCTACCAACAACTAGGCACCAAATATTTGGCTTAGATACCCATAAGGCCTAAGCCATCAAACAAGAGATACCAGATACACTTTACCAAAAGGTTTTACAAGGCTCTCATAACCTAAAACATGGGTTTTGGCAAAGCTCCCATAACATTCATCTCCATAAACAAAAAATATACTACATAAAAAATACATTGGAATAATGGGTTTTATAAAGGTTCCCATTACCCCTCCAAGAAATAGATAGCACCTATACCTCCCAAAAAGAAAGAGCCATTAATAAGGGAAGAAATAAGGGGTTTTTACAGGCTCCCCAAATCAACACCATGGGTTTTGGAATGAATCTCATAACCATCAAGAAAAGAACAACAAAGGCCCCCTTACAACAGATCCCTACTTCTCTAGTATAGACTATCTCTACCTCCATAGAAAAAGCCACTTCCTCAATAGGGAAAGAAGAGGAAGGACCCAACATCAAGAAGAGCCAAAATCAAGCATCCCTATCTCCCAAGCAACCACGGATCGGGAACCAAGTAGCCAAAGCCTCCAAACAAGAGATTCCAACCTCTCCCACATAGCCAATCTTCACGGCCTCAATAGGAGACTCCGACACCTTGAAAGGTTCAATAAAAGAGGAAGAAAGAAGCCAAGACAACCATGCCCTAGTCTTTCCCACCCAAACGCTTTCCACCTCAATAGGAGAGCACTCCACCTCCATATGAATAACTGAGAAAAAGACCAAGGGAAGGGCAACATGACCCCAGAAACAAAACTTGCTATCCAAAGACCACAGGGCTCCAAATAAGTTTGTAAGGCCAAACAACGACTTAAAAACTAAGAGAATCCTCAACCAAAAATAAAGCTTATCCACAAAAATGAATCCAAGAGATATTGAGGCCAACTTTACACAAAAAGGGTAGACAAGAATGCTACCATTGAATGCAACAAAATGGGGGCTAAAAAAAAGCATAGAGAGGGAACATACACCACAAGAAACACCAAAAACAAACCTTAGAGGAGGTAGAAAGGGTTACAATCTCATAAGCTAGGAATAAAACTCTAGCACCACCAAATAGAGCAATGAGTAGAGAGAAAAGGGTCTAGGAAAAAGCCACAATTAGAGCCACTAGAAAGAAAATATCAATGCCACCCTCCACAAAGCCATTGACTCATCCAAATAAAACATTCCATCCTCAGCAAATACCACTCCAAAAAACAACACCAACTAGAAACCATAGGGGACAAAGAAACCATCCATGTCCACAACCTCCAAGCAAAGAAAGGGGACCAGTTAGGCAGGAACAATGACCCAAGAAGCCACCACTAAGAAGATCCACTCGAAGAAGAGTAGGTAAAAAACCAAACAAAAGAGCAACTGCCCCACCTCAAGGCACAAGAAATATCTCTCCTTGCCAAGGAAAAGTAGCTACAAAGAGACCAGAACATACAAAACAAGATAGCCACCGATGAGCCAAATCACCCACTAGCCCATAGTTGTAACATCCCTGCCACCGTCGTCCTCATCATCAACAACATTGCCCTTGTTTAGGGTTACAAATGAACCCAATCCACTCATTTTCTTAGCTTAGGGTTGCAAATGAACTCGTCATACTTCCTACTTTGTGCACATTTTTATAAGTAGATGTTAATCATTATACAACACTTGTAAAGTAGTAAGATTTAGTTTTTTTATTCATTAAAGTTGATCCTTAATTTAACAAAAAGATCATTAATTTAAATGAATATAAATAAAATGATTAAAAGGAACTCAATTAAGAATGCTATTTAATTTAACAAGAAAAAAATGGGTTAGGGGCCTAGCTTGATTGGTGGGAGTTTCTAGTGGTAAAGCACAAGGTCACGAGGTCTAGTCTTCCCCCAGTGTACGTGGTACTAGAGGATGTGTCACACTAACTATACCCAATTCTTGTAGTCTAAAAAAATAAGAAAATAATAATGTAGAATAACTTGCTTGTAAAACATATTACAACAGTTGTTCTTAATTTAAAATATATAATATTCAAATCCATTTAAAATTTAAAACATTTTTCAATTCTAAAATTAAATTACTTCATTTATTATATTTACATTTCTTTCTATAATTATTAAAATACCATTAATTAATCTAAAATAATTAGATTAAGAGAATAAAATTACAAAGCCGGTAACAACAACATTGAAAAAAATAGAGACAAATATAGAGAGAAATGCTAAATCTGTGAAGTGATTGTTGCCTGCAAAAACACTATAGCATGACTCGCATAGTTTACAATAATGCCAACATCTCATAAAATAAACACTCAAATTTTCATGAGATAACTAAAATCAACCTCACATTTTGATTTGATTGGCCTTTTGACATTAATTTCTGGTGATGAGTATAATATTAAGTTATGCTTTTGCTGTTGGCCCCACAATATTAAATTTAAGTACATAAAAATGTTTTTTTTTAAAACTAAATAAATTTAAATGGTCATCAATTTGGTAATATAAGAAGGAAAAATAATTAATACATTAGCTTAATAATTTCAATCAAACTTCAAATGTCATTAAGACTTATAGGCAAATAGGAGCATCTTGGGATTTAGGCAATAAATATTAAAAAATAAATTATTCTTTTATTTAGATTTTAGTTTTATGGACTCTAACCCTTGATTTTAGTTTATCATGGGCTTGCTTGTTCAAATCTATAAATTAAAATGTTCCTTTTTATCAATTTGGGTGACCATGTCAGTAAAAATTCTCTAAAGTGTCGCATTTCCACTTATAACACAAATCTCAACCTTCAATAGAAATAAAAAGGTCACAACTGCCATGAAGCACTTGAAAATGGTGGGTCCACTTGTAATTCCCTTCATGTATGTAGCTTTTAGATGTGTTGATCTCAGCATGGTCTGACTATGTATATAGAGATGCATATGTTGTGGTTGTGTTTTTTTTCCTAAGTGATTGTTTTATGTTCTACTTCAGTGTGCATGTAGTGCCTTTATGACTCAAGGTGTGTATGGACTACCCACATATTTGAGATGAGGATCCCTCAACATGTTAGTCATCGATGTTATTACATTGTGTAATGTCCCTTGCCAAAATTTTTAATCAAATATTAAATTCTAATAATTTAGTCAATTTAAACTATACAAATCAATAAAATTTAGCAAACAATTGGCACAAATGAACGTTGTAACTCAAAATTGCATCAAAATTCATCTAAATATTACTTCATGAAATATTATTGACTTGTGACATAGAATACATCATATTTGTTGTCATAATTTGATATAAACAACAAGGAGCTTCTGCTAAAAACAAACCCAAAATAATGGGCAAATAAGAACTCTGAAATGTACTGCAAGCTCACAAAATTTCAGAATAACTTCCCAAACTTACATAATGGATCTTTTATAATATAATAACTGATTCAAACATGAAATAGTATCCAAATAAAACCTCTAATAAGTCACTTAAATATATAATAAATATTTATTTCAAAACCCAAGAATTTTTTACAAACAAACGACAAATTTGAACAAATCTCAAACTATTCAACACAATGATAATCTCTAAATGGGATTATACTTTGGTAATTCTTCAATCTTGTCTTGGATCATCTAGGAATCCTTTGAATCCCATCCTTAGATCACCTAGAAACTTTCAAAATGTTTTTCTAGAGTCTCCTTCTCCTCTAGCTTATCAACCACTAAAGAAACAAGTAAAAGCTTTGATAAAATCTGCAACAAGAAGATTAAAAAATGAAGACAAAATCATGTATAAATGAAAGCACTTTCAAAAGCCAAGTTTGGGCACCAAAATATCACTCCCAAGGGAAGGAAACTTTCCTTTTGCCAAGTTTCTCCAAACTTCTACAACCTCTAAAGAAACTTTCTATTTCTCAAAATTGCCAAAAAAAAACCACTAATTTTTAAAAAGATAAGTCATGTCAAGTTTCCCAAATCCCCATGCCAAAAGGTGGGAAATATTCAAATTTAATTATATTTGATATTTAAATAATATTCAAATCTCAATAAAACTACCAAATTTATTATTATTTCTCTAATAGTCAAATATTCTTGATTTACTATTTTGGGAAAATGAGAACATACTATTTTTATTAAATGTCTATTTTTTGAATTTTTTTGATAAGGGGACACAACAAGACCCCTTCTGAAAATTTATCATCCTCTATCAATAACAACAATGAATCCCCAAATTTATGATGCCCAAAATAACCAAATATTTCATACTACATAATAGATTGTGAACTTGTACTTGAGTGAAGTTGTATTTTCCTCCCAAGCACCCTAAAATTTTTAAGTGTACCTTTTCTTTGTGATATTGTAAAGATGATACTCTATATGAAAACTCAGACTTGTTTTTACATTAAGCTTAATATCATTCCATGCATCTTTTCCAACCAATTACCTCCTCCCTTCAACTACTTTACAAAGTTGTATATGTGCACTGTCACAAAGAGAACTATATTGGAATCTATTTCAACGATTCTCAAAAATATAAATATAATTTATGTATCCTAAAGGATGGTTAAAATATAAATTTCATGCTTCACAATAGGGAATGCCAATCTTAGAAACAAATACATCATTTACCTTGAAAATGTGGAGATGCTTCCTACAAGATATATAAAAAGCTGCTATCAATATTGCCTATGTTTGAAAGATGTCTAATTCATTTTTAGCTTCTGATTTGAATGGTAATGGCATATATGAAGAATAGAAAATTTCATCACATAATAGCATACCAAACTCCAATAAAATTTGACTATTGATATGACAAATCCCAAGCCATTTTCATGGTAGTCTATGTACTTCCTAAGTCCTCCAACTAGCATTTAATACAATATTCAAAAAGTAAGTAAAAAATAATTTGAGTACAACTTCTACTAAATCATGTGGCTTAATGATATAATTTAAATTTTCCATCTTGAAATACTTCCAAAACAAACTCTCTTTGCATGTTAAATAAGGTCTAGGTTCTTTAGCTAGAAGTGCAGTTTCTATAGGCAACTTGTACTTGAAACTTTTGATAGATTTGATAATGTTATGGATATATTTTTTGTTATTATTAGGATAATTATAAAATTATGTGCAACTTATACCACATCCATTAGATTATTTGAAAGAAAATATTCTATTCATTTTTACATTGTTGAGATATATATTATGCAAAAGCACAACCAAAGACCCAATCATTATCTCAACCTATGACAAGTCACTTGTGTAGTGCCCCTCTCTGGTTCATTTGACTTTTTGTACATCAAATGAATATATTGATCTAGCTTAGTCTACTTTATGACGATTTGATGGTATGATGTTACGAACAAACCCTATTTCATGATTGTATTGGATATGATGATGGATCTATATTCGATGATTTATAAATGTTCATTATTCATGATGGATCATATTGCTTATGGTATTTTGATCGCATTATGATTATGCTAAATCAATTCTAGAATTATTATGATGATTGAGTTTATGTTATGATGAGTGTGACTGTCTTCTAGTGTCTTTATGATAGGGACAATGTCATACAACTTATTGCGAGCATGATATGGCATTGCAATTCTCTATCACTTGCCCAATCATTTATGATGTATAGGTATCATGATAAATCAATAGGGATTCAGTAAACTACTGAGAGGGGGGGGGGGTGAATTAGTAGATAGAAAACCAACATAAACTTTTCACCAAACAAAAGTAGCCTCTCAAGTCAAACTCAGAATTGACTGGTTCAAACACTAATCTACTAATTGCAATATCATTGTCAAGTAAACCAGTTGACTGCCATAATAGAATAATAGTAAAACAAATCCGAAACTCTCAAAACCTTTTAACCAAAACATCCAAATACTTTACCGACCAAATACTCACAAGTATTCTGAACTCTTCTGAAGTTCGCCCTGTTAGGAGCCAAGCCTGTTAAAGATTTACAATAAGTCCTGTTAAGAACAGATCCTATTAGGGACCACCCGGTTAAGGGATTGACTATAATGCCCTATTAGAAGCAATACACTGTTATGAGTAACCTCGGTAGAGGATTTGAAATCCAAGCTGATGGATCACCTGGTTAGAGGATTTAGATAGCACTAAGCTTGTTAGAGCTTACCTGGTTAAGGGATTTGACTATTGTAATTGTTAGAGAACAACAGGGGTTTGCTGATCTAGTGAATAACACTACTCCGTTTGATCAAATCCTTTTCATGCTTCTATCTACCTTTACACATACTACAGATACATCATCTGGTTTGGCAACTAATAAATCTTACATTCAAACCAAATTTCCAACACTACAACAAAACAACTCATCAACCTTATAAATAAAATAATAGGTCGATAACACATCACAAACCTAGGATCTCATAGATATTATAAACAAATTGGTTCAATTATGACCGTTGGATTTACATAGCAATCACTGGACATCATTCAAGACAACCTCAGCCGCTCCTTGATCACAGCTTCATCGATCTCTATAACTCATCATGCGGTTTCCATTACATGCAATGAACTTGGTCATTCCCAAGACAAAAACTGTTATCTCTACGTGCCAATTTTTTTTTGAAACTCTTCTCATACAACATGCATACATGTCATAATCATTAATGCTCATCATTTGATTATAAATGAATACAACCAATTCACCAAACTTCATCGGTTAGGGTTTAGCATATCAACAGGTAGGGTTTACCAGTTGATCTCACTTCTTCTCTAGTAATACTGGTTTCCTTCACAAGCTTTCCTACCGGTTGCAAAACAACATTAATACAACATCATTACCGATTATAATTGACATCAATGACAACATAAAAGTTCATCAATGCAATCTTCATGCAAATACCAACAATCTCCCCCTTTGGCATTGATGGCAATACAAGTATCAATACCATTGATTGCTATGATTGTGAATAGGAATCCTAGTTTACATTTTACCATGTACTCTCCTTCAACTGAGTCTCCATGTCTTTAGTTGGTAACTGGCTATAGATCTTATCTCTATCAATCACATGGTTCTTCTCCCTAATCATATAGTTCTTCTCCCCCTTTGACAACAATGCCAAAGTGAAAGTAAATCATGTAGTGTTATACTTCATTGTTCTTCAACATCAACTTGTAACTTGATGCTCCCTCTGTGGAATAACTCCACTATACACCAATCCTGCTTCAAGATTCTTTAATTAGCTCTGGGACTGATGTATTCCACATGATGCTCAATTGACCTCATGTAGGGGCACAACCCCTAGCTAACCTCTAAGATACCTCAAAAGTAGTCTTAGGCAGAGGTTTAGTGAAGATATCTGCTAGTTGCTCCTTGGTAGATACATGATCCAAGAACACATCTTTACTCTGCACTTTCTCTCTCAAGAAATGATATTTCAGCTCAATATGCTTGGTTCTAGCATGCAACACCGAGTTCTTTAAAATATTTATTGCACTGGTGTTGTCACATAAAATATTTTCCTAGATCTATAATCTTCAACTTGAATCCTTCCAGAATGTGTTTCATCCAAATTGCCTAGGTACAATTCATATATGCTACAACATACTCAGCTTCAGCAGTGGACTGTGATATATAACTCTTCTTCTTGTTGCTCCATGAAACAAGTCTTCCTCCAAGAAAGAATGCACCACCGGTTGTGCTCTTCCTATAATCAACATTACTTGTCTAGTTTGCATCTGTATAAACCTTAAAATCAAAGTTACCTGCATATGGATACCATAATCCATAGTCAATAGCACCTTTCAAATATATGAATATCATCTTGGTTTCTATCAAGTGTGTCTCCTTTGGATTCTTATAAAATTTGGCAACTAAACCAACTACATGAGCAATATCCGGTCTCCTATGAACAACATAATGTAGTTTCCCTATCATTGACCTGTACTCCTTTTCATCAACAGATGCGGCAACATCCTCCTTAGACAGTTTACAACCTATAACCATTGGTGTTCCAACTGGTTTACAGTCACTCCTTCCAAATATCTTCAAAACCTCTTTCACATACTTAGACCATGTGATAAAAAATACCACTCTTCATCTGCTGAATTTCCAAACCTATGAATAATTTTATCTCTCCCACTAGAGACATTTCAAATTCACTTTTCATTTCATTTACAAAGTCATCACTCATGTCATCATTGCCTCCAAATATGATATCATCCACAAACACTTCACTAACTAGTATCTTATGTCCTTCAGATTTAAGATATATATTATTGTCTTCACTGATTCTCTAAAAACCTATCTTCATCAGGTGTGAGTTTAGCCTTTTATACCATGCTCTCGGTGCTTGCTTCAAACCATATAGTGCCTTGTGCAATTTACATACCATATCTTTTACATCAGTCAAAGCATAACCATCTGGCTGCTCAATGTATACTTCTTCTTCAAGTATTCCATTAAGAAATGATGACTTCACATCCATCTGATATACTTTGAATCCCTTATATGCTGCAAATGCAAGTAGAGTCCTAACACCTTCCAATCTAGCAGCTGGTGCAAATGTGTCACCATAGTCTTCTCCTTCTTCATGTGCATAACCTTTGCATACCAATCTAGCTTTGTTTCTGACTACTAGTCCATCTTCATTTAGTTTGTTCCTAAATACCCATTTAGTACCTATTGCATTTTTATTCACTGGTTTGGGTACTAGGGTCCATGTGTTGTTCTTCTCAATCTGGTCAAGATCCTCTTCCATAGCTTTAATCCAGTGATCATCTCCAAATGCTTCCTTAGCAGTTCTAGGCTCAATAGTGGAGATCATGCAAGAATTCTCTCTGATTCTTCTTCTGGTTAACACTCCAACATCTTTATCTCTAATAATCTGGTCAAGATTATGATTGAGTCTCACATAACTTGGAATAACATGATCATTATACTTAGGTTCTTCTTCTTCACTTTCATCATATTCTTTTGATTCTACCTATTCCGGTTGAACTGGTACTATATTATTCACTTCATCAGCTTCTGGTTTAACCGGTTCTGGTTCCAAAACAAGAATGCAAGGTTCTTCATACTTTTTCTACTCATTGGTTTCTCTTGAGACTTCAGGATACTCATCCACTCAAACATCATCACTTTCAATGATTATCTGTGTCTGGTTGTTATAACATTTCTAGGCCTTACTCTTGGTGGAGTAACCAAGAAATATGCCTTCATCACTTTTAGCCTCAAACTTACTAACATAGTCACCTCTCTTGATAAAGCATTTACTGCCAAAAATCTTAAAATAACTGACATTAGGTGATCTACCATACCATTATTCATAAGGATTTTTATCCTTATCTCTCTTTACCAATATCCAGTTCATAGTGTAAACAGTTGTGCTTGTAGCTTCTCTCCAGAAAGGTTTTGCTACTCCTTGTATAAGCATCATTCTAGTAGCTTCAACAACTGACTGATTGTTCCTCTCTATAATACCATTTTGTTGTGGTGTCCTTGATGCAGAAAGATGCCTCTTGATTCCATTATCTTCACAATATCTAGTGAATTCCTTTGAAGTAAATTCACCACCTTGATCAGTCCTCAGACACTTTATCTTCTTACAAATGTTTTGCTAAATAAGATTTACTCTTAAAAGTTGAGGATGTCATCTTTCCTAACTGACATTCCTTACACAGAGCATTCACCTATTTGTCCAACTAAGGCAAACCTCTTACCGACTTGGACTTAATGACCTTAACAATATTATCAAAATTTATATGACAAAATCTTCGATACCAAAGCCAACTATCATCTACTTTAGCAATTAAACTATCATTGACTTTATAATTTAGGTGAAACAGGTTACCTTTTGTTTGCTTTCTGGTTGTAATTAGTTCACCTTTGCTCCCATAGATTTTTCACATTCCATTCTTGAATTCCAATGGATAACCTCTGTCATTGAGTTGAGCTACACTTAAAAGATTGTGGTTTAATCCTTCAGCCTAGTAAACATCATTTTCACTGCTCTTTCCATTAAGAGAAATGGTTCCCTTTCCTTTTACCATGCAGGGTGAGTCATTTCCAAATCTTACAACTCCTCCATCAAATTCCTTCAAAGTAAGAAATTTTCTCCGGTCACTAGTCATGTGGTGTCAACAACCACTATCAATGATCCAATCATTAGTTTTATCCATGCTAGAAACTAATGCTTTCTAATCAGATCTCTCCTCTTTAATGGCTACAAAGACAATGTCTTCATTAGCATCTCCCTTAGATTCCTCATTAGTGATACCACCATCAACTACAATGAGACAATCCCTTTTCCCTTTTCCTTTGTACTTCTTTTACTTCTCATGCTTATACTCATTGTCACCATTAGGACAATTAGCAGCAATGTGTCTAATCTTGTTACATGCAAAACATTTCAAAGGTAATTTACCTTTATACTTACTGGTAACTGCTTGGCCAACAATGTTTCAAGCTCAATCAAACTGTCTTTATCATCAACTTCTCTGTTGGATCTAGATTCATAACCGTGACTAACATCTCTGCTTTTCCTCATAGGAGGGTTAGAAACCGAAGCTCTAAATGTAGATTCGGATTTCTGAACACTACCATCATAACCATTTAATTCAAATGCAGTAAGCTTACAAATGATGGAGTCAAGAGTCACCTTAGTTTTATCAATAGACTTTAGCTGCTGAATGGCTGCAACTTGGATAGCGTACACTAGTAGAAGGATTCTCAACACCTTACTAACCACTATGGCATCTTCCACTTTACCATCAACACTCTTGATCTCACCAACTATCTCTTTGATCCTTTGACCATACTTTTGTATATTCTCACCTTCATCCATCCACAGGTCATCAAATTTTTCTCCCAGACTCTCTTCTTTGGCAATATTCACATGCTCATCACCGCTATAGATTTCTTCAAGTTTCTTCCATACCTCATAAGCAGTCTCGAGACCATGGACATCAACATACTCTGAATCAGATAAAGAACTAATAATGGCCTCCAATGCTTGATTATTTTCTTGTTTCTCTTTCTTTTGATCATCAGTCATAGTCCCACTAGGTGCAACATATTGAGTACCAACATGTTCCTAGTATTGACTTCCTAGACTCTTGATATAAATTTTCATTCTCTCACTCCATATTCTATAGTTTTCCCTATTAAACTTTGGACCTTCTTTCTTCATCATGTTCTTCAAGATATTTACCTCAAGATGTTAGGCTTAGACCTTAGAGGACTTAAAATGCTCTAATACCAATTGATGGTATGATGAATCAATAAGGATCCGGTAAACTACTAAGAGGAGGGGGGTGAATTAGTAGATAGAAAACTGACATAAACTTTTCACCAAACAAAAACAACCTCTCAAGTCAAACTCAGAACTAACTAGTTCAAACACTAATCTACAAATTGCAATATCATTGTCATGTAAACCGGTTGACTATCATAATAGAATAACAGTAAAACAACTCTGAAACTCTCAAAACCTTTTAACCAAAACATCCAAATACTTTACTGACCAAAGTAAAATCTCATTTCAGATTGTTTTCGGTCATCATATCATATCTAAGTGGATTTAGCTGTTAAGCAAATTAATCATATTAAACATAACCACAAAAACATTCACCACTTAACACAATGATTTTGACGTGGAAACCCAAATGGGAAAAACCATGGTGGGGATGAATACCCACAAGTATTCTGAACTCTTTTGAAGTTTGCCCTGTTAGGAGCCAGGCCTTTTAAAGCTTTACAATAAGTCCTTTTAAGAACAAGTCATGTTAGGGAGCACCCGGCTAAGGGATTGACTATAATGCCCTATTAGAAGCAATAACCTATTAGGAGTAACCTCAGTAGAGGATTTGAAATCCAAGATAATGGATCACCTTGTTAGAGGATTTAGATAAGACTAAGCTTGTTAGAGCTTACCTGGTTAAGGGATTTGACTGTTGTAATTTTTAGAGAACAATAGGGGTTTGTTGATCTGGTAAATAGAACTACTCTACTTGATTAGATCCTTTTCATGCTCCTATTTGCCTTTACACATACTGCAGATACATCATCTGGTTTGGCAACCAATCACTCTTACATTCAACCAAAATTTCCAAAACTACAACAAAGCAACTAATCGACCTTATAAACAAAACAATAGGTCAGTAACACATCACAAACCTAGGATCTCATAGAGATTACAAACAAATCAGTTCAAGTATGACTGTATGATTTACATAGCAATCATTGCACATCATTCAAGACAACCTCAACTGCTCCTTGATCATCGCTTCATCGATCTCTATAACTCATCACGTGGTTTCCATTACATACAATGAAATTGCTCATTCCCAATACAAAAACCGTTATCTGTATGCACCAAAAACCATTTGAAACTCTTCTCATACAACATGCATACGTGTCATAATCATTACCGCTCATCATTTCATCATAAACCAATACAATCAATTCGCCAAACTTCATCAGTTAGGGTTTAGCATATCAATAGGTAGGGTTTACCAGTTGATCTCACTTCTTCTCTACTAATATCGGTTTCCTTCACAAGCTTTCCTACGAGTTGCAAAACAACATTAATACAACATCATTACCGGTTATAATTGACATCAATGATAACATGAAAGTTCATCAATGCAATCTTAATGCAAATGCCAACATATCATACATATGTTGTATTGTATTTTAGTGGTGGATGTAGGATTGTAGGTACCAGACATCGAGTCCACCTGGTCTCATAGGTTTGAGCATATCTTATCCCAATGGCAAGTTGTCAGAGATGGTATGTGTTTCCCTCTCATACTTTAGGCTTAAGTTGATAACCTTTTCAGCTAGTGTCTTGGCTTGAGTCATTGGTCTACATCATGTGGTATGTTGTTTAACCCTATGTCGAGTTGCCTTGTGAGTTTGCAATTTTTTATTAATTAATAATTAATAGATTTATATAGTTTATTTAGTATTAAATTAAATTAATGGATGGTGTTAATATTTGATATTAATGTGTGAATTATTATTATTAGAGATTTATTATTTATTGATGTTTATTTCATGAATTTGTATTTAATTGTGTTGGATGTTGTTGGCATATGATGAACCGACATGTTGATATGATGATAATGTATGTTTTCATTGATGTCAATAAGTACAAGTACTGGTATGTAGATTTAAAAGAAGTTGTTGAACCGGTATGAAGAGGTATGAAGAGATGCTGTGAACCGGTGTCGGAGTTTCACTAAGTGTGACTACTGGTTGGTAGTCTCAGCTCTAGGGTTTCCGGTTTGGCAATCCATCTTGTGTGATGCAACCGATGATACTCTGTGATGAGTTAGCTAGGGGATAAGGATGAGATCAAGGTAACACATCAGCTTTGTGCACATGAAGGATTTCCTTGAGGATCTTGCATGAGAAGATCGACTGCATTAAAAGTCTACATCGAGAATGAACATTCTTCTTGGTGGTATGAGAAGAAAGCGTGATAGGTTACTGATTCCCATGTGCGGAAAAGAATGGATGATGCAGATTGTCTTGTGATATGTTTGAAATTGTATTGGTCTATGCAAAGTGTTTGGACAGTCAGGATTGGACTGCTTGTATTGTAAAACTAAGATGCTTAGGGTTTATGCTACCGACCTAACTGTTGTCTATAAGTTTGATGATGTTTGTTGTTGTAAGTTGTTGGCAAATGTTGTGTGTGTGTATCTGATTGATGAGATACTTGCCAGACCAGTAAGAGGAAAACTGCAGAGTGTGATTGCAGAGTGGAGGAAATGAAAAGGATCTGCCTTGGCATGTAGTGCTATTATTAGATCAGAGTTTTACCCATTCTACCCAATTCAACAATTGGAAAATCCCTTTACCGGGTAGCTTTAACATTATTATTGTAAATCCTTTAACTGGGTGACTCAAGATCATTGATTTCTTTAAATCCTCTAGCAAGGTAACCTCTAATAGGGTTTCAACCTTTAACAAGGTATATAGACATCCCTTAATTAGGTGATCTTTAATAGGATTGATTCCTAGCAGAACCTTATTGTAAAGTCTTTAACTAGACTAGGCTCCTAATAGAGCGAGCTTCAAAAGAGTTCAAAAACAAGCTTGTGGGTATTCATCCCCACCATGGTTTTTTCCATTTGGGTTTCCCCATGAAAAAATCTATGTCATGAGTTTTACATTTTTCATGTGATGAATATGTATTCTTTTTTTGAGTGATTATGCATGCAGAGTTATTAGGTTATGGTATTACTGTTATACCACATGTATATGTTTATGGGTGAAGTTGTTATCAAGTATTGAATGTATTTGAAGTGTTCAGACTTATCAGTTTATGTTGTCTAAAGTCTTACTGTGTTTAACCAGTATTGCCATGGTTAAGTTCAGTAATGAAGACAACCGGTTGATATTGCTTTAACTTGATAAGTTGTTGAGAAAGTTTTTGTCTGTACTGATTCACCCCCCCTCTCAGTACTAGTTAGGGTATATGTTTTTCATCATTATTCATCAATTGGTATCAGAGCGACTCCAGGTCCTCAGTGATATAAGCTTAACCGCTTGAGGTACAATATCCCACCTTAATGATGAAGAGGGAAGGTCCTAAGTTCAATAGAATTAACTTCAAGATATGGAAGGACATAATGAAGATTTACATCAAGAGTATGGGTGCTCAACACTGGAGCTATGTTGTGAATTCCTATGTGACTCCCACTGGCACTCTGACTGATGATCAAAAGAGAGAGATTCAGGAAAATGGGCAAGTCATGGAAGCCCTTATTAGTAGCTTGTCAAATATTGAGTTTATTGATGTACAAGACAAGGACACACCTAAGGATGTATGGGATGCATTGGAAATCATTTATGGTGGTGATGAGCATGTAAAGAAAGCTAAGGAAGAGAGCCTTAGATGAAAATTTGAATACATGAGGATGGTTGAAGGAGAAACCATTCAACAATATGGCATAAGGATTAAGATTCTGGTAGGAGGTATCAAAAGTGTTGGTGGAATGATTGAGGATGCCACCATTATTAGTAAAGTCTTGAGATCATTGTTACCAATCTAGGCAATCAGATTTGCTTCTATCTAGGAACTAAGGTCTATTGATAAAACCAAGGTATCCTTAGACTCTATCATTGCAAAGTTAACTGCATATGAGTTGAATAGATATGATGGCAGTGTTCAAAAGACTGAGTCAGCCTTTAGAGAATTTGCCGCACCATCAAGAAAAGGAAAAGAAACTAGTACCAGTTATGAATCTAGACAATGCAGAGATATGTATGATGAAGAGATTCTGATGGAGTTTGAAGCTCTTCTTGCTAAAATATTTCTGAAAGGAATTGGAAAATATAGAGGTAAGCTTCCTTTGAAATGTTTTTCCTACAACAAGATAGGACATATAGCTATTAATTGTCCTAACAATGACAAGAAGGATAAACCAGAGAGGTTTAGAAAGTATAAAGGAGGAAATAGAAGAAATTGTCTTGTTGTTGTAGATGAAGGTGTTACTGATGAAGAATCAAAAGATGAAGAGGGTGAAGACATAGTGTTTGTAGCTGTAAAGGAAGAAGTGTTAGATAAGAAAGCACTTGTCTCTCGTATTGACAACTCTAATGAGTGGATAATTGATAGTGGTTATTCTCACCACATGACTGGTGACCAAAGAAATTTTCTATCTTTGGAGGAATATGATGGAGGTGTTGTCAGATTTGGCAACAATGCACCATGCTTGGTGAAAGGTAAAGGATCCATCTCACTGAATGGAAAGAGCAGTGCAGATGATGTCTACTGGGTAGAAGGTCTTAAGCATAGCCTATTGAGTGTTGCTCAGCTAAATGATAAAGGACTCATTCTGGAGTTCAAAGGTGGAGTTTGTAGTATAATTGGGAAGAGTGGTGAACTTATTGCCACTGGTAAGTAGACCAAAGGTAACCTATTTTAGTTGAATGCCAAGATAAGTCAGTGTCTAATGGCTAAGTTTGATGATAGTTGAATACGGCATAGGAGACTCTGTCATATGAACTTTGACAATATTGTTAAAGCTAGTAAGATCAAGGCGGTAAGAGGATTACCTTTGCTAAACAAACCTAAGAATTCTTTGTGTAGAGAATGTCAACTTGGGAAGATGTCTTCCTCAACTTTTAAAGGTAAGTCTTTTTCAGCATAAAATTTACTTGACCTTGTGCATACTGATTTGTGTGGTCCTATGAAAACTAGAAGTATTTAGGGAGATAGGTATTTTATGATTCTTACTAATGATTACTCAAGAATGATGTGGGTCACATTCTTGAAAGACAAGTCTGAAGCATTTGGAAATTTCAAAGCCTTCAGAGCATTAGTAGAGAAGGAAAGTGGTCAAAAGATAAAATTCCTAAGAACTGATCGAGGACAATTCACTTTTGATGAATCCAACAAGTATTGTGAAGATAGCGGTATCAAGAGGCAGTTGTATGCCCCAAGGACACCATAACAAAATGGCATAATAGAAAGAAATAACAGGACTATAGTTGAAGCAGCTAGAACAATGTTGATCAAAGGAAATGTTGCTCACACTTTTTGGGGAGAAGCGGTGAGTACTGCAGTCTATACTATGAACCAGGTACTTATCAAGAAAGGAAGAGTTAAAAAACCTTATGAGTATTGGACCGGGAAAACTCCCACTATGAGTTACTTTAAAGTGTTTGGTAGTAAGTGCTATATCAAGAGAAGTGATCATTTGAGCAAATTTGATGCTAAAAGTGATGAAGGAATATTTCTGGGACATTCCACTAAGAGCAAAGCTCTCAAGTGCTACAACAATAGAACACAAAATATTGTTGAAAGTACAATGTCAGGGTTGATGAATCCCTTGAGGAAACTGAGGAAACTTGCAACAAGCAAGTGGAAGATGAACTGGGTATAGCCTTCTAGGAGCCGGTTAAGAAAGAAACTAGTAAATATCTCATTGTTCCTGTATCGGTAGAAGATGCAGTAGGAGAAGAAGAAGAGGTAAGTGAAGGAGAAGAAGAAAAGCTAGCAGATCAGGCTAGAGTCATTCCTAGTTATGTGAAACTACATCATGATCCAAAGCAAATCATAGGAGATAAAAATGCAGGGATAATCATGAGAAGAAAGGTGAAGGAGAACTCTTGCATGATCTCTAAATTAGAGCCTAGGACTATTGGAGAGGCGCTTATAGATGAAGAATAGATTAAAGAAATGGAAGAGGAACTAGACCAAATTGAAAAGAATGCAACATGGTCTTTGGTACCTAGACCAGAACACAAAAATGTCATTGGTACCAAATGGGTCTTCAGGAATAAGCTAAATGAAGAAGGCACAGTTGTAAGGAACAAGGCTAGGCTTGTATGCAAAGGATATGCTTAGGAGGAGGGAGAAGACTATGGAGAAACCTTTTCCCCTTTTGCTAGACTAGAAGGAGTTCGAATGCTACTTGCATTTGTAGCATTTAAGGGATTCAAGGTATATCAGATGGATGTGAAGTCTGCATTCTTGAATGGAATCCTTGAAGAAGAAGTATATATAGAGCAACCATATGGGTTTGCCCTATCAGAAGATAGTAACATAGTGAGTAGATTACACAAAGCTTTGTATAGATTGAAATAAGCACCTAGGGCATGGTATGAAAGGTTACACTCTCATCTTGTGAAGATTGGATTTCATAGAACAAGTGAGGATAGCAACATCTACTTAAAATTTGAAGATGATCAAATTCCGATCTGTGAAGTATTTGTAGATGACATAATCTTTGGAGGAGATGATAAAATGAGTCATGTGTTTGTAGATGAAATAAAGAAAGAGTTTGAGATGTCTCTGATTGGAGAGATAAAGTTCTTCATTGGTTTACAGATTCATAAAATGAAAGAGGGTATTTTTATTACCCAATCCAAGTATGTCAAAGAGGTATTGAGGAACTTTGGCATGAAGGAAATCAATCCGGTTGGTACACCGATGGTGACTAGATGCAAACTAACTAAGGAAGATGATTCAGTGCTGGTAAATGAAAAGGAGTACCAGTCAATGATTTGTAAATTACACTACATTGTGCATAGCAGACCAAATATTGCTAATGCAATGGGTATACTAGCTCATTTTCAGAAATGTCCAAGAGAATCCCACTTGGTAGATGTCAAGAGAATTCTTAGATATCTAAAAGGAATAGTTGACTATGGATTGTGGTATCCATATAATGGTGACTATAACCTCAAAGTATATATCGATGTCGATTGGGCAGGTAATGTGGACAACCGAAAGAGCACAACTGGTGGAGTGTTCTTTTTTGGTGGAAGATTAGTATCATGAATGAGTAAGAAGCAGATATGTACTTCCTAGTCTACAGCTGAAGCAAAATATATGGCAACATTTATGAACTGCACTCAAGCAATCTGGATGAAACATGTATTGGAAGGTTTCAAAGTACCTGTACCTAAACCGATGAATATATTTTGTGACACCACAAGCATAATAAATATTTCCAAGAATCCGGTATTGCATGCTAGAACTAAGCACATTGAGCTTAAATATCACTTCTTGAGAGAGAAAGTTCAAAATAAGGAAGTTGTACTTCAACATGTTTCCAGTAAGGAGCAGCTAGTAGATATATTCACTAAGCCCTTATCGAAGACTACATTTACCTATTTGAGAGGTGAATTAGGGGTTCTTCCCCTTCATGAAGTCAACTAAAAGTTGTGTGCTCTGCATCAGTTAGGTACTACAGTGACAAATCTTTTAGGATTGATGTGTTGAAGGATGCTAATCCATAGGGGGAGCAATATAGTGGAGTATGGAAGCTTGTGCCTCCACTTTGGCATTGTTGTCAAAGGGAGAGAAGATATCAGATGATGAAGATACACTGGTCTATGATGTTTACAGTTGTAATGCTACACTGAGTATTGCCATCAATGCCAAAGGGGGAGATTGTTGGATATTGTTGGCATATGATGAACTAACATGTTGATATGATGATAATGTATGTTGTCATTGATGTCAATAAGTAAAAGTAAACCGGTATGCAAATATAAAGAAGTTGGTGAACCAGTATAAAAAGGTATGAAGAGATGTTGTGAACTGGTGTCAGGGTTTCACTAAGTGTGACTACCGGTTGATAGTCTCAACTGTAGGGTTTCTGGTTTGGCAATCCAGCTTGTGCGATGCAACCGATGATACTCTGTGATGAGTTAGCTAAGAGATGAGGATGAGATCGAGGTGCCACATCAGCTTTGTGCATGTGAAGGATATCCTTGAGGATCTTGCATGAGAAGATCGACTGCATTAAAAGTCTACATCGGGAATGAACATTCTTCTTGGCAGTATGAGAAGAAAGCGTGATGGGTTATTGATTCCCATGTGTGGCAAAGAATGGATGATGCAAATTGTCTTGTGATATGTTTGAAATTGTATTTCTCTATGCAAAGTGTTTGGATGGTCAGGATTGGACCGCTTGTATTGTAAACCTAAGATGCTTAGGGTTTAGGGTTTATGCTACCGACCTAACTATTGTCTATAAGGTCGATGATGTTTGGTGTTGTAAGTTGTTGGAAAATGTTGTGTGTGTGTTTCCGATTGATGAGATACTTTCCAGACCAGTAAGAGAAAAACTACAGTGTGTGATTACAGAGTGGAGGAAATGAAAAGGATTTGCCTTGGCATCTAGTGTTGTTATTAGATCAGAGTTTTACCTATTGTCTTCTAACCAATTCAACAGTTGAAAAATCCCTTTGCTGGGTAGCTTTAATAGGCTTATTGTAAATCCTTTAATCGGGTGACTCAAGATCATTGAGTTCTTTAAATCCTCTAGCAAGGTAACCTTTAATAGGGTTTCAACCTTTAACAGGCTATATAACCATCCCTTAACCAGGTGATCTTTAGTAGGATCGGTTCCTATCAGAACCTTATTGTAAAGTCTTTAACCGAACTAGGCTCCTAACAGAGCGAGCTTCAAAAGAGTTCAAAAACAAGCTTGTGGGTATTCATCCCCACCGTGGTTTTTCCCATTTGGGTTTTCATGTGAAAAATTTGTGTGTCATGAGTTTTTCATTTTTCATGTGATGATTATATGTTCTTTGTTTGAGTGATTATGCATGCAGAGTTATTAGGCTATGGTATTACTGTTATACCACATGTATATGTTTATGGGTGACGTTGTTATCAAGTATTGAATATATTTGAAGTGTTCAGACTTATCAGTTTATGTTTTCTGAAGTCTTACTGTGTTTAACCGGTATTGCCATTGTTATGTTCAGTAATGAAGACAACCAGTTGACATTGCTTTAGCTTGATAAGTAGTTGAGAAAGTTTTTGTCTGTACTGATTCACCCCCCTCTCAATACCAGTTAGGGTATCTGTTGTTCATCATTATCATCAAATTGATGATTTTATATTATTATTTTTATGGTCTAATGTTTAATTGAATATTTATTATTCTATCTTTTGATTTATTGGATTATTATTTATTTATTTATTAATTATTGGTTGAGAATTTATGCCTATCTATACACTCATTTATTTATTATTTATCTATTTGTTATATTTTATATATGTGTGGGAGATATTTATATTATTGAGTTTTGATTATATTGGCTTGATCATTTATATGTATCCGTATATTTAATTGTTTATTTATTGTTTAATTACCGATTGAAGCATTTATGCTTGTCTGTACATTTACTTATTTATTATCCATTTTGCTTATTTGTCTATTGTTTATTTATTTATGAATTTATTGTTGGGTTATTTATTGCTTATCTAATTATTTATCGTTTTGTTTATTTATTTATTTGCCTTGTTTTATTTATTGGTTATTTATTTGTTATTATTTATTTACCCAACCCTTATCATGATTGGCCCTCTTGAGAGTTGTGATTGTGAGGATATTATTATTTAATAATTTATTTATTTATTTATATTATTTGTGGTTTATATTTAATTGGAATATTTATTTATAATGCCTTTGATTTATTTTATTGGGCTTTAATTTATTATTATTGTTTATTATATTATTATTACATTCTCTTGTTACTAATTAAATATGGTGTTTATACCTACCCTATTATTTTATTGGTTGAGATTTGAGGTTAAGATATATATTTTTTTTGAACAAAAGTGGCAAGCCACTAATATATATATTAATAAGATACCTTATTCAAGAGCTCAATAGGGAAAGAATCAGGAAGAAAACCCTATATCCTTGCTCAGATACAATGAACAAAGAGGAAAATAGGCTATGAGAAGGAGCCCCCCAAAGTTTCGAGGAGATAGAATATGCCCATAGAACAAGCCTCTTAGAGGTCAAATTTAGAGTAGTGGGTCGGGACGAGTCCGGAAGAAAACTAAAAAATGACACCCAAAATTGGTTATCATGAGGACTTGGAAAGCGGAGTTCTGGTTGTCAGAACACTATAGATCTACCACGACTGGTACCGGTTGTGTTATACTTGAACTTTGACCCATATGTTGTCCTCTTGATCGGTTCATAAAAAACCCTCCATTACTAGTTCTAGCCGGCAGGCTAAGAAGGTGACTTCGCTACCAGTTTTGTTATACCAGTGGAAATAAATGAATAGACCAACACCGGTAATAACAAGGAGCAATCAATTTTTTTTTGGGTCATATCGGTTGCCATCAGATTTTCCACACATCAAAAAGGAGCATATTCTAAGTAGCAAAAAACAAAGCCATAATTACTTTACTTGTCCATGGCTGCATCCTCCTGGGTTTGAATTTCAGGGGCATCGAAAGTGGGCTGAAAGGAGTTAGTCAATCCTAAGGCCTCATCTTGCACCAGTGCATTGAGGTCTAGCACCCTATCTATAGCTCGTCCCCTTTCCACCGGTTGCAAAATTGGTAGACTAGGATCAACGTTTTCTATTTCCAGGATCACCATGAGAGCCCCAAATTTGATTCTGACTCTATGCACAATATGGTCGTGCAGTTGTCTGCCAAATTGTTGTAGGCCGTTCTTCACATGGCAGAAGTTTTTCCATTCAAGGGCATGATTTATTCGGTCATAAAGCACCATGTAAGCATGGCTAGATTGAATGAAGTGTCATGGAAAAAGGCTCCCAAGGAGATCTGACCCTTGTCATAGATTATAATTTACCAGGGCTTCATGGAACGAGGCTAGTTCAAGCACATCCTGTCTTACCAATTTAAAGAACACTAGTTCAAGTAGAGGAATCGATTGCAAGAGATCCAAAGCATTGGATAGAAAAGAACTAAGAAGTTGATAGGGATAAAGAATTATTTTGGCTTGAGAGGAAAAAATATCATCTCCAATGAAATCTTTGACAACTCTTCTCAGTTGTGGATTGTGCAGAAGGAAAAGTTGGTCGAGGTCCCTGTCATTGATGTCTCCATGAAAAGCCATTGAGGGTTATAAAATTTGCACTGGAACCCTATCGTTCCATGGAATATACTCCCAATGCATTTGCCTACACCCTTCACAAGATCCATTCTCCATATTGCAGAGCACTGAGATACTTCAAAAATCAAAACACTTCAAAAATTTCCGCTAAGAACTGTGTATATAAAAGCAAGTTGGTTTCCATTTATAAACAAAAATTAACATCTCAAAGTGCAATAATTAATCAGACTTTGAAATCAGGTTTGTGATTTCTTGCATTAATTTGTGACCGTAATGCAGTTGGGAGGATGGTGAGAGGCTAAAATATGATTTGCCCCATGTGAAGTGACATCATGAAAAACCTAGAGTACTCGCACAAATCTTTCATTCATACCATCTACAAACTACATTTAAATGCATAAATGCTAGTGTCCTATCAGTCATCATGTTTGTAGGCTTTAGGTTAAATTCCTACATGCAGGTACTTATTAAGTAGTAATTTTTGATTTGAGAGCTGTACTTTCCTTTTGAACCAATTCAAGCAATTTGGGAAAAGAAGACAGTTTAGTGGGAAATGCAATCGACTCAACTGAAATGCCATCGTAGCCCATATTTGCTAGCATGTCAGCAACGGAGTTTCCCTCTCTTAATGTGTGGCTGACAATGTAATCTAAAAAAGTATCAAGTAAATCCAAGGTATGCTTCAAAACATATGATAGATTCCAAGTCTTAGATCTTTTTGAGGTAATTGAATTGATAATAATCAATGAATCTCCTTCTATATGTATGTTGGAGAAACCACACTTCCTTGCTAACACCAGGCCAGCTAGTAAGGCATTTGCCTCCGCCAAGTTATTTGTACGTAGAGGGATGGGTGATGCTTGGAAAGCACACATTTTGCCAAATTAATCTCGAATGCAAATTCCAATTCCCAAATTCCCTGGGTTTCCATGGGAAGAGCCGTCAAAGTTGATCTTAAATAGATTAGGTGATGGGGGTACCCATTTTATGGAAGACCTATCTCTCACATGAGCTAAGGACCAATTCGAGGGAATCACTATTGGCAAAATAATACCATTCCATGATTTTGCAATTACCTTATCCCACTGGGTGAATGACTAGATGTCCTTGAAATTAGTGAGAGAAGAATTTATAATTTCTGCAATCGAATTTTCCAAATTGATCAAAACTTGATCCAGAGAAGAGGATGTTTTTTCTGAAAATTCTTTTGTTCCTCTCCCACCAAATGGCCCAAATAATATGAGTAGGAGCACATTTCCAAATGCCTGAGAATGTTGATACAAAAAAATTAAAGAGGCCACGAGTTAAACATATCCCAAAGTGATTTTGAGAAGGGCATCATAACTTGGAGTTTATTCATGATGAAGAACCAACATTGGCATGCAAAGGTGTAGTGTAAAAATAAACGATCAACTGTTTCTTCCTCTGATCCACATAATACACAATTAAAAGCTTGTGAAATGCCCAATTTTACTAGTCTATTTGCTGTTAGGATTCTTTTGTTCAATGTTAACCATGCAAAACAACCTACTTTTGGTAGAACAATGTCATTCCAATAGAATGAGTATACCTGACTACTTACTTTACAGCTACAACCCTGCTGTAGGCTTTGTAACCTTCTTTAATTGTATATTGCCCTGATTTAGAAGCAAATTAACACATCTTCTCTGTTATACATGAGAACTATCCTGTTCAATAAAATATTTGCCAAGGAGGAAGATTGTTGGGTGGATATTGGGAGAAGAGTGGGATCTTTCTAGATTATTTTCCCTAAAAATATTTCTACAGCAGACACATATTCACTCAATTTTGTACCACAATGAGCTATAGCTATATTCATAGTATCTTCTATATTATCCATTTGAGCAATTGGAGGGTGCCCACACCATGAGTCTTTCCAGAACTTGGCACTAAGTCCATTTTTTATTTCCCATGAAACATACTTAGATATTAGATTTCTCGAATCCATCATAAAATTCCAAATAGCAGACCCCTTTGGGGGATCTAAAGTTGTCAACACTCTAGATGGTTGAGTGTTGTCCAAATATTTAGCTTGCATAATTTGGCACCATTTGGAAACATGATTAGTGTACATTTTCCAAATCAGTTTCCCTCCAAAAGCCTTGTTGCGATGCTTTAGATTATGAAGACCAACTCCCCCTTGGGATTTTTGACATGACATATTTTCCAGAGAGGCTAAGGCAATTTTCCTTTCATTTGTCATATTACTATTCCATAAAAAATCTCTAACAAGTTCATGCAATTGTTGAATGACAGATGAGGGAGCTTTGAGAACAATAAGTAAATAATATTATTTTATATTCTTACCTTGATTTTTTGAAGGGGGGGTTTGTATAGAATATATTTTATTGGAATATTTTGATTGATGGATATTCTTCTATAAGTTTTGAATGAGATTTTATTTATTGGCTTGGGGAACATTTTTTGGGTGTGCTTTTGAATGCCTTTCTGTGACTTTTGGATTTTTTTGAATTTCATGGAGTGAGAATTGCTTGGTTGGATTGGATTTTGGAAAGCTTGCTAGTTTGAATTTTTTCTCTTCCACGATTGCATTACCATCACTCTACTTCCAGGTTGGAGATCTTATTCCTTTCTTGCATTTTGATTTTTGAAAAATGTTGTTTTCTTTGTGTCTGCTAAAAGATTGTTTTGGGAAATTTTGGGAGTGATTTCAATTATCTATTATTGGTTTGACTGAAAGGAAATAACTTAGAAAAGATTGAATTTGAATCTGGAATTTTGATTTTGTGCAGTGAAGGAAATGGGTGTTTTGATATGTGAATTTTATGGCTATGTTCTTCTTGTGAATGTTCTATGTGATGGTTTTTGAGTTGTGGAGGCTTGTATTGCCCTTGTGAATCCTAATTTAGGACCTCTTATTGTCCGATGATCTTTTGTTATGTTTTGGTTTGATATGGTTGTCTCTGCGACACTTTCCTGTGCAAGTATTCACTAGTTGAAGTCAAATTCTTGGATATAAGACCTTATTGGGCTTCTGTATTCCATATTCTGCATTTGTGAGGGTCTCCTATGTATTTTGGGTTAGTTTCAGATCCTCATAGTGCTTCTACCCAAACCTGGGCATGTTTTATTTGCTTCTTGTTCTGTTTTCCTGAATGTTGCACTCAATTACAAAAGTGCTAAAACAAGTGACAAAAGCACCACTCTGGGAGTCAATAGCACCAAACTAGGACAAAAGAATCAAATTAGTATCACCATATTCTTGATTAGGGTTTTGACTTTTTGGTTGACTTTTATTGATGTTTTTGGACTCTAGAGGCTTTGTACTGTCATTTCTAATGATTTTGGGCACTGTGCTATTCCTCTTTGATGCATTTGAATCCTGTTTGGTCTCCAGCAATAATTTTTGCACTTATCTATTGAGGTATGGAATGTTGCTCCAACAAGATGTATGCATCCCTTGCTATTGAGGATGAGTATATGCAACTCCAACGAGAGGTTATGTTGTGCCTTGTTGTTGAGGACTATGTGGTATCATTGGATTCATATTCTTGCCCTATTTATGTGTGTATGTCACTTTTGAGGCTCTCTGTATTGTTTTATTATTATTATTTGAGCTTATGGCATGATCTTTGTTTTATGGCATTTGTTTGTATGATCATAGCTACCTTTATGATTCAATTTGTATGAGATTTTTAATGGTATTTTTGAATACTTTCTATGTTGAGCCTCATGTTGTTGTATGATGTATTTTGTTATGATTCTACCCTATGGTCATGGTCCAAGGTTGGGAAGAGTGGGCTCTTTCATGTGTGGATCAGGGTCGTGAGCATTAGGCCTCTAGGAGGGGGTCTAGACTTGATGGAACCACATGAAGAGTTTATGGTTTAATTCACAAGTGATAACATTATTAATAATTGATTAGTGGGTTGAGTATTTAGGAATTCACCTAATCAAGATAAAGAATATGATGTTGCATGCCCCAATTGGATGGACCCAGGGAGGTGGTTTTTGGGATCCTAGATTGGGAAGACCATTAGAGTGGTATACTTGATCTCCCTGGAGTGACTCCAAGGTGGAGACATATGCCATATGAGGTTAGCGTTGGTATTTTGGTATGGTTTTGTCATTGATGTCAACACCTACTAACACTTATCAACTCTGGCACTTTGGAGAATCAACAACATTCACCGACAAGCAAATGACTCATGCACTGCCACAGGTATCTAGTACACCGACAGGATATAATGATCACCGGCACTTGGAATGGCATGGAAAACACTTGGTTATGTTGAAGACATCATTTGGACACCTTGTATTGAAGATTTTATTATTGGTATATTCATATTTGCATATTTGCTGTTACCGGCAAATAGGTCCAGGTTATACACCGATAGGTTTATCTTTTCCAGATCAGTATGGCACACTATGGAGATGATTTATTATTGTTGTAAATGCATTAAGCCAACATGTTGAATCGGTTATTGTATTGGGCATTAATTTAATTGTAAATTGATTTTATTGTAATATCTTTTAGAGATGACCTAGTAAAATTGGTCCCAGGTTATGATATAAATGTAAGATCTTATTTGTAAGATCGAATGTGGAATGCGAAGAAGAATTGTGTGAAGGTATATGCGAGATTAAGAAGAGCTATACATGAAGACATAATTTGAAGGTAAAGCAAGGTTTTTGTGAAAGCATATCAAAACTACACCGGTACTGAATCCAGCATATGAAGATGCTATTTTGAGCAGTACATCCTTATTGGATTTAACCATCCAATTGTAGTCAGTGTGACTCCTATTTTGTGATTGACCAGTGAGCACTAGGCGCTTGGCCTTTCTGCATGTGCAGACCCCATTTGTATACACTTACTATCTGCAGTAGTATCATCTGATTGTGGGTAAGGTTTCCCACCATGGTTTTTCCCCTTACAGGGTTTCCACGTACAAATATTGGTGTTAAGTGTTGTGGATGACTTTGTCTTTTTGTTTCATGCATTAATCTTTACCGGTATTGCAATTATCTGATAAAACTGTCCATCGATATAAAAGACTGGTTCACCGGTATTAAGTAGTAAGTTGGTTAAGTTGTTTTGTTTTGAATTTATTTGACAACTGATTCACCCCCCCCCCTCTCAGTTGTCTCCGGGACCTAACAGTTAGCATGTGATAACACTCTATCCCACATGTGTCCATTATCCATATGCCCTTGCTGTTGATTCTTCCTTAGGAGGTTGATTGCTTGACTTGGCCATGTGATGTATTTTGATGTTGTATTCTTATGATGGAGTCTTTTAGTGTCATGTTGTATCCTATGGTTGTTGGGTGTCAGATTACATCTTGAGTGTGAGTTGGAACCTTATGTCATCTCTTAGTATGGGGGTGGTTCCTATTTGGTTCCAC